>NC_055997.1:59242073-59862397 GCF_018446385.1 Zingiber officinale
ACGATGTATTTCATGTATCCATGCTGAGGAGATATGTACCCGATCCCAGATATTCCAGTTCCAGTTCAGCCTGACATTACATATGAGGAGGTTCCGGTACGGATACTCGACCGGAAAGAGCGTCAGTTGCGGAACAAGACTATCCGGCTGGTTAAAGTCGGATGGCAGCATCATTCACACGAGGAGGCTACTTGGGAGCTCGAGGACACTATCCGAGCTCGATATCCCCATCTTTTTACTTGAGGTATGTATTTCAGTTTACCGTTCAGCATTTATACTTCCTGTCTGTTGTTAGTACTTGCTGATGGTAGATAACGAAATTTGGGGACCAAATTTTTATAAGTGAGGGAGAATGTAAAATACCGGAAATATGCGAATATGAATAAGGGAATTTTTCGGAATTTTTGGACATTTTTCGGGAATTTTTCGGAGCTCGTACGGATAAGTTCACGGGGATAAAAATTGGGCCCGGAAAAGCTTGTTTAAGCTACCCGAATTAAGCGAGGAAAAGTTTATATTTATATATCTTTTTCCTTTTATTTTCTTATTTCTTTTTCCTTTGCTTTTGTCGCCGTTTCTTCCCTTGCCGAGCCATCCCGACGCCGCATTCCTTCTTCCTCCTTGCCCTAACCGCCGGCGGCGGTTACTTCTCCTCATGCGTACAACCTCTCGGCTACCCCTCCATCTCCTAGTGCTGCCGCCTGCCTTCCTCTGCCCTAGCCAGCCCGACGCCACCGCCGGCTGCAACTCACAGAGCCGACCAATTCTCTCCTCTGCCGACGCCGACCACCTTTTGCTGCCCTAGCGCCGGTTCACTAGCATTTAGTGGCGAGTCTTTCTTCCATCTCGCTACTGCCTCCACATTTTTCTTCCTCACTGTGGTCACGCCTCCTGTGCCCTACCTCCGAACCTTGCTTCCTTCTCAGAGCAGAAGTGGTTCGGCAGTGTGACAGCAAGGTAAGATGAATAGGTTGTTGTTGCATTGTGATCTCCATTTTGATCTCATGTTTGATGTCCGATCAGTAGGAAAAATCTGCAAGGTGTTGTTCTAGGCCTTTTCTTGGGTCAGGTGATCACCATCCAGCGACTACCTTTCTCCGGCAGCAATATCCCTGTTGAAAAGTAAGGTAAGGTGCTTAGGTTATTCTGGAAATTTGGGGGTATTTGGATTTTTTATTAGAATGTTTGTGCTGAATTTGTGGGGCTGATCACTGTGGTATCATTATTATTTTGTCCAGCAGTTGTTTACCTTGAATTTCAGTAGCCGGCAGTCCTATTCCATCAGCAACAAACTGTGTGGGGATCAACAATCAAGGTTGTGGATTGAGGTAAGGTTTAGGGTTTTGAGCTTTGTGTAGATTGATTAGGTTTATGTTGGGAATTGGTAGATTGGATTAATTTTAGAGTTTTAATCTAATGTTATGATTAGGGTTAAAGAAAAATTAATCCTAGTTAATTGTTGGATTTAATTTAGGAAGGTCGAGATTATGGTTTAGGGTTTTTCCCTAAATTATTCTTAAGGATTTTTATTTAGCTATTCGTTTAATTTGTAGCTAAATAAAAATATATGTTTAATATTACAGGACCTTGACGCGAGACGAGTATCTCGGAGTCAGATTGGACCTTTCTATTTTCGGAGGCGGGTACTTTTAACTTATGTCATTTGATATGCTTAGTAATTAAATTAACATGTTACATTAATTGTGTTTCTTATCTGTTTCGGTTAATCACTACCCAAATCTTACATGCTTGATTGATTGATTGGTTTTGCATCTCAGGTATATTTTACCTGGTTATACATGCTTATAGGGGTAGTGATATGCCATGCTTGACCATGTTCAGGACCTAGGTTTTTATACCTTCTGTGTACCTTTGATTCGATATGATTCGTTGACCTAGGGTGCACTTTTCTATATATATGGATTAGGTCAGGATGTTTATATGGTTATTGCCATGCATCATTTGCATGATTGCATGCTGTGCGATAGTCCGCTCCATTATTGTTGAGCACATCGCCAGTTACATGGATCTGCACACACCACCACTCATGGGTTAGTGGTCGATTCAGGCTGAGTGTGTTGCAGCAGGGACTCTGTTAGGCACCGTTGGTCCGCTCATGGGTAGTGTGACACAACGTGTTATCCGGCAGGGATTCCTCCCCGTCATCGTGTACCGGGAGTTGAGAGCATTGCGCTCCCCCATTTATGATTTGGGGTAGGAGGATAGGTGTACTCCGACAACATCCCGTCCACTCGGTCACTCATCAGGAGTAGTGACGACAGAGTGTACGGTTGTCACAGCCCTACCCACTCGGCCTCACTTTTGTATGAGATGATCGACTGGCGTCAGGGGTGACCAGGACGCATCATTGGCATCATATGCATGATGCATTTATTGCTTGTGTTTGTGTTTGCTGCATTTATATGCTGCATATTGTTTGGATACCTATGTTTGACATGCATACAGGATTCCTATATCCCTCGGATTGTTTGACCTTATACTCAGGACCTGGTAAGTACAGTTTTCTCCTGTTTATTTCAGATGCATTCTTATCTTTCTTATCGAGACTGTACGCATGATTAGTGCTAGGTGTTTCTTTACTTTGCATATCAACTGCACTCCGAGTGTTGGACTCACCCGCCCATTGTTGTTATTTTCGGTTGATGGAGTTCCAGTCGCTAGTCCCCACTGCACGTAGTGCTACTCCGCTGCTGGTTTTTGAGTTGTTTCATTTTAGCTTTTCGCTATCAGACTTTATTCTAGTTTTGTTTTGGACTTACATATGGATATTGTATGGAATCTTTCCGTTGGATGGACTTTTAGTATGATTTGGATTTACTCTACTACATGTCTGCCTGGACGGCAGAAGAGGTAAGAAAAATCGGATTTGGGCTTTACGAGTGTAGTTGAGTAGGGTTGATTTCGAGTCAGAGTATTACTATGTTGTTTATTTTATTAACTGCGTGGTTGTGATAGCCAGAGGCTGAATACATATATAAACTGCGTGGTGATTGATTTTATTTACTGTTATTATTCCAGCCGCCTGTGGCTGAGTATTTAGTGCTTGTAGAAAATTTTGATTGTCCGCCGTACAGGGGAGATGCTGTCGAAATTTTCTCGGACAGGGACTCTTCTGGGGGCGTGACACCAAAAGATTGTTTAACCAAGAAAGTATGACTAAACCAATATTATATACCCAAAAATGAAATCAATAACTAAAAACAAAACAAGATAGGTCCAATAACTCAAATCCAAAAATAAACTACAAACTCAAATCTAATAAATCAAATCCAAACTTAAACTACAAATTCAACTCTAACAAATCAAATCCAAACTCAAGCTATAATCAAGTTTACTACAACTACTAAACAAATTGACATAAAACTAAACTTAAAACAAAGCCCAAGTTTAATAATTCAGTGGGAGGCACCAAATTAGTTGACACCTCCAAAATAATAGTCTATCCAGTTGGGTAACTAAGTCTAGACTATAAAAATAATTTGGCTCTTGTCCAACCATAATAGCAGGGTGGGGGTGAGATGATAGTATGTTAAGAAAACTTGGTCTAGGGAGTCGAGTAGGGTAAGGTGTATCCTTCTTAGTCTACTTAGCTATGTGAAGCTAACTGAAGCTACCTCATCACATGCTAAACTAATTAGACTAGGGTTTCTCAAAAAGTCAATTAAATGAATAATTTCATTAAAAGGCTTTGTCTTAGAAAGTGGTCTTTCCTCCGATATCCAAGAAGGCCCATGTGACTTACCGTTGCCTGGAAGTCAATTTCTGAAATGTGTATTTAATTAACTAACGGCTAAACCTAAATCTAACATAAAGTTAAATCATCTTCAAAACTTAACCAATTAATCTCACAAAATCATAGGATATCTTAGTTAAACAATTATATTAAGTGAGATGATTAAAAAATTAAATTAAATTAAATTAAAATTATATTAAAATTAAAATTAAAATAAATTTAAAACTTGATTTAAAAACTTAACTAAATTTAAAACTCAATTTAAAACTCAATTTAAAAACTTAAAGCTTGTTGAACTTAATTAAACCTAACTCAAGATTAATCATGTTATCTAAATTAATAATGACTCCTACCTTTTGTAAGAATCCAAGTGGATATTAGATAACAGTTGTTTCAGACATATGACTGGGGATCATACCAAATTCATCGAACTAAAACATAAAAGCCTAGGAATACTTGCCTTTGAAAATAACGGTAAGCTTAAGGTAATTGGAATATGTAACATTGAACTAGAGTTTGATTTCTTTATTAGCAAAGTATTACTCATTAAAAATTTCAAATTTAATTTATTTAGAATTAGTCAATTATGTGATTTTGGTTATAAGGTTTGGTTCTTATCATCTAAATATTTAATTATATACATAAAAACCCCTAATATAAAATTAAAAGGATTTAGGCATAATAATATTTATACAATTAACCTAGCTAGTTCCTTACTTACGTGTCACTTGACACAAAAAGAGGAAACCTGGTTATAACATAGAAAATTATCTCACACTCATTTTAGAAACCTTACTAAAATAAATGGCTTAGTTAAAGGCTTACCAAAATTACCTAACCTTGAGCAAATAATTTGTGATGTTTGCCAATGAGGAAAACAAACCAAATCAACTCATAAACTGACTAATCAAACTTAAACCAATTTTATACTAGAATTACTATATTTAGATTTGTTTGGCTCACATGGAGTTAAGTCAATTAATCGTAGTCTATACTGCTTAGTAATAATTAATGATTATTCAAGGTTCAATTGGGTAAAATTCTTAAAATATAAAGATAAAACATTTAAAATATTTAGTAATTTCTGTAAGCAAACTAAAAATCAAAAATAAGAATTAGGAGTGATAATGGTGGGAAATTTAAAAACTATAGGTTTATAAAATTTTGTTTAGAAAATAGCTATTACAAAGAATTCTCATATCCTATAATACCTTAACAAAATTGAGTAGTTTAAAGAAAAAATAGAACCCTACTAGAGGTCACTAGGACAATGCTAAATGAATATCAACTACCCAAATACCTATGAGCTAAAGCTATAAGTACAGCTTACTATGTCTAAAATAGAACAACAATTCATAAAATACATAATAAAACTTCCTATGAAATTTATTATAATAAAAAACCTCACATTAATTACTTTAAAGTGTTTGGATGCAATATCTATATTTTAAATATAAGAGACCATTTAGAAAAATTTATATCAAACTAGTATGTCAAACACATAATGTCTAACTTTAAACATTTTTCCAGACATCAAAATACAAGTTCAATTATCACTGCTAACTGCACCAATAATTGTAACAAGCTTACTTGCCACTAGAAGTATTTGAAAAGGAGAAGTTTATAGAGAAGGGAGATCACTAGGACTAAGTCTTGAATTAGTCGCCTAAGAGACGAATATTAAGTAAATTTTAGAGTTGTGCATGTGGTGTCGGTATTGATTCAAGTTTCCGCTATGCATTCAAACGACGAGCACAAGATCAAGATGAGAAGCGATCAAAGCTATTTTTACCCCCTTTAGCTCGCATGGATCCAAACAAGTTCACCCTTCACGTCGATTACTATTGTGCTACATTTAAATAGTAGCATCACTGTGTGTTGGATTTCAAATAACAGTACTACTATGGTGTTGTATTTCAAAAATCGATATCACTTTGATTTGGTATTGTACAAATCCTAAAATTAACACCACAGTGGTACTAATTTTTAAAAATTAACATCACAGTGGTGTTAATTTTAAAATATAATAACACAATAATATTTTTCTTTGAAATTCAGTACCACATTAGTGTTGCTCTTTGAATGCAGCACTACAATGATTAGTGGGAAGAATAAAATGGAAAAGAAATGTATGCTTTGAAAAATCTAAAAGTTAGGTGTATCTTATTGGAATTTCAAACTTTAAGTGCTTTATTTGGTCAATTGCTGATGATTAATTGCATTAAACTACCTTGTGTTTGTGTTTGTTTATTTTCTTGTGATAGTAAATCTGTAAAAAAAAATGAAAATCAAGTTAGCATATGTGAGAAGAATAGCTAGTGACAAAGAGTTTGATACAAATGGACAATGTTGTTTCAAGTTTGATGATAGAGATTTGGTCTGAGCCAGAACCATTGGTCCAAAAAAAAAAAGTGAATCAGAGATAAATCACTTATAATTATGGTCGGATCGCGGTTGCGATCCAGTCGCAATTAGTTGTAATTCCTCTCTGGGTTCATTATCCTCCAGGTTATAGTTTGGGTCAAAACGGATGGTCAAAGGCTATCCGAAGGCCGCCCCACTCGCGCTCGACGCCCGGTAGCCTGGCTAGCTACTTGTCCATCGCTGGCAGCCTCCAAGTGGCCTCTAGCCACCCATGCCGACCCAAATTACAACCAAATCGCGGTCACGATCCTACCACAATTGTAAATCACCCATCTCCTAATCCATTTTTTTATGGACCAAAGAATCTCTGTTCATTTGGTCCATAGGTTAAATTTAACATATAGGCACAGGCCAACTAGCACATTGAGTTCGAGATTGAGTTCATGTAGGGTCATTAATGATAATGTTATGGGTCATGCTTGACATGACCCGTGCTAAGTTGTGTCACGTTAGATCTGGCGCGATGTGTAAAGGAGTTAATCAAGCCTATGTCATGTTCGACCCAATCAATCTTCTTTGACGCCTCTACCTTGAGATAGTGGAGGACTTGATGTAGCTGGTCAAATAGGCTCAAAAAAAAATGTTATTAGATGCTAGATAGGAGGTGAGATTAAACATGGTAGCCAAAAAAAAAAAAAATTGAAATCCGTCACCCCAACAGCCACACGGTTGAGATTAGACATGAATAGAAGGGATCGAGCTTAATCCTATGAAATCAAAATTTCATGTGCGATCAATGCATATAACATTTTCTTTTTTAAAATAGAAATAAAATAGTTTGTTAGATTATTATTACAATTTCATGTGAAAAAAGGAATATTATGTAACGTATTGATCATCAAAATTGAATTTATCCAACTGTTGCTTCGTTTAGTAGTAATCAAACTAAACTCGGATGGGTTTTGATAAAAGATTAGAAGTTTAAATCCATTGAGAGATGTTTAAGCATACATTTCTGACTCCACATCTAATATGATACGAGGATACCTTCTAATTAAGATCAAAAATTAAATTTAGGATAATTGAAACATTAATCGTTCGACAAATTAAAATGACTAATTATGAGGATGGAAGAATGACAAAGGGGAGAGAAAAAACACTTGTCAATAAAAGAAGTGAACTGAATTATGTACTAAATATATCAACATATCAATCCATAGAGCATGCCGTATAATTAATTAATTCATATAAATGCTACATCAATCCATAGTTTTATTTATATCGTGACAAACTATATCAGCCACTTTATTAACTTTTATTTATATAAATATAACATGCATCTAGCCGATGTGAGGAACTAGTCCAACAATGCCATAGTTGAACTAGTCCAACAATGCCATAGTTGTCAACCCATAGTAGAAGTCTTTGGTCATAGGGTCTCGACCAATTACCACAATCTTAGCACCTACGTTTGGATTCTCCTTCTCAATAATAGTCACTGCTTTGTCTCCATTTACTCCTACCAATTCCGGCCATGAATTTTTCCCTACACATATCATTCATTGCTCATCAAAATCATTATGATTGTAAAAATATCAAAGTAAATAAAAATGATAAAATAAAACATACCGGTGCATTCTTCCATAGCTTCAAATAATATTTTAGTTGATGCACGTGTTACAAATTTTAGTAATATTTATAGACCTTTAGGGTGCCTTTCTTTGATTTGTATAAGTTGAGAAAGTCCTAGGGGGTTTCCTTTCTTTATGAATTTTCAAACTTCATCGCCTCAAAATTTTTGAAAAAAAAAAATCTAATTGTTCAATTAGGGTTAGCTACATCATCAATATTATCTACTCAATTTGTCAAAGTTAAAGTTGGAGAAGAAATAGAATAGCAACTTGTAATTCACACTCGAGGTTGTTAAATTCTTGATATTACCTACATTTTTAATGAAGCACCTTCACCATGTTTGCCAATGGAGCTAGGGTTCTCTCATTGAATCTATTTTATATTTAATTTTTATAATTTTTTTTACATATACATGTCGTAGGATCATACAGTTTAAATTGCATAAGCTACATTTTATATTTAATTTATAATTTTTTACATCAATTATTTTATTAAAAATGATATCTTACATGCTAGTTATATTTTTACATTCACATTTTAAATTAAATTTATATCAAATACTTGCAAAATATTTTATGTATACTAAAATAAAAATAAATTTATATCTTAATCTCTGTGCCGGCATTAATCCCAGATGACTTTCATTGTGGGGAAATAATTTGAATGTCGTACAAGATTGTCCTCGTATACTTTTCAAACTTCAACAATTCAATTTTTTTAAATTTCATTGTTGAAGCGTGGAGAACAATTCCAACCACATCATCAATATCATCTGGAACTCAAATATTTGTCAAACCTAAACCTAAACCTAAAGTAGGAGAAAATAATTTTTTGAATGCACACTTTTGTTATCAAGTCACCCTTGTGCAATCACACCCCCTCTAGTCGCACCCAACACGGGATAAACTTCTAATCGAGTTTCATGCTAAAAACCTTAATAAAACATTTCATCTTGGATAGTCATACATGCAAATCAACCACGAAGATGACATTCATAATGCATGAATTGAAAGTGAAAAGAAAATTATTAGCTCAATGTATGCACATCATCATGAATTCTTCTAGTTGTGGAGAGGGTTGGGCCCTGTGGGGACTAGCCTCTTCTGGACGCTGTACCATGGCTCAATCTCTTCTCTAAAACGTGGTGATGGTGGTGTTGGAGGGAATGAAGAGGTAGAACCGTTGGCAAGGTGGCATTGATGGTGATGACGATGGCGGTGCACCCTGCAATGAATCCATGGCAACAGCAGGAGGATGGTCACCAAGAACGGCAGTGTGCAAAAATAGGAGCAAGAATTGCACTTCATGGCAGAAATTGGAGAAGGAAGAGACGATAAGGTTGATGCGGGATCATTTAACCTTGTAATATCTAAACTTAGTGACATTTGGTCAAGTGTATATCCTTAATTTTTTAGACTTTGCTTCGAATTCTTAATAGAAGCTAAGCTTGCAGTGCAGTCAAGAAAAAGAGAATTTACCAGGGACAAAATACTTGCCTTGCAGAGCATCTAAAGCTTTAGCATATCAATGTCTAGTTTTCAAGAGTCATTGGTATTATGAGATGAGACAGTAGGATGTATGTAAATTAATGTTTTCTTAGTTTCTTCCAAAAGAAAAGCCACCACTACAACTGTTACCAGAAATTGTATGTCATACTTTTAATGCAAGCAACAGGCCAGCGAGTGAGCCAATTGACAGTCTATATGTTAAAGATAATACGCGTTGAGGATGAGGAAATCCTCATAGCAACCAAGGGACTCGCATCTTAATCCTACACCAGTTGAGTGCTTTGAACACACATGTGGCAATCTGTTGTACTCCTATCTTTGATGAGCGCACGCTAAGGAATCCCAATTAGCCTATGAATGAGTTTTTGCAACTGGTTTGGAAACCCCTTGAACATCACTTTGATATGAAGGTGTTCGAGTGTAAAAGACTAGAAGTGATTCAAGTGACTTGATCCAATGTAACAATGACTGATGTGCTAGAAATGATGTTGTAAAGCTCGAGAATGCTACAAGCCATCCGTTGGGATCTAAAAATTTTGCTCGAGGAATGGGTCAGACAGAGGGAAAAAGTGGGGAAATCAAGCTAGCAGATAGGAAGAGTAATGTTTAACATCCTTAAGTTGTTAATATGAAAACCTCTATCGGAAATTGGTTGACATACAATAAGACAAGCAGCTAGACATCAGACTAAGGATGAAGCTATCCTCACTAGGATGTCAAAAGAAACGAAGACATATAGAACACCTACACAAGCAACTGATAAATCTTGTATCTTCATTTGTTCATCTTGCTCTCTCGGGACAAACACTTAGTTAGCACAGAGTGGTGTTGTCACCATGAGATCTGAGAGTCAAATAACAGTACCATTATGGTGTTGTATTTCAAAAATCTACACCACTTTAATTTGGTATTATCTAAATCTTAAAATCAGCACCACATCACAGTGATGTGATTTTTAAAATGTAATAACACAATAATATTGTTTTTTGAAATCGAACATCACAGTGATGTTGCTTTCTAAATGCAGCACCAGAGTCATTAGCTGAATGAGTAAAATGGAAAAGCAGTGTACCCTTTGGAAAATCTAAAAGTTAAGTGTACCTTTTGGGAATTCCAAACTTTAAGCGCTCTATTTGGATGATTAATTGCATTAAACTGCCTTGTGTTTGTCTATTTTCTTTTGGTAGTAAATCTGTAAAAAATAAAAATCAAGTTAACCTACGTGAGGAGAATAGCTAGTGACAGTTTAATATAGAGGTGTAAATTAAGTTTGTCCCCCTACAAATATGGACAATGTTGTATCAAGTGTGACGATAGAGATTTGATCCATAGGTTAAATTTGACACATGACCAACTAGCACATCGAGTTCGAGATCATGTAGGGTCAATGATGATGTTATGGGTCGTGCTTGACATGACCCATGTTAAGTTGTGTCACGTTAGATCTGGCACGATGTGTAAGGAGTTAATCGAGCCTATGTCATGTTTGACCCAATCAATCTTCTTTGACGCCTCTACCTTGGGATAGAAGAGGACTTGATGTAGCTGGTAAAAAGGCTAAAAAAAATTGTTATTAGATGCTAGAGAGGAGGAGAGGTTAGACATGAATAGAAAGGATCAAGCTTAATTCTACAACTAAATGACGAGGGATTTGTGTATGGAATCAAAATTTTATGTGCGATCAATGCATATAACATTTTCTTTCTAAAAAAAGAAATAAAATAGTTCGTTAGATTATTATTACAATTTGATGTGAAAAAAAGGAATATTATGAATAACGTATTGATCATCAAAATTGAATTTATCCAATAGTTGCTTTGTTTGGTAGTAATCAAACTAAACTTGGAGGGCTTTTGATGAATGATTAGATGTTTAAATTCATTCACCGCAAAAAAAATATATATACTTTTAGCACTAGGTATTTTCGTTGTTATTCTATCATTATTTAGTTATAGCGACGGAATTATGACAAAAATATGTTAGTTACAATATATTGGATCATAATCGGTTTAGGCGATGGAATTGATATTTCCATCACAAATTTATGATGGAATATTAGCCACATAAACATAATATCCGTTACTAATTGTAGCGATAGAATTTATGTTTCCCTTGCTAATCATAGCGACGGAATTTACGTTTCCGTTGCTAATTAGCAACGGAAATATTAATTCCGTCGCTAATTAGTTGATGATAAAATTATTTCTGTTACACTAATTAGCTACAGAATGTAGCTATAGAAGTTACATTCTGTGACTAAAATTAGAGACGAAATTTATAATTCCGTCGCTAATTATCATAAAGAAAATACTGTTCTATTACGATAATTAATGACGAAATTAAAATTTTCATCACTTGCTAATCTTCAAAAAATTTCACAGATTCTTCTTCAAATTTGTAATTACCCTATTTACAATTTTCAAATCAATACAAACCATCACAAAATCAATACGTTTACAATTCCATTACACTATACACAGACCTTCACAATTCATACACAAACAACTAATATATTCACAAACATATTACAATACATACACAAACAATCAAATCAATGATATATTCACAAACTCATTACATTCATAAATAAATTGTGATACAATGATTCACAAACATTCACAATTAACTATCCAAATCCATATAAATTATCACGAATATTCACAATAAACTATCCAAATCCAATAACGATACACAAATTCAA
The DNA here is from genome assembly GCF_018446385.1 of Zingiber officinale. Taxonomy (NCBI): domain Eukaryota; kingdom Viridiplantae; phylum Streptophyta; class Magnoliopsida; order Zingiberales; family Zingiberaceae; genus Zingiber; species Zingiber officinale. Next base: position 59,254,033 of record NC_055997.1, read on the forward strand.
AGACATACAAACAAGTCCATAATCTACTCTAAAGACATCCAAATACAATCATATAAACTAATACTATCAAATCCTATAGAAAGTAAAATATGATAGATTATTATCATAATCATGCGAGGCAAATTGATTCAAAAATTAACAATGAGAACAATACACTAAAAACATGAATATATAACTAATTTTATATGTAAAAAAACTACTTGAATAATATTTTAGATATTTGATGGTGGTGATATATATAATATGAATAGCGACGAATTGTTTTTGAGAAAATGTAATACAAGAGATTAGCATATTATAATATCAAACCCAAATAAATATATTTTACATTTTTATTAGTGATAAAAAAAAAATCTAAGTTATAGTTGAATGATCATAATGAGTTACTTAATAGGGTCCCGTGCGTTGTGAGTCTCCTGTGACTCAAAACGATGTTGTAATACTATAAATTAAGCAATGAATGCTCGTATCTTGGCCAATACAATATCATCTCTGGCCTCTCGAGGTCATCCTCTAATCCATTGTCATCAATCAATCCCTTAGTTATTGATTTTCTTGTCTTAATGACTGCACCTTAATAGAAGAAGAACTAGGACAATCCCTATGAGTTCTTAAACGATCATAAGTCACATTGGCCTGGGAGCTAAGGCCATAGAAGGAGGAGTTTTTTTGTTCTTAGAACGACAATATTATAATAAATGTCATTTATCGCCTTGGTAGATAGAGTTTGTGACTCTCCTCCCTCTACTGGCGGTTGAGATGCTTAGGTCACTCTATTAGTCATTTCCTCTTATATGAAGAAAAGTATATGATTAATATCTGATGCACAATTACTAAAGTTAATCATTATTAACTATTATATGTAATAAAGTTAATATTCTTACGTCTATGGTTCGGGATTGAGTATCAACAAATGTGTCATACTTTTTATTATGAATCTTGTTAAATATCTTCCAACAAGTGAGTTGTCTATGTAGAGTATGTTCCTGCATACATAGAAAAAGTAGCATCAAATTTATACAAGTTTGATAATAAATTAAAATTTACTAATATAACTTTAAATTAAACTTACCAAATTGATGGCATGCTCTACAATAGATCGTGATCTGGAAGTATGCTTACGAATCTGGTGCTCGGGTTAGCGGGATATGTATTTCTATTTGATCGAGCAACTATAGAATTTGACTATCACCTTTCTGCAATGTAGTCGATGCAGCCCATATCTCTTTTGATACATGTGCTGGCCTCGTGTATCATCGTAACAGAAAGCTATATTTCTACATTTGTAATGATTACACGGACAACATAACTCAACACCATTCATACATTTATATGACTCTTAACAAAGTTCATAATCTCATATACATTCAATCCTAGTGAGAAAAAAAATTGCCTACAGCATTAATGAAGTCAAACTAAGCAACTAAGAAAACAATAAGAACTACAGGACATAGGAAACAAAAACATGTTCTACCTTATAATCAACTATGGGAGATAAAGCAACGTAACATAGAGCATGTAGAAAATATCAGATTTAGCAATTCATTTTGCTTGCTGATAGCCAAGCTTGTGGCCAGGGGACCACAAGAAGCTTGGCCATGGCCAGAGATGGGATGGGAGAGCTAGTAAGATTACCTAGGTGTCAGAGAGAAGATCGTGTGCCTGATGAAGAGGAGTACCTCGAAGATTGGAGAAGATGCTAGAGAGTCGAGATTGGGAAGAAGAGAGGAAACTCACTTGTGCGGAGACCACCCTAATTTTGATCCTGATTTTAGCAACAAAAATGAGTTTTCTTCATTAACTGGGGAAGGATAAGCGACGAAAGCTTGATTTTATCATTAATTAACGACAGAAACATGTTTCCATCGTTGATGGAAACTCATGTCCATCATTAATTAACGATGGACACGTATTTCTATCGTTACTTAGTAACAAAAACTCTCTTCTATCTTTAATTGGGGAAGGATTAATGACTAAAGCCTGAATCTCTGTTAATTAACGGCAAAAATGTGTTTATGTTGTTAATCCTTGCCTAGTTAACGACGGATATACGTGTTCATCATTAATTAACGACAGAAACTCGTTCCATCGCAAATTCCATCGTTAATACAAGGATTTTTTTGTAGTGATTAAGAGAATTTTAAGCTTACATTTCAAACTCCACATCCAATATGATACGAGGATACCTTCTGATTAAGATTAAAAATTATATTCAGGAGAATTGAAACATTGATCATTCGGCAAAATGACTAATTAAGAGGAGGGAAGAATGACAAAGGGGAGAGCAAAAGACTAGTGCCATAAAATAAGTGAAGTGAGTTATGTACTAAACATATCAACATATCAATCCATAGATCATGCCATATAATTAATTCATATAAATGATACATCAATACAAACTACATTAGCCACTTTATTAACTTTTATTTATATAAATATAACATTCATCTAGCCGATGTGAGGAACTAGTCCGACAATGGCATATGTGTTGACCCACACCCAAACCCTATCACAACGAAAGTCTGTGATCATAGTGTCTCGACCCATTACCACAATAGTAGCACCAATATTTGGATTCTCCTTCTCAATAATAGTCACTGCATTATTTCCATTTACTCCTACCAATTCCGGCTATGAATTTTTCCTTGCACATATCATTCGTTTCTCATCAAATTCATTACTATTGTAAAAATATTAAAGTAAATAAAAATGATAAAATAAAACATACCGGTGCACTCTTCCATGCTTCAAATAATACTTTAGTTGATGTATGTGTTACAAATTTTAGTGATATTTATAGACCTTTAGGGTGCCTTTCTTTGATTTTTATAAGTTGAAAGAGTCCTAGGGTTTTCCTTTCTCTATGAATTTTCAAACTTCATCTCCTCAAATTTTTTTTTTTTAAAAATTATTATTGGTCAATTATACATCATCAATATTATCAACTCAATTGGACAAAGTTAAAGTTGGAGAAGAAATAGAATACTAACATGTAATTCACACTTGAGGTTGTTAAATTCTTGATCTTGCCTACATAAATTCTTGATCTTTATAATTTTATACATACTTTGTATAAGCTATTTTTTATATTTAATTTATAATTTTTTACATCAATTATTTTTTAAAAAATGATATCTTATATGATAGTCTCATTTTTAGATCCACATTTAAAATTAAATTTATATAACTTGGTTATATGTGAATGGAGAAGAGGTGAAAAGGAAATAAGCTCCATTATGAATGAGACTTTAGTCCCACATTAGGAGTTTCATGACATATTGGTTAATTTATATTGTAAGTACCCTAAGGTAGTTTTAATTGGATCAACCAAGTCAGGTTAGATCATGTTGGTATTTAACCCCTGTGTCTAAGTGTACAAGAACTTAATTAGGAGCACAGGAAGTCGATCGAAAGACGCAGCTAGTAAGAAGGACGACACGGGAGAGAGCGAACGAGCTTGGTTTGTCCGAGGGACGAGGCGCTATGGAAAAGTATGCGAGCAAACAAGAAGGAGGTGTGTGGCGTTTCTGAGGGATGAGAAACTGGAGTGAAAGATTTCTCAAGAAAGCTACTAGAAGTTGGATTTAGGTGAGCCCTATTCCGGATGGCCAAGATCACCCAAGTAAGTGGAGCTAGAGCGGAAGACCCAGACCAATGCGAGCAGAAGCGAAGCGGAAGACCGGGACCGAAAATCAACAAAATGTTAAGTTTTTGGTCCGGGGTGCCTCGACCAAGTCCAGGGAGCCTGGACTTGTCCGGGGCTCCTAGACTTGGTCCAGGTGCTTGGACTCCGGACGCCCAGAACCCTTCTGGGAGCCCAGATCGAAAAATTAGCTAAACGTGACGTGGCGCTTTGTGTTGCGATGGGGATAAAGTTTTATCCCCTAGAGGCGCCTGGAACCCTTCTAGGCACCTCGACCAGGGCTATAAATACAACCCTAGTCCCAATGGTTTAGAACAACACTTGCAATTGATTCCTATTCAGTTCTGTTATGTAATCTAATGCTTTAATTGATATAAAGAGGCTTCTCCACCTGAAGGAGAGTTTAGTGAGCGTTCAACTTTCTTGGATTAACAACCTCCCCGGTTGCAACCAAGTAAATCATTTGTACCTATTCCTTTCTTTATTTAAGTCTTCTATTTCTTTTATGCAAGTATTGATTATTATTAAGCTATAAAGTTTGAGAAAGATTCATTTTTGTTTGAAGGGCTATTCACCCCCTCTAGCCGGCCTCCAAGAGATCAACAATTGGTATCAGAGCGAGGTCACTTTAGGAGAACTAACCGTCGAACGAAGCACACGAGATGACTGTAAAATACCGAAAATAGGCAAATATTAATAAAGGAATTTTCCAGAATTTTTGGAAATGTTTCGGAGATGTTTCGGAGCTCGTATGGACGAGTTAACGGGGATAAGAACGGAGTCCGGAAAAGCCTGTTTAGGCTACCCGATTTAAGCGAGGAAAAGATTATATATATATATCCTTTTCTTTTTATTTCTTTATTTCTTTTCCTCTGCTTTTGTCGCCGAACCCGAGCCATCCCGCACCCCTTTCCTTCTTCTCCCCGACACCGCCGCGCGCCTTCTCCTTCGGTGCCCTAACCGCCGGCCACGGCGGTTCCTCCCTTTATCTTCTCCTCTTCTCGGTGAAGCCGAGCTATTCTCCTCAGTCCTAGTTCTCCGACCGATTTCTCCTCTCGGGCTTGCGACCCCCTCGTTTCTCTCCTTCCCGGTGCACAACTTCAACCATGGGCAGAGCCGAGCCCTAGTTTCCCGATCGCCAGCCACTCTCCTCGACCGATCCTCTGTGCCGGCAACCGAGCCATAGCGCCGACTTCTTCCCGACGCCTTCTCTGCCCGAAGCCGATCACCTCTTCCTCGCTTGCCCTAGCGAGCCCTCCTCCGCCGACTTCTTCCACTGTGCCGAGCCCTAGCATTGGCCTCCTCCACGGTGCTGTGCCCTAGATCGCTGGAATTCAGAGGTTTGAGAAGGTTTTTAGTTGGGAGCAGCAACCCTAGCCTTGGTGTGTTCGTCCGTGCCCTAATTCCACTGTTGTGTCTTCCTTCAGCCACCTCCTATAGTGAAGTCTCGGCAGAGGAAGCAACAGGCAGTCACCTTCTAGTGGCGGACAGCCCAATTCGGCCACAAGTCTTGATCCAGCAGCAACAAGGTAAGGATTTGGTGATTTAGGTAGCTGTCAGTGGAAGTTTTTATAAGGTTGTAAGCTTTGCGTAACAATTGTGAGGTTTGCTTGTTTTTGTTTACAGCAGCAAAACAACCATTCTCCGGTAGGAACTATCTGGTTGTGAGTTTGAGGTAAGATTTAGGGTTTTGGACTTTGTTGTAGATGTTTGCTAGTTGTGTTGGCATTATATGTTAATTTGGAATCGTGTGTAGGTTTCAATTGAACCCGAATAGTAGAATGGTTAAGGTTAAGGAAACTAACTCTAGTTAACTTGAGTTATATTTGATTAGGGTTTTACTCTAATTTTAGGATTAGAGATTGTATTTAGCTATTTATGAGAAGTGTAGCTAAATAAAAAGATTTATTGTTTGACACAGGACTGTGACGCGAGACGAGTATCTCGGAGTCGGACTGGACCTTTCTATTTTATCGGAGGCGGGTACTTTTGACTTATTGTCTTTGATATGCTTAGTAATGGAATTAACATGTTTCATTAATTATGTTTCTTATCTATTCCGGTTAATCACTACCCAAATCTTGGTACATGGTTGATTGATTGATTTGTTTTGCATCCCATGTATACTTTACCTGTCTATACATGCTTGACCATGTTCAGGACCTAGGTTTTATACCTTCTGTATACCTTTGGATCGTTTTGGATTCGTTGACCTATGATGTATTTTTATATATATGTGGATTAGGTCAGGATATTCTTGTGGTTAGTGTCATGCACCATTTGCATGATTGCATGCTGTGCGATAGTCCGCTCCATTATTATTGAGCACATCGCCAGTTACATGGATCTGCACACACCACCACTCATGGGTTAGTGGTCGATTCAGGCTGAGTGTGTTGCAGCAGGGACTCTGTTAGGCACCGTTGGTCCGCTCATGGGTAGTGTGACACAACGTGTTATCCGACAGAGATTCCTCCCCGTCTTTGAGTACCGGGAGATGAGAGCATTGCGCTCCCCCATTTATGATTTGGGGTAGGAGGATAGGTGTACTCCGACAGCATCCCGTCCACTCGGTCACTCATCAGGAGTAGTGACGACAGAGTGCACGGTTGTCACAGCCCTACCCACTCGGCCTCACTTTTGTATGAGATGATCGACTGGCGTCAGGGGTGACCAGGACGCATCATTGGCATCATATGCATGATGCATTTATTGCTTGTGTTTGTGCTTGCTGCATTTATATGCTGCATATTGTTTGGATACCTATGTTTGACATGTATACAGGATTCCTATACCACTCGGACTGTTTGTCCTTATACTCAGGTCCTGGTTAGTACAGTTTCTCTCCTGTTTACTTCAAATGCATATTTTTATCTTTCTTTTATCAGGAGACTGTACGCATGATTAGTGCTAGGTGTTATTTCTTTACTTTGCATATCAATTGTACCTGCTGAGTGTTGGACTCACCTCGCCTCCATTGTTGATATTTTCAGGTTGATGCTGTCAGGAGAGAGTTCCAGTTGCTGGTCCCTGCAGACCTCGAGGATGTGATTGGTTTTCGTTTGGTTCCCTTTTCTGTTCTAGACTGTTTGAACTTGTTATGTTCTGGATTTATTTACTTATAGACATGGTATAGATTTTATTATATCGATGGATTTTGGATTTGGTTTTTATTCTACTACATGCCTGCCTGGACGGCAGAAGAGGTGAGTTCGTCGGTTTTGAGCTTTACGAGTGTAGTTGAGTAGGGTGGTTTTCGAATCAGAGTATTTCTACTTTGTTTGATCATATATAACTGCGTGGTGATGTTTTATTTTGTTGTTATTATTCCAGCCGCCTGTGGCTGAGGTATTTGTGAGATGTAGAAAAGTTTTAGATTGTCCACCGTACAAGGGAGATGCTGCCGAAATTTTCTCGGACAGGGACTCCTCTGGGGCGTGACAATTTAGTGGTATCAGAGCACAATTTTACGATCTTTTGTTTTCGCATTCTGGATGTTTGGGATAACCTGATACCAATTTATTTACTTGGTATCAGAGAGCCAAGTTTGGCGTTACTTGTTGGATTTTTGTATTTTTGGATTTTCATGATTTATCTGATACCAATTTATTTGGTATTAGAGCGGGTTATGATACATGCTTTTGGTGTTCTGGAGATTTATCGGATACTGGTAGTTGGTATTCTGGATATTTGGGTTAGCCGGGTTTGCGAGTCAAACTAGGCATTTTCGGATTTTCGATATGGTTATGTTTCGGAATTTCCGTTTCGGATTTATTTGGATTTCCGGCGATATTCTCGTTCGGAATTTTGAGGTCAAATTGGGGACTGGACAGCGACGGAACATCTCCAGACAGCAAATAGGTATGTTTTTATTTTATGATTTTTATAGTTGTAGTAATATCTGTAATTTAATTTAACAGATATGAGACAATCTACACGTATTGCTGCGAGACGTGGTGCTGGACGACCACGTGGGAGGACCACGGGATCTCTGGATATGCCAAAGATGCCCACTGTTGATGAGCCTATCAGTCAGGGACAGACTCAGGATGCAGCGGGAGCATCGGGCTCTCAAATCCCGATAGCTCCTGTAGAGATACCTACTTTGACCACACCGACGGTATCCACTTCTACCGTATTTACGGTACCATCAGGTGTACCATTGGCGTACCCGACATTTGCTCCAGAGCAGCCTACGACGTACTCGGCACCACCGCCACCTGGACCTATAGTGTACCCGACACTAGTGGCACCTGTGCCCCCAGTGCCTACAGTAGCAGCAGCTGCACCATATCCGGTACCATTACCTACCGTACCTCCAGCTGCCACCACTTTTGTTCCCCAGGCAGTACCATCGACGGCTTATGCTCTGGTATATACAGCAGCACCGAGAGTTCCTCCTCCGGTTTATTCCGCGATACCACCTGTAGTATCAGCTCCAGTGTTTCCGCCAGTTCCTGCAGCCGTCCCGACACAGCTCACTGATATTGTCGCTGCACGAGCTAGGATTCCAGCACTGGCTGAGTCGATGAAGACTCGTTTCACTCTTTTCCGCGGAGATCTCGATCCGAGTATGGCTCTGTCATGGATAGAGACTATGGAGCAGACTTTTTTCTATATGGCTTGCTCCGAGTGGGAGAAAGCAGAGCTGGCTGCCTATCATTTACGGGATGAAGCTAATGCCTGGTGGGTTACTCAGCGTTCTAGTATTGGTGAGCGCAACGTCACATGGACCAGGTTCAGAGAGGCTTTTGAGAGCCGCTTCTTTCCACTGTCTTATCAGATGGCTCGCCGACAGGATTTTATGAGTCTGAGGCAGAATAATCGCTCAGTGACCGAGTATAATACTGAATTCCTCCGGTTGGCTCAGTTTTGTCCAGAGTTAGTTGCGGAGGACAGAACTCGCATGATGCAGTTTATACAGGGATTGGATGGTTATCTGCATGTACAGCTTGCCGGATTAGGGATTACATCTTACTCTGATGCATTGAATCGAGCTTTGATGATAGAGTTAGCTCGGCAGACCGCATATCCGGACAGGAAAAGAAAGCATACGGGTCAGACATCAGGGCAGGTCCAGCAGACACAGGCGACAGGACAGCCTCAGAGTAGTCGCAGACGGTCAGGTCAGGGTACTTCTGGGGCGTCTCGTAGGCCTCAGAAATCAGGGCGGTCTTCTTCAGGACGTTCCCGGTTTTCTCAGCAGAACCGGCAACCACCTTCCAGTGATACACATTGTTTCAGATGTGGATCCAGAGATCACCTCACCTCAGCTTGCTCTCTGGGACAGTCAGTTTGCTATTATTGCAAACTGCCTGGACACCAGAGCCGAGAGTGTCAGCTGAAGGCTCAGCACACAGTTGCAGGAGGGTCAGGTCAGAGGGGACAGTCTAGTCAGTCAGGGGCATATCGAGGGCAGAAAGCTCAGTCTTCACAGCGTCAGCAGGGAGCAGCTCCCTCAGCAGCAGCATTTGGCATGCTTGGACAGGAGTACTCCAGTGCTTCGGTAGCACCCCAGAGTTTTGTTCCAGGACCTTATTATCCGACTCAGGGGCAGTACCAGACTCAGTCCCAGCCAGCTGCACAGTATCAGTCACCATCCTCTCAGTCTTATCTGGCACATAGTCCAACAGCGCCTCAGCGGCAGGCTTCTGCCCAGCCGCAGCAGCCGCTGGCAGCGTTACCCGTGTTCATGCGATTACCAGGGAGGATGCGCAGCGAGCCGACAGATCCGTTTTCCGCGGTATGATTTCCATTTATTCATTTTCTGCTGATATATTGATTGATACTGGTAGCTCGCACTCTTTTATATCTCGTACATTTATGCGGGAGATTAGTAGATTACCCACTTGCAGACCCCAGCGATTGACTGTCTCTCTACCGTCCGGTGATACTTTAGATGTCACCCAGGAGATCAGAGGTTGCCCATTAGACTTTGGCAATATGATACTTACGGTAGATCTTCTAGTATTGGAGATGGTCGAGTTTGATATTATTCTTGGCATGGATTGGCTATCAGTTTATCATGTTACCGTTGATTGCCAGACGAGGGTGGTCACCTTCCAGCCTCCGAACCAACCCTCGTGGAGTTTCACTGGCATCAGAGATCACGGCATATCGATTATTTCGGCGATTCAGGCGCAGAAGCTGCTGTCTCACGGCTGTCATGGTTTTCTGTTATCGTTGATCAGTACTGAGGACAGTAGAAGTTCGCAGCTCTCCGATGTTCCTGTAGTCCGGGAGTACCCAGATGTATTTCCAGAGGAGCTGCCAGGTTTGCCTCCCAGAAGGCAAGTGGAGTTCGCTATTGAGCTGATTCCGGGAACCGCACCGACATCAAAAGCTCCATATCGTATGGCACCAAAAGAGTTGAACGAGCTGAAGGTTCAACTCCAGGAGCTTTTAGACAGGGGATTTATTCGCCCTAGTGTTTCACCATGGGGTTCTCCAGTTCTGTTTGTCAAGAAAAAGGATGGTACTATGAGGTTGTGTATTGACTACAGGCAGCTGAATACAATGACCATCAGAAATAAATATCCATTACCACGGATCGAAGATTTGTTTGATCAGCTCAGAGGTACATCAGTGTATTCTAAGATTGATCTGCGATCCAGATATCATCAGCTGAGAGTCAGAGACTCAGATATTCAGAAGACAGCTTTCCGTACCAGATACGGTCATTATGAGTTTTTGGTAATGCCATTTGGGCTTACCAATGCTCCAGCGGTGTTTATGGATTTGATGAACCGCATCTTTCTGGAGTATCTGGATCAGTTTGTTATCGTTTTCATTGATGACATATTGGTCTACTCGCGTTCCGAGGAGCACAACATCTTCGCACGTCTTGGAGATTCTTCACGACATCTCTATGCGAAGTTCAACAAGTGTGCATTCGGCTATCCTCGATCGGTTTTCTGGGACACGTGGTTTCTAGCAGGTATTTCATTGATCCTCGAAGATCGAGGTCCACCGGTTGGGAGCACCAAGTCGCCTGAGAGATCTGCAGCTCGATTGGCCGGATATTACCGACGTTTTGTCGAGGGATTCTCGCGTATTGCTATGCCGTTGACACGTCTTACCAGGAAAGGCGTGAAGTTTACATGGTCCGAGGATTGCGAGACAAGCTTTCAGGAGCTGAAGCGGAGATTAGTGTCGGCTCCAGTTTTGGTTTTACCTTCTGGAGAGGATGGATTTGTACTTTACACCGACACATCTCTTCAGGGTTTGGGCGCTGTTCTAATGCAGCACGGCAGAGTAGTCTCTTATGCTTCTCGTCAGCTGAAGGAGCATGAGAAGAACTACCCAGTTCATGACCTGGAGTTAGCTGCCATTATCTTTGCTCTGAAGCTATGGCGACATCATTTATACGGTATCACATTTGAGATTCTCACTGATCATAAGAGTCTCAAATACATTTTCACTCAAAAGGAGCTTAATCTCCGACAGAGGAGATGGATGGAGTTCATGAAGGACTATGATTGTACCATTAGCTACCACCCGGGGAAAGCTAATGTGGTTGTAGATGCACTCAGTAGGAAGTCCAGAGGGACTTTGGCTTGCCACCGGACTTCAGTCACGGACTTGATTCAGGGTTTCTCTGAGTTAGATCTTGAGGAGCAGGGACCGACAGAGCAGGGTATTCTGGTTACCATGGTTGCTCAATCGTCGATCAGGACGAGGATCCGAGAGGCACAGGCCAGTGATCAGCATTTGCAGTTTATTGGCAGTCAGATAGCTTCCGGGCAGTAGACCGAGTGTACACGAGACGAGGAGGGTATTATATACTTCCGAGGCAGATTATGCGTACCTCAGTCTCACCCGGTCTTACAGGAGCTACTACAGGAGGCACACCGTTCTCGATTTGCGATCCATCCGGGCGGGACTCGTATGTATCGAGACTTGAGGCGTTCCTATTGGTGGAACGGCATGAAGAAAGACATCGCGGATTTCGTAGCTAGATGTCTTGTCTGTCAGCAGGTGAAGGCTGAACACCAAAGACCTGCAGGATTACTTCAGCGGATTCCTATTCCTGAGTGGAAGTGGGATCACATTACCATGGACTTTGTGGTGGATTTGCCGAGGACACGATGAGGCCATGACTCGATTTGGGTAATCGTTGATCGATTAACTGAATCCGCGCACTTTTTAGCGATTCGGAGGACTGATTCCCTGGATCGATTGACAGATCTGTATTGCCGGGAGATCATCAGGCTACATGGTGTTCCGTTGAGTATTATTTCGGATAGAGATCCACGGTTTACGTCTCGGTTCTGGCAGAGTCTGCAGCAGGCCTTGGGCACACAGCTCCATTTCAGTACAGCCTTCCATCCACAGACAGATGGACAGTCAGAGTGGACTATTCAGACGTTAAAGGACCTGCTGAGGTCATGTGTTATGGATTTTGGAGGTAGTTGGGAGGACCATCTGCCGTTGGTAGAGTTTGCCTACAACAACAGCTTTCATTCGGCTATCCAGATGGCACCGTTTGAGGCGTTGTATGGTAGACCTTGTCGGACACCCGTCCTCTGGGATGAGGTTGGAGAGGCCCAGCTGTTGGGACCTCATAGAGTTTAGCAGGATGCAGAGTTGGTCCGTACTATCAGACGGAGGATGTCAGAGGCGCAGGATCGCCAGAAGAGTTACGCTGATCGGAGACGCAGACCACTAGAGTTCTTTGTCGGTGACCATGTATTTCTGCGAGTTTCACCCACGAAAGGGGTGAAGAGATTTAGCCTCAGGGGTAAGCTAGCTCCGCGGTATATTGGTCCTTTCGAGATATTGGAGAGGATCGGAGCAGTAGCTTACCGACTGACACTACCACCGTCCCTGTCAGGCGTTCACGATGTATTTCACGTATCGATGCTGAGGAGATACGTGGCCGATCCGACGCATGTGCTGGCAGATATTCAAGTTCTAGTTCAGCCTGACATTACATATGAGGAGGTTCCGGTACGGATTCTCGACCGGAAAGAGCGTCAGTTGCGGAACAAGACTATCCGGCTGGTTAAAGTCGGATGGAAGCATCACTCGGACGAGGAAGCTACTTGGGAGCTCGAGGACACTATCCGAGCTCGATATCCCCATCTTTTCACTAGAGGTATGTGATTTATTTACCGTTCAGCATTTATACTCTATAGCTGTTGTTAGTACTTGCTGATGGTAGATAACGAAATTTGGGACCAAATTTTTATTAGTGGGGGAGAATGTAAAATACCGAAAATAGGCAAATATTAATAAAGAAATTTTTCGGAATTTTTGGAAATGTTTCGGAGATGTTTCGGAGCTCGTATGGACGAGTTAACGGGGACAAGAACGGGGTCCAAAAAAGCCTGTTTAGGCTACCCGATTTAAGCGAGGAAAAGATTATATATATATATCCTTTTCTTTTTATTTCTTTATTTCTTTTCCTCTGATTTTGTCGTCGAACCCGAGCCGTCCCGCACCCCTTTCCTTCTTCTCCCCGACGCCGCCGCGCGCCTTCTCCTTCGGTGCCCTAACCGCCGGCCACGGCGGTTCCTCCCTTTATCTTCTCCTCTTCTCGGTGAAGCCGAGCTATTCTCCTCAGTCCTAGTTCTCCGACCGATTTCTCCTCTCGGGCTTGCGACCCCCTCGTTTCTCTCCTTCCCGGTGCACAACTTCAACCAAGGGCAGAGCCGAGCCCTAGTTTCCCGATCGCCAGCCACTCTCCTCGACCGATCCTCTGTGCCGGCAACCGAGCCATAGCGCCGACTTCTTCCCGACGCCTTCTCTGCCCGAAGCCGATCACCTCTTCCTCGCTTGCCCTAGCGAGCCCTCCTCCGCCGACTTCTTCCACTGTGCCGAGCCCTAGCATTGGCCTTCTCCACGGTGCTGTGCCCTAGATCGCTGGAATTCAGAGGTTTGAGAAGGTTTTTAGTTGGGAGCAGCAACCCTAGCCTTGGTGTGTTCGTCCGTGCCCTAATTCCACTGTTGTGTCTTCCTTCAGCCACCTCCTACAGTGAAGTCTCGGCAGAGGAAGCAACAGGCAGTCACCTTCTAGTGGCGGACAGCCCAATTCGGCCACAAGTCTTGATCCAGCAGCAACAAGGTAAGGATTTGGTGATTCTAGGTAGCTGTCAGTGGAAGTTTTTATAAGGTTGTAAGCTTTGCGTAACAATTGTGAGGTTTGCTTGTTTTTGTTTACAGCAGCAAAACAACCCTTCTCCGGTAGGAACTATCTGGCTGTGAGTTTGAGGTAAGATTTAGGGTTTTGGACTTTGTTGTAGATGTTTGCTAGTTGTGTTGGCATTATATGTTAATTTGGAATCGTGTGTAGGTTTCAATTGAACCCGAATAGTAGAATGGTTAAGGTTAAGGAAACTAACTCTAGTTAACTTGAGTTATATTTGATTAGGGTTTTACTCTAATTTTAGGATTAGAGATTGTATTTAGCTATTTATGAGAAGTGTAGCTAAATAAAAAGATTTATTGTTTGACACAGGACTGTGACGCGAGACGAGTATCTCGGAGTCGGACTGGACCTTTCTATTTTATCGGAGGCGGGTACTTTTGACTTATTGTCTTTGATATGCTTAGTAATGGAATTAACATGTTTCATTAATTATGTTTCTTATCTATTCCGGTTAATCACTACCCAAATCTTGGTACATGGTTGATTGATTGATTTGTTTTGCATCCCATGTATACTTTACCTGTCTATACATGCAGATAGGGGTAGTGATATGCCATGCTTGACCATGTTCAGGACCTAGGTTTTATACCTTCTGTATACCTTTGGATTGTTTTGGATTCGTTGACCTATGATGCATTTTTATATATATGTGGATTAGGTCAGGATATTCTTGTGGTTAGTGCCATGCACCATTTGCATGATTGCATGCTGTGCGATAGTCCGCTCCATTATTGTTGAGCACATCGCCAGTTACATGGATCTGCACACACCACCACTCATGGGTTAGTTGTCGATTCAGGCTGAGTGTGTTGCAGCAGGGACTCTGTTAGGCACCGTTGGTCCCCTCATGGGTAGTGTGACACAACGTGTTATCTGGCAGGGATTCCTCCCCGTCTTTGAGTACCGGGAGATGAGAGCATTGCGCTCCCCCATTTATGATTTGGGGTAGGAGGATAGGTGTACTCCGACAGCATCCCATCCACTCGGTCACTCATCAGGAGTAGTGACGACAGAGTGCACGGTTGTCACAGCCCAACCACTCGGCATCACTTTTGTATGAGATGATCGACTGGCGTCAGGGGTGACCAGGACGCATCATTGGCATCATATGCATGATGCATTTATTGCTTGTGTTTGTGCTTGCTGCATTTATATGCTGCATATTGTTTGGATACCTATGTTTGACATGCATATAGGATTCCTATACCACTCGGACTGTTTGTCCTTATACTCAGGTCCTGGTTAGTACAGTTTCTCTCCTGTTTACTTCAAATGCATATTTTTATCTTTCTTTTATCAGGAGACTGTACGCATGATTAGTGCTAGGTGTTATTTCTTTACTTTGCATATCAATTGTACCTGCTGAGTGTTGGACTCACCTCGCCTCCATTGTTGATATTTTCAGGTTGATGCTGTCAGGAGAGAGTTCCAGTTGCTGGTCCCTGCAAACCTCGAGGATGTGATTGGTTTTCGTTTGGTTCCCTTTTCAGTTCTAGACTGTTTGAACTTGTTATGTTCTGGATTTATTTACTTATAGACATGGTATAGATTTTATTATATCGATGGATTTGGATTTGGTTTTTATTCTACTACATGCCTGCCTGGACGGCAGAAGAGGTGAGTTCGTCGGTTTTGAGCTTTACGAGTGTAGTTGAGTAGGGTGGTTTTCGAATCAGAGTATTTCTACTTTGTTTGATCATATATAACTGCGTGGTAATGTTTTATTTTATTGTTATTATTCCAGCCGCCTGTGGCTGAGGTATTTGTGAGATGTAGAAAAGTTTCAGATTGTCCACCGTACAGGGGAGATGCTGCCGAAATTTTCTCGGGCAGGGACTCCTCTGGGGCGTGACAATGACCAACCCGAGTATCAATCCACTAAAGTTCGAGGGCAAATTCGTCGGCTAGAAGAAAAAGATAGAGGTATTTTTTAAAATATATTTTAATTTTTAATCATTATGAAATATGCTTTTTAGCCTCGAAAGATAAATAAAAATATCTGTGGACGAAGAAGGAGCAAGGCGACTTCGTCGTAAATGGTAAAGCAGAGTTTCATCTGCTTAGCATTTTACCACCTCAAGAAGTAAATCATATCGAAGCCTATGAGTCAGCCAAGGAGCTCTAGGAGAAATTCCTGGAACTACACGAAGGGACCTCGAAGGCAAAACTAGAAAGATGAGACCTGCTCCGGAACCAGATTAGCAACCTCCTATTAGAAGAAGGTGAAACTATCGCACACCTTCACTCAAGAATTAAGGAGCTCATCACCGAACTCATGAATCACAAAGAAAAGGTAACCAACTGAGATTTGCTAAGGTACGCACTTAATGCATTTCCTAGGACTCCAGAATGGTCGACCTTAGTAGATGCGTATTTCATCTCTAAGGATTTAGAGGTAAGCACTTTTGAAGAACTTTTTTCAACTTTTGAAATTCATGAGTTAAGATGTGCAGGTCTAAAGAAAGAATCAAGGTAAAACATTGCTTTAGAAGCTAAAACGGACCAACCAGATTCTGAGACATCACTTGACGATGATGAAACGACGTTAATGGTAAGAAAATTTAAAAAATTATTTAAATCTAATAAATTTAATCAAGTATAGGGTAGAAGAAGGAAAAGAAAGGTAAAGTGCTACTACTACAATAAAGAAGAGTGCGTGAAAGATAACTGTCCAAAATTGAAGAATAAGGACACAAGAAAGGATAAGGAAAAGAACAAGAAGTCAACTCAAACCGACAAGCATAGAAATCTCAAACCGACGTGGGACGAAACGTCGTCCGAATCAGCGATAGAAGCCCTCGCCGGACTTGCGCTAGTGGCAAGTCACCAAGAAAATCAAGATGAAGCATACTTGTCCGAAATGAGCATCGATGAAGCGGGAGCGACATTGGAAGAAAGTAACAATTCATGGGGAGCTTCAGATTACGAGATCGAAAAGGTAAGTCAGATATGATCTCTTCCTCCTAACAAGTCATTTCAATTTATAAAACTATTATCAAAAAATTGTTGTAAGTTAGAAAAAGAAAATAAAGAGTTAAAATCAACCTAAGTTATTTCTTGTTGATTAGAAGATTTCAACAAAGTAAATACAGAAAATGAAAAATTGAGAAAGAAAATAGAAAAATTGAAAAGTCGTGCATGCTCAACTTTTATTATTTCTAATTTTAGAAATTTTTCAGGACTTAACTGGTATCTTGAATATCATAAAGGTCAAATTAGGAAAATATCATAGAAATATATTCCTAAAAAATTCTTGATTAATCCTATAGGAAGGAATTTATTTTGGGTTCCAAAATATATTTAGATTGATTATTTTTTTTAACTAAGGACATTCAGAGAGAAATAAATATTTAATTTCTTTAAACGGCTTTGTCCAGAAAGTGGTTGTTGTTCCAATAACCAAAAAGACCTAGTATCTTGCCACAACCTGAAAGCCAATTATTAAAATAAATATTTAAGACTTACTTTGAAGCATTTAACTAATGATTTAAATTGCTTGTCAAAATTTTTGTTATCAAAATGCAAATGTTTTAATTTTGCCTAAAATTCAACTTTTTGTGAAAATTTTCTGTTCAACCCTTGTTATTTTTTTAACCTTTCATATTTTTTTTGTTTTCCCTTAGACTTTAAATTTAGCTTTTCCAAAGTCATTTCAAAGTACCCTATTTTTAATGTGAACAAAAGATGGAGTAGTAAAGATTAAGTCTAGGAGGAGGGTACGTAGTGCAGTTAGTACAAATTTTTTTATTTTAGTAAAGATTAGGTAGTTAGTACAAATACTTGCAAATTTTTTTTTACTTGGAAAAATTTTATAATTGTTATTTATAACTATTATTTTTGTGGTATACCCTAACTTAACTTGCATTTGCTCATATCAAAAAGGGAGAGATTGTAAGTACCCCAAGGTAATTTTGATGTGATCAACCAAGTCAGGTTAGGTCCTGTTGGTATTTAACCCCTGTGTCTAAGTGTGCAGAAACTTAGGAGCACAGGAAGTCGAGCAAAAGATACAGCTAGCGAGAAGAACGGCATGGGAGAGAGTCGATGGGCTCGGTGCGTCAGAGGAACGAGTTGCTGTGGAAGAGTACGTGAGCAAACGAGAAGGAGGCGTGCAACGTTTCCAAGGGACAAGAAGTTAGAGCGGAAGATTGATCGAGAAGGTTGGAAATTGAGTTCCGGTGAGTCCTATTCTAGATAGGTGAGATCACACAAGCAAGCGGAGTAAGAGCGGAAGACCTAGACTAATGTGAGCAGAAGTAGAGTGGAAGATCGGGTCGAAAATTAACAAAAAAGTTGATTTTTTGATCTTGGGCTCCCCGACCAAGTTGATTTTACTCAGAAGGACTACGTAGTCCTTCAGGAACTCCATCCATCTCCTTTGTCAGAGATTAAGCTCCTTCTGAGTAAAAATGTATTTGAGACTCTTATGATCAGTGAGAATCTCAAATGTGATACCATATATATGATGACACCAAAGCTTCAGAGCAAAGATGATGGCAGCTAACTCCAGGTCATGAACTGGGTAGTTCTTCTCATGCTCCTTCAGCTGACGGGAAGCATAAGAGACTACTCTGTCGTGCTGCATCAGAACATCACCCAAACCCTGTAGAGAAGTGTCGGTATAGAGTACAAATCCGTCCTCTCCAAAAGGTAAAATCAAAACTGGAGCCGACACTAATCTCCGCTTTAGCTCCTGAAAGCTGGTTTCACAATCCTCGGACCACGCAAACTTCACTCCTTTCCTGGTAAGGCGTGTCAGCGGCATAGCAATACGTGAGAAACCCTCGACAAAACGTCGGTAATATCCGGCCAATCCCAGAAAACTGCGGATCTCCTGAACTGACTTCGACTGCTCCCAACTGGTGACAGCCTCGATCTTCTGAGGATCAACTGAAATACCTCTGCTAGAAACCACGTGTCCCAGAAAACCGACTGAAGATAGCCAGAATGCACACTTGCTGAACTTCACGTACAACTGATGCCGTCTAAGAGTCTCCAAGACTATACGAAGATGTTGTGCATGCTCCTCCTCGGAATGCGAGTAGACCAATATGTCATCAATGAAAACGATAACAAACTGATTCAACTTAAGAGTCTTAAGTTGTCTTTGGAGATTTATATCATTGATGATCAGATTTGTTTATTGTCGAGGATCTTATGGATTGAGAATGTCTGTGATACGGACATTATGTGTATTGGTTTTACCATTAGGGCTTGCGGAGCCTTAGATGTTTTCATGGACTAGATGATTTGGGTATCCCTACGATATTGGATTAGAATTCGTTATCGTTATTGATGACGTGGTGTTTTATTCCTGATCTGAGGGGTATCACGCACATCATCTTTGCATAGTTCTAGAGATATTTCGATGGAAACGTCTAGATGTGAAGATCAGTAGTGCATATTTTGATTGTCTTCTGTGAGATGTTTGAGACACACGGTCACCAGTAGGAGTATACCGTGGTTCCACAGGAGATCAAAGTTGTTACCGTTGGAAGTAGACGGAGTCTATAGAAGAGGTTCGATATTTCCGGAGATACGTTGAGGGTTTCTCTCGGATATCTATGTCACTGACACGCTTGACCTGGAAGGGCGTGAAGTTCCCTTGGACTGAGGATGACAAGACCAGCTTCTAGGAGCTGAAGCGGAGACTAGTGTCGGCTCCGATTTTGAATTTTTACCTTCTGGAGAAGACGGATATGTCCTCTGCACCGACGCATCTATTCAGGGTTTGAGCGCTGTTCTGATGCAGCACGATATGGTAGTCTCCTATGCTTTTCGTCGGTTGAAGGAGCATGAGAAGATCTACCCTGTACATGATCTGGGCAAGTCGCCATTATTTTTGCCATGAAGATTTGGCGACATTATTTATATGGCGTTACATTTGAGATACTCACTGATCATAAGAGTCTCAAATATCTGTTTTACTTAGAAGGAACCTAATCTCCGATAGAGGAGATGGATGGAGTTCCTGAAGGATTTTGATTGTACCATTAGCGATCACCCAGGGAGAGCTAATGTGGTTGCCGATGCACTTAGCAGGAAGTCCAGAGGGACTTTAGCTTTCCACCGAGTTTCAGTTACAGTCTTGGTTCAAGGTTTCTTCGAGTTAGACCTTGAAGAGCAGGGACGGACAGAGCAGGGTATTCTTGTTACCATGGTTGCTCAGTCGTCGATCAGGACGAGGATCTGAGAGCCCTAGGCTGCTGATCAGTATTTGCAGTTTATTTGTAGCCAGATAGCTTCTAGGTAGCAGACCGAGTTCACACGAGACGAGGAGGGTGTTATACACTTCCGAGACAGATTATGCGTACTTCAGTCTCATCCGGTCTTATAGGAGTTACTTCCGGAGGCTCATCGCTCATGATTTGCTGTCCACCCAGGCGGTACCCGTGTATACCAAGATTTGAGGTGTTTCTATTGGTGGAACAACATGAAGAAAGACATCGCGGATTTTGTAGCTAGATGTCTTGTTTGTCAGCAGGAGAAGGCAGAGCACTAGATACCTGCCAGATTATTTCAGCAGATTCCTATTCCTGAGTGGAAATGGAACATATTACCATGGATTTTGTGGTGAGTTTGCCGAGGAGACGATGAGGCTATGACATGATTTGGGGTAATCGTTGATCGATTAACCAAATCCGCGCACACGTTAGTGATCCGGAAGATTAATTTCCTGGATCGATTGGTAGATCTGTTTTGCCGGGAGATCATCAGATCACGTGGTGTCCTGTTGACTATTATTTCGGATAGAGACCCCCGGTTCACGTCTCATTTTTGACAGAGTCTGCAGTAGGCCTTGGGCACGCAGCTCTATTTCGGTACAACTTTCCATCCGCAGACAGATGGACAGTCAGAGCGGACCATTCAGACTCTAGAGGATTTGCTGAGATCGTGTGTATTGGATTTTTGAGGCAGTTGGGTGGACCATTTTTCATTGGGAGAATTCACCTACAACAACGATTTGCGTTCAGCTATCCGGATGTGACCATTTGAAGCGAGGTATGGTAGGCCTTGTCGGACACCCGCCCTCTGGGATGAGGTTGGGGAGGCCCAGTTGTTGCGGCCTCATAGAGCTCAGCAGGAGGCAGAGTTGGTCCGTACCATAGGATGGAGGATGTTAGAGGCGCAGGACCGCCAGAAGAGTTATGCTGATCGGAGACGGAGACCCCTAGAGATCTTTACTGGTGACTATGTTTTTCTACGAGTCTCACCCACGATAGGGGTGAAGAGATTTGACCTCAGAGGTAAGCTAGCTCTGCGATATATTGAACCTTTCTAGAGCTTGGAGAGGATTGGAGCAATAGCTTACCAGCTGACACTACCACCGTCCCTAGTAGGCGTTCATGACGTCACTTATGAGGAGATACGTAGCTGACCCAGTTCATGTACTGTATGATATACCAGTTCCCTTTCAGCCTGGCGTTATCTACGAGGAGGTTCCGGTACAGATTCTAGACCGGAAAGAGCATCAGTTGCGGAACAAGACTATCTGGCTGGTTAAAGTCGGATGACAACATCATACGGACGAGAAGGCTACTTGGGAGCTCGAGGATACTATTCAAGCTCGATACCCCCATATGTTCACATGAGGTATGTGGTTAAATTTACCGTTCAATATTTTGTACTCTTTACCTGATGTTAGTATTTGCTGATGGTAGATAACAAAATTTGGGGACCAAATTTTTATTAGGTGGGGAGAATGTAAAATACCGAAAAATAGGCGAATATGAATAAAGGAATTTTTCAGAATTTTTGGAAATTTTCCTGGAATTTTTTGGAGTTCATATGGACGAGTTAACGGGGATAAAAACGGGGCCGGGAAAGCCTATTTAGGCTACCCCATTTTAATGAGGAAATGTTTGATTTTCCTTTTATTTTTTTTTTCTATTTCTTATTTCTTATTTCTTATTTCCCCCGCCGAAACCGTGCATGCCCTAACCCTCTCCGGCGTCGATTTTCCTCCTCAATCTTTCCAAGCTCTTCGTCCTCCACCCGACGACGCCACCTTGCTCCGCCACTTTGCCGAGCTGTGTGCCGATCACCGGCTACAGGAAGTCAGTGCCGATGCCTGCGCCCTAGCGACCCGCAGCTCTCTCACCCTCTTGCGACGCCGACGGTTCCTTCTTCTTTCCCAGAGCCGACGCACCCTTCTTCTTCCTTCCTCGTGTCTTCATCACCGCAGGCGTCTGAGTATCACACCCAAGTCTTCGCTTCTTCGGGTCGGGGACAGGAGCCGAGCACCCGAGTGGATCTGTTGCCGGTGCCCTAGCCACTGCCTACCTCTTGACGTGGCGTCGACGCCAACTCACCATCATCTGGGTCTAGTAGCTCTTTGATCGAACATTCATCGACCGACCATCCTTTCCTTTTCTGTTGGATCTCTGGTCATTCCCTCATCGGCACAGATTTGCTGCCGATCTCTCAGCCATTGTCTATTTAGTCTCCGACGAAGGGTAGGTTGCCAACACAAATTTGAATCTGGTCAGATCGACACCAGCAGTGAACATATGGTTTAAACAAGGTAACAACTGGAGAGTTTGGATTTAGGGATTTTGCTTAGATTGTATTTGATCACTGGTTGTAGTGTTCTTTCAATCTAAATTTGGGTTACAGGATCCAATCAGTGTTGATTTTGGGTATTTGATTTAGGGATCAGTAATTCCAGGATGCTGCGACCAGAAATTTGGCAGTAGATTCCTCAGGATTGGAGCAGCACTGAGGCATCAGAATTTGGGTAAGTTTCGTGTTGAGTTGTAATTGATCTAAATATTGAATTAGGTCTGAGGTAGAGGTAAGGTGTATAAATTTACTCTGGTATTAGGTTGTATTTGGAAGAGTTTAAGTTGATTAAGATTTAGACCTAAATCAAATTGTATAGTGGAACGAATTAGGGTTCTGGTAAATAAGAAATTCCTTTAGCTATGTGATATATATGTAGCTAAATAAAATGTATACATTGGTGATACAGGACATTGGATGCGAGACGAGTATCTTGATGTCAGATTTGAACTGGATAGGATCCTTACTATTGGAGGCGGGTACCTTGACTTATCTTTTTGATATGTCTTGTTGATATGTTTAGTAGGTTATAGCCTTTAGTAATAATTATGTTCGTCCTTGTTTCGGTACGTTACTACCGGATACTCGTCACATGCTTGTTTGCTCACCTGTTATACATTTTTATGCTAGTACCCATATGATTATATATATGCTCAGTGAGGTAGTGGCATACCATGCTTGTTATGTTCAGGACCTAGGGTTTTGATATTTTATCTGACCTGTGTACTTTAGATCTTCGTATTTGACCATCGATATTTCGGTACTCATTATATATATATGGATATGGTTATGCTGATCAGTTTATTGCTATGCTTAGTGTCATGCATCATGATTGCATGCTGTGCGATAGTCCGCTCCACTATTGTTGAGCACATCGCCAGTTACATGGATCTGCACACACCACCACTCATGGGTTAGTGGTCGATTCAGGCAGTGTGTGTTGCAGCAGGGACTTTGTTTGGCTCCGTTGGTCCGCTCATGGGTAGCGTGATGCAACGTGTTAGCCGGCAGGGATTCCTCTCCGTCATCGTGTACCGGGAGTTGAGAGCATTGCGCTCCCCCATTTATGATTTGGGGTAGGAGGATAGGTGTACTCCGACAACATCCCGTCCACTCGGTTACTCATCAGGAGCAGTGACGACAGAGTGCACGGTTGTCACAGCCCTACCCACTCGGTCTCGCCATTTGTGTGTAAGATGACTGACTGGCGTCAGGGGTGACCAGGACGCATCATTGGCATCATACACATTTTTGCATTTACTGCTTGTGTTTGCTGCACTTATATGTTGCATTTGGATGGATGCATATGTTTGACATGCATACAGGATTTATGACACTTCCGGTTTGACGACCTGATTATTCTGATAGGTGGCCCTGGTGAGTACAGTACTCTTCAGCCTTTTCTATTATGCATTACCTTCTTTTGTTCAGGAGACTGTACTCCATAGTTAATACTATTTGTTATAGTTTACTATACATGTCAACTAGGTATTTGCTGAGTTGTTGAACTCACCCCCGTGGACACTATTTTTTTCAGGTACTAGGTTATTTATGGAGACGCTTGGAGTATCCTGGTTGCCGGTCCCCACGTCACATCAGAAGACCTGTCTCTGCCTTTGTTTATTGTTATTTTTGGTATATGTATTTGTGTACTTAGCTTTGTGTTTCGGTTTTGTGTTCGGAGTGTTGTTTTGGTTGTGTGGTGTAAGCCTAGCCGGCTAGCAGTGTTTTATTTGATTTTGTATGGGCTTGTATTTTATGTTTATCCGCTGTATTGGTTTTGTTTCAGCCGTGTAGGCTGATGATATATATATAACTGCGTGGTTGTGTGTATATTCCAGCCGCCTATGGCTGATGTATATTATGCCTGTAGAAATGCTTCAGATTGTCAACCGTACAGGGGAGGTGCTGCCGAAATTTCTTCGGACAGGGACTCCTCTAGGGCGTGACACCAAGTGCGCCAACCAGGGCTATAAATACAGCTCTGGTCCTAATAGTTCAGAGCAACACTTATGATTGATTCCTATTCAGTTCTATTATGTAATCTAGTGCTTTAATTGCTATAAAGAGGCTTCTCCACCTGAAGGAAAGTTTAGTGAGCATTCAACTTCCTTGGATTAACAACCTCTCCGGTTATAACCAAGTAAATCATTTGTGCCTCTTCATTTCTTTATTTAAGTCTCTTATTTCTTTTATATAAGTGTTGATTATTATTTAAGCTGTAAGGTTCAAGGAAAGTTCATTTTTCTTTGCAAGGCTATTCACTCTCTCTAGCCGACCTCCAAGGGACCAACATATATTGATTCACATGCATTGATGATGTGAATAAATACATGGGGAGAGACTCTCTCTCTCACGCGTGGGTACGCAAGGGGGGTGTAAATCTAGGACTCAGATTACACTGAACTAAGTTGACTCATGTGTGACTGTTATGCAACCGCAAATGCACGGTTTCATCGTTAGTAATAAAAAGATATCGATACCACATGGACTGGTTATAAGCACAAAAGATGTCTCACGTAGAATTACCTAAACAATCAAGAAGGTAAGGAATGAACTAAGTAGCAACTAGAAATGGAACTAGGAAAGTAAATGAAGTATATGGTTTGGTGAGTGTTCTAGGAATTCGGTTCCATTATGATATTCATTGATGTAGCATGGTTCTCCAATTCATATCCTCAATTGTCATGCATTTATTGGAAGTTGCCGATTTTCTCCTGTAGAAGAAAACTGGCAAGGGACTTCGATCTACACATCTAGTGGTTAAATGGTTATGATCCCTATGAAGTCTGTTAGTGGGGCAGCCTGTCACTAATGCCCCTCGATCATACAAAATAGAAAAACAACACCACTTAATTCACATAAAAGTGCAGGAACTAAATGCATTCAACTATCCCACCTCCATGTAAAGACTAGCTTCACTGTTCAAGGTGATCTCCTAGATGTCCGTTAGCGGGGCAGCCTGTCACAAATGTCCCTCGATCATATGATCTAGGGTATCCCTCTATGAGATCCAAAAGCCTCACAAACATTCAATCAAATATGGTAATGAGATCCAAATACAAACATCCACACAAGATCAAATAGATACAAAGCACATCAATATCATCTAAATAGGAAATTGGCATATCCATGAGATTCATACATCAAATCATATTACAATTACTCCCTTAATCCTAGAATGAATCTACTCCATAATACAAAGATAGAGATCTGAAGACAAAGAGATTACAAACATTCCAATCCCTAGCGAGAAGAGAGAATAGAAATGTTTATCTAGAGACGATGAGTGGTCTTCGGAACCAATCCTTAGCTTCTGGAGTCGATGCGGAGGTGGAGATGGCTTAGGATCGGTGGAACAACGCTGGAGAGGATGAAGAACAACCCCAAGTTGAATCTCCCCAAAAGGGAGAGCCTCCTCACTCCGGAGATGGACGAATCATCAAGGGATGGAGGTGAATGAAGCTCTAGGGTTTCCCCCTAAGGGGAGAACCCTTCCCCAAGGAGAGGGACGATGTCCCAAACCCAAGATGAGTCAAAGAATGAGGTTCTTGACTCTTTTATACCTCCTCCAAACTGGCCAGAAAAACCAGGATTACAGGGGTCTGGTAAACCAGATTTTTCACCCATTAAACCAGGTTTTCTCGTGATTCACCCTGAACCAAAGTTGTAGCTCTTGAAATTATCTACAATCTGATATTTGGATCGAACCCTAGATCTAACTAAGATGAAAGTTATGGCAGTTCAAAGTTTGGTTTGCAGTCTGGACGGAGGTCCAGATGAACCCGCGATTGGGAGGCACGACTGTGCCATTTAGCGCAGGTAGAAAATGCTATCTTTCTATTGGATCTGAAAAAAAATTGTAGATCTTGAAGTTAGCTACGTTTTAGTATAAAGAACAACCCAAAACTCCAACCGAACGTAAAATTATGACCATTTTACGATCGGTCTGCAATCTGCCCAGAATTTAGCACAGCTCTGTTTTGACGTGGCACGATCGTGTGGCATCCATACGACCAGCTTCTTCTTGGCTTTGACTATGGTCACACGACCGTGTGGATTCACACGGCCTTACCTGACTTCCTCTCGAGTTGTGTCACACAGTCGTGTGCCTCACATGGCCGTGGCCTTCTTCTTCACTGTTGGCCTTACACGGTCGTGTGTGTCACACGGCCATGACCTTCTTATCCTCTGGAATGTTGGCACGAGAGATTCATATGACCATGTGGGTCACATGGTAGTGGCTTGATTTTCCTCTGGTGGGGGCACGGTCGTGTCGGTCACACAGCATGAGCCTGAAATTGCTCCCGTGTGCTTTTTTACTTCATTTTCGATCCAATATATGTCCTGTCAATCAAAATATGCAAAGAGCAGATCTCCGAACAACATATAATTGAAGTATGACATTATAATGAAATATGGTACAATAAACATAGATTATGCTAATGAAATACAAGTAGATGTGCGTTAAAGTATGTATACAAGTGTATATAATCTACGCACATCAGTAAGCATGACCTATGCATGTCGAATGCTAAACATGTCAGGAAAAAATTTGCCCAAATGGAATAGCCAACATTTTTCCATATAAATCTTTTTGCTACTTATTTAAGTGTGTAATAGATGTATTAAATTAAATATTAATGCAGAATGTAAATGGCTGAGTGAAATATTGGCATTTCATAGCTAGGTGAGTAATGATCATTCTTAAATAATAGACGATCTGAGAAAATCTTAAAGCACAGCTAGAGGTGGGGTGAATTTGTTTCAAGGAAATTGCGTCTATCATAGTCATTGGTCCTCTCTGTCATGAATCGTTTTTAAGGAAACTACGTCCATCGCATACCTCAGTCCACTTTGTCACTAGGCCGCTCATCCTCTTGGCTGCCCATCCTATTTGCCTCTCACCCGCTCTACTGCTCGATTGCTCTGCCAGCTTGGTTGCTCTGCTTGCTCGGCTATTCTACTTGCTCAATCGTTCTGCCGCTCGGCCACTTTGCCCACTTGGTCTCTCTGCCCGCTCGACTACTCAGCCTCTCTACCACTTAGCACTTGGTAGAAACCAGCCATGCTGACATCCTGAGATTATCTTCTCAAGTCATCTCAATAGATAAGTTGAATTTGATTTCGTGCAATTTCAATTCAGCTAATTCTCCAATAATCTCCTATAGATTGTCCAACAATCTTGAAATAAACTTGATTTTATAGACATAGCTATAGAACAAAGTGTTGTGGTGCAATAGACTCAACACATGAAGATGTGGGTCCTGGTGTAGCTGGTTAAAGGGGGGGGGGGGGGGGGAATAGCATGCAATCAAGGTTAGAATAAAACAATTTCTTATTTTTGCTTAGTAAGGTTGCACAATTAGATTAAACAACTATAAACAATAAAAATAATAACAACTTAAAAGGAATAAGTAAGAAGGCTGAAGTTTACTTGGTTACAACTTAAATGATTATTAAGGTAGATGAAAGCACTAGAAAAATCTCATTCATTGAAGGCGGAGAAACCTCTTACACTCTTTAATAGCTCAGAAAGATAGTAGGACATAAATACTGAAGTTATTATTAATTTCCTAGATCTAGGGGTCTTTTTATAGCCCCTAAAAAATCTTATCCGTGGTTCGGAGGTGCCTCCAAGGAAGTTCAAGGTGCCTCTAACATGATAATTTTTATCCATTGAAGATAAAACTTTATCTTTAGTGAACGGTTATTAAAGGCGCCTCCAACAGGTTGGAATACACTTTCACACTGTTCATACGAGGCACCTTCCAAGCCATTGAAGGCGTCTTCCATGAGGCAGATTAGCCTCTTAGCTGATCTTTGTTCATGTAGGTGATGGTCCGGTTAATTGGAGTTGAGCTCACCCAAACCCAACTCCAACCTTCTCTTTAAGCAGGTTTCCTCCTCAGCTTCTCATCCCTCTAACGTCGTACACATCCTTCTCACCCACCGATGTACTCTTCCGTAGCTTCTCATTCCTTGGATACACCGAGCCATCGACTCCTTTCCCGTGCCATCTTTTTTTTTTGCTACATC
This sequence comes from Zingiber officinale, assembly GCF_018446385.1. NCBI lineage: Eukaryota > Viridiplantae > Streptophyta > Magnoliopsida > Zingiberales > Zingiberaceae > Zingiber > Zingiber officinale. Next base: position 59,282,427 of record NC_055997.1, read on the forward strand.
TTCTGCTCAACTTCTTGTGCTTCTAAGTTCCTGCACACTTAGACACAAGGCATTAAACACAAATAGGACATAACTTAACTCAGTTAACCACATCAAAACTATCTTGCAGTACTTATAAACTCCCCTTTTTTTTATGTGCATCATGCCCCAGTTAAAGTTAGGATAAAATAGACATAAAAATAAATTGACATGAATCAAGCAATTTAAGTTCAACTAAAATATTTCAAATAAGTCCTAACTTACCCCTCCAATTTCTTCCCCTTCAATCACATTAAAAAATAGGAAAAAAATATCAAAAATAGATTTGTAAAAAAAAGTCTAAGGGATATATACAATGTGATTAATACTCTGAAAAATTCTAGGAATTACTTTAAAAATAAATAAATTTTTATGACTTAAAAACCAGTTTTTGAAAAAATAATTTTATTATTTAAAAAATTCTAAAATTTGTTGTCACTGTCAAATAGAATAATCTAGAATGGTGATAAAATTTTCATGAATAATCATGATTTATATAAGGAATAATAAATTATTTTATCTAGTTAGATGTAATTCTCTAAAAATGTTTAAAAATATATTTTTATCTCTAAAAATCTAGTAACTTTTTTTTAGTATATAAAATATAGATTTTATCTATAGAAAAATAAAATTATTAAATATTGACTTTTTGAGAATTTTTAATATTAAAAAGTAACATTTTCACAAAAAAATCATTAAAATAAATAACATTGAGAAAATTTTTAAAAAAATTATTTTGACAAAGGAAATAATATTTTATAATAGAAAAATATTTTTTTAAAAAATAAATCTGTGGAATAATTTGAATTTTGAAAATATGATTTATATAAAATTTTTTGATAAAAAATAATCTAGCAGTAAAAAAATTTTGAAAAATTTCTCTTAGAAGATAATGTTTCCATTTATATAAGATAAAATTTTGAGAAAAAAATATAATTAGAAAGTTGATGAAATAATTATTTTAACTAAAATAAAAAAATAATCACGCAAATTAATTTTTAGCATGCATATGAAATTAATTTATTGAACTAAACAAGATTTTGGTATCCAAAATAAATTATTTTCTACTGGATTATCTAAATATTTTTAGAAATAATTTTTGTGAAATATTTTGCAATTTGATTCTTATGATATCTAAGGTACCAATTAAGCCTACCATAATTTTTAAACTTTGAATTTTGAAAAGAACTAAGATTTAGGCATATATCATTTTTTTTTTCAATATTTCTATTTGTTCTTTTAATTTTCCATTTTAAATTTTTAACTTTTTGAAATCTACTGAGTAAGATTTTGGTAAATTCACTTTTAGTTCTACATTTTTGTTTATTAATTTTTTATTTACTAATTCTAATTGACAAGAAGTTTTAGAAAGTATTTTTATAAATTTAAATAATTTATTAGGAGGTAGAGATCGTACCTGACTTACTTTGTTGATCTCATTATCCGATGCTCCCACTGTATTGCTTCTTCCTTTTAAAGTGACTCCCTGATAACTAGTATTTTTATCTGTTATTTTGGCTCTTGGACTTGACATTTTTACCTTCTCGCATTCTTAATTTTATGTTTATATTGATCTATTTTGGACTTAATTATAATTTTCCTACAATTATGACGTTTAATCTTATATTTTTAATATGGTTTTGTAGAAAGTCATGGCTTAGGGTCGAGCCAGATTGAATTTGGTTTGATTTAGATGTCAAGTGGGGAGATCAAGCAAAATCAGTGTGAACCATTGATCTAGATCAAGAGAGATCTTATTTTTTTTATTTAGATCTTAGCATCCTGCCCTTGATCCAGATCTGAAATGATATGAACCATTGGTCCAAGTAAGAAGGAAACTTGATTCAAACCACTCATCTCTTCACCAACAGATCAATTGGCCAGATCTTTATCTATCTCCCTCACAAAGATGGATGACCCAGATCGAAGGAGAAAAAAAACTTTTCTTTAACTTTTATTTTCACCACAGCATAATGCACGTGAGTGCTCGATCACGACTTCTTCTCTTCGGGTAGGGCACGCGACACAACATAGCACCACCTCATTCTTCTTCATCCCTCACCATCGGTCGATGGCTTTTCTCCTTTCCTTCACTACCGCCGGTAGGCCCTGCACAGCCCACTCTTCTCTTCTTCTTGATTCCAATCGGCAACGGTAGCTAGCACTCCTAGCGGCTGCAAGTAGCGCAACGACTCCGTTGAATCCATCTCGCCTCCGGTGTGACCTCTACCTTCTGGAAACCTTCAGAAGCTCCACCTTTTGGGGTTCAAGCGGCAGAGCAAGAAGAAGCAAAGACGGAAGTTCATCCCATTTAACAGTTCATCACAGTCTAACCAACTTCAATTGGAGAGGATTTCTTCAAGTGAAGAGTCATCTCATTATCGTTGTCGAAATCAACAACCGACCGGTAGTGCACTATTGTTCACTGGAGTTAGAGGTTCTTTCTTCCGACCTTCGTGTAATGACGAGGGTAGTCTTTGGAATTAAAGTTGATATGTGGATTGTGGTTTGGATTACTTTGTTTAACTCTATTCATTGTTGATGTTTGCAAATTTTGATTAAATGCTTGTATTGAACTCAATTCCTATGTTTGAATTGCACTGATCTTGCTTCATTTATTTCATTCATAGTAGGTGTTTGGTGAACTATTTCTTTAAATAGTTAGGTTTAATTTGATGCATGTTAGTTTCTTAACTCTTGCTTTGTATTGCTCTTTCAATTGCTCAATTTTATGTCTTCATTTAAATGTAATTAGATTAGGTTAGATTAGATTTCTTTAATGCTTTAGGGTTTGTTAAATGTTTTACTTTACTTTGCTTTATGTTGTTTTTTATTTTATGCAATTGTAGTTAGGTTAGACTTAGCTTTTGTTACTTACATTGTCTTTCATTTACTAGATTAGGTTTCATTTAATGCTTTGCTATTTCATTCCTTAGTTTAATTGTGTTGATGGTGAAACCCATAATGTACAGTGACAATGCATTGAGAATTCATTATTGGCACTTATATTTCATTCTAGCATTAGATTAGCTTCCTACATGCTTTTCTTTTCATTTGTTAGATTTAGAATCAAAACCCAAACCCTCATTTCCATATTAAAAATCCCAATAACATACAATCCTAAATTATCATCCTATCGTTACATTCGTTGGGAGATCACCTGAGTCATTTCTATACTGCATTATGTAGTTAGTGGGGTTTAGTACTTAAATTCTTTTGATATCGTTTCATAAAAAAATGACATTATCAAAATTGGTGCCAAGTCGGGGAATTGTTAGCGGTGTTTGGTGATCTTAGGATTGTTTTTTCTATTTTCTCTCTTATTTTTGTTTCCTTGGTGGTTGTAAAAATTCAAAAATGTTGTTAGAACTTAATTATTTATCATTTTTATGCATGCGTGCTATTTTTTATATTTTCCTATGTCTTTTGATGGTATTTGCATGAGTGTTTCGGGTAAGACCAGGAAAACTATATGTGTTATCAGTAGTTTTAGATTTTCAGTGTGATCAGGACCTCATATTTGATAAGTATTATGGAGAACAACAGTGAAAAGACTCTTAGAGAACTTTGGGTACCAAATTTGTTCGATGATTTATTTTGCATTCCATATTCTGATTTGGAGGCAGACTTCGAGATATGAACTATTGTATATCTATAGCCGAAGTTTCATGGACTTTCTAGTGAGGATCCCAATAGACATCTACAAGAATTGGATATGGTGTGCTCTACATAGAACCCACTTGGTATATCAGGAGATGATATTAGACTTAGAACATTTTCATTCTCACTGGCAGATTTAGTAAAAGATTGGTTGAATTGTCTCCCACCCAATTCTATCACCAGTTGGTTCGGGATGAAGAAATTATTTCTAGCGAGGTTCTTTCCTACTTCTAGGATAGCATCTATTCAGAGGAGTATTTGTGGAGCCCAGCAATCCATAAGAGAACTATTTCAAGAATATTAGGAGAGATTCAAAGGACTTGTATAAGCGATTAGCTATTGATTATATACTTCTATAAGGGATTGTTTCCCATGGACAGGAGCATGGTTGATGCAACTAGTAGAGGGGCTCTAGTTAACAAGACATCTACTCAGGCCAAAGAACTTATCGAGATTATGACTGTAAATTATCAGCAGTATGGGACTAGACCGATGATTGCCAAAGATGTTCATTCATTTACCAGTGTATTCCCGACCAGGATCTAGTATCATTAGCCCGATCCTCAGTATTATCAGACCCCTCATAGCACATGTATAATTCATTTGTAGGATTTAGGTATGGGAACACACAACAAGGGAGTTCTGAGTGGCCCAATATTATCAGCCTTACTTTTAGTACTAGTAGCCAGAGCAGGATTTTAGGGAGCAGTCACAACAATTTTTACAACAACAAGAAACACAATTCCATATAAGAACACATTCATCAACACAATTACAGTTGTTATCAGAACAACATACCACATCAATTTTCAAGGAAATGGATTGTAGAGTTTGTGATATTTCTAACTTTAATTCTGCTACTTTACATGACTCTTTTAGTTTTTTACATCGTGATATTGTAGTTGATTCTAATATTGTTGTTGTTGATGATGTTGTTGTTCTAAAGATTCTTGAGGTTGCAGATGTTGTTGATGGAGGTGTAGGGGAGACCCAAGAATCACTTCCTTTGACTATTCTATCACCCGAGTCAGCTAAGCCAGTTGAGCCTATTATTCTACTTTTTTACGATGGAAGTGTAAGGACGACCCAAGAATCACTTTCATTGATTGTGCTTGATCCAGAGCCAGATCCTTTACTTGACCAAGATAAAGTCGCATCCATTGTTTTAAAACCACCAGGCACTTTTCAGGATGGTTAGGTCAGTGTTTCTTTAGAATTCTTAGAAAATTCCATGTAGGTAATTCATTTTGATTGTATTGAATGTGACACATCTTTTAATTCATGCTCTATTGATATTGATATTATTTCTAGTCCATCTCACACATCATGCATGCAAGAAATGCATCCTTTTCTTTTTAGTGCATAGGATTTCTACAAGCATTTCATTTGTAGTCAATCATGCAAGGATGCATTCTATCAATTGAAGAAGGCTCTAACTCTGTATGCAATAGTGAAGCTTCTGGAGTGGATACTCTAACTAAACCATCATTGACCACCGGAGAAAATTTTTAAGGAGTCGATGGTGGAGGGAGCAGTCCTCACTTCACCTACATTAATCCCACTTCCAGCATAGCTTCTGGAATTGAATCGACTTCGACCACCAGAATTTCTAGGGAGTTTGTTCTATCTCACTTTTTCTTTTTCTTTTTCTTTCTGCTTATATATATTTCTTTGCTTTGTTTGTTTTTGCTTAGTAGTTCATTTCTATTTTGTTTGGTAGGTTTTCCTTATGCATTCTTTTTATCATCTTAGGAATTGTGAAAGATAGTTGAATTTGATTGTCATGTTTGATGACTTATTATCATGATTGGATTCTTGGATTACATGTGGTTACAACTTGGTGATGGATTTCATGTTGATAGATTGAGATGATAATGCTGATATACCTAGTGAGGATGTTTTTAAGCCTATTATTCCCATTGATGTGTGATGCACTTGTGGTTAATGTTACTCTAGAACTTGCTTAATTCTTTCGAGACCACATTATCATGAGATTGCATGATTTTTATGAAGGCTATCTCACTTGCTTTTATTCATCCCTTTTGTTATCACATATTGCTTGAATAATTCCTTTATCTTTGGTCATGTCATTCTTTCTCTCTTCCATTTATTTCACTCACTTTACTCTTCTTATAGATGTGGATATTTTTAGATGTTGCATGATGAGGGTTTTGTCTGGGGCAGACAAAGGTTTAAGTGTGGGGGAGAGAAATAACTTAGCAGAATTTAGGAGAAACATAGATGAACTATGCTTGATCACCATAGGTGAGCCATGCTCTTTATCATTTTAGTGGAGCTATTATTGATTTGTAGGGAAGTGCATAACATGTTAAAAGAAAAAAAAATGAAAAAACAAAAAAAAAAGTAATAAAAAAATAGTAATGAAAAAAAAAATTAAGTGAAAAAAAACAAAAGAACAGAATGGAAAAAAATAGAAAATAAAGTGAAAATAAAGAAAAAAAATACTTTTAACATATGTCATTTTATACTCATTTGTGATGGAATTTTTGGGAGAGACAATCTTTATTATAGCAATATATATATTTTTATTGTATATCATGAGTAGATTTTATTGAAAAGCTATAGTAAAAATTGTTTACTTGTTTATTGAGTTGTGGAAAGCTAGCTTGGAAGTTTGGATGTAATACTTTTGGGGCAATATTTTTTTCTTGTACTCATCTATATAGCATTTCAATATATCCATGTCTTCCGCCATTACTTTGTCTTATCTTCCTCATTTATTTTCTTACACTATCATTTTCTTTAATTCATGTTCCCCTTACATTTCAAATAATGCCTTCATTATTTTATTGTGTACTCTTATGTATATAATAGTGGCGGAGATTAGAAGTAAAGCAAGCATATGGTAGTGCATAAATCATGAGTAGTTTGAGTGAGTTCTACTATTGCATGTATATGAGAGGAGAGCCACCATCACTTATCTTGTGAGATTATTTGGTTATTATCCTCAGTTTATTCATTGTGGATTGAAATTATCATGTTTGTTAATCAATGTATGAATTAAATCCATGAATGCTTGAGTTTTGGAATTTGACAATCCTAGATAACTTTCTTTTGCAATTTTCTAAGCATGATTGAGAATTGCTAGGGAAATGTATTTTTAGTTATTTTCTTCTTTTGTTGACTTGCTCGAGACGAGCAAGAATAAGTATGGGGGAGTTGATAAATGATATTTTTATCTGTTATTTTGGCTCTTGGACTTGATATTTTTACCTTCTCGCATGCTTAATTTTATGTTTATATTATATTTTGTCAATAAGATCTATTTTGGACTTAATTATCATTTTCCTACAATTATGACATTTAATCTCATATTTTTAATATGGGTTTGTAGGAAATTCAAAGAGTCATGGATTGAGGTCGAGCCTGATCGAATTTGGTTTGATTTGGATGTCAAATGGGGAGATCAAGCATAATCAGTGTGAACCATTGATCTAGATCAAAAGAGACACTACAACAAATTTGTTAAAAGACAACACTATAAAGACAACGATTTTTGAGGGAACTGTTGTTAATTTGACAAAAGACAACAGTTTTTGACAAAACCGTTGTCTTTTAGCTCTAAAGAAAAACAAAAGACAACGGTTTTTGTAAAAACCGTTGTCGTTGAGCGAATAGTTTTCTAATCAACAACGCATTTTACAACGGTTTTCTAAAACCGTTGTTTTTAAGCGCATTTTTTAGAGAATACAACTACAGTTTTGTAAACCGTTGTAAACCTAATTCTTTTGTTCCATTGCCCTGGTTTAATGTCTTCCCCTCTCCGAAATATATTTTGGCGCGTGTTTTCCCTCCCCTTAGTCTTCGGGAACCCTAGGCAACTGTGTCTTTCTCTTCTCCTCATCCCGCGATCTCTTCACGTTCCCTCTCCTCACACAATCTCCTCTTCCCGATCTCCTCACACAATCTTCTCCACTCCTCACACGTTTTTGCCTTCCACCCCTTTGCACGAACCCCTCTCCTCAAAACTCCTCTCTGGCTAAACCTCTCTTGCAGACTCTCACTAGCATCTTTTGGTTTGTTGCTATTCCTTCTCCCATACGAGCCCTGTCTCTCGCAATGTCCGGCGAACGAGGAGCATATGGAGGTGGTCGCCGTGGCGGTGGAGGGGGCGGTCGGGGTCCTGTTGACGGTGGCAGATCGCGTGGCGGCGGAGGAAGGGGCGGATATGCTCCGGCTCCTCGCTCTTAGGAATCGTCGACGACTCCGTCCGCATTGTACCGTCCTTCGCCGCCGGCCACAGCAGCAGATTCGCCTTCGTCCTCTTCTATCGGCAAAGAACTCCGGCGTCTCACGATCGCCGAGCCCACGAAGGAGCAGACTCCTCAGTTGGCGGCGCCTCCGGCCTCTAGCAAGGGTTTAAGGCATCCGGCTCGGCCAGATTTTGACACCGTCGGAAGGTCGTGCTTAGTTAGGGCTAACCATTTCCTTGTCGAGATTGCCGACAATACTCTTTTCCACTATGATGTAAGTTTCTATGTTTCTCTTTCGTTATGCATTGTTCTTCCCATTTGATGGAGAATACCTTGTTCTGAATTTGAAGGTGAGTATAGTGCCCGAATTAGTGTCCAGAGCTACCAATAGAAAAATCATCTCTGAGCTTGTCCAGGCGCATAAGGATAAAGCCTTGGGAAGGAGAATGCCAGCTTATGATGGAAGGAAGAACCTGTATACGGTTGGTACTTTTCCTTTTAAGTCAAAGGAGTTCACGGTTTCACTACCTGAAAATGATGGAAGGTACTGTTTCTCAACTGAAGCTTTATGCTGACCGTATCTGTTAAAATCGTGTGGTTTTCCTCTTCTTCAGGAAGGCCAAGGATTTTAGAGTGATTATTAAGCTTGCTGGAAACACAAACATACACAACCTGAAGGAGTTTTTAGCTGGTCGACAGATTGAGGCACCTCAAGAAGTCATTCAAGCCCTTGATATTGTTCTTAGGGAGTCTCCATCTACCAAGTACTTCTGTTTCCTTTTCTTTCTGTACAATTTTCTCAAGTACTATATTATTGTTAATATTATTTTCGTTGCAACTTGTTCTGCTTCAGGTATACTTCGGTAGCACGGTCCTTCTTTTCCCCGAGCCTTGGGCATTGGGCACCCATTGGAGAAGGCTTAGAATGCTAGAGGGGCTACTATCAAAGCCTTCGACCAACACAAATGGGCTTGTCTTTGAACATAGGTAAGTCTTGCTGGAAGTGTTCTTTGGTTTATCTGTTTTGAGGAAACTATCAATTCATCTAGGCTATATTCCACTATCAAAAGTTTCAAGTTCCAATGTTTAAATGTAATTGGGTTGAGAATAATAAAGTTTCAAGTTCCAAAAAAAAGGGAAACAACATGTTACATGGGAAGTAGTAAAGGTATGCATGTCTACTTATGATTAAATTATAAACAATTAAACATGTATATTAGACATTTACAATTTGTTTTTAACATAGGGTCCTCGCCAACCAGATGCGAAATAGTGTGATTTTTATGTGATGAGATATATGAGAGATATTATTGAAGAATTGGAAGCTATCGAGAGAGATTCACTTCGATCAATAGTAATATTTGGCATTCGATTCTCAATCTTCTCAAATATTTGTGTTTTTATCATTTTGCACTTATCATCTTTTGATTGTTTTTTACTAATCTAATCTATGTCTTTGTTCACAGTTCATCAAACCCCAGTACTCTAGAGAAAAAATTGATGAAGTACATTCCGAGTGGGCAGAATGCATACAAGACTATATTTATGACTAGGTATTTAAAATCATACAATGACTTGATCTATTCAAAAAGTATTTGCATATAATGCAAATTACATAATATGATCCTAACATATATGCCCCTGGAAACATCATGATTATTAAAACTTTAGTGTGTAGGACATCCAGGTAGAACATCTCTATTTTATTATTATTCTTATACTGGAATGCATGAAATGTTTTTCAACATCTTAAGATTTTGAAATGTTCAAACATATATATCATTTGCTGGTAAACACATTTCTGTAGGACTAACACACTTGTTAGATTATGATGAACTAATTAACTTTGAGCATCATGAATTGTTTCCTTTCTTAATGGACAGTTTTCTGCAGACTAGGATTTACACGTAAAGGAGGTGAGCTAGATAAGTATTTTGAGCAGTTACCTGATTTATGAACATGATAATACATGGGGAAAATGCAGGAGCAAGACCAATTTAATTAATAGTATTGAGATTCTTGTTTTCTTTGGGAATGAAAATGGTTTCTCAATCAAACAAAATTGAAAATATTTGGAATTTACAATTTGTTGGACATCATGAATGGTCGGAATGGGTTAAAGTTGGATGGAAATAACTTACACTTTGTTGAGAATCACAATGACCAAGTTCATTCACATAGTTGTTTCGACTTACTTATGGCAAACCAAACCAAACCAATTTAGCAATCACTATATGCAAGATACACAAACTATCTAGACTTACCTAGAGTTGCTCTGATCTGACTGCTTTTTTCTTCCCAATGTATTCTGCCCTCCTTTATTTGCTGTTACTAGCTACAGGGATTGTTGGTTTATTCCGTGTAAGGCTTCACCTTGACTTAAGCAGGGTGGTGTTATCATATTAGATTATGTATAGCTCATGTGTACTTGGTATGTGTTGGATTCAACTTCATCTGCTTGCTAAGGCGTTTTTGCCAATCCTGGTTTCAGTCCTTGTCCACTGCACACTTTTGCTCTATTTCATGCACAAGACGATTTAATTCAATTGCCTTATTTCTTTAACTTATCTGCTGTATTATTTGTCCAACTTTGTACAATTAGCCTTGAACTAACAAAAGAAATGAATTTGAAGGGTTGGAACAGCCATATGAACCAGTTTCATAAACTTTTTTCGTGCTCACTTGCTTCACTACTCATGAAATTGTGAAGCGGCAACGTTTCTCGTGCTTATTTGGCCATTCTTTTTTTCTATGCCTTTAACTATATTTTATTTTCATAACAGAGAGAAATTGCTGGGTTTGCAAGCTGGGTATGCAGAAAAAGAACCAGGGAGAAATTGCTGGGTTTGCAAGCTGGGTTTGCATGGTTGTGGTCTTATAAACTTAATTTTGTGGTTTCATCTTTTGTGGTTATCATGATTGGATACTACTTGTGGTCATGTTTGGATAGCTTGTAGTAATTGTATAGAATTGTTTATAAACTTAAGTGAATGTACACATGTACCGGTTTTTGTTGGAGACAAGATGTATATATAAATTAAAGACAACTAATCGAATGTATATATGTTAAAAACTATTTTTGTGAATGTTTAAATGTTACGTTGTACCAATTTGTGTGCAATGGCCATGGTTTTAACCATTGTGAAAAGTACATATATAGACATGCAACTGAATGTACAAAGACAACGATTTTTAACCGTTGTGAAAAGTATTCTAAGACAATGGTTTTAAACTAAATTTTGAAGAAAGACAACAGTGTATATGCTGTTGGTGCAACATCCCTCAGGTCAAGGTTGACCTGGTTGACCAAGCTTGAGTCTTGGTTTGGGTTTCAATGTTTGACAATGCAAGGTTGATTGAAGAAGAGTCAAGTAGGTCAAGGATGACCGGATACTTGACTGGGAAGTCCTAGTGAGTGAAGCTAGGAAGGAGGAAAATCCTGGTGAGTGAAGCCAGGTGAGAGACCTAGTGAGTGAAGCTAGGCAATTGGGAAAGTCCTGGTGAGTGAAGCCAGGTGAAAGACCTAGTGAGTGAAGCTAGGCAATTGGGAAAGTCCTGGTGAGTGAAGCCAGGCAAGAGAAATCCAAATGGGTCAAGGTTGACCAGACATTTGGTGAGAATCCAAGTAGGTCAAAGGGATTGACCGGATACTTGGCACGAGAAAGAAAAGTCCAAGTAGGTCAGAGGGACTGACCGGATACTTGGCAAGAAGAGAAAAGTCCAAGTGGGTCAAAGGGATTGACCAGACACTTGGTGAGAGAGTCCTAGCCGGTCAAGGGTGACCGGATGCTAGGTCTTATGTACCAACAAGTCATGGTTGACTAGATGTTGGTTTAGGGGGCTTTAGACTTGGTTTTGGACAAAAACCAAGGTTTGGATTGATCCGTGGATTGATCCAGCAGGTTTGGATTGATCCGTGGATCGATCCAGCAGATCTGGATCGATCAGTGGATCGATCCAGAAGATCCGGATCGATCCGCCGATCGATCCGGTGAGTCCCCGCGAACAGAACCCCTCTGGATCGATCCGTGGATCGATCCAGAGGTCCCAATCGATCAGTGGATCGATTGGGACGCTGCTGCTTCGCGCGATAAGCCCTGGATCGATCCGTGGATCGATCCAGGCATTTTTCCAGAGCACATAGGCGCTCTGGATCGATCCGTGGATCGATCCAAAGCCTCCCCGATCGATTGGGAGCAATCCAATCGATTGGGATTCGACCGTTGGCGTCGTTTATAGCTGTTGGCGTGTGATTCCTTCAGTATTACTTCACCGATTCATTTCAGATCTTCACGAGCTCCTCCACAACTCTTCTCAAGCTCGAGATCGCCAGTTCTTGAAGGTTCTTGGAGGCTCTTCCAAGTCAAGAGGCGGATCAAAGCAAGAAGAAGAAACTAGGGTTAGGGTTTGTGCACTCATTGTAAGCTTGTAAGCTTGTATTTCTTTACTACCCTTTCTTCTTCTTGTATTGAGTCTTGTAGGGCTTCTCCGCCCTTGGTAGTTACCATAAAGGAGAGTTTCATTAGTGGAGGGTGCGTGCGTTGTGTGGATCCTTGGATTAGTCACCTCCCTTGGAGGTGGATATCAAGTAAAATCCAAGTGTTAGCGTATTTGTATTTGTTTCTTTGTATTTCCGCTGTGCATCCTTGAAGAAAAAAGCAACGCCGAGCAACGAGAACGCGAAGAGCTATTCACCCCCCTCTAGCTACTTTTCGGTCCTAACAAGTGGTATCAGAGCGAGGCCGCTCTTCACCGGAATCATCGCCGGAAGGGTCAAGCATAACAAGAAGAGCTAGAGGGTGAAGAAGTTGAAGCAAAATTGTCAAAGTCAAAGAAATTCAAAAGCTCAACTTCTACAATGGAATTCCGAGATGGGCTCGGATTCGACACGAGGGTGGCTCCACCATACACTTCCACGAGCTTCGATTCTTGGAAATCAAGAATCGAAAATTTTCTTATGATGGACATAGAGCAATGGTTTGCTCTTATGGAAGGCTTCAAGACTCCAACAAACTCAAAGGGCAAAGTTCTCAAGAGGAGCAAGTGGAGTCAAGAGCAAGTCCAAAGGTGCGAGGCCAATGACAAAGTGACCAAGCTTTTGGTAAATTTATTGCCAAGCACCATCCTTTGCAAAATTGAAGAATTTGAAGATGCAAAGGAATTGTGGAGTAAATTGGCCAAGCTTCATGAAGAGATCCCCTCCACTGTACAAGAGCAAGAAGAATCCAGAGAGGGTGACTCTTTGGAGCAAGACCAAGAGGAGGACTCCAAGGTTGAGAGATGCTCAACCTCCGAAGAAGAAGTCCAAGAAGAAGCTTCATCTTCAAGGGAGTGCAATGAAGAGAACAAGGAGGGAGCATACTCCTTGTTCCATGTACAAGATGATGAAGCCTCCACCTCTAGGATTGAGGGGGAGTGTAGATCAATGAACCCGGAGCAAGAAGAGGCCTCCACATCCGGGTCAAGTGAAGAAGAAGAAGATGGTGCCACCTCCAAAATTCAAGAAATATCAAATGGAGGAGCAAGTGTCATCCCTACACAAGAAGCTATAAATGCCTCAATTAAAAATAAAAATCATATAATATGTTTTGAGTGTAGGGAAAGTGGGCATTACAAGAGCAAGTGTCCCAACTTGGCCAAGAAGAAGGGTCAAGTGACACAAAAGGGCAAGGAGAAGCCCAAGGAGACCACCCCCGGGACAAAGAAGAGCAAGGAGCACATTGTGTGCTTCTTGTGTCAACAAAAAGGGCATTACCGAAGTCAATGCCCCAAGGGGAAGAAGATGGTCAAGGCTCAAGGAGGCACTAGTCAAGGGGGAGCCTCCAAGGTAAAGAAGAAGGTAACATTTATTGAGCCTACCCCTTTACGTTATGGTAAAAAGCATGATAGTTCAAATTTTTATCATTTTAATGCAATTTACCATAAGAATAGAAAGCATGAGGGCATTAAGGAAAAGCATGTGGCCCTACATGCCAAGACTACCCAACCTAAGGTTAGGAAGGTAGATAGACATTTGGGCAAAAACACTAAGGATAATAGATACAAGCCCAAGAATAAAAATGCTCATGGATTAAATGAAAAATCAAATACTAAGGACTTAGTAAGGGAAAATCAAGTCTTGAGGTCAAGACTTGATAAATTAGAAAAGACCCTAAAAAGATTGGAAAATATCCTATTAGGGCAAAATGAGCATAACCTAGGTTTAGGAGTACAAAAGTCATCCAATGACCATAGAGGTTTGGGATACAAACCCAAAGCTAAAAAGGATGTGCCTAGTTATCATAGGGTTCCATATAGTTATGGAACAAACCCTAAGTCTAGGGGTCAAGTCAAGGATACAAGGGAAGATATCCCTAGAAGTATCTTTGCAACCAAAGTGACTAAGACTTCTAAGAAGTCTAAGAAAGTCACCAACAAGGTCACAAGGGAGGCTATCCCTAGAGTTGACCTAGAAAAGGTGACCAAGGCTTCTAAGAAGCCAAACAAGGTCACTAGGAAGGTATCTAGGGAAGTTATCCCTAGTGAATACCTAGAGCATCCAAGGAGCACCAATAGGTGTTGGGTTCCTAGGAGCATTTTCTCTACCCCATAAATGGGTTAGAGAGTGTCAACTCTAAGTGAAAGGGTAGTTAACCCAATCATGAAGAAATTGACACTCAAGGAGCATTTTCAAGGTTTTTGTTAACCTTTGAAAATGAAATTGAATTATTATTTACTCCTTGAAAGAGTAAAATGTGCCAAATGGTGAAAAATTAATTTTATCTTAAAATGGCATAAATTGGGAAAACCTAGAGAAATACCAAGTTGGGATTTTAGTATTCTCTTAGAAATTTAAGGCAATCCGGGCCTTGATTTATGTGATTATTCTTGAGGAAAAATGGAATATGCCAACATTTGAGGATATGCTTAATTTTTAAGTGGCATAAACAAATCAAGAGAAACAGAAATGTCAATTTAGGTTTTGGCATTTCTTTGAAGCATTTAGGGCAATCTAGGTTTAACGTTTTAAGTTAAAACAAGTGGGATTAGCTAAGTGGGTAAGGATACTTAGAAAGGTAATTTAGGTATATATTATTTATGCTGAATCTTGCCATGATTGTTTGCCCATTATATGTCATGACATCATGTTTATTTTTGCACTCATACCTTATTATGAAAATACAAAAATACCATGTCATGTCATACATACATCATGTAATTATAGGAATCTTTCTTTTGAAAGTTATTTCATTTTGATGTATGCCATAGCATAATCATGCATTAAGTTTAATTCCTTGTAATTAAGGACAAATGGCATTTAACAACACTTATTAACAAGTGACATCCTGGGTGGATGTCTAATATCTCTAAAATGCCTAGATAGATATGCATGATCCCTAGAATAGGGCAAAACCAAATTTTACATCTCACAAAGACCTATAAGATGACTTCTATGTGTTTTGTCCACAATAGATACAAGTGAGATGTTAGGATGATGAACAAAACTCAACATGTTGATTTAGTGCATTCTTTTGAGTTTTAGGTTCATCAAAACACATAGTTATGTGTATTCCCATCATTGGGAAAGCTAATGTACAAGTCATGTGCATTAAGCCCAAGGAATGTGATGGGATATTGGTTTTGAAAATTATTTTAAAAGACTTTTGGAAAACCTTGGTGAAGGCTATCTTTTGATAGTAATCACCATTGAATAGTTAGACACAAACTTGAAGAAAACGCTAAAGTTTTAGCAAGTTTTCAAGCTTGTGTCAATCTTTGAAGATATGATATATTTTCATAGAAAACTATTTTTTCATGATAAAGTATGCCCTAAATAATGTCTACACGAAATTTCATGGTTTTTGGATTTTTGTAGAATTTTCTAGGGGTTTCTGAAGTTGGCTGAATTTGAAATTCAGCAACTATCAGAGCTCCGATCGATCCATGGATCGATTGGAGTGTCTGAATCGATCAGTGGATCGATTCAGAAGGCAATTCTAGCGAGCAGAAGCTCGCTGGATCGATCATCCGATCGATCCAAGAAGACTGAATCGATCGGTGGATCGATTCAGCAGGGTTCAATCGATTGGAACCCAACTCCAATCGATCGAAGATGCTGATTTTGGCCGGGAAAGCTTATTTTCAGCATTTTGAACCTATTTTAGTCTAGGTAACCATTCCAAACCCCTGAAAATACATTTGTATACATAAAAAGGGTGTTTTCGTGTGGAAAACAAGGATGGATTGGTTAAGGAAGGCTAAGTTGAAGTTTAGGTTGAGGTTTGTTTCAAATTTTGAATATTTGAACCTCAAAACTTCTAAAATTGGGTTTCCTAAAGTTTTGGGGATTCCAAGTCATTGTTGGTGCAATGACAAAAGTTACCACCATGTCTTTAGGGGGAGGGACTCTTTAAAGACATGAAAATTATTATTTTTCATGAACCTTGGAAGGTGGTCAACTTTCCGTTAAGAACATGCTCAAGGTTGAGCGTTTGAACTTTAATGGGGAGTGGATATCCTCATGGTTCAAGTGGCTTCAAGTGGATAATGCTCAAGGATGGGCATTTGCCTACATTGGGGGAGAATGTAGGGTTAAGGTTAATGAAGGGTATGGGACCTTCATTATCGTGTTGGTCACAACGAGTGAAGTTGTGAACAACGATGAGCAACTCTTCAGGGGGAGAGTTTTCAACAATGGGGCATTTGTTGAAGAGTGCCCAAAATTGAGGCACGGGTTGATGTGTGCTCAAAGATGATTTGATGTGTGCCAATAGGGGGAGAATGAAAGGGAGTAAATTAGGCTTTCATTACCTAGAGGGAGTTTGCCCTCTTAGGGGGAGAATGAAGGGCTTAACTTATGTATTCATTACCTAGTGGCATGAAGAAGGTTTAGGCTATGGGATTAGCCTAACTTACATGTGGTATTGTAAGTGATAGTGTTGGCATTGTCAAACATCAAAAAGGGGGAGATTGTTGGTGCAACATCCCTCAGGTCAAGGTTGACCTGGTTGACCAAGCTTGAGTCTTGGTTTGGGTTTCGATGTTTGACAATGCAAGGTTGATTGAAGAAGAGTCAAGTAGGTCAAGGATGACCGGATACTTGACTGGGAAGTCCTAGTGAGTGAAGCTAGGAAGGAGGAAAATCCTGGTGAGTGAAGCCAGGTGAGAGACCTAGTGAGTGAAGCTAGGCAATTGGGAAAGTCCTGGTGAGTGAAGCCAGGTGAAAGACCTAGTGAGTGAAGCTAGGCAATTGGGAAAGTCCAGGTGAGTGAAGCCAGGCAAGAGAAATCCAAATGGGTCAAGGTTGACCAGACATTTGGTGAGAATCCAAGTAGGTCAAAGGGATTGACCGGATACTTGGCACGAGAAAGAAAAGTCCAAGTAGGTCAGAGGGACTGACCGGATACTTGGCAAGAAGAGAAAAGTCCAAGTGGGTCAAAGGGATTGACCAGACACTTGGTGAGAGAGTCCTAGCCGGTCAAGGGTGACCGGATGCTAGGTCTTATGTACCAACAAGTCATGGTTGACTAGATGTTGGTTTAGGGGGCTTTAGACTTGGTTTTGGACAAAAACCAAGGTTTGGATTGATCCGTGGATTGATCCAGCAGGTTTGGATTGATCCGTGGATTGATCCAGCAGGTTTGGATTGATCCGTGGATCGATCCAGCAGATCTGGATCGATCAGTGGATCGATCCAGAAGATCCGGATCGATCCGTCGATCGATCCGGTGAGTCCCCGCACCCCTCCGGATCGATCCGTGGATCGATCAGAGGTCCCAATCGATCGTGGATCGATTGGGACGCCGCTGCGATAGCAGCCTGGATCGATCCGTGGATCGATCCGCATCGATCGCGCATAGGCGCCGGATCGATCCGTGGATCGATCCAAAGCCTCCCGATCGATTGGGAGCAATCCAATCGATTGGGATTCGACCGCTGGCGCTTATAGCCGTTGGCATGCGATTCCTTCGAGATACTTCCATATCTTCACGACTCCTCCACAACTCTTCTCAAGCTCGAGATCGCCAGTTCTTGAAGGTTCTTGGAGGCTCTTCCAAGTCAAGAGGCGGATCAAAGCAAGAAGAAGAAACTAGGGTTAGGGTTTGTGCACTCATTGTAAGCTTGTAAGCTTGTATTTCTTTACTACCCTTTCTTCTTCTTGTATTGAGTCTTGTAGGGCTTCTCCGCCCTTGGTAGTTACCATAAAGGAGAGTTTCATTAGTGGAGGGTGCGTGCGTTGTGTGGATCCTTGGATTAGTCACCTCCCTTGGAGGTGGATACCAAGTAAAATCCAAGTGTTAGCGTATTTGTATTTGTTTCTTTGTATTTCCGCTGTGCATCCTTGAAGAAACAAGCAACGCCGAGCAACGAGAACGCGAAGAGCTATTCACCCCCCCTCTAGCTACTTTTCGGTCCTAACATATGCTGTTAAAAGTATATCTGCGATCAAATTTTTGCAAAACTGGCAATTACAACGATTTTATACTGTTGCAGAATTGTTGTCTTTGGTATTAAAAGACAACACTTTAAATCCGTTGCATGACTGTTGTCTAATGTGGTCAAAGACAACGGTTTTAAACCGTTGTCTTTTACCGCACATTTAACAACAGTGTCAGTTACAACGGGTTTAAAGGGCCTATGACAACGGTTTTTAACCGTTGTCTTTTAATGTTTTTGTTGTAGTGAGATCTGATTCCTTCATTCAGATCTAAGTATCCTGCCGTTGATCTAGATCTGAAATGATATGGACCATTGGATCAAAGCAAGAAGGTAACTTGATTCGGACCACTCATCTCTTCATCAGCTAGATCAAATAGCCAGATCTTCATCCATCTCCCTCACAAAGATGGATGATCTAGATTGAACGAGAAAAAAAAACTTTCCTTTCCTTTTATTTTTGTGACGGTAAAGTGCACGTGAGTTATCGATCGTGGCTTCTTCTTCTGTTCGGGTAGGGCACACGACACAACACAGCACCGCCTCATTCTTCTTCCTCCCTCACCACTGGCCGGTGTCTTTTCTCCTTTCCTTCACTGTCGTCGGCAGACCCTCCATAGCTCACTCTTCTCTTCTTGTTGATTCCAATCGACAATGACAACTAGCACTACTGGTGGCGGCAAGCAGCGACAATGACTCCGATAAATCCATCTCACCAAAGAGGGTTTCTCCGGTGTGACCTCCACCTTTCGGTAACCTTCTGAAGCTCCACCTCTTGGGGTTCAGGCGGCAGAGCAAGAAGAAGTAGCGTCGGCAGTTCATCCCATTTCGCAATTCATCATAGTCTGGCTAACTTTAATTGGAGAGGGTTTTTTCAAGTGAAGAGTCATCTCATATCGTTGTCGAAGTTAGCAGCCGACCGAGAGTGCACTGTTGTTCACTGGAGTTAGGGGTTCTTTTTTCGGGCCTTCGTGTGATGACAAAGGTAGTCTTTAGAATTGAAGTTGATGTGTGGATCGTGGTTTGGATTACTTAGTTTAATTATGTTCATTGTTGATGTTTGCGAATTTTGATTGAATGATTGTATTAAACTCAATTCCTTATGTTTGAATTGCACTGATCTTGCTTCATTTATTTCATGCATAGTAGGTGTTCAGTGAAATGTTTCTTTAAATAGTTAGGTTTAATTTGATACATCTTAGTTTGCTTAACTCTTGCTTTGTATTTCTCTTTCAATTGCTCAGTTTTATGTCTTCATTTAAATGTAATTAGGTTAGGTTAGATTAGATTTCTTTAATGCTTTAGGGTTCATTAAATGTTTTACTTTACTTTATTTCATGTTGCCTTTTATTTTCTGCAATTGTAGTTAGGTTAGACTTAGCTTTTGTTACTTACATTGTCTTTCATTTCATTTACTAGATTAGGTTTTATTTAATGTTTTTCTATTTCATTCCTTAGTTTAATTGTGTTGATGGTAAAACCCATAACGTAGAGTGACAATGTGTTGTGGATTCATTGTTGGCACTTAGATTTCATTCCAGCATTAGATTAGCTTCCTACATGCTTTGCTTTTCATTTGTTAGATTTAGAATCAAAACTCAAACCCTCATTTCTATATTAAAACCCCAAAAAATATGAATAACATACAATCTTAGATTATCATCCTATCGTTGCATTTGTTGGGAGACAACCTGAGTCATTTCTATATTGCATTAGTGTAGTTAGAGGGATTCAGTACTTAAATTCTTTTGATATCGTTTCATGAAAAAAAATGATATTATTACTCTCCCATCGTCGATGCTCATTTTGGATGAACTTACTTCATCATCTTCTTAGTAACTTGCCATTAGAACAAGTCCTGGGTAGGCTTCAATCTCTGACTCTGATGACGACGTTTTGTCCCACATCACCTTTAGGTTCTTGTGCCTCGTCTGGGCCAGTCTTTGTCGAATGATGTGTTTGAATCTAGTTCTTCCTTCTTATTTGCCTTCAGTGCTAGGTTTTGAGCTATCTTTTCTTCTTTGCTTTGTAAGTCTACACATCTAGATTCGTGAAGTTCAAATGTGGAAAATGAATTTTCTAATGTACTAATCTCTAGGTATTTAGAGATATAAAATGAGTCGACTATAGATGTCCACTCGGGTGTTCTCGAAAATGTATTTAAAGCACATCTGAATGAATCTAGGTTTGTTACATTTTCTCCGAGATTCGTGAGTCTGGTGAGTAGTTCTTTAATCCTTAAGTGTAGATGTACGACTATTTCTCCTTCTTCCATTTGGAGGTTGCTGATTTGGTTTCAGAACATCTCTCATCTCGTGAGTTTCATCTCTGAGGTCCCTTTGTATTATTAACAGTTCCACGGATTTCTCCTAGAGCTCTTTAGCTGACTCGTAGGCTCCAATTCTGTTAACTTCTTGTGGTGGTAAGATGCTCAACAAATGGAATTTAGCATTGCGTGTGTCATGAAGTCGGCTTACTCTTTCTTTGTCCATAAATATTCTTCTTTGTCAGCTCCTTGCTGATCCTTAGGTACTACAAAACCATATTTCATTATTAACAATAATTCGAAATTAGTTTTGAAGTATATACCTCTATCTTCTTTTTCCAAGTCGCGAGCTCCCCGTCGAACTTTGGTGGGTAGATGCTTGGTCTAGCCATTTCTTGTGTGCTTCGATCAACAATCAGTCTATTTGAAACATCCTCGCTCTGATACCAATTATGAGTCCCGGTGCAGTCACCTAGATAAGGGGTGAATAACCTACAATTAAGGTTAGAATAAAAAAATCTCTTGCTTTTGCTTAGCAAGGATGCACAATTAGATTATGCAACTATAGACTATAAAAATAATAACTTAAACGAAATAAGTAAGAAGGTTGAAGTTTACTTAGTTACAAAATAGGTGGTTGTTAATCCAAGACAAATAAAACACTAGAAAAATCTCTTTCGTTGAAGGCAGAGAAGTCTCTTACACTCTTTGATAGCTCAGAAAGATACTAGAAAATAAATACTGAAGTTGTTGTTAATTTCCTAGCTCTAGGGGTCTTTTTAAAGCTCCTCGAAAATCCTATCTGTGGCTCGGAAGCGCCTCCAAGGAAGCCCAAGGCACCCCAACTTGATAAGTTTTAACTGCTAAAGATAAAACTTTAGCTTCAGTGAATATCTATTGAAGGCACCTCTCACAGGTTGGAAGGTGCTTTTGCACTATTCATGCGAAGCACCTTCCAAGCCTTTGAAGGCACCTTCTATGAGGTCGATCAGCCTCTTAGCTGATCTTTGTTCGCGTAGGTGATACTCCGGTTAACCGGAATTGAGTTCACCTGAACCCAACTCTAACCTTCTCATCGAGCAGGTTTCCTCCCCAACTTCTCATCTCTCGAATGTCGCACACATCCTTCTCATCCACCGTTGTACACTTCCATGGCTCCTTGTCCCTCAAATGCACTGAGCCCATCAACTCCTTTCCTATGCCATCCTTCTTGTCTGATGCGTCTTATGCTGGACTTCATGTGCTCCTAAGTTTCTGTACACTTAAAGACAAGACATCAAACATAAACATGACCTAACTTAACTCAGTTGACCACATTAAAACTATCTTGGGGTACTTACAGAAGGCCCCCTCAGTCCCGATTGAACTGTGCTAATCAACTATGGGGAAAGGCCAGATAAGTTCACTAGATTGAACTTTAAGAGGTGGCACCACAAGATGCTCTTCTACTTGATTGTGCTCAATCTAGCTCAGTTCTTGACTGAGGACCCTCCCAACCATGCTAAGGATACTGATGTTCACATTATCAGTACATTGGAGACATGAAATCATTTTGAGTTCCATTGCTAAAACTACATCCTCAACTACCTTGCCAACTTGCTATAGCTAAGGAGCTATAAGAGTCTTGGACAAGAAGTGCAAGATGGAGGATGTAAGGGCCAAGAAATTCATTGTAGGTTGATTCTTAGACTACAAAATGGTTGACTCCAAAACAGTGATCAGCCAAGTCTAGGAGCTTCAGGTGACCTTGTATGAGATCCACTCAGAAGGTATGACTTTGATTGAAACCTTTTAGGTGACTGCTATCATTGAAAAATTACCTTCCGGCTAGAAGGACTTCAAAAATTATCTAAAGCACAAGCAGAAGGAGATGAATGTAAAAGAACTCATGGTTAAAGTTTGAATTAAAGAAAACAACAAGAGTTCAGAGAGGAAATTGTTCTCTCAGGCTATTGTGAAAGCCAATATGGTCAAGCACAGTCAAAACTCAAAACAAAAGAACACCAAGACTTCCAAGATGGGACCCAAAGAAGGCATAGGCAAGAAATTCTCTAGGAAGGGCTTCAACTATGGCCGAGTAGGTCACAGGTCTTCAGAGTGCAAAAGTCGAAGAAGAAATAGGAGGCCAACCTGAAAGAAAGACTAGAAATGGACGACCTCTGTGTTGTTGTAATACCCCGGTTCTGAAATTCTGGTTAAGTATGACTTAAAGGGTTAGATGGTACTATCCATATCACCAAGGTGCACTTTCCTTTTCAGAAGCCCAAACTTAAGAACTCCAAAGTTAAGCGTGCTTGGCTTGGAGAAATCTTAGGATGGGTGACCTCATGGGAAGTTATCCAGGGTGCGTGCGAGTGAGGACAAAGCACGCTGAAAGGACCTTCGGTGGTCTGTGGAGCTAGTCGTGTCATGCCCCGGGAGAGTCCCTGCCAAAAGAAATTTCGGCAGCATCTCCCCTGTACAGATGACAATCTGAAACTTTATACATTGCCCTCAGGGCCACATATACCTCGGCGAACACGGCCGAAATAATAACAATAATAAAAATGCAACAACCAAGCATCCACGCAATTTAATAGTAAACAAACTAAAGTAGTGATAAGAAAACTCAAAAACAACCCTACTCAACTACACCCATAAAGCTCAAAACACGACGAAACAAAATCCACTCACCTCTTCTGTCGTCCAGGCAGGCATGTAGTAAAACAAATCCAAATAAAACTCATCGACAACATCCATAAAGTAAACTAATACAAGTCCAGATAGTGCAATAAGAAATAAGAACCAAAAGTCCGTAACAACACATCCTCACGACCTGCAGGGGACTAGCGACTGGAACTCTCCGGACAGCCTCAACCTGAAATGTAATAATAACCACGGGGTGAGTCAACTCCTCAGCGGGTAATATTGACATGCACGGTAAGAAAATAACAACTAGCAGTAATCATACGTACAGTTTCCTGATATAAGAAAGATAAAATGCAAACAAAATAATTAGGAGAAAACTGTACTAACCAGGACCTGTATACAGTATAACAAGGTCGTCTGACCGAGAGGTATCAAAATCCTGCATGCATGTCAAACATATGCATCCAACCAATATGCAGCAAATAAAGGCAGCAAACACAATTTATAAATGCATCAATGCGTATGATGCCAATGACATGTCCTGGTCACCCCTACTCTCTAGTTAGTCGTCTCACACACGATTATGAGACCGAGTGGGTAGGGATGTGACAACCGTGCACTTTGCCATCACTACTCCTGATGAGTGACCGAGTGGACGGGATGTTGTCGGAGTAAACCTATCCTCCTACCCCAAATCATAAGTGGGGAGCTCAATGCTCTTATCTCCCTGAGACAATCCAGTGGAGGGACCCCTGACGTGCTACCACGCTGCATCACACTACCCATGAGTGGACCAGTGGAGCACTGACAGAGCCAGCACTACAGCCTGTCTGATATACCACTAACCCGTGAGTGGTGGTGTGTGTAGATCCATGTAACTGACGATGCGCTCAACAATAATGGAGTCGACTATCACGCAACAATGCAATCATGCGAGATGGTGCATGCCACTAAGCATAGACATATCCTGGTCCTGCCTACCTCCATAAAAACAAACATGTACCAAAATATATAGATCAAATAATATGATTTAGGTACACAGGTCAGGTATAGTATCTACCCAGTCTGATATATCATAAAGCATGGCATGTCACTATCTCCATAACATACATAACAAATAGGGCATGAACGCTAAACAAGTAACAAACAAAACATGCTCGGAAACAAAAAGTGACATGTCGATGCAGATATAAACATATTTATTGCTACTTGCTAAAATCTACTAAACATATCAACAAGACATATCAAAATAGATAGGTCAAGGTACCCGCCTCAAATAGAAGGTCCAATCCAGTCAAATCCGACGTCGAGATGCACGTCACGAATCAGAGTCCCGCGTCACCATTATATACATATTTTATTTAGCTAAAATCATAAGAATTGCTAAATAAAATCCCTAAGACTAATTTTAGGGTACAACCTTAATCAACATAACCTCAATTTACCTATTTAAATCTAATAGTTAATTAGGGTTAGTTACTTAATCCCCAATCAACCCATTAGCCCTTTACACATAAACATCTAACTACAAAACATGTCAAATCCCTACCCTTACCTAAATTCATAGCCCTGTTGATTGCTGGAACAGGGTTGCTGCTGGTTAGAATTTCTGTCGGAACCAAGAAGACCTTAGCAAGTCCTCCATATTCGCCTTACCTCCTCTTCTTCAACAGCTAACAGTGATCCAAATCAGATGGAACTAGCAGTGTAACCTTTCGGTTGGAAATCCTTCACCAAACGACACCAAATGATAGCAAGCAAGAGGATCACTGATTAGATCAAAAATAGAGACCAAGAACTCAAAACTACAGCTCGATAAATCTCCTACCTTAAGGATCGCTGCTAGGGCACGACTTTGTCGTCGCAACGACTGATCGGTGCCATCGAAAAAGAGAGCTAAGGCACGGTGGCGCAAGGGCAGGGCTCGAGAAGGAGGAACGAAGGGATCAGTCGGCTGTAGGGCACCGGCGATGTCGTCTTCGGCAGTGTCAAGCAGAGACGCGGGCTCGACACTGCTTGGCTTGCTCTTGTGGTGGTCGGAGGTGGGCGTGGACCAAGCTGCCAACGCTAGGGCAAAGGAAGTCTCGGCCGACAGTGTCGGCTCGAGCTCTAGGGCAGAGGAGCAAGGGGGAGGGAGACGAGAATCGGGGTAGAGGCTTGGACTTGTCTTGGCCGATTGCTTTTGTACACGAGGGAGGAGAGGAAGAAACGAATGACGCCGACAGTTTTGGTAAGGAGAAGAAACGGTGCCGCGGGAGAAGAAACACCTTCGGCGTGAGAAGAGAAGAAACGACATTTGGGGAAGAAGGGAAAGAAAATTAAAAGAAATAAAATAAATAAACTTTTCCTCACTTAAATGGGGTAGCCTAAATAGGCTTTCTCGGGGCCCAATATTCGTCCCCGTAAACTCGTCATACGAGCTTCGAAAATTTTCCGAAAAATTTCTAAAAATTTCAGAAAATTCCCTTATCATTATTCGTCATTTTTCCGGTATTTTGTATTCTCCCCCACTAATAAAAATTTAGTCCCCAAATTTCGTTAACTACCATTAGCAAGTACTAACAACAGAGAGAAAGTATAATTGCTGAACGGTAAATTAAATCACATACCTCAAGTGAAAAGATGGGGGTATCGAGCTCAGATCGTATCCTCGAGCTCCCAAGTAGCCTCCTCGTCCGAATGATGCCGCCATCCGACTTTAACCAACCGGATGGTCTTGTTCCGCAACTAACGCTCCTTCTGGTCCAGAATCCATACTGGAACCTCCTCGTAGGTAACGTCAGGCTGAAGGGGAACTGATATATCAGACAGCACATGAGCTGGGTCGGCTATATATCTCCTCAACATAGATACATGAAATACGTTGTGCACGCCTGCCAGAGCCGGTGGTAGCGCCAGGCGATAAGCTATTGCTCCAATCCTCTCCAGGATCTGGAAAGGTCCAATGTAGCGCGAAGCTAGCTTACCTCTGAGGCCAAATCTCTTCACCCCTTTTGTGGGTGAGACTCGCAGAAATACATGGTCACCTGTAGAGAACTCCAGGGGTCTGCGTCTCCGATTAGCATAACTCTTTAGGCTGTCCTGCGCCTTTGACATCCTCCGTCTGATAGTACGGACCAACTCTGCCTCCTACTGAGCTCTATGAGGTCCCAACAGTTTGGCCTCCCTAACCTCATCCCAGAGGGTGGGTGTCCGACAAGGCATACCATATAACGCTTCAAATAGTGCCATCTGGATAGCTAAATGAAAGTTGTTATTGTAGGAGAACTCTACCAATGGCAAATGGTCCTCCCAACTGTCTCTGAAATCCAATACACAAGACCTCAGCAAGTCCTCTAGAGTCTGAATGGTCCGCTCTGATTGTCCATCTGTTTGCGGATGGAAAGCTGTACTGAAACGGAGCTGTGTGCCCAAGACCTACTACAAACTTTGCTAGAACCTGGACGT
The DNA here is from genome assembly GCF_018446385.1 of Zingiber officinale. NCBI lineage: Eukaryota > Viridiplantae > Streptophyta > Magnoliopsida > Zingiberales > Zingiberaceae > Zingiber > Zingiber officinale. The sequence continues at coordinate 59,309,076 of NC_055997.1, forward strand.
GAACCATGGATCTCTATCCGATATAATACTCAACGACACACCCTGCCAGAACCTGGATGTGAACCATGGATCTGTGTCCGATATAATACTTAATGGCACACCATGTAATCTGATGATCTCCCGGCAATACCAATCTGCCAATCGATTTAGGGAATCTATCTTCCGGATCGCTAAGAAGTGCGCGGATTTGGTTAATCGATCAACGATTACCCAAATCGCGTCATGGCTTCATCGTGTCCTCGGCAAATCCACCAAAAAGTCCATAGTGATGTGATCCCATTTCCACTCAGGAATAGGAATTCGCTGAAGTAATCCGGCAGGTCTCTGGTGCTCAGCCTTCACCTGCTGATAGACAAAACATCTAGCTACGAATTTCGCGATGTCTTTCTTCATACCATTCTACCAATAGGAACGCCTCAAATGATACATGCGGGTCCCGCCTGGGTGGATCGCAAATAGAGAGCGATGAGCCTCCTGAAGTAGTTCCTGTAAGACCGGGTGAGACTGAGATACGCATAATCTGCCTTAGAAGTATATAATACCCTCCTCATCTCGTGTGAACTCGGTCTACTACCCGGAAGCTATCTGGGTGCCAATGAACTGTAAGCGCTGATCACCGGCTTGGGCCTCTCGGATCCTCGTCCTGATCGATGACTGAGCAACCATGATAACCAAAATACCCTGCTCTGTCTGTCCCTATTCCTGAAGGCCCAACTCGGAGAAACCCTGAATCAAGTCCGTGACTGAAGCTCGGTGGCAAGCCAAAGTCCCTCTGGACTTCCTGCCGAGTGCATCGGCAACCACATTAGCTTTCCCCGGGTGATAGCTAATGGTACAATCATAATCCTTCAGGAACTCCATCCTTCTTCTCTGTCGGAGATTAAGTTCCTTCTGGGTAAAAATATATTTGAGACTCTTATGATCAGTGAGAATCTCAAATATAATGTCGTATAGATGATGCCGCCAAATCTTCAGAGTAAAGATGATGGCGGCTAGCTCCAAATCATGTACTGGGTAATTCTTCTCATGCTCCTTCAACTGACGAGAAGCATAAGAGACTACCCTGTCGTGTTGCATCAGGACAACGCCTAAACCCTGAAGAGATGTGTCGATGTAGAGCACAAATCCATCCTCTCCAAAGGGTAAAACCAAAACCGGAGCCGACACTAATCTTCGCTTCAGCCCATGGAAGCTGGTCTCACAGGCTTCTACCCATGTGAACTTCAAATATAGATGTTTCCGTCAAAACATCTCTAGCAGTATGCGAAGGGGGTGTACGTGATTCTCCTCGGATCAAAAATAGATTACAACATTGTCAACAAAGAAAATGAAAATCGATCCAAACAACCTAGGAATACCGAAATCATCGAGTCCATGAAAACATCTAGGGCTTTGTAAGCCTAAATGGTAAAACCTATAACTCATAATGCTCGTACCACAGGCACACTCAACTATAAGATCCCCGACAACAAGTCTGAAATCTGATCACTAGCTACTAATCACCAAAAAAATAGATCATGGGATGTGAGAGTAACGCTCCATCACAAGAAATACTACATATGTGGGAGCAACACTCTACCACCATCAATGCAACCTATATGGGAGCAGCGCTCCTCTACAAGCAATCTACAATATGTGGGAGCAATGCTCCACCACAACAATCCATAATATGTGGGAGTAATGCTCCACCACAAAAATCCATAAATACTGCTGGAGCATTGGTAAGCCTAAATGGCATTACCAAAAACTCATAATGGTCAGAATGTGACCACCCTCGTATGGCAATCAACAATGGCATGATATGCAGACAACCAATCCATGCTGAGTATAGTGTCGAACTCGACCATTTCCAGCACTAATAAATCAACCATAAGTATCATGTTGCCAAAATCTAACAGGCAACCTCTGACCTCCTGAGTGACGTCCAATGAGTCACCGGACGTTAGGGAGACGGTCAGTCACTACAGTCTAAGAGTAGGTAGTCTACCTATGTCCTTCATAAAGGCATGGAAAATAAAAGAATGCGAGCTACCAGTATCTATCAGCATATCAGCGGATAATGCATAAAGTAAAACCATACCACGGAAAATGGATTTGTCGGCCCGCTGTGCATCCTCTCTGGTAACCGCATGAATATATCCAGTCTCTGGCAGTGGTGGAGGTGGTAGTGCTGCCAAAGGTTGCGGCATCTGAGTCTGAGCCTGCCATTGTGACGGTGCCGAGTACTGAGCCAGAGATGGATAGGTAGGTTGCGACTGATACTGGACTAGCGGCTGGGGCTGTGACTGGTACTGGACTAGTGGTTGTGGTTGATACTACCCCCGAGTCAGATACTGTGGTCCCAGAATAAAGCTCTGTGGTACTATGAGGGCACCGGAGTGCTCTTGTCCATGCATGTCATATGCAGCTGCTGCCGGAGGAGCTGTCCTCTGCTGGCTATATGAAGATTGGGCTCTCCGCCCTCCTCGATAAGCTCCTGTCTGACTGGGCTGTCCTCCATGACCAGACACTCCGGAAGCCATATGTTGAGCCTTCAGCGAACAATCTCGGCTCAGGTGCCCGAGCAGTTTGCAACAATAGCAAACCGATTGTCCCAGGGAGTAGACTGTGGTGACGTGGTCTCTGGACCCACATCTGGTGCAGTGAGTGTTGCTGGCGGGCTGTTTCCGATTCTGCTGAGAAGACCGGGAATGTCCTGATGAAGATCACCCTGACTTCTGAGGCTGACCAGAAATCCCAGAAGTACCCTGACCTCGCCAACTGCGACCACTCTGTTGTTGTCCGGTCGCCTGTGGTGACTGGGTCTATCCTGATGTCTAAAACACCTGCTTCCTTTTCCTGTCCGGAAACTCTCTCTGTTGAGATGACTCAATCATGAGGGCTCTATCCAATGTCTTTAAATAGGATGAACTCCCAAAACCAGCAAGCTTTACTTGTAGATGTCCATCTAGTCCCTGGATAAACTGAAGCATGCGGGACTTGTCCTCAGCAACTAATTCTGGACAAAACCTGGCCAACTGATTAAACTCGACATTGTACTCTATCACGGTGCGATTGTTCTGCCGAAGGTTCAGAAAATCCTATCCGCGAGTCGTCTGATATGCCCGTGAAAAATATCGGCTCTCGAAAGCCTCCCTGAATCTCGCCCAGGTAATATTCGGCTTGCCTATGATGGAATGCTACATATCCCACCAGATATCAGCCTCATCTCGTAAATGGAAAGCAGCCAGCTCTGCTTTCTCCCACTCAGAGCAAGCCGTGTAGAAGAACGTCTGCTCCATGGTCTCTATCCAGGACTGAGCCACACTCGGATCAGTCTCTCCTTGGAAGAGTGTGAATCGACTCTTCATCGACTCTGCCAGTGCTGGGATCCAGGCTCGTGCCGTGACAATATTAGTGAGGTGAGTAGGGACGGTTGCAGGAACTGGCGGAACCCCTGGAGCTAGTGCTACAAGTAGTACCGCTGGATAGACCGGGGGAGGTACTCCTGGTGCTGCTACATAAGTCGGAGCAAGTGCCGCTGGTGGCACTGTAGGGTCGATATGAGTGGTCGCGGTTGGTGCCAGGCTGAAGGTACGGTGGGTGGTGATATCGGAAATGGAGCAACTGGTACCGCTGGTGCGGGTGCTGGGTACACTGTAAGCACTGGGGGCACGGGTACCGATGGTGTCAGGTACAGATAGGTCCAGGTGGCGGTGATGCCTGGTACGTCGTAGGCTCGACTGGAGCAGGTGCCGTATATGCCGCAAGTGGCATCGCTAGTGGTACTGTGAATACCGTAGGAGTGGGTACGACGGGTACGGTCAGGGTAGGTACCTCTAAAGGAGCTATCGGGGTCTGGGAGCCCGATGCGTGCACCTCGCCTCATATCTGTTAAATTATATCACAGATATTACTACAAGTGTAAAAAAATTATAAAATTACCTTTTTACCTATTTACTGTCTGGAGATGTTCCGTCGCTGTCCAGTCCCCCTTTAGACCTTGGAAATCCGAAACGAGAAAATCGATGAAAATCCATACAAATCCAAAACATAATTCTGAAACATAATCATAACGGAAATCCGTACACATTTGAAAATACCAGTTTGACTTGCAAATATGGCTCTGATACCAAATAAATTGTCATGCCCCGGGAGAGTCCTTGCCAGAAGAAATTTCGACAGCATCTCCCCCGTACGAGTGACAACCTGAAACTTTATACATTGCCCTCAGGGCCACATATACCTCGGCCAACACGGCCGGAACAATAACAATAATATAAAAGTGTAATAAGCATCCACGCAGTTTAATAGTAAACAAACTAAAGCAGTGATAAGAAAACTCAAAAACAACCCTACTCAACTACACCCATAAAGCTCAAAACATGACAAAACAAAATCCACTCACCTCTTCTGTCATCCAGGCAGACATGTAATAAAACAAATCCAAATAAAACTCATCGACAACATCCATAAAGTAAACTAATACAAGTCCAGATAGTGCAATAAGAAATAAGAACCAAAAGTCCGAAACAACACATCCTCGCGACCTGCAAGGGACTAGCGATTGGAACTCTCCGGATAGCCTCAACCTGAAATGTAATAATAACCATGGGGTGAGTCAACTCCTCAGCGGGTAATATTGACATGCACAGTAAGAAAATAACAACTAGCAGTAATCATGCGTACAGTTTCCTGATATAAGAAAGATAAAATGCAAATGAAATAATCAAGAGAAAACTGTACTAACCAGGACTTGATTATAAGTATAACAAGGTCGTTAGACCGAGAGGTATCAAAATCCTGCATGCCTGTCAAACATATGCATCCAACCAATATGCAGCAAATAAATGCAGCAAACACAAACAATAAATGCATCAATACGTATGATGCCAATGAAATGTTCTAGTCACCCCTACTCTCTAGTCAACCGTCTCACACACGATGGTGAGACCGAGTGGGTAGAGCTATGACAACCATGCACTCTGCTATCACTACTCCTGATCAGTGACCGAGTGGACGGGATGTTGTCGGAATACACCTATCCTCCTACCCCAAATCATAAGTGGGGGAGCTCAATGCTCTCATCTCCTTGAGACAATCCAGTGGAGGGACCCCTGACGTGCTACCACGCTGCATCACGCTACCCATGAGTGGACCAGCGGAGCACTGACAGAGCCAGCACTACACACTGTCTGATATACAACTAACCCATGAGTGGTGGTGTGTGCAGATCCATGTAACTGGCGATGCGCTCAACATAATGGAGCCGACTATCGCGCAGCAATGCAATCATGCGAGATTGTGCGTGACACTAAACATAGAAATATCCTGATCATGTCTACCTCCATAAAAACAAACATGTACCAAAATACGTAGATCAAATAATATGATCTAGGTACACAGGTCAGGTATAGTATCTAACCTGTCTGATATATCATAAAGCATGGCATGTCACTATCTCCATAACATACATAACAAACAGGGCATGAACGCTAAACAAGTAACAAACAAAACATGCTCGGAAACAAATAGTGACATGCCGATGTAGATATAAACATATTTATTGCTACTTGCTAAAATCTACTAAATATATCAACAAGACATATCAAAATAGATAGGTCAAGGTACCCACCTCAAATAGAAGGTCCAATCTAGTCAAATCCGACATCGAGATGCTCGTCACGAATCAGAGTCCTGTGTCACCATTACATACATATTTTATTTAGCTAAAATCATAAGAATTGCTAAATAAAATCCCTAAGACTAATTTTAGGGTACAACATTAATCAACATAACCTCAATTTAACTATTTAAATCTAATAGTTAATTAGGGTTAGTTACTTAATCCCCAATCAACCCATTAGCCCTTTACGCATAAACATCTAACTACAAAACGTGTCAAATCCCTACCCTTACCTAAATTCACAACCCTATTGATTGCTGGAACAGGCGTGCTGCTGGTTGGAATTTCTGCCGGAACCAAGAAAACCACAGCAAGTCCTCCCTATTCCCTTTACCTCCTCTTCTTCAACAGCTAACAGTGATCCAAATCAGATGGAGCTAGGAGTGTAACCTTTCTGTTGGAAATCCTTCACCAAACGACACCAAATGATAACAAGCAAGAGGATCACTGATCAGATCAAAAATAGAGACCAAGAACTCAAATCCACAGCTCGATAAATCTCCTACCTTAAGGATCGCTGCTAGGGCACGACTTTGTAGTCGCAACGACTGATCGGAGTCGTCGGAAAAGAGAGCTAGGGCACGATGGCGCAAGGGCAGGGCTCGGGAAGGAGGAACGAAGGGATCGGTCGGCTGTAGGGCACCAGCGATGTCGGCTTTGGCAGTGTCGAGCAGAGACGTGGGCTCGGCACTCCTTGGCTTGCTCTTGTGGTGGTCGGAGGTGGGCGTGAACCAAGCTGCTGGCGCTAGGGTAAAGGAAGTCTCTGTCGACTGCGTCGACTCGAGCTCTAGGGCAAAGGAGCAAGGGGGAGGGAGACATGAATTAGAGCAGAGGTTTGGACTTGTCTTGGCCGATTGCTTTTGTAAACGAGGGAGGAGAAGAAGAAACGGACGGCGGCGACGGTTTTGGGAAGGGGAAGAAACGCCTTCAACGTGAGAAGAGAAGAAACAACATTTGGGGAAGAAGGGAAAGAAAATAAAAAGAAATAAAATAAATAAACTTTTCATCACTTAAATGGGGTAACCTTAATATGTTTTCCTGGGGCCCAATATTCGTCCCCGTAAACTCGTCAAACAGGCTCCGAAAATTTCCGAAAATTTTCTAAAAATTCCCTTATCATTATTCACCATTTTTTTGGTATTTTGCAAGTCAACAACCTGATGGAAATTTTGGGTGGCATTCCTAGTTCGGTTTGGGTGGGCCCCGCCCGTGCTAGGGCGTTACAGATGGTATCAGAGCGACATTGCGACCGTGAGTGCGCTTGTGGCAGGAGCACCCAAGGTACCACCTAGCGAGGGAGATTCTGGGATTTTTCTATAGTGTGATTCATGGTTACACAACGGGGGCGTTGTGTCTTTAAGTGGAGGTGATTGTAATACCCCGATTTTGAGATTCTGGTTAAGTATGGCTTAAAAAGTTAGATGGTACTTTCCATATCACCAAGGTGCACATTCCTTTTCGGAAGCCCAAACTTAAGAACTCCAAAGTTAAGCGTGCTTGGCTTGGAGAAATCTGAGGATAGGTGACCTCCTGGGATGTTTTCCAGGGTGTGTGTGAATGAGGACAAAGCATGCTAAAAGGACCTCCGGTGGTCTGTGGAGCTAGTCGACAACCTGATGGGCAATTCGGGTGGCATTTCTGGTTCGGTTTGGGTGGGGCCCGCCCGGGCTGGGGCATTACAATTGTGGTCTCCAAAATGAACCTAGTGGGCTCAAATCCGTTGCAATGGTGGATCGATACCAATGCCACTAGACATGTGTACTACAACAAGAAGCTGCTCCACAACTTTAAATAAGTTAATGGAGATAAATTATGCATGGGGAACTCAGCAAACTCGGACATTATGGGACAAGGAAAAGTGGTGCAGAAGTTGACCTCGAGCAAGGAGTTAACTCTCAACAATGTACTGTATGTTCCCAAGATTTGGAAGAATCTTGTGTCCAGATCACTTCTGAGTAAGCATAACTTTCACATTATTTTTGAGTCAGACAGAGTTGTTCTATCCAAAAATGAAATGTTTTTAGGAATAGATAGGTTGTGTAAGCTTAGTGTAATGGCGCTTATGCCTAAGGTTAATAAAATTACAAAATCTTCCACTTATATGCTTGAGTCTTTTGTGCTTATGACATGGAAGACTAGGATATGTTAACTATAATATGTTACGTAGATTAATCAACATGCGAAGCATACCTACATTCCTCCTTGACCTGAAACACCAATGTGAGATTTATGTTGAAGTAAAAATAACAAGCTCATCCTTTCAACATGTTGAAAGGAGCAACAAACCATTTGGCCTAATCCACACTAACATGTGCGACCTAAAAGGTATGCCAACACATTGTGATAATAAGTACTTCATCACTTTTGTTGATGATAACACAGTATTAATTTGTGTATCTTCTCAAAAGTAAGGATAAAGCTATAGAGAAATTCACTTTCTGTAAGAATGAGGTTGAAAACCAACTAAATAAAAACCTTTAGGTGGTTCGAAATGATCGAAGCAGTGAATATATATATTATTGTTTGTTGAGTTATGTGTTGAACATGGAATCAGATATAAAACAACAACTCCATATACTCCTCAGGCAAATGGTGTTGTTGAGCAGAAGAACCTCACTCTAAAGGAGATGATGAAAGCTCTTTTATTAAGTTCTAGACTGCAAGAGTTCATATAGGGGGAAGCTGTATTAACAACTAATTACCTTTTAAATAAGGTGCTCCAAAAAAAAAAAAAAATAAGAGCCCTTATAAGTTATGGAATGGAAGACAATCGTCCTATAAATATTTATGAATGTGGGAGTGTCTTGCTAAAGTTTTGGTACCTAAAGCAAAAATGATTAAGATAGGACCAAAAATTATTGATTACATATTTATTGGATATGTGCCTGCAAGTATACGAGTGTTGTCAAGTAATAAAATATCAATCACACGAGGATTGTTGATTAAACACTTGTTACCTTCACACAATGAATTATCTAGACAATCGAAATGTGGTTCATGAACACTAGAAGAGAGGTGGAGAAGTGGGAAGAAGGTTGAGAGAGAGAGTATAGAAGAATTGATCTTGAGAGGGGTTGAGCTTAAGAGGATGTGAGAAATGGTTTGGGAGGTGATTCTAGGATTTTGATTTCGTTATGATGCTAGTCAATGTCCTTATGCAGTATTCATCTACCTAACTCCATGCTTGCACTTATGTAGGAATTCTAACTAAAGTCTGGCACAACCATGCAGTATTCACACAGGAGAGTTTACCTAAGTTCTAATGTCATTAAGTAAAGAGTTAGCTCTAAAAAGTACGGTAACGAGATACCCCTGTTACTAGGGCCCCTTAGCCATACAATCCTAGAGTTAACTGATTTACTTTCTAACAGTATATTAATACAATTAAGTAGAAGAGGTAACTTAAAAAGTCTGATTAAAGGGATACCCTCTGTCACAGGGCCCCGGTCATACAATCTGTAGATTACACAAATTACTCCTTAACATTAATTTGGGAGAACCCTCTAAACTATAAATAGTTGTCCTTGTAGGGAATTTCCCTCCATTTCAAGGATGATACTCTAGAGAGTAGGGGATACCCTCTGCCACAGGATCCTCAGTTAAACAAACCAAAGTATCCCCTTTACACGGTGAGCAAAATCCTACATCTACATGAATTGACCTCACACACATTTTGTTAAACACATACAAAGTACAACACATATAAAACATGACATAAACGCTTCATAGAAGAAGAAAATGTCTAAATATATAGTTCATACATCGACAACACATCATAACTCCTTCCTACATACTAGATCGAGAGAATCTACTCTATTGCAAAGAAGATACAACTGAGAGATAATAAAACTAGTATCTACAACTCAAAACATGGATTGAGAGATAAGAGAATGTTTATCGGTGTGTTGCTGGTCTTCTAGGTTGGACTTCTTGCACTAGAGATGGACAGATCATCGGAGATGATGAAGATGGCTTTTCTAGGGTTTCCCCCCAAGGGGAGAACCCATCCCCAAGGAAAGGGACGAAGTACTAAACCCAAGATGCGTGAAAAGGGGAGAAAACCCTTTAAATAGAGTCTGGTCAGGCCTGGGATGACTGATAACCATGATTTTACTGTATTAGTTTGATTCATACATGCGTGGTTTGATGTTATGTTCATAGATAAAACCTATATTTGCATTACATTTCATGCATTATCTTTATTCTTGGACTTAATTACAAATCATCTTATTTTTGTGTTATTTGATGCTAATTTTTTATTCTTATTTTGTAGGCATCAAAGGATCTTGGATGTGGATTTATTCGAACCGAATTTGTGCTCGAATCAGAGTTTAAACGAGAAGATCAAGCTGCAGAGCATTATGGACCGTTCATCAAAAATTGGACAGATCTGAACCATCCATTGAAGATCTGGTCCATCCGACCTAAGGAAGAGTAGATCTAGACCCTTGATCAAGATCAATACATTTGGATCAGAGTTTATGAGATCTTTCACCGTTGATTGAGCTCCGAAGCATCCCATCCATCCATCTCAGATCTGAGATCTGATTTAAAACGAGAAGCTACAGTGCTTCGTGTTGGTCGATCTCCTCACGCTGTTCTTCTCATCGCGCGAGCTTCTCCGGGATTTCCGACCCCGATTCCTTCTCCGATCAACTCTTCAAGCGACGACTTCGGTGCAGAGCTTCATGGTAGCTTCATCCCGATCATCTGGAGCCATCGACAAGCGTTCCCTCCGGCAAAATTCTGCTTTCGGTGATACCCTGTTTCCACAGATTCGTTGGGTGTTCCCTCAGATCTGCGACTCTCCTCCCATCAGTGACATTTGGCGGCGTTCCTCCAGTGTTCCTGAGCTCCATCCGACAATCATCCACAATCCACAGCTTCCATTCAGATCTAGAGATCCGGATTGCAGATTTCCAGATTTTCGGGCATTTATGGGTTTAGGGTTGTTTCTAGCTCACCGGAGGTGTTCCGCCAGTTTAGCTGAGCAATCCTTGAGCTGATACGCCGCTGAGATTCTCCACTGATGTCCGGAGTTGGACATTCTCATCTCCGGCCTCTTGTGTGATGGCAAGAGTGTGAATTTTGATAGATTGGTTGTGAGATTGGAACAATTTATCTTTTTAGTTCTTTTTATTACTGATTTTACAGCCAGAACATATTTCTTTTGATGTTTGTTATGTTTTAGCAAGTAATCTAGCATTTCATTTCCTTGTTGAAGTTTGATTTGTGCTTAATTTATACTTGGTTAATTGTTAGGTTGTTAAGTATAAGTTAAGGTTTAAATTGAAGCTTTAGATCAGATTTATCCTATGTCTTGTTATTTTATTTTATGCTTAAGATTAGATTTAAGTTAGTCATGATTGCGACAGATAGGTTCCGATAGAAGAAGCCGAGCACCGTGAAAGACGGTTGATGATTCAGGATTTACATAGGCATGTCGTATATTTAACTCGACGTGTGAAGTTTCACTACAACAAAAATGATTTTTCATAGTGTGCTATTAACAATATACACATTAAAAGCACACTTTTAATAATATTATGAACGGTATACATGTTGATGTGCGTTGTTAACAACATAAACTTGGAGAGAAAAAGCTCATCTAGGGTTTAACAGCACACATTAAAGCAAGTTGTTAATATTATTATTAACAACATGCATATTAACGTGCCCTATGAATAATTAACAATAACAATGCATCCATTTATTATCAACAACGTACAATATGCTGCGAATGAAACCGCAAGAAGCACACACATTTTTATTTTTTTTCCCGGCTCTTTCTTTTATTTCCTCTTCTTTCTCTCTTTTCTTTTATTATCTTGGTTTTTTTCTCTCTCTCATCCATGACTCTGTCCTGCCGACTCCTTTCCTGTGACTCCTCTCTGCCGACTCTTCTCCTCTAATTCCTCTCCTTCCCAAACTCCTCTCCCATGATCGCTCCACTGCTTACGTTCTTGTGATTCCTCCCGCGCCATTGCTACTGCAACTACTGCACACCGCCGCTCCAGCCGTCATCATCTTCTATGATAACGTGGTCCGAAATCCAAGACCCTCGCGCCGGAGTACGCCACAACATCCATGATTCTCTGAGATGAGGACGTGGTTCTTGCCAAGGTGGACGGCAGGGAGGAGAACGAGCTTCTGCAGCGCTTTGAGGTACAGGGATTCCCCACCTTAATTTTCCTCATCGATGGTTCATCTTTTGATTTTGTCTCCTATCATAATTGATTGTGGAAAATCGATATCTTAGAGCCATTAACATCTTTTATCTTTAGTTAGTGCCCTTAACTCTATCTATTATTCGCACAGTGGATGTTAAAGTGGATCAAATGCATATAATGTCTATGTTGCTTGAGTAAATATGTCATTATCTAAATGTACACTACTGTCAGCTATACGTTTGAGAATACATTGATGTAACCTATCATCTTTTACTGAAAGATTTTAGGAAACGATCAGCAAAATAGTTTGATCAAGTACAACCACTTTTTTCAAATTAGCAAGTTGTATGTGCTATCAATTTATATAGGGTGCTGAAAGTGTGGAGCTTTCTGCCGTTTCAAAACTTGAAGATGGTGTTGACTTTTACCAAACTTCCAACCTTGATGTTGCAAAGCTTTTCCGCATTGATCCCAACTCTAAACATCCATCTTTGGTGCTATTTATGGAGGAAGAAAAGATATCCTATTATGGTATGCTTATTTGTGTTTCTTTTTGAAGGTTTTACATGTGAAATCAAGTGTAAAAGCTAGATATTGACTCTCTTTTTTCAATTTATAATAGATGGTAAATTCAAAAAGTTAGAGATCGTTGATTTTGTATTCTCTAATAAGCCTCTTTTGGTAACTACATTTACAAGGGACTCTGCTTTAGAAATTTTTAAAAATCCTATCAAAAAACAGGTTGACCTTAAAACACCATAACTAACTAGTCTTATTTATTTAAACCAAATGTATTTTATTGACTGGAGTATGTCATTTTTACTCAGCTTTTGCTTTTTGCTACCTTAAATGATACTAAGAAAGTCATGCCGACATTTCAGGAGGTTGCAAAATTCTTTAAGGGAAAGGTAGGTAGTGGTACTTAATTTCTGTAGTTTTTGTTTGTTGCAAATTGTTGAGAAAAATTAGCATTTTTTCAATCGACTTTCATAATTTTTTTTCTAATCGAGACAAATCAATTGTTATATTCGTGCTGACTAGACAAATGACTATGATGAAAAGGAGTATAATATTCCAATAAATAAATTAAACGGTTGGCATATTGGTTAAAGTTCAGGCTTCCTATATGAATACTGAATTTAACAAGTCAATGTAAATGATAAGCTATGAAGAGATTTCAGAGTCTCTACCACAAGAAAGCTAACATATTGTGCAATTGATTCTTTCCCAACTTCTTGTTTGATTGATGATATTCTGATCTAAGAATACAATTTTATGACTATAATTTCTTAGTTTTTTTCATCCATTTCTGAAATTATTGCTTTTGTTCTTTGATACAATGCCTAAGATTTAGGTGTGTTTGTGATTTAGGTGTGTTTGTGTACTAATCCATTTGTAGTATATGATTGGTGAGTTTCTTTTTATTTATTGATATGTCTATAGCTCATCTTTGTATATGTGGAGATGGATGATGAGAACATTAGCAAACCAGTGTCAGATTGGTGAGTTTCTTTTTTTGCAGAAAGAAATACAAGAATGTCCATCAAAATCTCAAAACACAACTAATATTGTTGATAATACAATTAGCCTAGTGTTTGGAAAGGAAGCTTGGGGTAGAGTGCGCAGAATGAGCTTTGGAGTTACACTATCGAAAGTGAGAGCTTTTATGCAACACAATAGAATTGTTCAACAACTTCAAACTATAATACAGAACCTTCAACAACAAATGCAAAAAATGAGGCAATAAAATCAACTTGAAATGCAAGAAATGAGGTCCATGTTTTTACAAAGTATTAGGCAACAAAATCATCAAGGATTTGTAGGAGATTTCATATCTTGTATTAGGTCCATGATTTAAAAAAATGAGGTCCATGTTATATATGTACTAGTTAATTTATTAGAGATTTCGTATCTTGTTTTAGATTTTAGACCTTCTTTTTTGGTATAATAAAAAATAATGACTTTTATTATTTTTTTTGTATGGATTAGACTTAAATTTTTAAAAATTTATTTTATCATTTTTTTAATGAAATTACTTTTTTTAATATAGATAAGATCAACATCAACAGCATGCATTTGCATGCTGCAGAAAACACATCCCGCAGCGCGCAACACACACTGCGGATATTATATGTTGCGGATAATAATATTCACAATGTACTTTGAGTGTTGTGAATATTATTATTTGCATCGTGCGTTGCCCGCTGCGGAATATATTTTTCATTGCGTGCAAATGCATGTTGTCAATAACCTAGGACTTTCAACATTTTTTAATTGTGCAACGTGCAATGTGTGTTGCGAAAAGCGAGTTTCCGTGCTACGAAAAATCATTTTTGTTATAGTGATTAAGGATTTATAGAGGCAAGTCACAGATTTAACCCAGCGCGTGGTGCAAGATTGTGAAGATAGTGAGGTACATGATCAAGAGGATCGACATAGAGAACTTGGATTTCGAGTTGGTCCACCCAAATTTTTTGGGATGACACAAATAAAGAATGTTGTTGATTGGATTAACAAAGTGGAGTGGTTTTCGACTATAAGAAAGTTCTGGATTGGATGAAGGTGAAGTTGATTGTCATCAAACTCAAGGGTCAAGTATCGAAGTTGTGGGAGAACTTGTGGCTCTCAAGTGATAGATAGGGTAAAACCCCTATCAAGGATTGGGAGAAGATGAAGAAGACAATGAAAGGTCAATTTCTACCCTTTGTCTACACTCAAACATCATTTCAAAGGCGGCTAGGTTTTTCCATAGAGGACGATAGCTTTGACGCCCAAGAAGACCTGACGGAGAGGTATTTATGGTGATGGCCCTAAGACTTTACTCATTCATAAGGAATTTAACCTAATAGAAATTAAAAGGGAATATCGATATCAAATTGGAGACAAGATCGAGTTGATTAGCGAGCTAGTGTATGATGATGAAGAAGTTAACAAGTATATGAAATTTGAAAAAAAAAAAAAAGAAATCAACAATTATTGATGACAAAATGGTTGGTGAAATTATGAGGCATGGTTTTGTACATTTTGTTGGTACAAAATCCTTTGAACTTGCCAAAGATGATCAATTGGGGGGGGGGGGGGGGGGGGGAATCACGTGAATTTTAAAATCTTTATTTTTTTCGAACTCTTTTAAAAACAAGTGCAAGTGCACAGTGAAATTAAACAATAAAGAAAGAAAGCAAAGCACAAGAACACAGAGAGATAGAACACAAGCGGTTATTTGGATCGGAGCATTTGGTGATTCCTACTCTAAGACTCATAATCTCTTGGACCGTATCGATGGACAATCTACTAAAACCTAATTTGGAATTGCCAGAAGAGTGAATCGAGGTGAGCTAGTGTATGACCATGAAGAAGTTAATAAGGATATATAATTTGAAAAAAAATCAACAATTATTGCTAACAAAATCATTAGTGAAAATTTAAGGCACGGTTCTATCCATTTTGATGATATAAAAGCCTTTGAACTTGCCAAAGACAATGATCTCCAAGCTATAGTATCGATGACACGTGGGGGAGGGGGTGAATCACATGTATTTTAAAAAAAAATTACTTTTTTTGAACTCTTTTAAAAACAAGTGCAAGCGTACAACAAAATTAAAGAAGAAAGAAAGAAAGCAAAGCACAAGAACACAAAGAAATAGAACACGAGTGGTTACTTAATTCAAAACATTTGGTGACTCATACTCCAAGACTCATGATCCTTTGGACCATATCGATGAGCGATTTACTAAAAATCTCTTTTGGAACTGTCGAAAGAGTGAATCGAGTACAAGTACAAAGATAGGAAAGTGTAACAACTTTACTTTCCTTTTGCAAGTATGAAAGAATGCACACTAAGTGACATTGTTACCAACACTTAGAAGAATGAAATTTGATCAAGTTTGTGTATTGGTGTCGATCTTCCAGCAGCAGTCTGGTGTAGTAAAGCAGGAGCAGTTGGAGAAAAGTGGTAGAATGATCATCGTAGCATGTTTGGAAGGTGTGTCCATGCTGCTTGTCGAACATGCCTTTTAAGGAGTATTAAGGGTGCCTCCAACCTCATCCGGGATGCCTCCAACCTTAAATCTGATCCCGTAAGCTTCGGACTCGATCAGCTATGATGCCTTCAATTTCTATCAACGCGAGGGCACCTCCAAATGCTCCGAGGTGCCTCAGTACCAAGCTCAAGGGTACCTCCGCTCAAAGCTCCAAGGGGCCTCTGCGCCAATTCAGAGCAAGGTAGCTCTGAATTGGTAGCTTTGAACTACTGCAATCTGTTGGGACCGATATGCCCGCTAGAGGGGGGTGAATAGCGTTTCGTCGCTTCGTCGGTTGCTTCATCTTGATAATATGCAGCGGAATACTAATACAAACACAACCAACGCTAACTCAAGGATTTACTTGGTATCCACCTCAAGAAGAGGTGACTAATCCAAAGATCCACACTCCGAGCACACACCTCCACTATGAAACACTCCTTCTCGGTCGCAGCTAAAGGGGAAGAAGCCTCAAACACCTTATAACAAGAATCACTCAAACAAGAAGAAAATACACAAGTGTATAAAATAAAACCTCTCCTTGCTTGATCTTGCTGATGTAGGTTGCCTCTTGAACCTTGGAGATGCACCCCAAGATCCTTCAAGAACTAGCGGTTAAGATCGGAAGAAGCTCGGTGAAGATCGCACAAAAATTCGCAGGAAGAACGCAAAGCTCTTACGAAGAAAACGCTCCGCCCAGGCTATATACAGTGCTCCCAATCGATCCAAATAAACCTTAATCGATTGCCACGTCAGCACCCAGCAATCCCAGCCATCCATCGCCTGCAACCTGCGCAACGGTCACTTCCCAATCGATCGACCGATCGATTGGGACTGTCTGAATCGATCGACCGATTGATTCAGAACCTTTCTGTGCTCTCGCGTCCGCGCGAGAGCTTCTGCTGCCCAATCGATCGATCGATCGATTGGCAGCTCCCAATCGATCGCCCGATCGATTGGCAGCTCCCAATCGATCGCCCGATCGATTAGGAGAGCTTCTGTGCTCGTGATTTCATGACCCCAATCAATCGGTCGATCGATTGGACCATTTCAACAATCGCCGCACACTCCAATCGATTGGCTGATCGATTGGAGTTTGTTCAATCGATCACCCGATCGATTGAACACCCTGGACTTGACTCAAACTCAAGTTCAGCTTCCCAAACCCAACTCTCGGTCAACCGTGACCTATTGGGTTTGCACGCCTAGCATTTGGCTACTCCCGACCAACCTCGAACTAGCCTTCTAGCCTTCTCCATTAGCCTTGAGTCCCTCGGATATCTCTCCATCCTTCATGCCTTGCCTTCTGGAGTTTCCATCGGCCTTATCCTAGTTGTTGGGTTCTCCTCGCCAAGTCACACTAGGACTTATCTTGCCAAGACCACATGCTTGGACTTACAACCTTTGCCAAGATCACACTTGGACTTTCCAATTGCCTGACTCATCACCAGGACTTTCCTTTTGCCAAGATCACACTTGGACTTTCCAATTGCCTGGCTCCTTACCAGGACTTTCCTTTTGCCAAGATCACACTTGGACATTCCAGTTGCCTGGCTCCTCACCAGGACTTTCCCTTTGTCGAGCTATACTAGGACTTTCCAATTGCCTGATCTCACTTATCAAGACTTTCACCACCAAGTCTGGTCAACACTGACCTACTTGGATTTTCACTCTTGCCAACCTTCCTGTTGGACTTACCTTTGCCTAATCTCCAATTAGGACTTTCTCAGTCAAGTCTCCTATTAACCTTGACCTACATGACTTCTCTCTTGCCTAACCTCCAGTTAGGACTTTTCCATTGCCTAAACTCTAGTTAGGACTTACCCGGTCAAGTCTCCAGTCAACACTGACCCACTTGACTTGTCTTCTCATCAACCTGATCAATCCCTTGACCATCTCCACAATCGGACGATTGCTCCAGTAATCTCCATACATTGTCAAACATCAAAACTCAATTCCCGACTCAAGCTTGACTCAACTCAAGCTTAGTCAAACTGGTCAAATATGACCTAGGGAAATTGCCCCAACAATCTCCCCCTTTTTGATGTTTGACAATTTCTCTAAGTTACGCTAAATCCCATAGCCTTAACCTCTTCTTTATCACAAGGCTAAATCTCATAGCCTTAATCTCTTTTTTATACTAATGCTAAATCTCATAGCCTTAATCTCTTCTTTATACCAAAGCTAAATCCCATAGCCTTAATCTCTTCTTTGTACCAAGGCTAAATCCTATAGCCTTAATCTCTTCTCTATACCAAGGCTAAATCCCATAGCCTTAATCCTCTCATGACAAAGCATGAATGAAGGTTTCCTTCATTCTCTCCCTTTCCTAGAGGGCAAACTCCCTCTGCTTGGGATGAAGACCTAACTTAACGTTTCATTCTCTCCCTTTGTCACACATCAAATTAGAAAACAAACTCTTCTCCATAAGAGTTAACTCTTCATTGTTTACAACCTCACATGTTGTTAACAACCCCACAATTAAGCTCTCATATTCTTCATTGTCTCCAAAACTCCCCCTTTGACCTCTACTTCACTTCACAATGCTCATCCTAGAGCATGCATCAACTTCCCAATGAAGCTCCTATTCATTGTATTCAATGCTCCCCTTGAGCAATAATCGTCATCTCAATGCTCATCCAAGAGCATTTTTCACCTTACCAATGAAGGTCTGATACCCTTCATTAACCCAATGCTCCCCCTTGAGCAGTAATCGACTTCTCAATGCTCATCTGAGAGCATTTATCATCCTAGCAATGAAGATAACCAATCTTCCATTGCTCCCCAATACTTTACCCTGAGTATTAATTTATCACGAAGGTTTAACCCCCTTCCAAGGTCTTTGAAAAGATTTTTATGTTTTCAAAGAGTAACTCCCCCTAAAAACATGGTCAAACTGCTATCATTGCACCAACAATAACTTGGGATTCCTAAATAATTAGGAAAACCAAAACTCGAAGTTTTGAGGTTCAAAATTCAATAATGAAACTAACCTCAACCTAAACTTCACCTAAGTCGACATTAACCAAACCATGCTTGTTGTCATCATGAAGACTCCCCCTAAGTGTATACAAATGTATTGCAAAGGATTAGGAATGGTTAATGGCCCTTGAAAACCAAAACTTGAAGTTTTAAGGTTCCAAAATTTAGAATTGAAACAAAACCTTATCCTAAACTTCACTTTGATATTTCTTAACCAATTCATACTTGTTTTCACATGAAAACTCCCGCTAAATGTATACAAATGTATTCCAAGGGATTTGGAATGGTTAACGGGACTCAAAGTGACTTGAAGTGCTGAAATCAGGCTTTTCCAGCCAAAATCAGACTTCCAAATAGATTGAAGTTGGGACTCAATCGATTGAAATCACTTCAATCGATCCATTGATCGATTCCGCAAGCTACTGCTCGTAGAAATTCCCTCTGAATCGATCGACTGATCGATCCAGACTGGGTCAATCAATCGGTTGATCGATTCACTACCCTTTTGTTCGTGGGAATTGGCTTCCTAATTGATCAGCTGATTGATTGAACCTAATCCAATCGATCGGCTGATCGATTGGGTTTCTGATTTCCTGAAATTCAATTTCAGCGAACTTCAAACACTCCTCAAAAATTCTACAAAAATCTAAAAATCATGAAAATTCATGTAGACACTACTTAGGGTATATACTATCAAGGAAAAATAGTTTTCTATGAAAATACTTCATATTTTCAAAGATTGACACAAACTTTGAAACTTGTAAAAACTCTAGTGTTTTCTTCTAAGTTTGTGCTCAACTATTCAATGATAATTACTATCAAAAGATAACCTTCATCAAGGTTTTCCAAAGTACATTTAAAATCATTTTCAAAACCATTATCCAACCATGTTCTTTGGGCTCAATGCACATAACTTGTACATTAACTTTCCCAATGATTGGAAAACACATAATTATGTGTTTTGATGAACCTAAAACTCAACAAGATGCACTAAATCAACATCTTGAGTTTTGTTCACCATCATAATATCTTACTTGTATCTAATGTGTACTAAAACACATATAAGTCACCTTATGATTCTTTGTGAGATGTAAATTTGATTTTGTCCTAAACTAAGGGTCATGCATATCTATCTAGGCATTATGAGACTTATGATCATCCACCTAGGATGTCATTTTAGTAGAATCCCACTTGTTGGGATATTCACCATTCATAATAAATGTCTTTGTCCTTAATCATAAGGAAATTAACTTAATGCATGATGCTACATGACATACATCAAAATAAGTAATTTTCAAAAGAAAAAACATGCTATAACTACATGATGTATGTATGACATGACATGATATTTTTATATTTTTCATAATAAACATGAATGCAACACAGGATGTCATGACATATGAAGAGCAAGCAATCATGGAATTTTAGCATAAATAAAATATACCTAGATAATCTATCTAAGTATCCTTAAACCTTAGCTAAGCCTTAAACTTAATCCTAGATTGCCTATGCCTTCCTTAAGAGAATGCCAAAACCAACTTAGCATTTCTTTTGCCTTTATTCTATTTGTGCCAATTGAAATTAAGACTTCAATACTCAAGTATTTGTTTGACACATATTACTCCTTTTAAGGATTAAATGTTTAGATTGAGACTTAAATTTACCCTTAATCCCTTAAGAACATACTAATATCTCAACTAGACAATTCCTTATCCTGTTTCCAAGTGTGCCAACTTACATTAGATGTGATTCCTCAAAGTTTGGCACAACTTACTCTTCCAAGGAGTAATTAATTTGATTAAGGTTTAAATTTTCCCTTAACCCCTTAAGAGAATACCACATTTCTAACTTGGTATTTCTTTTTTGCATTTGTGTCAATTTAAATTTAAGTCCAATTCCTCAAGACTTGGCACATTTTACTCCTCCAAAGAGCAAATGCAATCAAATATTAAAACTTATATTTTCCTTTAATTACCCTAAGAAAATACCAAAACCCCAATTTGGTATATCTTATGTTTTCCCAATTGTGTCAATTTAATTCCACATAATTTCTTAAGATTTGGCACATGTTACTCTTTCCAAGAATGACCATTTGGATTAAGGTATACATTTCCCTTAGTTCCATAAAAAAATGTCGAATTCCGAATTTGGCATTACTTTTGCTTCTCAAGTGTGCCAATTTCACCTAATTTCAAATTCTCACACTTGGCACCTTTTTCCCCTTCAAGGCTTAATCACATTTGATTAAAGCATGAGTTTTCTCTTGATTCCTTAAGAAAGTATCACAATTCTAACTCAATTTTTCTTATACTTTTCTTAAGTATGTCAATTTAGATTGAGTTCAACTCTTCAAATTTTGGCACATATATTACTCTTTCAAAGAGTAACCCTATAATCCTTTTCATTTTCAAAGGTTAACAATAACCTTGAAAATGTTCTCAAGTGTCAACCTTCCCAAAGTTGGGTTAACTACCTTTTCAAATGGAGTTGACACTCTCTAAACCTATCTAGGGTGTAGAGAATATGCTCCTAGGAACCTAAAACCTATTGGTGCTCCTTGGATGCTCTAGGTACTCACTAGGGATGACTCCCCTAGATACCTTCCTAAGGACCTTTCTAGGCTTCTTAGAAGCCTTGGTCACTTCTACTAGGTCACTCCTAGGGCTAACTCCCCTTGTAACCTTATTTGTGACTTTGTTTGCCTTTTTGGAGCCTTAGTCACCTTTACTAGGTCAACTCTAGGGATGGTCTCCCTTGTGACCTTCTTTGTGACTTTGTTAGACTTCTTAGAAGTTTTAGTCACATTGGTCTTGCCAAAAGGACCTTTAGGGATTCCTTTCCTAGTATCCTTGACTTGACCTCTAATCCTAGGGTTGGTCCCATAATTATATGCAACCCTATGAAAGGAAGTCACATCCTTCCTGGCTTTAGGTTTGTATCCCAAACCTCTATAGCCATTGGATGACTCTTGCCTAGTTCTCCCTAGAGTTTGCTCATTTTGACTCATAAGAATATTTTCCATTCTTGCTAGGGTCCTTTCTAAGTTATCAAGTCTTGACCTCAAGACTTGGTTTTTCGTCATTAAATCCATAGATTTGGATTTTTCTTGACTCCTATGAGCATTGCTAACCTTAGGCTTATATCTAAAGTCCTTAGTATTATTGCTTAAGTTACTATCTACCTTCCTAAACTTAGGTGTGGTAGTTCTAGCATGAGGAGGAATATATTTTCCCTTAACACTATCATGCTTTCTACTTTCATGATAATTTACATTAAAATGATGAGTATTATTTCTAACATGTATTTCATCATGACTAAAAGGAATTGCACTATTAAAGGTTACATTGGGTTTGCTTTTAGAATCTCCCCCTTGATTTGTGCTTCCTCCTTTAACTTTGATTGGCTTCTTCCCTTTAGGGCATTGACTCCGGTAATGCCCATTTTGATTGCATGAGAAGCACACAATGTGCTCTTTTCTCTTGCGTTTCGTGGGACCAATCTCCTTGGGCTTCTCCTTGCCCTTAGGTGCTACTTGGCTCTTCTTCTTCGCCAATTTGGGGCACTTACTCTTATAGTGCCCATGTTCCCTACACTCAAAACAAATGATATGATTTTTATTCTTAATTGAACTAATTATACCTTCATGTGTAGGGGTGATGCTTGATTCTCTATTTGATGTAGCTTGCATTGTGGAGGTTGCATCATCTTCCTCTTGAGGGTGTGGGTGCTTCCACCTCTTCAACTCTTGAGGATATGGATACTTCCATCTCTTCCTCTCTTGAAGATGTAGAAAATCTCTCATCTTCTTCCTTCTCCTCGTCTTCCTTCTTCTCCTCGAATGTTGACCTTATGTCAACATCGGATTGCATCTTTTCTTCCTCCTCTTCTTCGAATGTTGACCTCATGTCAACATCGGATTGGTCCTTCTCTTCTTGGACCAATAAGCCCTTCTCCTTGGGCTCTTCCACTCCTTGGACTTGTGTAGGGTCTTCATGATAGGCAATGATATTTTTCCAACGATCACTTGCATTTGTGGTTTCACTTACACTCAACAAAACATTAGAAGGTAGTAAATTATGCAAAATTCACGTTTCCTCCTTGTCCGCCTCCAATTGCTCTCGTTGCTCTTCGATCCAATGTCGAGGTCGGAGGCGTTTACCCTTCTTGTTCGTAGGAGCTTCAAATGGGTCAATCAAGACAACCCATTGGTTCCACTCCATTTGGAACCATGTCTCTAGCCGATTCCTCCAAAAGGTGAAGTCTTCCTTGTCGTATGGTGGAGGAATCCGGATGTCCCATCCAAGTGGACCTCCTAAGTCCATTTTCTTCCTCTAGCTTCTTGCTCTCTTGGTGATTAGTCCGTAGAAGAGCGACCTCACTCTGATACCAATTGTTGGGACCGATATGCCCGCTAAAAGGGGTTGAATAGTATTTCGTCGCTTCATCGATTGCTTCGTCTTGATAATATGCAGCGGAATACTAATATAAACACAACTAACGCTAACTCAAGGATTTACTTGGTATCCACCTCAAGAAGAGGTGCCTAATCCAAGGATCCACACACTCCGAGCACACACCTCCACTATGAAACACTTCTTCTCGGTCGCAGCTGAAGGCAGAGAAGGCTTACACAAACACCTCACAACAAGAATCACTCAAACAAGAAGAAAATACACAAGTGTATAAAATAAAACCTCTCCTTGCTTGATCTTGCTAATGTAGGTTGCCTCTTGAACCTTGGAGGTGCACCCCAAGAGCCTTCAAGAACTGGCGGTGAAGATCGGAAGAAGCTCGGTGAACATCGCACAAAAAATCGTAGGAAGAACGCAAAGTTCTAGCGAAGAAAACGCTCCGCCCAGGCTATATATAGTGCTCCCAATCAATCCAAATCAACCTCAATCGATTTCCACGTCAACACCCAGCAATCCCAGCCGTCCATCGCCTGCAACCTGCGCAACGGTCACTTCCCAATCGATTGATTGGGATTGCCTGAATCGATCGGCCGATCGATTCAGAACCTTTATGTGCTCTCGCGACCGCGTGAGAGCTTCTGCTGCCCAATCAATTGACTGATCGATTGGCAGCTCCCAATCGATCGCCCGATCGATTGGGAGAGCTTCTGTGCTCGCAATTTCCTGACCCCAATCGATCGGCCGATCGATTGGACCATTTCAACAATCGCCGCACACTCTAATCAATCGGTTGATCGATTGGAGCCTGTTCAATCGATCGCCCGATCAATTGAACACCCTGGACTTGACTCAAACTCAAGTCCAGCTTCCCAAACCCAACTCTTGGTCAAGCGTGACCTATTGGGTTTGCACGCCTAGCATTTGGTTACTCCCGACCAACCTCAAACTAGCCTTTTAACCTCCTCCATCAGCCTTGCGTCCCTCGGATATCTCCCCATCCTTCACGCCTTGCCTTCTGGAGCTTCCATCGGCCTCATCCTAGTTGTTGGGTTCTTCTCGCCAAGTCACACTAGGACTTACCTTGCTAAGACCACATGCTTGGACTTACAACCTTTGCCAAGATCACACTTGGACTTTCCAATTGCCTGGCTCCTCACCAGGACTTTCCTTTTGCCAAGATCACACTTGGACTTGGACTTTCCAATTGCCTGGCTCCTTACTAGGACTTTCCTTTTGCCAAGATCACACTTAACTTTCCAGTTGCCTGGCTCCTTACCAGGACTTTGCCTTTGCGTAGCTATACTAGGACTTTCCAATTGTCTGATCTCACTTATTAGGACTTTCACCACCAAGTCTAGTCAACACTGACCTACTTGGATTTTCACTCTTGCCAACCTTCTTGTTGGACTTACCTTTGCCTAATCTCTAATTAGAACTTTCCCAGTCAAGTGTCCTATCAACCTTGACCTACTTGACTTCTCTCTTGCCTAACCTCCAGTTAGGATTTTTCCATTGCCTAAACTGCAGTTAGGACTTACCCGGTCAAGTCTCCGGTCAAAACTGACCCACTTGACTTGTCTTCTCATCAACCTGGTCAATCCCTTGACCATCTCCACAATCGGACGATTGCTCCAGCAATCTCCATACATTGTCAAACATCAAAACTCAATTCCCGACTCAAGCTTGACTCAACTCAAGCTTAGTCAAACTGGTCAAACATGACCTAGGGAAATTGCCCCAACACAATCACCATTTTTGAACAAGTTTTCTTTGTTTCAGATTTCTACTCGAAATTGGTACTATACCACTCGAGTCATCTCTTTTACCCTATAATTTTTTTTCTCTCCCACACTACTATTCCAAAACTTAGTCTTGGCAAAACTTTTTCTTTGATTTTATTTTGTGTAAGTATTGATCCAAATGACCCAAGCAGAAGGTTATAGCATCGCTCGCCCCTCGCTTTTCAACGAAGATGACTTTTCATACTAGAAATAGAGAATGGAAGTATATCTAAGGACATATATCAACCAATGGTTCTCCATTCAACAAGGATACAAGGTGCCAATCAATGGAGCAATGAAGAAGAAGGCTCAAATTGGAACCTAGAAATGAAGAAGAAGGCTCAAATTTACTCAAAAACATTGAACACGCTTTAATGTAGACTGACTAAAGAGGAACTCAACCGGGTTGGATCCTTCGAGAATGTGAAGAAACTCTGGGACAAATTGATTGAGCTCTAGGGCACCTCCACTCTAAGTTTAGACTTTAAGTCGAAAAACACTCAATTGAATAAAAAGAAAGCCCCTGGATTGATTAGTGGTTGCATCAATTCAGAGCTACCTTGCTCTGTTACCACTTGTAGGATCTATGACAATGAGAGAGAAGAAAGAGGGGGAGGGGGGTGAATCACGTGTATTTTAAAAACTTTACTTTTTCTAACTCTTTTTAAAACAAGCGCAAGTGTGTAGCGGAATTAAATAATAAAGCAAAGCACAAGAACACAAAGAGACAGAACACGACTCCTACTCCAAGACCCATGATCTCTTCGACTGTATCCAAACTGTATCGATGGATAATCTACTAAAAACCCTTCTGAAATTGCCAGAAGTGTGAATCAAGTACAAGTACAAAGATAGGAAAGTGTAATAACCTACACTTTCCTTTTGCAAGTATGAAAGAATGCGCAATAAATGAAATTGTTTCCAACACTTAGAAGAACGAAATTTGATTGAGATCGTGTGTTGGTGTTGGTTTGCCAGAAACGGTCTGGCATAGTTGAGCAACAGTAGTTGGAGAACGAAGTGGTAGAATGATCATCATAGCTTGTTTGTAAGTTGTGTCCTTACTGCTGTTCGAATAGGCCTTTTAATGAGGGTTGAGGGCACCCCCAACCTCATCTAAGGTGCCTCCAACCCCAAATCTGATCCCGCAAGCTTCAGACTTGATCAGCACTGATGCCTTCGATTTCTATCTACGCGAGGGCACCTCCAACGCCTATGAGGCACCTCCATGCCAAGCTCCAGGGCACCTCCGCACTAATCTCCAGGGTGCCTCCACTCGAAGCTTCAGAGCACCTCCACAGCAAGCTCTAGGGCACCTCCTCTTGAAACTCCAGGGTGCCTTCACATCACTTTCAAGAATGCCTCCACCAGAAGCTTCAGAGCGCCTCTGTGCCAAGCTCTAAGGCGGCTCCGCTCACCTCAAAGGCACCTCGAATACTATTCATCTGAGGCTTATTTTTGCACTTCAGCTCCTGCAAGACATGTTAGTCCAAATACTAAAGATACCCTCCAAAACAGAGTTAACACAATATAAAATAGCATTATTAATTAGATCAAGTTTTTCCAAGATCAAGATCTAGTCATTGTCTCAATTTAGGTTTCCAAAATGGATCCAAATCAGACCAGCTCCTACAGTTCCAAATGGGACTTATCCTCACTAGATTTCTCTCATCTAATGACTTACTTCACTTACCATTTGTAGTCACTTGATTTGCCTCTTGACCCACTAGGTGTTCCTGTCAATTGTCAAGTCCGTAGACCCAACTGGGCTTCAGCCAGCTGTCAAGTCCAACAACCCCAGCTGGACTTTCTGCTAGATATCAGGTCACTCCTTAATCTCTTTAGACTTCATGCTAGGCATTTGGTCCTCAAACTTAACTGAAGTTTAGCATGGTATTAGGTCCTCTAGATTCATCAAATCTTACACACTCGATAAAAGTATCAGATAAATATGATATCTAATTTTAATTATTTATTATTTATTAAAATTTAAGTTTAATTATTGGGGCTAACTTGACCTTAACAAGAAAGCAATCCAGACCTTTCACATGCAAGTTGTACAAAGTTGAGTTGGCATAACTCTTCACTACAGATTGGCCTTATAGAATTAGCCAATTACGAGATGCGTGGTGCAAATATAGAGCCTGAGTCAAAAGGACTTCTTTCTTTCTGCCTTTGCCACAGCTGCCACGGCCAGCCCTTGCTTACATAGATGTCTCGTAGCTGCTCTGCCTGGTCTCCGACAACAACTCCACCACGACGCTCCCCGCACCGGCCTCAACGATGCACGAGCGTCTCCACCATGAGCACGCCACCAGTTCCAGCAGCAAATCCAAAGCGCAGGAGCTCATCTTGGTCAAAATGGAAATCTAGTCGGAGAGAGGCTCCAGCAATGCCATGAATACATCGACATCCTGGTCGACAGGATCCACTGGTCCCTAGTCAATTTCAAAATTTTGACCAAGATGGCCTTAACGTCATGCAAATCATTAATGATCCTACAACCACTGCTATTGCCTATGGCCTCTACAAGAAGGGGAGCAGTTCCGACAAAAAGAATGTGCTAATCTTTGATTTGCAGGAGTAACTCTAGGCTACGCTAAGGCCACCAAGGGGAGGAAGCGTCTCATCACCTGCATCGGCGATGGAAACTTTTAGATGATAGCACATACTATGTCGACGATGTTGAGGTGCGGACAGAACAGCATCATATTCCTCATCAACAATGGCGGCTACACGATAGAAGTGGAGATCCACGACGGGTCATACAATGTCATCAAGAACTGGGACTATGCTACTCTGGTCGACGCCATCCACAATGGTGATGACAAGTGTTGGACCACCAAGGTGCGCTACGGGGAGGAACTGAAGGAAGTCTCCCACGAATGGCAGCTGAACAAACACGCAAAACTCTCTATGTTAAGGAATGCCCCATAGATTCTTTCTAATTTTTACAGTGGGAGGCCTCAACCAAATTTCAATCAAGTTGATGATGTTGATAATGCCTTCCACATAGCAGCTGATGCAGCAAAAATAATCCATGAAAATCTTAATTGGATTGTTGTTAGCTAGGTTGATGTACCCATCTCCTTTTGTTGATGTGAGAAACCACAGGGGTTGGTCGTTGCGTGATTTTCTTGAGGGCCTGCTCCGTGAATGGATCTCGGAGGAGCTGACGGAAACAGTCATTGACAAAGGAATTTTTCTTTCTCCAACCATATATGAAGTTGGAGACTGGGTGAGATTCAAAAGAAGAGTTGAAAACTCAACTTACTATTGGCAATGTGCCCATCACAAAAGTATTGGATTTGTCCAAACAGCTGTGAGGAACAATGAAATTTAATTATGTCTTGCCGGAGGGCTGAGAGGCACGTGTTTTGGCAAATGAGGTTGTTAAAGTTGCTGATGTCACCGATCCTACGGTGAATATAATACAAATTGTAAAGATAGAAGTGCAACAACTATCATAGATTTTATTAAATTAGTATCAGATGATCATTCTGGGTTGTCCTTGTTATTTGAGGATGAGTTCTTTCCAACTTTATGTGACTAATGTAAGAGGATCCAGAAATATTTTTAGTAACTTTTAGATTTTTAAATATATAGGGTCTTTTTAGTAATTTTTGGTATTAAAATATTTTTGTTAATTTCTATCTTCTGTATTTTTAAATTTTGAGTCGACATTTTAGGAGTATGAGTTTTTCCCCTTTTTTGTTAGGATTCCTTTCCCATTCATTACATATAGAAATTGTTAATGATTTTTTTCTATATTTTGGAATTTATTTACTTTCTTTATAAGATAAGAATTAAAGTCCATATATTAAGATTTCTTTCCTTTCTTGTCTTATAGTTAGAGTCTATATAAGAGTCATATTTAACTGTATGAAGAACAATCCTGTATTATTGAATAATTTTCCTTTTTATGAAAAAATCTAGAGGACAATGATTATCCCTTGTTGCCTTCTTCTCAATTCCCCTCTTCACATCAACTTGCAAGATAATCGCTAATCTATCCAGTATCATGCACCCAACAGGTGATAAACTTCCAATCGAGTTTCAACGCTAAAAATCTTAATAAAACATCTCATCTTGGATAGTTATACATGCAAATCAACCACGAAGATGGCAGTCAGAATGCATGAATTGAAAGGTGAAAAAAAATAAAGTAGCTCAATGTATACTTCTGATGGATGACTGAGCCATCGGAGGATCTACCAAGATCGGAGGAAGAGAGAGTCAATTGCCTAACTTGAAGAACTCAACAAGAGAGATTAGAATGGGGGTCAAAGTGAAACTTGGCGTGACCACTCTGACACTCAAGTTAGCACAGGGCTAATTGGAGAAAAATAGTGTAGAGTCAAAGTTTAGATGCATATGTGTGTGCCTGTGCCTGCAGAAATAAGCTCTCTTTTATACCACCTCCTCAAGGGAGACTTGAATCCCACGTTCACATCATGGTGTTGCCACGTAGATCCACGTGCTTTACCCCTCTTTCCTAGTTGTCCCAGGTTCTTTGCTTATCACGGTACCCACATTCTCCATCATTAAAGAGAGAATTG
Organism: Zingiber officinale; assembly: GCF_018446385.1. Classification (NCBI taxonomy): domain Eukaryota; kingdom Viridiplantae; phylum Streptophyta; class Magnoliopsida; order Zingiberales; family Zingiberaceae; genus Zingiber; species Zingiber officinale. The sequence continues at coordinate 59,338,664 of NC_055997.1, forward strand.
AAAAACTTCTCCTTAAACTTTAACTAAACAAGTCCTTATATAGACCTTAAATTCTAAGGTGTAAAGAAAAAAAAAATTCCAACAAAATTGAAAAATTGTTAAGAAATCTGATAATCGTAGAGCTCCTAAACAAACTCAAAATTTTTTTTAAAAAATAAAAGATTAAAATTACCAAAATACCCTAAATATAAAAAATACCTTAAATAACTCAAAATTATTAAAAAAAATAGTATGAAAGATATTTGGATCCTCCTGTATCAGTCGCCCTAGATATTAATGTAAATGAATCGAATGTTAGTGAATAAGCTTGGTATTTGTCTTGATAAAAGCTTATTTATGTTCGTTTAGTACACACAAGATCAATTAAATGAACAAGTTTGTAACTTGCTAAACTAGACGAATAAGTTTAAATACATATGTATTTAGTTCATTAATGTTCGTGAACAATAATTATGAACAATGTTTGTGAACAATATTCATGAATAATGTTCATCAATAAAACACTTATCAACATGCTAAATAAATAAAAAAATCTTTTAAGATAAACAAACTAGTTTGTATTATCAAGCATAGTAATCAATCAAACAAGCTTAAAATGTGAAAGTTTCAAACAATCAATCAAATTTGAATTGAAAGCTTGATAGCATTTAAACAAACCACGATCAAGACAAGCTTGAACTAAGTTCAAGCTCATAAAAAAGAAATCAAGCCAAGAATAAACAATCATTTCAACGAGTTGGTTCATTATAGGCTTGACTCAACTTGGTTTGGTTACCTTATCAAATAAGCTTGAATAGCACAAAGCTTGACTTTGCTTGGCTCATTTATAGTTGAAGCCCTAGATTGAAAAGAACTAATCCATAAGTTCAGAATAGTATTAGGTGGTAGGCCAGGAGGAAGATCCTCTAACATCAAATCGGCAAAATCTACTAGCAACTGCTAGACTTTAGAAATCTTACTCTTCTTTTGGAAAAATTCAATTGGTGCGTTTCCATTCTGATCATGAACACATTTCATAATATGACCATTAAGCTCTATCACCATTTGAGCTTTCTACTCTAAATCAACTACTTCTAGAGCATTTTGGATTACTGTACTGCCATACATTTGAAGATTGAGAAGAAAACACAACCAATCAGCTGAATTACAAATTGTTTTCTTTGATTTTTTGTGTCGTCCATTGTAAGACTGCAAGTACACTATTTATCACCAAGTAATAAAAATATCAATCTTATAGGAACTGTAGATCAAACACTAGTGATTTTACAAAGTACATTATCTAGACATTATAATTGTTGAAAGGTTTGTGAACTAGAGAGAGAGAGAGAGGGTGGGGGGGAGAGAGCGCTAGAAGAAGAGCAAGAGAGCTAGAGAGTGAGGATGGTTGACTTGGGAAGGTGGTTCTAGAACTTCAGTTTCATTGTAATATTTATTGATGTATTATGAGTAGCTAATCCCCTATACTCTACGTTTATGCTTCATAGGGAGTCTAACTAAATACCGGTGCTACCCTGCGATGGTCACACCAGAGTGTCTACCCCATTGTCATTCAATACTATTAAGTAAAAGAGGTAATGTAAAAAGGCTGATTAAAAGGGATATCCTTTGTCACCAAGGGCCTTTCGGTTATATAATCTAAATTACATAGATTATTTTCTAATATGAAATTGGAGAAAACTCATTAAACTCTAATTAGATCCTCCCTTATAGAGAATTGACCTCCATTTCAAGGCAATGCTCGAGATGTCTGGTTAAATGGATACCCTTTGTCACTATGGGTCTCCCGATCATGCAATCTTGAGCATTCCCTCTATGCGGTAACCAATATATACATCTATTCAATCAAATAATACATATAAGCAATTAAGAACCACACACATATTCTATCAAACAAGAATAAGGTATACATATATAATTGAAATAGGAAATTGGCATATCCATAGAGTTACATCAAATGCACATCATAATTACTCCCTTAATCCTAGAACACAACAGATCTACTCTATAAATGAAGAAATAGGACCCGAAGATATGAATAGAAGCAAGCTACAACTCAAAAATAAAGAAGAGAGAAGAAAGCTTAGTCGAGATGAAATCGATGTCTTCAGGAACCAATCCTTGCTTTGGAGATGGAAGAATGATGGAATACTGCCACAGATCATCAAAAAATAACTATAATATGCTCTTGGTATGATCTCTTGGGTCTCCCTCAAAGGGAAAGCCCACCTCCCAAAGAAAAGGGGGGAAAAAAATTCCTTTTATAGGCATGAGACATGACCCTTGCCTATTCGCCCACACGGCACAACTAGGGCATGTGTGCCACTATAAAAATAGGTATGGCCGTGCCTAAGGGCATGGCTTGACCATGTGAGGCATCACCAAATTAGGCATGACCTTGCCATGGGATCTCTGAGAAAACATGACACGACCATGCCTTTAGGCACAACTTGCCCGTGTGAGCTCCTGAAAATGGGGCACGGGTTGTAAAATACCGGAAAATAGGCGAATATTAATAAGGGAATTTTTCGGAATTTTTGGAAATTTTTCGAGAATTTTTCGGAGCTCGTATGGACGAGTTAACGGGGACAAAAACGAGGTCCGGAAAAGCCTGTTTTGACTACCCCATTTAAATGAGGAAAAGTTGAATTTTTTTCTTATTTCTTTTCCTTTATTTAATTTTCCTTTTCCTTCATTTTTCGCCGTTTCCTCTGCTTCTTCTCCCCGAAACCGCTCGCGCCTCTCCTTGCCCTAACCTCCTCTGCGCCGATACCAGCCGCCTCCTCCTCTTCTCCGAGGCCGAAGCCTTTTTCCCTCTGCCCGCCGATAGCCGGTGCCCTAACCTCAGCCGCGACACCCGACTCCAGCGACGCCACTTCTTACCTCTGCCCGTCGCCCTTCGCCCTTACCGTGGAGATCTCAGTCGCCTCTTTGTTGGAGCAGATCAAAGGGTGGTGCCGCATCAGTCGGCTGCCTCCCGTGCCTGGCATAGTTTGTGGATTCTTCCTGTTGCCGATCATTGAAGAAGGATGCACTGTTTTATTCTTTCTTGAAGCTGTGGGGGTCTCGGAGTAAGGTAGGATCGAGGTATATTCTTTGATTTGTAATCGTCACTGTTTGATCTCTTCTTTTGATCCTAACCAGTGAGGAGTTGTTGGAAGTGATCTTGGTTCTAGTGGTGTTTATTGCCGGCAGCACTCAAACAAACATTGCCAGGGGTTTTAGATCAAGAGAAAAGGTAAGAATGTGTACTGTGAAGAAAAGAAAGAATTTGTTACTAGAATTAGTTTTAGGTTTAACTTTAAATCTATTTGTGTAGTGGATTTAAGTTTGGATTTCTAATCTAAAGAGTTGATTGGGGGTTAAGTTACTGACTCTAGTTAACTATTAGATTTAAATAGGTAATTGAGGTTATGTGATTAGGGTTTTTCCCTAAATTAGTTTTGGGGATTTTATTTAGTTATTTTTATGAGTGTAGCTAAATAAAATATATGTGTATTGGTGATACAGGACCTTGACGCGAGACGAGTATCTCGGAGTCAGATTGGACCTTTCTATTTTTGGAGGCGACTACTTTTGACTTATTGTCTTTGATATGCTTAGTAATGAAATTAACATGTTGCATTAATTGTGTTTCTTATTTGTTTCGGTTAATCACTGCCCGATACATGTTGCCTGCTTAATTGATTGTTTGTTTGCATCTCGTATTGATACCTATCTGATTTCACATGCTCATGGGTAGTGATATAACCATGTTTTACCATGTCAGGACCTAGGTTTGATACCTTATTTGATCAGTATACCTTGATATGATTTATTCACTATGGTGCCCATTGTTATATGTCCAGAGGTTGGTTTAGTATATTACCATGCTTAGTGACATGCACCATTTGCATGATCGCATGCTGTGCGATAGATTGCTCCATTATTGTTGAGCACTTTGCCAGTTTTCATCACTGTTCGGTGCTCCGTTGTGACGCTCATGGGTAGTGTGACGCAGCGTGTAGCACGTTAGAGATCCCTCCCCGTCATAGCGTACCGGGAGATGAGAGCATTGCGCTCCCCCATTTATGATTTGGGGTAGGAGTACGTGTGTACTCCGACAGCATCCCGTCCACTCGGTCACTCATCAGGGGTAGTGATGCAGAGTGCACGGTTGTCACAGCCCTACCCACTCGGTCCCACTTTTGTTATGAGTTGGCTGACTGGCGTCAGGGGTGACCATGACATTGGCATCATATGCATGATGTATTTATTGTTTGTGATTGTGTTTGCTGCATTTATATGCTGCATATTGTTTGGATACCTATGTTTGACATGCATACAGGTCTTCTATACCTTTCGGACTGTTTGTCCTTATACCGGGTCCTGGTTAGTACAGATTCTCTCCTGTCTACTTCGGTTTGCATTTATCTTTATTTGGACTCACCCCGCCTCCATTGTTGTTATATTTTCGTGTTAATGCTGTCCGGAGAGTTCCAGTTGCTAGTGCTAGTCCCCTGCATATCTCAAGCTGTATTTATCTTTTGGGTTTCTTATTTAGACTGTGTTAGACTTATTCTATTTGAGGATTTGTATATTGTATGGATTCATATGATCGATGGATTTTTGTATGATTTGGATTTGTTCTACTACATGCCTGCCTGGACGGCAGAAGAGGTAAGTTAATCTTATCGTCGGATTTGAGATTTACGAGTGTAGTTGAGTAGGGTTGTTTTTGAGTCATATGTTCATTGTTACAGTGTGTTTATTATTAACTGCGTGTGATGGTTATATATATGTTTGTTTATTTCTATTATTATTCCAGCCGCATGTGGCTGAGGTATGTGGTTATGTAGAAAGTTTCAGATTGTCCGTCGTACAAGGGAGATACTGCCGAAATTTCTTCAGACAGGGACTCCTCCGGGGCGTGACAATTTAGTGGTATCAGAGCACAGTTATACGATCTTTTGTTTTCGTATTTTGGATGTTTGGGATAACCTGATACCAATTTATTTACTTGGTATTAGAGCGTCAAGTTTGGCGATACTTGTTGGATTTTTGTATTATGGATTTTCGAGATTTATCTGATACCAATTTATTGGTATCAGAGCGGGTTATGATACCTGCTTTTGGTGTTCTGGAGATTTATCGGATACCTGTTGTTGGTATTCTGGATATTTGGGTTAGCCAGGTTTGCGAGTTAAACTGGGCGTTTTCGGATTTCCGTTATGTTATGTTTCGGACTTGCGTTTCGGATTTATATGGATTTCCAGCGATTTTCTCGTTCAGAATTTTGAGGTCAGAAGTTGGGGACTGGACAACGATGGAACATCTTCGGACGACATATAGGTATGATGTTTATTTTATGATAGTTATGACATGTATTAGCACTTTATCTTTAGTACTTGTCTGGTTGTTGTAACACACATTACGTGTGATAGGTTAGCCATTGAGCATGATTGACCTTAAGAGAGATCAAGGATTATAGTCTCTGGTGATTTTTCATATCATACCAGTAGTAGTTTTAGCTTCTATTACTACTAGTAGGAGATGGAGGCACATACCAACCTCTGATATTGTTTGATGGGTAGTGGATGATACCTATATATTCCTGTTGACTTAGCCAGTAGAGTTTTTATACTCATATCTTTTGGATATTAGGGTACCTGATACGATGAAAATTGTTTCATTGGGAGTTACCATGTTTGATCATTGTTGAGAAAGGTTTGAGGTTGAGGGATATTGTGAGATCAGTTATTGTGATATGTTGATTTCTAATGATTTATGAGAGTAAATGTTATGTGGTTATCGGATGATCTATTACTAGATATTGTTTTGATGATTTATTAGTGGATAACTATTATGATGATCTATTATTTGGGTTGTCATTGATGGTGATATAGTAAGTGTCATGTATGATATTCACAGATTTGATGATTATAGTTAGTGATCAGATATAGATCAGGTGCTAGAGAATTTACGGTTGAGTGTGCCTATGAATTTTAATAAATCTGGTTAGTTGTGGTTAGATAACAGGATGATAAAATTGATATTTGCCTCCTCTGATATTGGACTATATGGATAAATAATGATTTGATGTTTGGAATATTAATTTGCTCTCATGGGGAGTAGAGACTTATTTATCTGATATTATGTGGGCTGATATTTTTGAGGATAAAAAAAATGAGAGTGTCTTGATGTTCTTGAATTCTGACTTTATCTTTTGGGTCGTACACATTTATACATATGATTATTGTGGGTTTCTAGTAGATTATACCCGAGTGGATAGGCATACATGTCTGATTGTTTATTGGAGGTATTTGTCAATTAAAAACTATGTTGTGGAATGTGCACATATGTTTGAGTGTTTCATTGGAGGTATTTTATCGATTTAATCTGAATTGTGATATGTACAGATGCATCTGGTGTAATATTTGATGTATCTTGTTTATTATATTTGATTTGTGGATACACTTGTGTCTATTAGGCTTTGTTGGAAGTATTACGTTGATTATACTCTTGGCATAGGTGTATATATGCCAGGTGAGGTTGTTTGAGGTGTATTGTCGATTATACCTATGTTGATATATGCACACGGGTTCGGTAGGTATTGTTGGAGGTATCACACTGATTTATACCTGTGCTATGAGTGTGTTTGGTATGTACTAATTGGATGATTATGTCGATCATACCTATGTTGTGTGTGCACGTGTGTCAGGTGTCTTGTTGGTAGCATCATGATGATTCTACCTATGTTGAATGTAGAATGCTGAGTGTCTACATTATGTTATTGGTTGTATAACCCTGTCAACTAATTCTTCTATTAGTGGGTGACCAACCCACTAGGATGATGATAGAGTTGACTATGGATTTGATTTGTTTACTAGGTTGTTTATACCTTTGGCTGCCTACAGTGATATGTGGTTGAGTGATCTCGTGCAGCCTCTAGTTGGATAGTTAGGTGCCTTGAACACTTATGGATCGTTTGTGGTGGAGCGGAGCTCCCACATATACATATTTCGGATTGCTTGTAGAGGAGCATTGCTTCCATATCTATTGCAGATACATGTTATGGATTATTTGTAGTGGAGTGTTATTCCTACATATTGAGGATTTCTTGTGGTAGAGAGTTGCTCCCACATATGTGGTATTTTCTGTGATGGAGCGTTGCTCTCACACTGGAGGATCTATGCTTAGATGTTTTATATCGTTGGTGATCATATTTCAGATTTATTGTCGAGGATCTTATGGATTGGGAATGTCTGTGATACGGACATTATGTGTATTGGTTTTACCATTAGGGCTTGCGGAGCCTTAGATGTTTTCATGGACTAGATGATTTGGGTATCCCTAGGATATTGGATCAGAATTCGTTATCGTTATTGATGATGTGGTGTTTTATTCCTGATCTGAGGTGTATCACGTACACTATCTTTGCATAGTTCTAGAGATGTTTCGATGGAAACGTCTATATGTGAAGTTCAGTAGTGTGTATTTTGATTGTCTCCTGTGAGATGTTTTGGGACACACGGTCACCAGTAGGAGTATACCGTGGTTCCACAGGAGATAGAGGTTGTTACCGTTGAGAGTAGACAGAGTCTATACAGGAAGCTCGCAACTTCCTCTGTTTGGCTCGATATTTCCGGAGATACGTTGAGGGTTTCTCTCGGATAGCTATGCCACTGACACGCCTGACCTGGAAAGGCGTGAAGTTCACTTGGACTGAGGATGACAGGACCAGCTTCCAAGAGCTGAAGCGGAGATTAGTATCGGCTTCAGTTTTGGTTTTACCTTCTGGAGAGGACGGATATGTCCTCTACACCGACGCATCTATTCAGGGTTTGAGCGCTGTTCTGATGCAGCACGATAGAGTAGTCTCCTATGCTTCTCGTCGGTTGAAGGAGCATGAGAAGAACTACCCTGTACATGATCTGGAGCTAGTCTTCATTATGTTTGCCATGAAGATTTGGCGACATTATTTATATAGCGTTACATTTGAGATTCTCACTGACCATAAGAGTCTCAAATATCTGTTTACTTAGAAGGAACTTAATCTCCGACAGAGGAGATGGATAGAGTTCCTGAAGGATTATGATTGTACCATTAGCTATCACCCAAGAAGAGCTAATGTGGTTGCTGATGCACTCAGCAGGAAATCCAGAGGGACTTTAGCTTGCCATCGAGTTGTGGTCACAGACTTGATTCAGGGTTTCTCCGAGTTAGACCTTGAGGAGCAGGGATCTACAGAGTAGGGTATTCTGGTTACCATGGTTGCTCAGTCGACGATCAGGACGAGGATCTGAGAGGCACAGGCTGGTGATCAGCATTTGTAGTTTATTTGCAGCCAGATAGCTTCCGGGCAGCAGACCGAGTTCACACGAGACGAGGAGGGTGTTATACTCTTCCGAGGTAGATTATGCGTACTTCAGTCTCATCCGGTGATTTGCTGTCCACCCAGGCGGTACCCGTATGCACCAAGAGTTGAGGTGTTCCTATTGGTGGAACGACATGAAAGAAGACGTCGCGGATTTTGTAGCTAGATGTCTTGTCTGTCAGCAAGTGAAGGTCGAGCATCAGAGACCTGCCGGCTTACTTCAGCAGAATTCTATTCCTGAGTGGAAATGAGAACACATTACTATGGACTTTGTGGTAGGTTTGCAGAGGGCACGACGAGGCCATGACGCGATTTGGGTAATCGTTGATCGATTAACCAAATCCATGCACTCGTTAGCGATTCGGAAGACTGATTTCCTGGATCGATTGGTAGATTTGTTTTGTCGAGAGATTATCAGACTACATGGTGTTCCGTTGAGTATCATTTCGGATAGAGATCCACGGTACACGTCTCGTTTTTGGCAGAGTCTGCAGCAGGCCTTGGGCACACAGCTCCGTTTCAGTACAGCTTTCCATCCACAGACAGATGGACAGTCAGAGCGGACCATTCAGACTTTAGAGGATCTGCTGAGGTCATGTGTTATGGATTTCGGAGGCAGTTGGGAGGACCATCTGCCGTTGGTAGAGTTTGCTTACAACAACAGCTTTCATTCGGCTATCCAGATGGCACCGTTTGAGGCGTTGTATGGTAGACCTTGTCGGACACCCGTCCTCTGGGATGAGGTTGGAGAGGCCCAATTGTTAGGACCTCATAGAGTTCAGCAGGATGCAGAGTTGGTCCGTACTATCAGACGGAGGATGTCAGAGGCACAGGACCGTCAGAAGAGTTATGCTGATCAGAGACGCAGACCACTAGAGTTCTCTGTTTGCGACCATGTATTTCTGAGAGTTTCACCCACGAAAGGGGTGAAGAGATTTGGTCTAAAGGGTAAGCTAGCTCCGCGGTATATTGGTCCTTTCGAGATCTTGGAGAGGATCGGAGCGGTAGCTTACCGATTGGCACTACCACCGTCCCTGTCAGGCGTCCATGATGTATTCCACGTATCTACACTGAGGAGATATGTACCTGATCCGACGCATGTGCTGGCAGATATCCCAGTTCCAGTTCAGCCTGACATTACTTATGAGGAGATCCCGGTATGGATTCTCGACCGGAAAAAGCGTCAGTTGCGGAACAAGACTATCCGGCTGGTCAAAGTCGGATGGCAGCATCATTCGGACGAGGAGGCTACTTGGGAGCTTGAGGATACTATCCGAGCTCGATATCCCCATCTTTTCACTTGAGGTATGTGATTTATTTACCGTTCAGCATTTATACTTTATATATGTTATTAGTACTTGCTGATGGTAGAAACGAAATTTGGGGACCAAATTTTTATTAGTGGGGGAGAATGTAAAATACCGGAAAATAGGCGAATATTAATAAGGGAATTTTTCGGAATTTTTGGAAAATTTTCGGGAATTTTTCGGAGCTCGTATGGACGAGTTAACGGGGACAAAAACGGGGCCCGGAAAAGCCTGTTTTGACTACCCCATTTAAATGAGGAAAAGTTGAATTTTTTCTTATTTCTTTTCCTTTATTTAATTTTTCTTTTCCTTCATTTTTCGCCGTTTCCTCTGCTTCTTCTCCCCGAAACCGCTCGCGCCTCTCCTTGCCCTAACCTCCTCTGCGTCGATACCAGCCGCCTCCTCCTCTTCTCCGAGGTCGAAGCCTTTTTCCCTCTGCCCCTTTCCAGCGCCGTCGACCCGAGTAGCACCGCCGCAAACCGTGCCCTAGCTGCCGGTGACGTTCGGAGCAACGCCGATAGCCGGTGCCCTAACCTCAGCCACGACACCCGACTCCAGCGACGCCACTTCTTACCTCTGCCCGTCGCCCTTCGCCCTTACCGTGGAGATCTCAGTCGCCTCTTTGTTGGAGCAGATCAAAGGGTGGTGCCGCATCAGTCGGCTGCCTCCCGTGCCTGGCATAGTCTGTGGATTCTTCCTGTTGCCGATCATTGAAGAAGGATGCACTGTTTTATTCTTTCTTGAAGCTGTGGGGGTCTCGGAGTAAGGTAGGATCGAGGTATATTCTTTGATTTGTAATCGTCACTGTTTGATCTCTTCTTTTGATCCTAACTAGTGAGGAGTTGTTGGAAGTGATCTTGGTTCTAGTGGTGTTTATTGCCGGCAGCACTCAAACAAACATTGCCAGGGGTTTTAGATCAAGAGCAAAGGTAAGAATGTGTACTGTGAAGAAAAGAAAGAATTTGTTACTAGAATTAGTTTTAGGTTTAACTTTAAATCTATTTGTGTAGTGGATTTAAGTTTGGATTTCTAATCTAAAGAGATGATTGGGGGTTAAGTTACTAACTCTAGTTAACTATTAGATTTAAATAGGTAATTAAGGTTATGTGATTAGGGTTTTTCCCTAAATTAGTTTTGGGGATTTTATTTAGTTATTTTTATGAGTGTAGCTAAATAAAATATATGTGTATTGGTGACATAGGACCTTGACGCGAGACAAGTATCTCGGAGTCAGATTGGACCTTTCTATTTTCGGAGGCGGGTACTTTTGACTTATTGTCTTTGATATGCTTAGTAATGAAATTAACATGTTGCAATAATTGTGTTTCTTATTTATTTCGGTTAATCACTGCCCGATACATGTTGCCTGCTTGATTGATTGTTTGTTTGCATCTCGTATTGATACCTATCTGATTTCACATGCTCATGGGTAGTGATATAACCATGTTTTACAATGTCATGACCTAGGTTTGATACCTTATTTGATTAGTATACCTTGATATGATTTATTCACTATGGTGCCCATTGTTATATGTCCAGAGGTTGGTTTAGTATATTACCATGCTTAGTGACATGCACCATTTGCATGATCGCATGCTGTGCGATAGATTGCTCCATTATTGTTGAGCACCTTGCCAGTTTTCATCACTGTTCGGTGCTCTGTTGTGACGCTCATGGGTAGCGTGACACAGCGTGGTAGCACGTCAGTTTGGCTCTTCCGGTGCTCCGTTGGTCCGCTCATAGGTAGTGTGACACAGCGTGTAGCACGTTAGAGATCCCTCCCCGTCATAGCGTACTGGGAGATGAGAGCATTGCGCTCCCCCATTTATGATTTGGGGTAGGAGTACGTGTGTACTCCGACAGTATCCCGTCCACTCGGTCACTCATCAGGGGTAGTGATGCAGAGTGTACGGTTGTCACAGCCCTACCCACTCGGTCCCACTTTTGTTATGAGTTGGCTGACTGGCGTCAGGGGTGACCATGACATTGGCATCATATGCATGATCCATTTATTGTTTGTGATTGTGTTTGCTGCATTTATATGCTTCATATTGTTTGGATACCTATGTTTGACATGCATACAGGTCTTCTATACCTTTCGGACTGTTTGTCCTTATACCGGGTCCTGGTTAGTACAGATTCTCTCCTGTCTACTTCGGTTTGCATTTATCTTTATTTTTATCAGGAGACTGTACGCATGATTAGTGCTAGGTGTTATTTCTTTACTTTGCATATCAATTGTACCTGCTGAGTTTTGGACTCACCCCACCTCCATTGTTGTTATTTTTAAGGTTAATGCTGTAAGGAGAGAGTTCCAGTTGCTAGTCCCCTGCATATCTCAAGCTGTATTTATCTTTTGGGTTTCTTATTTAGACTGCGTTAGACTTATTCTATTTGAGGATTTGTATATTGTATGGATTCATATGATCGATGGATTTTTGTATGATTTGGATTTGTTCTACTACATGCCTGCCTGGACGGCAGAAGAGGTAAGTTAATCTTATCGTCGGATTTGAGATTTACGAGTGTAGTTGAGTAGGGTTGTTTTTGAGTCATATGTTCATTGTTACAGTGTGTTTATTATTAACTGCGTGTGATGGTTATATATATGTTTGTTTATTTCTGTTATTATTCCAGCCGCATGTGGCTGAGGTATTTGGTTATGTAGAAAGTTTCAGATTGTCCGTCGTACAGGGGAGATGCTGCCGAAATTTCTTCGGACAGGGACTCCTCCGGGGCGTGACACGGGTTATGTCAAAAGACACAACCCCCCTATTGGCTCTGCTAGAGCAAGGTATGATTGTGCATTTTGGACATGACCTGGGCATGTGAAAATCTAGATCAGGCTCTGAGAGACACGATTGTACCCAGGGGCATGACCTTGTTTGCTCATATTTCTCTAGAGTTGCTTCAATGTTCATTTTTGCTCTGTTTTAGTTCTAAATTGCGTCTTATCAAGGAAAACAAGTACAAAATAGATCTTCGAATAAAAGGGTAATCATGTTGATAAAATGATAAAAATAGGGTGTGATAATGTAAATCATAATCAAGAAATACAAGTAAATGTATGTCAATAAATGACTAAAAATAGATATAATCTACTCGCATCACAAGCTCAAAGAATTTTTTAATGACATAATTACCAAAAATATTAGTCAATAAGGCATGAGTACTAGATATCATTTTATGAAAAATCAAGATTTTGTTTTCCATTGAAGTAGTTTCAAGTTTTTGTTGAATGAAATGACTTCCAAGCTGATCCTTACAGAACTCCACAACATGTTTAACAATACTTGAAAGTTTAAATAATCTAGTTTTGTTGTTATTGAATTCTAATAATAAAGATGAAGAATAGCCTTCTCCTATTGCACTATTCTATAGGAACCTTGTGTTGGTGCAGAAAGCATCCGATGATCAAACCAAGTTTTGATAATGGCAAAGGGTTCAAAGTTAGGTTATTTGTTATCTAACGTGTATGAATAAGCATGCAGGAAAGTCCTAAGTATACTTAGGTAGAAGTCCTAGTTGCGGTTAGGCAGGTGGAAAACCCTAGGGGGTGGTAACCCTAGGTCCTAAAGGGTGGTAACCCTAGGCAGGAAGTTTTGGCGGGTCAAGGGCTTCAGGAAAAAGTCCTAGAGTCAAGGACTCTAGGTGGAAAGTCCTGGTATCATGAACCAGGTGAAAGACTGGGCGGGCCGTGGAGAGGACGTCCAGCAGAAAGTCCTGGAGCCTCAAGCGCTGAGCAAAAGTCCAATTGGTCTGGAGGATCAACTGACAATAGGTAAACTCTCCTGAGTGGAGTAGGTGATGATGCGTTCCCCGGTGTGGGAACAATAGGCGTCGGTTCGACCTAGGGTTTCCGATTGAGAATCCGAAGTCAGAATCGAACAGTCTAGAGAGTTTCATATCTATATGTTAACATTGTTTTGCAGGGTATGTTGGTTTGTTGGACCAACTTATTTTACAGGAAGAGACCCTCTCGCAGCAAGACATGAGGGTGCCCTCATGGAGCTTGAGGGCGCCCTGGAGGCTAAGCAGAGGGCACCCTCATGGAGGTTGAGGGTGCCCTGGAGGCTAAGCAGAGGGCACCCTCATGGAGGTTGAGGGTGCCCTAGACACTGGCGCAAGGGCACCCTCATGGAGCTTGAGGACACGCTAGACCTTGGTGCGAGGGCACCCTCATGGAGGTTGAGGGTGCCCTCAGGCGGAAAAGAGGCGACTTCTTCAGAGCTCATCCACACTGCGGATTCGGCGCGGATGAGGGCGCCCACCATGGTATTGGAGGCTCCCTCCACGAGCTTTATAAGCAGGTCTCGAGCAACAGCAAGGAACAACAACGAAAATGTAACCCATCTTCCATACACTGCTCAAAAGACCATCCGATAAAGCTGTAGCAAGACACCACCGACCTGAAGCTTCGAATTTACTGTTCTTAAAGTTGTTGGTATATTTTCTTACTACACTTGAATTATTGTATCCTCTTTGTAACACTTTGTGAGCTTATAGTGATTGCCCAAAGTAAACGCTCAACGAGTGTGGGCCTTGGAGTAGGAGACGCCCCAGGTTCGGAACCAAGTAAAAAGTCCTTGGTGTATTTTCTGTGTGTTTGTGTTATAATTCCGATACATTTACTCGTTAAGTTTTCCGAAACGAAAGTGAAAGCCATGAGCGCTATTCGCCCCCCCCCCTCCAGCGCTTTCGATCCAACAATTGGTATCATAGTGGGCTTGCTTTGAATTGGTTCAACCATTCAAGTAATATTTTTCGTAGTAATTTTCTGATTTTTCGGAGTCAATTAGAATCGGTATAATTGTTGCCTTCTGATCCATTTTTCGCAATCAAAGTTTTTGCTTGAAGCTAGTGCAACACCACTCAAGTTCGGATTTTGTTTTTTTCTTTATCCCGCACTACTAATCCAAGACTAAGTCTTGGAACAAGTTTTTGTTTTTCTTGTGTGCGAGATCTCCCTTTGCTATAATGGCCCATCTAGAAGGCTACAACACAGCCCACCCTCCTTTCTTCACCGGTGAGGACTTTAGCTACTGGAAGGGTTGAATGGAGTCATACCTCCAAACTCAGTTCGAGATGTGGATGATCATCAAGACTGAGATTGCACTTCCACTCGACGACTCAGGAAAATCGGTAGCATGCGAGAACTGGGATGCAAGCATAATCAAGAAAGTCGAGGCCAACGCTAAGGAAACCTACACCCTCCAATGTGGACTTACAAAGGAGGAGTTGAACCTAGTCGACCCATTCTCAAGCGCAAAAGAATTGTGGGAGAAGCTGGTCGAACTGCACGAGGGCATATCCGACACAAAGGTAAGTAAGCGTGACTTACTTTTTAATAAATTGTATAACATCAAAATGCAGGAAGGAGAGACAGCTAGCCAGCTTCACTCGCAAATTCAAGATCTACTGAACGGACAGCACGCGATCAGACAGAAAGTGGAGAATCGTGACGTTATAAGGTACGCACTTAATGCTCTTCTGAGGGACACTTTGTGGGCATCCATGGTCGATGCCTACAAAGTTTCTAAGGATTTATCTTTAATTAAATTAGAAGAGTTATTTTCTGAATTCGAATTACATGAACAGACTAATGCTCAGCCAGTTGAGAAAGGTGTTGCATTGTTTGCAGGTACAAGCTAGACAAAGGATGCAAGGAAGAAGCATCAGATCGAACCTGAGTCCGAAGAAGAACCAGACTTAGATAATGACGACGATGAGATAGAAGCCAAGCTCGTCAACCAAGTATACAAGGTCTGTAGAAAAAAAAAGGGGCTCACAAAAAAGGATATCAAGAAGGTGGTTCAGACCAAAAAGGTACAGATAAGTCCAAAGGTAAAATTCGAAGTAACCTGCTACGGGTGCAATCAAAAGGGACACGTCAAGGACAATTGTTCGAACCTAAAGGAAGCAAAGAGGAAGAGGAAGAAGAAGGCACCACAAGCCACATGGGACAAGTCCTCTTCAAAAGATTTTGACGAAGAGCTCGAGCAGACGAGCTTCCTTGCACTGGTGGCCCGGGAAAACATCGACGAATCAGAGACCGAGAGTGAATCGGAAGCTGAGTCCGAGCGAAGCCACGGATCCGTATCCATTTTCGAAGGGCTAAAACTCACTGTAAGTGCTTGTCAATTAGAAAAATTATACAGTTTAGTTAATTATTTGTAACATAAGCTAGCTAAATCGAATATCCGGGTCAAGTCACTTTAAAAGGAAGTAGCATTCCTTAAAGAAGTGACTAACCCTAGCTCCTTGACTGATCTTGATCAGACTGGAACCTCAACTCAAGTCCAAAAGCTTGAGGAAGAGAATTCTAGTCTGAAAAATCAAGTCAAGGAACTAAAGGACACGTTGGAACGGTTTACTCTGGGTTCCAAGAATCTTGATCTGATTCTTGAAAAATAGCGAGCCGTTTACAACAGATTCGGACTTGGATTCAAGACTAAAAGAAAATACAAGTCATATTTATCTTTGGTTAATAGAAATAATAGCAATTTAGTCCAAGCATGGGTCCCCAAGTCGAAGTTGGTTAATCAAGTTGAACTTGGACAATATTGGGTCCCCAAGGATCAAATCTATTATCTTGATAGACTATATCGAGACTATGATCCAAGGGGAGCCAATAGGAAGACCATTTTTAGAATTGTTTGATGATTGCTTTTACTGCTTTTATTATACATGCTTAGATTAGGCTAGTTAAGGACCTAAGCGTAATTTACACTTAACTAGTTAGACCTAGGGATTTCAAAAGAAAAATTAAATATCCAATTTTTTTGAAAGGCTTTGTCTAGAAGTGGTGGATGATCTCATACTCAAGAAGACCTAGAACCTCGCCACAACCTAGAAGCTAATCTTTGAAATGTGTATTTAATTGACCAATTGAAAAACCTGAGTCTAACTCAAATATAAATTAACCCTTAGACATAACTTAAATCAAAGATAAAATTAACTATCTCACAAAATCAATAAGGTTCCCTAGTTGATAATTTATAAATGGGTGAGATGGACCTAGGTAAAATTTAGATTTAATTAAATTAACTTACTCAAATTAACGTAACTTAACTAAATAATTTTAACTTAATTGATAAATAATTTTAACTTAATTAATAAATAATTCTAACTAAATAATTTTAACTTAATTAATAAATATTAACTTAACTTAATAAATAATTTTAATTTAATTAATAAATAATTTTAACTTAATTAATAAATAAATTAATTTTAATTTAAATAAATCAATTTTAACTTAATTAAATAATTTCATTTTAAATAAATTAATTTTAAATAAATTAATTTTAAATTTATAAATCAATTTAACTTAATAAATCAACTAATCAATTAATTTATTAATCTAACTAATTCCAAACTGTAAATTGTTTATCTCAATAAAACCATCTCACAATCACCGATAGGGATATCATGTTTGATAACCTAGCCTGAGTGAGATGGAACATTAAAAGTTAATTTCAATCAAACTATCTTTCTATCCATCAAATTGAACCAAATCAAATACTCTATGTGTAGGAATATAAAGATTTGGATCAATGGATGCTAGATAGTGGATGCTCCAGGCACATGACTGGAGATACATTGAAATTCATTAAGCTAAAATTCAAAGACCTAGGGCCCGTCACATTGACAACGATAGAACACTCAAGGTAATTGGAATAGGTAATATCCAACAAAGTTCCGATTTCTATATTCGAAAAGTTTTATTGGTTGATTGATTAAATTTTAATTTACTAAGTATTAGCCAATTATGTGACTTAGGGTGCTCAGCCACATTTTCAAAATCGGAATGCTTAATTAAAAATATTGAAAATCCTAAAATCACACATAAAGGAATTAGGAAAAAGAATATCTATTCAATTGATCTACCAACCTCCTCATTTAAGTGTCTATTGTTGTGCGGTAAACATCCGACGATCGAACCAGAGTTTTGATAATGGCAAAAGGATTCAAAGTTAAGGTGTGTTTTTATCTGATATGTTGATTGAGCTTTTCAGGAAAGTCCTAAGTATACTTAGGCAAAAATCCTAATTACGGTTAGGCAGGTGGAAAACCCTAGGGAGCGGTAACCCTAGGTCTTAGGGGGTAGTAACCCTAGGCAGAAAGTCTTGGCAGGTCGGAGTCTTTGGGCAGAAATCCTAGGGGGCGATAAACCTAGGTGGAAATCCTGTTGTCGCGATCCAGGTGGAAGTTTGGACGAGTCGTGGAGCGGGTGTCCAGCATGAAGACCGGAAGATTCGAGCGCCGAACAAAAGTCCAGTTGGTCTGGAGGACCGAACTGGCAAAAAGTAACTTCTCCTGAGTGGAGTAGGTGATGTGCGTTCCCCGGAAGAGGGAACAGTAGGCGTCGGTTCGACTTAGGGTTTCCGGCTGGAAATCCAAAGTCAAAACTGGATAGTCCGAAGACTGTCAATTTATTTACTTATATATTATCTGTTATATTCTAACTCTATTTTGTAGGAGAACAATTCTAACAATTTCTATGTAGGGTCAGAATTGACAGGGATCGGTCGACCAAACCGGGTTATCGGTCGACCGAACCCCCAAAGCAACTGATCACACTTCCAGCGAGTGGACCGGGCTCATGCAGGGGATCGGTCGACCGAACCGAGATTTCAATCGACCGAACCGGGATTTTGATCGACCGAACCGGGGATAAGACTTGATCGGATCGAAGCAGAGTGAGTGGATCGGGTAGATCGGATAGGAGGAGATCGCTTGATCGGTCGACCGAACCGGGCATCGGTCGACAGATCCGCCTCGGGTCAAAGCTGATCCCGAACTTCGAGGATCTGGATCAGATGCATAAAGGCTATAAAAGGTGCCTCAGATTACAGCTTCAGAATAATCTCGAACAGAACCAACTGTGCACGTGTACGCTGCTCCGAACACTCAAACAACGCTCTACTGCTCCGACAACTGACGACGAACGTTCTTCTTCCTTTTTTTCGGTATTCTTTATTTAGTATATTGTAATTTAAGGTTGTAACCTTTAAACTCTATTATAGTTGTTGCCCAATGTAAACACTCAACGAGCGTGGTCCTTGGAGTAGGAGTCGCCTTAGGCTCTGAACCAAGTAAATAACTTGTGTTTGCGATTGCTTTTCTTTTAATTCCACTGCTTATTACTCGTTCGTTCTCTGAATCCGAAATACGTGAAAGTCACGAGCGCTATTCACCCTCCCCTCTAGCACTTTCGATCCAACAATTGGTATCAGAGCGGGGTCGCTTTGATTTGGTGCAACCACCAATCAAGCATTCTTATCGTGGTGATTTCATTTTTTTCAGAATCAGTATTCTTGTCGTCTTCCGATCTTAATTCTTTCATAATCGGATTTGTCTCGAAGTTGGTGCAACACCATTCAAGATTGCACTTTATTTTTACTTTTATACCGCACTATTAATCCAGGATCAAGTCCTGGGACAATCTTTTCATTATTTTTTCATGTGCAAGTTTTCAAATGGCCCAACAAGAAGGCTACAACACAATCCATCCCCTGCTCTTCTCCGACGAAGACTTTGGCTACTGGAAAGGGCGAATGGAGTCGTACCTACTGTAAAATATCGGAAAATAGGCGAATATTAATAAGGGAATTTTCCGGAATTTTTGGAAATTTTTCGGAATTTTTTCGGAGCTCGTACGGACGAGTTGACGGGGACAAAAACGGGGCCCGGAAAAGCCTGTTTAGGTTACCCCGTTTAAGCGAGGAAATGTTTATATTTACATTTCCTTTTCTTTATTTTCTTTTATTTTTTTTTCTTCCCTCAACGCCGAACTCGTGCCATTTCCCTTTCCTCTTCCGCGCGTGCCGAAGCCCGACGCCGAGCCCTAACCGCCGGCACGGCGGTTTCTTCCTCGCCGAAGCTTTAAACCCGTCCGCCATCTCCTTTTCTTCTTTCTCCAGAGCCGAACTCCTCTTCCCACTGCTGCCAGGGACGGCAAACGCTACTGTACAACGCTGCCGACGCCCTTCTCTCGATCTCTGCCGCCGGCGACGAGAGCCACCGCCGACCCCCTGTCACCCTAGCTGTGGAGATACCGAGCACTAGCCGATCGCCTCCCTCGTCTGCACGCCCTACTCCCTCTGTCGTCGGCATCCGAGCCCTAGCACCGATTTTTCTTCTCCTCTTCCGAGTTTAGGCTGCCTCCAAGTTGTGCTGTTCGGGGGATTTAGGAATTAGGGTTTGCTGTTGGTTGTTCTTGGGTTCGGCAGCCATTTTCCAGCGGCTACCTTTCTCTGGTAGCAACATCCCTGCTGTGGGTGAGGTAAGATCAGTGAATTATTTTCTTGAGTTAGGTTGTTGTTGGAATACTATGTTTGACATGCATACAAGATTTCCTTATCCCTCGGACTGTTTGACCTTATACTCAGGACCTGGTTAGTACAGTATTCTCTTGTTTACTTCAGATGCATTTTTATCTTTCTTATCAGGAGACTGTACGCATGATTAGTGATAGGTGTTGTTTCCCTACTTTGTATATCAATTGTACCTGCTGAGTGTTGGACTCACCCCGCCTCCATTGTTGTTATTTTCAGGTTGATGCTGTCCGGAGGGAATTCCAGTCGCTAGTCCTCACTGTACGTAGTGCTAGATCCCTGCAGACCTCGAGGATTTATTTACCATTTGGTTTGGTTTTTATTTGCTTATGTGTGTACTTGGTTATTTGGATACTTGGACATTCCTATTGGAGGCGGGTACTTTTGACTTTTTTGTCTTTGATATGCTTAGTAATGAAATTAACATATTGCATTAATTATGTCCTTTATTTGTTTCAGTTAGTCACTACCCAATATCTGATACATGATTGATTGATTGCTTGATTTGCATCCCATGTATACTTTATTTGTTTATACATGCTTATAGGGGGTAGTGATATACCATGCTTCACCATGTTCAGGACCTAGGTTTTTATACCTTCTGTGTACCTTTGATTCGATATGATCCGTTGACCTAGGGTTCACTTTTCTATATATATGGATTAGGTCAGGATGTTTTTATGGTTATTGCCATGCACCATTTGCATGATTGCATGCTGTGCGATAGTCCGCTCCATTATTGTTGAGCACATCGCCAGTTACATGGATCTGCACACACCACCACTCATGGGTTAGTGGTCGATTCAGGTAGAGTGTGCTGCAGCAGGGACTCTGTTAGGCACCGTTGGTCCGCTCATGGGTAGTGTGACACAACGTGTTATCCGGCAGGGATTCCTCCCCGTCATCGTGTACCGGGAGTTGAGAGCATTGCGCTCCCCCATCTATGATTTGGGGTAGGAGGATAGGTGTACTCCGACAGCATCCCGTCCACTCGGTCACTCATCAGGAGTAGTGACGACAGAGTACACGGTTGTCACAGCCCTACCCACTCGGCCTCACTATTGTGTGTGAGATGATCGACTGGCGTCAGGGGTGACCAGGACGCATCATTGGCATCATATGCATGATGCATTTATTGCTTGAGTTTGTGGTTGCTGCATTTATATGCTGCATATTGTTTGGATACCTATGTTTGATCATTGTTGAGAAAGGTTTGAGGTTGAGGGATATTGTGAGATCAGATATTGTGATATGTTGATTTTTAATAATTTATGAGAGTAAATGTTATGTGGTTGTCGGATGATCTGTTACTAGATATTGTTTTGATGATTTATTAGTGGATAACTATTTTGATGATCTATTATTTGGGTTGTCATTGATGGTGATATAGTAAGTGTCTTGTATGATATTCACAGATTTGATGATTATAGTTGGTGATCAGATATAGATCAGGTGCTAGAGAATTTACGGTTGAGTGTGCCTATGAATTTTAATAAATCTGGTTAGTTGTGATTAGTTAACAGGATGATAAAATTGATATTTGCTTCCTCTGATATTGGACTATGTGGATAAATAATGATTTGATGTTTGGAATATTAATTTACTCTCATGGGGAGTAGAGACTTATTCATCTGATATTATGTGGGCTGATATTTTTGAGGATAAAAAAATGAGAGTGTCTTGATGTTCTTGAATTCTGACTTTATCTTTTGGGTCGTACACCTTTATACATATGATTATTGTGGGTTTCTAGTAGATTATACCCGAGTGGTTAGACATACATGTCTGATTGTTTATTGGAGGTATTTGTCAATTAAAAACTATGTTGTGGAATGTGCACATATGTTTGAGTGTTTTATTGGATGTATCTTATCGATCTAATCTGAGTTGTGATATGTGCAGATGTGTTGGGTGTAATATTTGAGGTATCTTGTTCATTATATGATTGTTTTGAGAGTATACTTGTGTCGATTATGATTTGTTGGAAGTATTATGTTGATTATACTCTTGGCATAGGTGTATATAGGACATGTGAGTGTTGTTTGAGGTGTTTTGTCGATTATACCTATGTTGGTATATGCACACGGGTTCGGTATGCATTGTTGGAGGTATCACGATGATTTATACCTATGTTGTGAGTATGTTTGGTGTTACTAATTGGAGGATTATGTCGATCATACATATGTTGTGTGTGCTTCTGTGACAGATGTATAGTGGGTAGCATCATGATGATTCTACCTATGTTAAATGTAGGATGTGGAGTGTCTACATTATATCATTTGTTGGATTAACTCATCAACTAATTCTCCTATCAGTGGATGACCCACTAGGATGCTGATAGAGTTGATGATGGATTTGATTAGTTTACTAGGTTGTTATAGCCTAAGCTAACCACAGTGATTTGTGGTAGAGAGATCTTGTACATTCTCTAGCTGGATAGTTAGGTTCCTTGGGGTACTTATGTATTATTTTATGGTGGAGAGTTGCTCCCACATATTACGGATTACTTGTAGCGAAGCATTGCCCCTATATTTATTGCGATACATATTTCAGATTATTTGTAGTGGAGTGTTACTCCTACATATTGAGGATTTCTGTGGTAGAGCGTTGCTCCCCCATATGTGGTATTTCTGTGATGGAGCGTTGCTCTCACACTGGAGGATCTATGCTTAGATGATTTTTATCGATGGTGATCATATTTCAGACTTATTGTCAGAGATCTTATGGTTAGAAATGTCTGTGATATGGACATTATGTGTCATGATTTTACCATTAGGGTTTAGGAAGCCTTAGATGTTTTCAGAGACTGGATGATTTTGGTATTCCCAGGATGTTTGGATCAGTTTCCATTATCTTTGTTGACGATGTTGTGATTTATTTTGGATCCACAGTGAGTCACGCACATCATCTTTGCATAGTTCTAAAGATGTTTCGATGGAAACGTCTAGATGTGAAGATCAGTAGTACGTATTTTGATTGTCTTCTGTGAGATGTTTGAGACACGGTCACCAGTAGGAGTATACCGTGGTTCCACAGGAGATCGAGGTTGTTACCGTTGGGAGTAGACGGAGTCTATAGAAGAGGCTCGCAACTTTCTTTGTTTGGCTCGATATTTCCGGAGATACGTTGAGGGTTTCTCACGGATTGCTATACTACTTACACGTCTGACCAGGAAAGGCGTGAAGTTCACTTGGACTGAGGATGGCAAGACCAGCTTCTAGGAGCTGAAGCGGAGGCTAGTGTCGGCTCCGATTTTGGTTTTACCTTCTGGAGAGGACGGATATGTCCTCTACACCGACGCATCT
Organism: Zingiber officinale; assembly: GCF_018446385.1. Classification (NCBI taxonomy): domain Eukaryota; kingdom Viridiplantae; phylum Streptophyta; class Magnoliopsida; order Zingiberales; family Zingiberaceae; genus Zingiber; species Zingiber officinale. The sequence goes on from NC_055997.1 coordinate 59,361,966, forward strand.
ATTCAGGGTTTTGAGCGTTGTTCTGATGCAACACGATATGGTAGTCTCCTATGCTTCTCGTCGGTTGAAGGAACACAAGAAGAACTACCCTGTACATGATTTGGAGCAAGTCGCCATTATTTTTGCCATGAAGATTTGGTGACATTATTTATATGGCGTTACATTTGAGATTCTCACTGACCATAAGAGTCTCAAATATCTGTTTACTTAGAAGGAACTTAATCTCCGACAAAGGAGATGGATGGAGTTCCTGAGCTAATGTGGTTGTCGATGCGCTTAGCAGGAAGTCCGGAGGGACTTTAGCTTGCCACCGAGTTGTGGTCACAGACTTGATTTAAGGTTTCTCCAATTTGGGCCTTGAGGGGTAAGGACAGACAGAGCAGGGTACTCTGGTTACCATGGGTGCTCAGTCGTTGATCAGGACTAGGGGCTGATCAGTATTTGCAATTTATTTACAGTCAGATAGCTTCCGGGCAGCAGACCGAGTTCACACGAGACGAGGAGAGTGTTATACACTACCGAGGCAGATTTTGCGTGCTTCAGTCTCATCCGGTCTTATAGGAGTTACTTCCAGAGGCTCATCGCTCATGATTTGCTGTCCACCCAGGCGGTACCCGTATGTACCAAGATTTGAGATGTTTCTATTGGTGGAACGACATGAAGGACGACATGAAAGAAGACATCGCGGATTTTGTAGCTAGATGTCTTGTCTGTCAGCGAATGAAGGCCGAGCACCAGAGACCTGCAGGATTACTTCAGTGGATTCCTATTCCTGAGTGGAAGTGGGATCATATTACCATGGACTTTGTGGTGGGTTTGCCGAGGACACGACGAGGCCATGACGCGATTTGGGTAATCGTAGATCGATTAACCAAATCCGTGCACTTCTTAGCGATTCGGAGGACTGATTCCCTGGATCGATTGGCAGATCTGTATTGCCGAGAGATTATCAGACTACATGGTGTTCCATTGAGTATCATTTCGGATAGAGATCCATGGTTCACGTCTCGTTTCTGGCAGAGTCTGCAGCAGGCCTTGGGCACACAGCTCCGTTTCAGTACAACTCTCCATCCACAAACAGATGGACAGTCATAGCGGACCATTCAGACTTTAGAGGACCTGCTGAGATCGTGTGTATTGGATTTTTGAGGCAGTTGGAAGGACCATCTGCCATTAGTAGAGTTCGCCTACAACAACAGTTTACATTCGCCTGTCCCGATGACACTGTTTGAGGCGTTGTATGGTAGGCCTTGTCGGACATCCACCCTCTGGATGAGGTTGGGAAGGCCCAGTTGTTGGGACCTCATAGAGCCTAGCATGATGCAGAGTTGGTTCGTACTATCAGACGGAGGATGTCAGAAGCGCAGGACCGCCAGAAGAGTTATGCTGATCGGAGACGCAGACCACTAGAGTTCTCTGTTGACGACCATGTATTTCTGCGAGTTTCACCCACGAAAGGGGTGAAGAGATTTGGCCTCAGAGGTAAGCTAGCTCCGCGGTACATTTGCCCTTTCGAGATCTTGGAGAGGATCGGAGCGGTAGCTTATCGACTGACACTACCACCGTCCCTGTCAGACGTTCAAGATGTGTTCCATGTATCGATGTTGAGGAGATACGTACATGACCCGACACATGTGCTGGCAGATATTCCAGTTCCAGTTCAGCCTAACATTACATATGAGGAGGTTCTGGTACGGATTCTCGACCGGAAAGAGCGTCAGTTGCGGAACAAGACTATCCGGCTGGTTAAAGTCAGATGGCAGCATCATTCGGACAAGGAGGCTACTTGGGAGCTCGAGGATACTATCTGAGCTCGATATCCCCATCTTTTCACTTGAGGTATGTGATTTATTTACCGTTCAGCATTTATACTTTATGTCTGTTGTTAGTACTTGCTGATGGTAGATAACGAAATTTGGGGACCAAATTTTTATTAGTGGGGGAGAATGTAAAATACCGGAAAATAGGCGAATATTAATAAGGGAATTTTCCGGAATTTTTGGAAATTTTTCGAGAATTTTTCGGAGCTCGTACGGACGAGTTGACGGGGACAAAAACGGGGCCCGGAAAAGCCTGTTTAGGTTACCCCGTTTAAGCGAGGAAATGTTTATATTTACATTTCCTTTTCTTTATTTTCTTTTATTTTTTTTTTCTTCCCTCAACGCCGAACTCGTGCCATTTCCCTTTCCTCTTCCGCGCGTGCCGAAGCCCGAAGCCGAGCCCTAACCGCCGGCCCGGCGTTTTCTTCCTCACCGAAGCTTTAAACCCGTCGGCCATCTCCTTTTCTTCTTTCTCCAGAGCCGAACTCCTCTTCCCACTGCTGCCAGCGACGGCAAATGCTACTGTACAACGCTGCCGACGCCCTTCTCTCGATCTCTGCTGCCGGCGACGAGAGCCAACGCCGACCCCCTGTCGCCCTAGCTGTGGAGATACCGAGCACTAGCTGATCGCCTCCCTCGTCTGCACGCCCTACTCCCTCTGCCGTCGGCATCCGAGCCCTAGCGCCGATTTTTCTTCTCCTCTTCCGAGTTTAGGCTGCCTCCAAGTTGTGCTGTTCGGGGGATTTAGGAATTAGGGTTTGCTGTTGGTTGTTCTTGGGTTCGGCAGCCATTTTCCAGCGGCTACCTTTCTCTGGTAGCAACATCCCTGCTGTGGGTGAGGTAAGATCAGTGAATTATTTTCTTGAGTTAGGTTGTTGTTGGAATACTATGTTTGAACCCTAAATCTGATCCGTGGTCTCCACTCTTGCCATTACCTTTGATCCGGACAGTGTAGGGGAATCTTGAAGAGAAGTGTTTACTGTAAGTTTTCTTGGATTTGGCAGCTACTTCCATCCAGCAGCAAGGAACCGCTGTGGAGGTTAAGGTGAGGCATAGGAATTTAATATATGCTGTTGATCATGTATGAGTTGATTTAGGTAGGAATTGGTACATATATAATTTCTTATGCATTTGAATTAGGTGATTGATTATGTAGAGGTGTAATCATGTGAAAATGGATTAGGTGTGGAATTGGTCTGATGGTATGATTAGGGTTAAGGTAAATTAACCCTAGTTAATTGTTGGATTTATGTTAGCTTCTCGTGGATTTGATTTAGCTATTTTATCTATATGAAATTAGCTAAACCTGGAAACTATAAATATTACAAGACCTTGACGCGAGACGAGTATCTCGACGTCAGATTTGAGCTTTACGAGTGTAGTTGAGTAGGGTGGATTTCGAGTCAGAGTACTATAGTTGTGATTACTATTATTAACTGCGTGGTTGTGACAGCCAGAGGCTAAATAGATTATATATATAACTGCGTGGTGATGTTTTATTTTGTTGTTATTATTCCAGCCGCCTGTGGCTGAGGTATTTGTGAGATGTAGAAAAGTTTCAGATTGTCCACCGTACAGGGGAGATGCTGCCGAATTTTTCTCGGACAGGGACTCCTCTGGGGCGTGACACCTGCAAACCCAGTTCGAAGTATGGATGATCACCAAGATAGGCTTCGAACTCCCACTTGACGACACGGGCAAATTAGTATCATACCAGAGCTATGACGCATCCTTAATAAAGAAAGTAGAGGCGAACGCAAAGGTAACCTGCATACTCCAGTGTGGTCTGACAAAGGAGGAACTCAATAGAGTAGGACCGTTCTCAAGTGCAAAGGAGCTATGGGAAAAGCTAATCGAACTACATGTGGGCACATCAGAAACCAAGGCAAGTAAGCGAGATATGCTTTTCAATAAATTATATAATCTCAAAATTCAGGAAGGAGAAATAGTACTCCAGCTTCACGTCAGAATTCGAGATCTACTTCAATTAAATTAGATGAACTCTTCTCTGAATTTGAATTACATGAGCAAACTAATGCATGCTCAGTCGAGAAGGGTATAACTTTGGTTGCAGGTAGTAGCAGAACACTCGAACCAAGATCAAAGTGCAGAACCGAACCTGAGTCAGAAGAAGAAACTGACTCAGACGATGAAGACGACAAAGATGACAAACTTACGACTGAACTCGTCAACTTAGTAAGGAAGCTCTACAAGAAGAAGAAAGGCTTCAACAAGAAAGACCTCGAAGGCAATTCAATCCAAGGAGGCTCAATCGAAGTCAAAGGCAAAATTTGAAGTGACATGTTACGGCTGCAATCAGAAGGGGCACATCAAAGCCAACTGCCCAAATCAAAAGGATGCAAAGAAGCAGCAACGGAGAAAGAAAGCTCTGAAGGCGACTTGGGACGAGTCATCCTTAGAAGAATCCAACGACGAAGAACTCGAACAGACAAATTTTCTCGCAATAACGGTCCGGGACTACATCAATGGATCCGGAAGCGAGGATGAATCAGAAGCTGAGTTTGAGAGAAGCCACGGATCCGTATTCATTTTCGAAGGGCCTGACCCCGCTGTAAGTATCCCATGTTTGCACAATTTAGTAAATTATTTAATGCGAAAATTAGCAAAATCAAATATTAGGATCAAGTCACTTCTAAAGGAGGTAACAACCCTTAAATAAGTGACTAACTTCAAATCCTTACCTAATCCAGTTCAGACTGGAAACTCAACTCAAGTCCAAAAACTTGAGGAAGAAAATTCTAGCCTAAAAACTCAGGTCAAGGATTTTAAGAAAATGTTGGAACAGTTTTCTTTGGGCTCCAAGAACCTTGACCTAATTTTTGGAAAACAAAGAGTCATTTACAACAGGTTTGGATTAGGATTTAAAACTAAAAAGAAATATCGATCCTATCTAACTTTAGTGAACAGACCGAATAATAAGATAGTCCAAGCATGGGAACCTAAGTCCAACTTGGTCAATCAAGTTGGACTTGGTCAATATTGGGTCCTTAAAGATCAAGTACATTACCATGATAGACCATATCGAGGCTATGATCCAGGGGAAGCCAATAGAAAAACTATTTTAATAAATAAATAAAGTTGATTGATGATTGTTTATTTATTTTACTTGTATTATGCATGCTTAGATTAGGATAGCTTAAGGACCAAGGCGTAATTTACACTTGGTTAGTTAAACCTAGCGGTTCCAAAAGGAAAATTAAATATATATATTTTCTTTGAAAGACTCTGTCTAGAAGTGGTGGATGATCCCATAACCAAGAAGGCTTAGTGTCTCGCCACAGCCTGGGAGCTAATCATTGAAATGTATATTTAATTAACCAATTGGAAAACCTAAGTTTAACTCAAGTGTAAATTAATCCTTAGAAATAATCTAAATTAAAGATAACCATCTCACAAAACTATCTAAGATTCCCTATTTGATAACCTAGAATCGGGTGAGATGGATCTAGGTTAAACTTAGTCAAATTCAAATAATCCTAATCTTTAAGTCAAATTAATTCAACTTAATTCAAATAATTAATTTAACTTAATAATTAATTCAACTTAATTCAAATAATTAAGTTAACTTAAATCCAAATAATTAAGTCAAATTAATTCAACTTAATTCAAATAAACTTCATAATTAATTCAACTTAATTCAAATAATTAAGTTAACTTAAATCTAAATAATTAAGTCAAATTAATTCAAATAATTAATTTAACTTAATAATTAATTCAACTTAATTCAAATAATTAAGTTAACTTAAATCTAAATAATTAATTCAACTTAATTCAAATTATTGACTTAAATTAAGTCAACTTAATTCAACCTAATTCAAATACTTAAATCAACTTAATTAATTTAATTAACTTAACTAAAACTAACTTACCCCCAATTAATCTAATATCCCATCTCACAACCACCCATAGGGATGTTGGGGTTGCAAGGTTGCAAACATAGTCCCATATTGAAAACACATGGAAAAGATCATGGGTTTATAAGAAAAAGATATCTCCATTGGCATGAGGCCTTTTGGGTAGAGGCCAAGAACAAAACCATAAGGGCTTAGGCCCAAAGTGGACAATATCATGTCATTGTGGAGATATCTAAATTCTTTTCGATCCTACAATTGGTATCAGAGCCCGGACTGCCAGAAGGTTTAATCGCCGACTGTGCACAAGAGCTATGGTCTGATTGAACCATGTGAGTATAATATTGACCTCGAACAAAGAAAGTGGGGGCTCCTATATTCGGATCAAGAGGACTAGACACCAGGCAGGAAGTCCTAGTAGGTCGGGTGGACCGAGGGGCAGGAAGTCCTAGTTGCGGCTAGGTAAGGAAGTCCTAGTAGGTCGGGTAGACCGAGGGGCAGGAAGTCCTAGTAGGTCGAGTAAACCGAGGGGCAGGAAGACCTGGTGGGTCGAGGATCGGACGTGGGAAGCTCATGGTCCTTTGTTTGAGGGGGGGATTGTTGGGGTTGCAAGGTTGCAAACATAGTCTCATATTGAAAACACATGGAAAAGATCATGGGTTTATAAGAAAAAGATATCTCCATTGGCATGAGGCCTTTTGGGTAGAGCCCAAGAGCAAAACCATGAGGGCTTAGGCCCAAAGTGGACAATATCATGTCATTGTGGAGATATCTAAATTCTTTTCGATCCTACAAGGGATACCATGACTTTGATCATTTAGAATGGGTGAGATGGAACATTGAGTTGATTTCAATCAAACCATCTTCTAAATCCATTAAATTGACCCAAATCAATACCTTATGTAGGAGCATAAAGATTTGGATCAATGGATGCTAGATAGTAGATGCTCCAGACATATGTCTGGAGATAGATTGAAATTCAGTAAGCTGAAACTCAAGAACCTAGGGTCGGTTGTGTTCGGCAACAACGAAACCCTTAAGTTAATCGGAATAGGTAATATCCAGTTAAATTCCGTGTTTTATATTCGAAAAGTGTTATTGGTTAAACAGTTTAGTTTCAATTTACTTAGTATTAGCCAATTATGTGACTCAAGTTATCTAATCACATTTTCAAAAACTGAATGCATAATTAAGAATATTAAAAATCCTGAAACCACACTTAAGAGAATTAGGAAAAAGAACATTTATACTATAGAACTACCTACTTCCTCACTAGAGTGTTTATTAACACAACAAGAGGAAACTGAGTTGTGGTACAGGAGATTGGATCACACTCATACCAGACTCATCTAAAAAATGAGTTAAAACGGTCTAGTTAAAGGTCTGCGCAAATTAAAATTTATTGAAAATTTAACTTGTGATGTCTGTCAACAAGGTAAACAAACCAAGTCAAACCACAAGTTAACCAACCTAAACAGAACAACTTCAATACTTGAGCTCCTTCTTCTAGACTTGTTTGATTCACATGGAGCCAAGTTACTAAGCAAAAATCAATATTGCTTAGTGATAATCGATGACTACTTAAGATTTACTTGGGTAAAATTTTTAAAAACTAAAGATGAAACCTTTGAAGTATTTAAAATCCTTTGTAAATTAATATAAAATGATAATTATACTCAGATAAAAAGAATCAGAAGTGACCATGGGGGAGAATTTGAAAATCATAACTTTATTGAATTTTGTGAACTTAATGGATATAAGCATGAATATTCTTGCCCTAGGCCCCCCCCCCCCCCCCCCCCCAACAAAATGGTCTAGTAGAACGTAAAAATAGAACCCTACAAGAAGTCGCTAGGAGCATGTTAAATGAATACAAGTTATCTAATCAATTCTGAACTGAAGCAATAAATACAGCCTGTTATATACAAAATAGGATGTTAATTAACAAATTTCAGAATAAAACAACCTATGCAATATACTATAATAAAATTCCTAACTTAAACTATTTAAAAGTGTTTGGGTGCAAAGTATTTATTTTAAACACTAAAGACTACTTAGGGAAATTTTCGTCAAAAACAAACCCAGGAATATTTTTAAGGTACTCAACAACCAGTAGGGCATATAGAGTTTACAACAAAAATACCCTAAAAGTTGAAGAAACAACAAATGTAATATTTGATGAAGAAAATAAACCACCCAATATAATAAAGGAAAATAATAATATAAAAAATGTTAACTCAAGAAATACAGAAGATGATGACAAAATTTAGCCTGGACTTAATGAATCTGAAGAACCAATTACTAACCCAAGTATAATACCAACAAGAACAAGCACCAATCACCATCTGATCAAATTTTGGGTGATCCAACTCTAGGAGTCAGAACTAGGTCATCTTATAGGAATCTAAGCCAAATAGCCCTTATTTTCAAAATTGAACTCAAAACTATAGATGAAGCCCTACCAGACCCAGACTGGACCTTAGCAATGCAAGAAGAGTTACCCAATTTGAAAAGAAATTAGGTCTGGGAATTAGTGTCTAAACCCATTAACAAAACCATAATTGATACTAAATGGGTTTTTAGAAACAAATTAAATGATCAAGGCGAAATAGTTAGAAACAAAGCTAGGTTAGTAGCTAAAGGGTTCAATCAAGTAGAACGATTAGACTATGATGAGACCTATGCTCTTGTAGCCAGACTTGAATCCATTAGGATGTTGTTGGCCTATGCAGCACACAAGGGATTCAAGCTATATCAAATGGATGTAAAATCCACATTTTTAAACGGATTCATTAAAGAAGAGGTATATGTAGGTCAACCCCTAGGATTTGAAGACTTAGAACAACCAAATCATGTCTGTAGACTGAAAAATATCCTATATGGACTAAAACAAGCACCTAGGGCTTGGTATGAACGTCTGTCCAATTATCTAATATAAAAAAGGTTCAACCAAGGTCAAATAGATCCAACCCTTTTTGTAAAAATCTTAGAAAAAGATATTTTTATAGCCCAAATTTATGTAGATGATATAATATTTGGCTTAACTAATTCTAAATTTCTAAAAGAATTTACAAAATTAATAGAAAATGAGTTTGAAATGAGTTTAGTTGGTAAATTTAACTTCTTTCTAGATTTACAAATTAAACAAACCAAAGATGGAATTTATATTTATCAAACTAAACATGCTAAGAAATTAGTTAAAAAATTTGGAATGGAAAACTCAAAAAATATTAATACACCAATAGCTACTAATATTAAAATTGACTCAGACTTAGAAGGTAAACCAGTAGACTTGAAATACTATCGAAGTGCGATAGGGAGTCTACTGTACCTAACTGCGAGCCGGCCAGACATTCTTTTCACAGTAGGTATGTGTGCAAGATATCAATCTTGTGCAAAATAGTCTCACTTAACCTTTGTCAAAAGAATCCTTAGGTATATTAAGGGAACCCTAAATGTAGGACTAAGGTACCCTAAATCTTGCACCCTTGACCTAACTAGTTACTCTGACTCAGACTATGCCGAGTGCAAGCTAGATAGAAAAAACACAAGTGGTAGCTGTCAATTTCTAGGTCAGTGCCTAATAAGTTGGTCAAGTAGAAAACAACATTGTGTTGCTTTATCTACCACTAAAGCTGAATATATAGTCTTAGGTGAATGCACATCTCAGTTGTTATAGATGATGCATACCCTTAAAGGCTATCAACTAGAATATCAGAAAACAAAAATTTCAATTGATAATATAAGTTCAATTAATCTAACAAAAAACCCAATTCACCACTCAAGGACTAAACATATAGAAGTAAAACACCATTTTGTAAGGGATCACGTAGCTAAGGGTGATATTGTACTTAACTATGTTGAGTCAAAATCAAACCTAGCTGACATATTCACAAAGCCCTTACTTGAACTTGAGTTCAGTTCACTTAGAAGACAAATAGGGATGTGCTTAGTAGAATAGAACTCATCTTTCACAATTTTTTTTGGTTTTAAAATCTTAGGAAAAAGTTTTTTCAAAATTCCAAATTTTGTTAGTCTTTTTTTTTTTAAAAAAAATTTGGTTTAGCCTAGGATTTTACCCCCTAGAAATCATGTACCCCTAGTTTCAGCCAGAGCATCTCACAAGCATACTAGGACTAACTTACTTGTATTTAAAAATACTTAGAATGGTGTGAGATGCATAGGGTACTGCCTGGACTTAAGAATGTTTATGTCAGTGCATCGACATAAGTCTGGGCGTTAAATACCAAAAATACATTAATCAAGTTAAGTAATCTTGTCATAGTCAATCTAACTGGATCACTAACTTAACTTAACTAACCAAATGAAAACTGTTACCCTCTAGGTGAACAGCTAGTAGCAAATGGTTAGACATGCGACTAAGGAATTAAAATTACTCATGCTTGGACTATAGGATTCCTTGAATGTTTATTTGTAGGAGTGACCTTAGCTAAAATTATTTAAATCAAGGAGCTTTAAATCAATTTTTTTTTGTTAAAACTCATCTATGTTTTTCAAACTTTTTAGCTAAATTACTTTTCAAAACAAGACCTTCCCTAGCTAAATATTCTTGCAAAATTTTTTTCAAACTTTGGCTAAGTATTTTTCAAAAGCCTTTTTAAACTTATAATAAAACTTTTTCACTTAGCTAAAAAGTGTTACAAGGAAACTTTATCTACCAAAAGCTAAGTGTTTTAATATTTTACATATTTGTTTTCCTTAAGTATTAGCTAAGAGGATTTTGTGAAAAACTAAAATTTTCTAAGTCTAATTTTTTTTAAAAGCTAAGTTGTACTAATGTCTTTTGAGCTAAGCCCAATAGTCACTTACTGTACTTAAAGAGAGTATAAGGAAAATTTTGATATATGGCAAAGGAGGAGAGTATAAGAAAATTCAAAGAAATTTAAAGAGGATCTTTTATTAAGGGGGAGTTCTTCATTTACTATACTTAATTTATACTATCATGCTTGTATTGTTCTTTGAAAATTCTTTATAGCATTATTATATTTAACTTTGAATTTTTGTTGTCATAATAAAAAAGGAGGAGATTGTTGGTGCGGGAAGCATTCGAAAATCGAACTAGAGTTTTGATAATGGCAAAAGGATTCAAAGTTAAGGTGTGTTGTTATCTGATATGTTGATTGAGCTTTTAAGGAAAGTCCTAAATATACTTAGGCAAAAGTCCTAGCTACAGTTAGGCAGGTGGAAAACCCTAGTGGGCGGTAACCCTAGGTCCTAGGGGGTGGTAACCCTAGGCGAAAAGTCTTGGCAGGTCGAAGTCTTCGGGTAGAAATCCTAGGGGGCGGTAACCCTAGGTGGAAATCCTGATGTCACGAACTAGGTGAAAGTCTGGACGAGTCGTGGAGCGGGTATCCAGGATGAAGACCGGAAGATTCAAGCGCCGAGCAAAAGTCCAGTCAGTCTGAAGGACCTAACTGGCAAAAGGTAACTTCTCCTGAGTGGAATAGGTGAGGACGCGTTTCCCGGAAGAGGGAACAGTAGGCGTCGGTTCGACGTAGGGTTTTCGGCCGGAAATCCGAAGTCAGAACAGGACAGTCCGAAGACTATCAATTTATCTACTTGTATATTATCTGCTATATTCTAACTCTGTTTTGCAGGAGAACATTTCTAACAATTTCTGTGCAGGGTCAGAATTGACCGGCATCGGTCGACCGAACCGGGTTATCGGTCGACCGAACCCCCAAAGCAGCTGATCAGACTTCCAGTGAGTGGATCGGGCTCGTGCAGAGGATCGGTCGACCGAACCAGGTTTTCGGTCGACCAAATCGGTGATAAGACTTGACCAGATCAATGCGGAGTGAGCGGATCGGGCGGATCAGATAGGAGGAGATCGCCTGATCAGTCGATCGAACAAGGGATCGGTCGACCGATCCGCCTCGAGTCAAAGCTGATCCTGAACTTTGAGGATCTGGATCAGATCCATAAAGGCTATAAAAGGGGTCTCGGGCTGCAGCTTCAGAATAATCTCGAACAGAACCAACTATACACGTGTACGCTGCTTTGAACACTCAAACAACGCTCTACTGCTCCGACAACTGACGGCGAACGTTCTTCTTCCTTTTTTTCGGTATTCTTTATTCAGCATATTGTAATTTAAAGTTGTAATCTTTAAACTCTATTATAGTTGTTGCCCAAGGTAAACGCTCAATGAGCGTGAGCCTTGGAGTAGGAGTCGCCCTAGCCTCCAAACCAAGTAAATAACTTGTGTTCGCGATTGCTTTTCTTTTAATTTCTCTACTTATTCCTCGTTCGTTCTCTGAATCTGAAACGCATGAAAGCCACGAGCGCTATTCACCCCCCTCTAGCGCTTTCGATCCAACATCTATTGACACAACAAGAGGAAACTAAGTTGTGGCACAGAAGACTGGGTCACACTCATACCAGACTCATTTAAAAAATGAGTCAAAATGGCTTAGTTAGAGGATTGGCCAAATTAAAATTTACAGAAAATTTAATTTGTAATGCATGTCAACAAGGTAAACAAATCAAGTGAACCCATAAATCAACCAACTTAAATAGAACTAACTCAATACTTGAGCTTCTACACTTAGACCTGTTTGATTCACATGGGGCTAAGTCACTAAGTAAAAACCAATATTGCTTAGTAATAATTGATGGTTACTCAAGGTTTACTTGGGTAAAATTTCTAAAATCTAAAGATGAAACCTATGAAATCTTTAAAACTTTTTGTAACTTAGTAGAAAATGAAAAAGATACTAAAATTAAAAGAATTAGAAGTGGCCATGGGGGAGAATTTGAAAACTTAAAATTTATTGAATTTTGTGAGATTAATGGATATAAACATGAATATTCATGCCCTAGAACCCCCCAACAAAATGGTCTAGTAGAAATTCTAGGAAAATAATTTCAACCAGAGATTAATTTTAAATATTCCTAGGCTGAGTGCATAACCTTAGGGGAATGTGCATCTCAACTATTATGAATGATGGATACCTTAAAGGACTATCAACTAGAATATGAAAACACAAAAATTTCAATTGATAATATAAGTTCAATTGACCTAACCAAGAATCCAGTCAATTAACCTAACCAAGAATCCAATTCACCACTCAAGAACTAAACACATGGAAGTAAAACACCACTTTGTAAGGGATCATGTAGCTAAGGGTGACATTGTACTTAACTATGTTGAGTCCAAGTCAAACTTGGCTGACATTTTCACAAAATCCTTACCTGAACTTGAGTTCAGCGCACTCAGAAGGTAGATAGGGATGTGCTTAGTAGAATAGAGGCTGCTTTCAAAATTAATTCTTCTTGTGTAATTTCAAAATTGTAATACTTTGATTTCAAATTCTAGGAAAAATATTTTTCAAAATCCCAATTTTATCAGTTTTTCAAAATATTGGATTTAGCCTAGGAATTTATCCCCTAGAAAGTTTGTACCCCTAGTTTCAGCCAAAGCATCTCACAAGTACACTAAGATTAACTTGCTTGTGTATGAAAAACTTAGAATGGTGTGAGATGCAAAGGGTACTGCCTAGACTTAAGAATGCTTATGTTTGTACATCGACATAAGTTTGGACATTAAATACCAAATTTATATTAATCAAGTTAAGTGATCCTTGTTTAGTCAAAACTAACTGGAATACTTACTTAACTTGATTAACCAAGTGAAAGCTATTACCTCATGGTAAATAGCTAGTAACTAAAGATTAGACAGTTGGTTGTTAGTAAATAATTTGACTACTCATGCTTGGACTATAGGACTTTACATTTTTAATTGGCTAGCATGAATCAAGGGGGAGTAATTTCTTGCATTTAAATTATCTTTTACTTGGTCTTAAAACAAAATTATTTTATAACTTGGAAAATTAGTTATTAATTTAAAATTATCTTTTGGTTGGTTTTAAAACAAAATTATTTTGACTTAAAAATTACTTTTGATTATTTTTTATGACTTGGAAAATTATTTTACTTGGATTTAAAAATTACTTGGACTTAAGAAATATTTTGACTTAAAAATTATTTATGGACTTAAATTCAAAAAAAAAAATTAGATGAAAAATTATTTTTCTTGGGTATAAAATAAAATCATTTTAAAGTCTGAATTATTTTTAAGTCTAAAAATCATTTTTTAACTTAGCTTTGAAATAATAAAAATATTTTTAATGGTTTGATTAAATTATTTTGAATTGAAGTATGAATTAAAAGTTTGAGCCTAATATTTTTCAATATGTTTTTTTTCTCACTAAAACTTCAATTTAAATTAACTTGGTTTTAAATCCTGAATTTAATTTAACTTGCAAACCTATTTTTTGAATTTTTGACTAGATAATATTTGCTAAGCTATTACTTTAAGTCTTGAACTACTAGGTTTAAACAACAAATGCTTTCCTTCAGGGGGAGCAAACTATCATTTCTTTTCATCCCTTTTTATACTTTATATTTTTGATATATGGTAAAGGGGGAGAGGAAAGTGAATGTAAAAGTGAAAGTAAATAAAAGCGAAAACTAGAACAACTAGAACATTTTCATTTTTCAATTTGCTACGGTTACTTAACATGTTCTAGTTGCAATTACATGTTCTAGTTGCAATTACTCGATTCTTAATACTGCATTTATATTTTTTGAGTACTTTTGATTTACTTAACTTTGAATTTTGTTGCCATAATCAAAAAGGGAGAGATTGTTGGTGCAGAAAGCATCCGATGATCGAACCTAAGTTTTGATAATGACAAAGGGTTCAAAGTTAAGGTTATTTGTTATCTAACGTGTTTGAATGAGCTTGCAGGAAAGTCCTAAGTGCACTTAGGTAGAAGTCCTACCTGCAGTTAGGCAGGTAGAAAATCTTAGGGGGTGGTAACCCTAGGTCCTAGGGGGTGGTAACCCTAGGCAGGAAGTCTTGGCGGGTTGAGGGCTTCGGGCAAAAGTCCTAGAGTCGAAGACTCTAGGTGGAAAGTCCTGGTGTCGCGAACTAGGTGAAAGACCGGGTGGGTCATGGAGCGGACATCCAGCAGAAAGTCCTAGAGCCTCAGGCGCTGAGCAAAAGTCCAGTTGGTCTGGAGGATCAACTGACAACAGGTAAACTCTCCTGAGTTGAGTAAGTGAGGACGCGTTCCCCGGTGAGAGAATAGTAGGCGTCAGTTCGATCAAGGGTTTTTGATCGAGAATTCGAAGTCAGAACCGGACAGTCCGGAGACTGTCAAATACTTTAATATTACATATCTATATGTTAACTTTATTTTGTAGGGTATGTTGGTTTGTTGGACTAACTTATTTTGTAGGAAGAGACCCTCTCACAACAAGGCGCGAGGGCACCCTCATGGAGCTTGAGGGCACCTTGGAGGCTGAGCAGAGGGCACCCTCATGGAGCTTAAGGATGCCTTGGACACTGGCGCGACGACACTCTCATGGAGGTTGAGGGCGCCCTGGACCTTGGCGTGAGGGTGCCCTCATGGAGGTTGAGGGCGCCCTCAGGCGGATAAGAGGTGACTTCTTCAGAGCTCATCCACACTGCGGATTCCGCACGGATGAGGGCGTCCTCCACAAGATTTATAAGTAGGTCTCGAGCAACAACAAGGAACAACAACGAAAACGTGAACCATCTTCCGTGCATTGCTCAAAAGACCATCCGATAAAATATGTAGCAAGATGCTGACGACCTGAAGCTTCGAATTTACTATTCTTAAAGTTGTTGATATATTTTCTTACTGCGCTTGAATTATTGTATCCTCTTTGTAATACTTTGTGAGCTTATAGTGATTACCCAAAGTAAACGCTCAATGAGCGTGGACCTTGGAGTAGGAATCGTCCTAGGCTCCGAAAAAAGTAAAAGGTCCTTGGTGTCTTTTTTTGTGCGTTTGTGTTATTATTCCGATGCATTTACTCGTTAAGTTTTCCGAAACGAAAGTGAAAACCATGAGCGCTATTCACCCCCCCCCCCCCTTCTAGCGCTTTCGATCCAACACCTTAGAACATTAGAAACCCCCATTTGACTTCGAGTTGTTGACAACATCCGACATAACTGTATGAATTCCACACAAGGGGAAGACTTTGTTGCTCGCTCTAGTGTTGCAATCCGCAGCATGTCATCACCAACTTCATCGATAACTTCTTATACTTCATCATTGTCATAAATAGGATCATCGAATATTTCGATCTTGTCATCTATATCTTGCTCAAGAAATTTGTTATCTAAATTAAAATTAAAGAACTTACAACCTTTAATCTCAAGTACTATGATCATAATATGTGGCTTCCTCAGTAGGAACCTAGGTTCCTGTCATGACCTTGACCACATACCTCACAATCTTCAAGATATTGCATCATTAGATGCTGGGAAACTTTGTGACTTGTCTCTATAGATCTTCAAATATCTTGTCTTGGGTGCTACGATCATGATGTAAGTCTTTCTCAGCCAGAACCTTTTTTGTCATGACCATAACTATTGGTGCGGGAAGCATTTGATGATCGAACCGGTGTTTTGATTATGTCAAAGGGTTCAAGTTAAGTTGGGTTGTTATCTAATATGTGTGAATGAGTTTGCAGGAAAGTCCTAATTGCGGTTAGGCAGGTGGAAAATCCTAAAGGGCGATAACCTTGGGTCCTAGGGGTGGTAACCCTAGGTGGTGAAAAACCCTAAGGGGCGGTAACCTTAGATCTTAGGGGGTGGTAACCTAGATGGTGGAAAACCCTAATGGGCGGTAACCTTAGGTCCCAGGGGGTGGTAACCCTAGGTGGTGGAAACCCCTAGGGGGTGGTAACCCTTGGTACTAGGGAGTGGTAACCCTAGGCAGAAAGTCCAGTTGGTCTGGAGGACCAGTCTGGCAACGGGGTATGCTCTCCTGAGAGGAGTAAGTGAGGATGCATTCCGCGGAAGAGGGAACAGTAGGCGATGGTTCGACCTAGGATTTTTGGTCGGAAATCTGAAGTCAGAATCGAACAGTTCGGTGACTGTCGAACATCCTTTTATATTCATTATTATGTGCTAACTTTGTGGTGCAGGGTATTTTTGGGACTAACATATCTTGCAGGGACAAAGGAGCATGTTTTGCCTCGGATGAACAGTACCCGAGGCACCCTCCATAGAGCTTGGAGGCGCCTCGGGTGCAAGGTAGAAGGAGTCTGCACAGCGGAGCTAGAGGCGACCTCATAAAGGCTTGAGGCGCCTCAGACAGCTTTGAAGGCGCCCTCAAGGAGTATGGAGGCACCTTCAAGAGGATAAGCGACGAAGAAGTTAGGCCTTATCCACGTGCGGCTGACCCTGAGATTGGAGGCGTCCTCAAGGGGCTTAAGGCGCCCTCAATAGCCTTTATAAGTCAGTCTCGACCAGCAACTTCTATCAAGACATTACAAGCGATCCTTCTTCCGTGTGCTGCTAAAGAGATGATCCAGAATAGCTATAGCAACACCCCGACGACCAGGAGCTTCAAATTTATTATTTCTATTGTCGGTATAATATAATTATTGCTTTATTTGTATTTCATACGTGTAATTTTGCGCGATTATAGTTATTACCCAAAGTAAACACTCAACGAGCGTAGGCCTTAGAATAGGAGTCGCCCAAGGCTCCGAACTAAGTAAAAATACTTGGGTCCTTCTGTGTTTGTTTTAATTATCGCTACACTTACTTGTTAAGTTTTCCGAATACAAAAAGTGAAAGGCACGAGTGCTATTCACCCCTCCCCTTCTCTAGCGCGTTTCGATCCAACAACAACAACCATCCATAGGATCAAAAGATTTTTGATACACTCAAGAAATAATGTAGAATTATACAAGGAAGAGAATTTCTCCCAAATGCACCCTCAAGGTCGATTTGCAAAATGCTTTTGACATGGTTAACTAGGATTTCTCATGGAGGTGATGGCAGGGCTTCAGTTTTTGTCTACTTTCATTGCATGAATCCATGAGTGCATCACTACCACATCCTACTCACTTGCATCAATGGTGGTATGTATGGTTATTTTAAGGGAGCAAGGGCATATTTGTTTGGCATATGCATTGAATACTTGGCACAGTTACTGAACCAAAGCACCAAAAGGACTAATTTTCACTTTCACCCGAACTGTGAACTCAGAATTGTATACCTTGCCTATGCTGATGACTTGCTGCTATTTGCCAATAGGGGCATTACTTCAATTACTATTTTCATGGACTGTTTGGAGGGTTTGGGCAAAAGGCTGGGCTAAGAGCAAATCAAAGATCTATATGACTGGGATGCATACTACCACTAGACATGCACTACCTAACATTACAGGCTTTTAGATAGGGGGATGCCATTCAGATACCTAAGAATTCCATTGGCATATGAAAAGTTGAAGATAGATGACTATACCTCATTGATTGATGCCATGGCAAGGAAGATCAATGCTGGGCTAAAAAACACTTTAACTTATGTAGGAAAAGCCCACCTAATCAAGTCTATTCTGCAAGGGGTGGAATGTTATTGAATGTCTATATTACCCTTTCCTAGTGTAGTCATTGATTGCATTTATATCCTTGTTGCAACTTCGTATGGATAACCAAGCACCCTCCAATTGCTTGGTCTGAGACGTGCTAGCCAAAAGAGGAGTGAGGATTGGGGCTGAGGGACCTTAGGGCCTAGAATAATGCACTGCTGACTAATGTATAGTGGAGGATACAGGATAAGCAGGATGCACTATGGATCAGATGGGTAGATCATACATACCTATTGCATATATACATCTAACGTTGGAAGATAAAACATAAAAACTCCTCACTCATCAAGAAGTTAATGCAGATATGGGATTAGATGATCTTATCTCTTAGGTCTACACAGAGAGCACAACAGAAACTAATTGGCTGGTTTGCACTACATAAGCAGCATCATATAGGTATTAGTCAAGCATATGATTTCTTCAGAGATACTGGATTCCACAAACCATGGGAAGGGACAATATGGAAGAAATACTCACAGCCTAGTCACTCATTCATGCTATGGTTACTAGCGCACCATAGGTTGCCTACTGTGGATTGGTTGGAGTACGTAGTGAACAATAACAAAGTATCTACTTTCTATAGGATGGTGCCTGAAACCTAGAATCATGTCTTCTTCAAATGTCCACCAGTGCATCAATTATGGGGCCCATATTCACAATTAGTTACATATGACTGCATAGATGAGCACTTACGGAAGAATGTTTCGGGTCTTCATTTGGCACTATCGAGGCACGAGTCAGCTGATGTAGGCTTGATACCTTGCCATGGATGCCATGGTTCATCACTGTAAGGACCCGGCCCTTTTTGGCCTCTTGGGCGGCCCTTGTGGCGGCCCAACTGGTGGCCCTTATGTCGTCGGCCCATTTGGCGACCTCTCATGTCGTCGGCCGACGACCCTTTGGCCGTGCCGTTTTTCACTAGGACTTTCCACCCCTGGCCAATGGATTTTTGCTTCCCCCAGGATTCGAACTCTAGACCTCCAGGCTTAAGTACTAGAGTTTATGAATCCAGGTAACCAAGTGAGATGAATAAAAGGCGCCTTTTTATTGTAATGACCCGGCCCTTTTTGGCCTTTTGGGCGGCCCAACTGGCGGCCCTTATGTTGTCGGCCCATTTGGCGACCTCTCATGTCGTTGGCCGACGACCCTTTGGCCGTGCCGTTACTCACTAGGACTTTCCACCCCTGGCCAATGGATTTTTGCCTCCCCCAGGATTCGAACTCTAGACCTCCAGGCTTAAGTACTAGAGTTTATGAATCCTGGTAACCAAGTGAGATCAAGTGAGTAACGGCACGACCAAAGGGTCATCGGCCGACGACATGAGAGGTCGCCAAATGGGCCGACGACATAAGGGCCGCCAGTTGGGCCGCCACAAGGGCGCCCAAGAGGCCGAAGGGTCGGGTCGTTACAATAAAAAGGCACCTTTTATTGTAACGACCCGACCCTTTTGGCCTCTTGGGCGGCCCATATGTCGTCGGTCCATTTGGCGACCTCTTATGTCGTCGATCGACAACCTTTTGGCCGTGTCGTTACTCACTAGGACTTTCCATCCCTGGAAGTGGATTTTTGCCTCCCCCAGGATTCGAACTCTAAACCTCCAGGCTTAAGTACTAGAGTTTATGAATCCTGGTAACCAAGTGAGATGATCTAGTACTTAAGCCTGGAGGTTTAGAGTTCGAATCCTGGGGGAGGCAAAAATCCACTTCCAGGGGTGGAAAGTCCTAGTGAGTAACGACACGGCCAAAAAAGAAGAAGGTATTTTAGCAATCTAGGACTCATATTGGGGGGGGGGGGGGGTGGGAGTTCTTCCAGAGCTACTTCAGCTTTGGGAGAAACCCCCTACATTAGTTTTTAGAAGATGCACCCACTTGGAGCCTCTTCCAGAGCCGTATCAACCTTGGATGGAGCACTTTCCTGGAGTTACTTCTAGGGTTGAGCTACATCAGCTACACTCGTTTGGAGCTTCTATCGGAGTTGCATCAGCTTGGGGTGGAACCGCTTTGGAGTGCCTCATATACATGGATGGAACTAAGAGCATACACTTTCAGTGAGAGAGTCTCACATTTTGGTTTTGTGAGGTGAGACCATACATTTTGTCTCAGAGAGAGGGTTCTACATTTCGTCTTTGTGAGGTGAGACTATGCATGTTATCATTTAGAGAGAGGGTTTCATATTTTGGTATTTGTGAGATGAGACAACATACTTGTGAGGAGTGAGTATACACATTTTGTCTTGTTTTGAGGGGTATATGTGAGGATGGTGAATAGATCCACTAAAATGATCTATCTAGTCTATCGCAAATGACACGTGATAAAGATGTTCTAAATCAATTTATGGCTTGAGCTTTGCCAAAAAGCCTATGAGGGTGAATAGATCCACTAGAAAGATCTATCTAGTTCGTAATAAATGACTCACGGTAAATATATTACAAATCTGTTTATTGTTGAGGCTGTCCCAAAAAACTTATGAGAGTGAATAGATTCACCAAAAAGATCTATCTAGTCTGCAGCAAACTACTCGCGATAAAGACATTGCAAATTCATTGATAGTTGAACACTTGCTAAAAGTGGGTAGGATTGTGGACATGCATGTCGATGGGATCAAAGGTGCTTGAACTGACTACAGAGATGATCAAAGGTTTCTTTGCAGATCATTCGACTATGATCAAAGGCGCCTGAGCAGACCTCCTGTAGTGATTAGATACATACACTACTGATATGACTAGAGCTGGTGTATGACAATTGTGTGGAGGGCTACATGCTGATTGGTATGGACTGAGATGATAGATGTTGAAAGTAGGCTGAGGATGATCTGTTTAATGACTAGAGTTGGGCTTCGACGACTATTTGTGTGGTGGTAGAGTGGATATCATAGGTTGATCATAGACCACAAATGGTTATTTGGTTACGTGGTTGGTACTCATGTTTTTGTGTTTGTCAGTGACTTTTTTGTGAGTTGGTACCATGAAAGTACACATACATGTATATGGATTCATACTTTGGATAGCTACTTAGATCTAATGCTTGATCAGAAATAATTGACTATATCTAGAAACATGTTTGGTTGTACTTTTTCTTGATAATATATAATTTACCTTTTATAAAAAAAGAGCTCTAAAACCAACTAACGTCGGACAAGATAGTGATTATCTTGCAAGCTTTATTGATCCGGTTGATTTGACTATAATGCTGAAAGCAATCTTCTACAACATGTTGATTCAAAAAGGAATATGAGGAAATATAAAAATAAACTGCACTATCAAAAAATATTATTAACCTAAAAACTGAAAGTACCCAGTGGTAATTTTGATGTGGTCAACCAAGTTAAGTTATGTCCTATTTCTGTTTGATGCCTTGTGTCTAAGTGTGTCGGAACTTAAGAGCACAAGAAATCGAGTAGAAGACATAGTAAATGAGAAGGATAACATGGAAAGGGGTCAACGGGCACAGTGCATCCGAGAGACGAGGAGCTTCAGAAAGTACACTGGTGGATGAGAATGACGTGTGCAATGTTCGAGGGATGAGAAGTCAGGTAGGAAGTGTGCTCAAGGAGAAGGTCAGAGTTGGGTTTGAGTGAGTTCAACTTCGATTAACTAGAACATCACCCACGCGAGAGAAGCACGGAAAAAGGTTAACTTGGGAATTGACCTTGGCTTTTGAAGACCCAAGGCACATCACTATGCTTGGGGGCGCCTTAGCTGCATATTGCAGCAACACTGTAGCAAAAGGCCTGGAGGCGCTTCGGACGATCTGAGGCACCTCGGATGCGAGCGAAGTAGATAAGCTTTAGCAGGTGTGGAGGCCCCTCCAGAGGATTGGAGGCACCTCTAATAGATGCACAATGAACGTTAAGTGGTCGTTGCACAAGATAAAGTTTTATCCATTGATGGAGGTGCCTCCGGTGAACCAAAGCGGCTCCAATGGTTGAACTAGCTATTATAAAGGGAGCTTGTGAGCTCCTATCTCAATAATACCTTTTGTATTTATTTCCTAGAATATCTGAGCTATCAAAGAGTATAAGGGACTTCTCCGCCTTCAACGAAGGAGAATTTTAGAGAGCTTTTATCTGCCTTAGATTAATAACAACTTAGGTTATAACCAAGTACAAAAATATTATAGTCTTCTTACTTATTTCCATTTATGTTGTTCTTCTTCAATGCTATAATTGCTTAATTAATATTGCATCCTTGCTTTATTCAAATAACAAGAGATTACCCTAACTTTAATTTCAGGCTATTCACCCCCTCTAGCCATCCTAACAAGGTCCAACAATTCGTATGAGAGCCCAACTGCTTCAGAAGGACTAACCGTCGACAAAAGCAATAAGATGATGGTTGGACCAAGCATCTACCCACTTAAGTTCAAGGGGGAGTTCGCGATATGGAAGAAACTCATGGAGGTATTTTTTAAAACAAATTTTAAAATATTTTTAATAATTAAATATGATTTTGTAGCCCCTAAGGACCAACAAGGAGTTGAAAAAGAAGAGTACCAATGGACCAAAAGGGAACAAGTCGACTTCATAACGAACAAACTAGCTGAATTCCACCTGCTAAGCGTACTTCCATCCCAACAAGTCAATCAAGTCAGAGCTTATGAATGAGCAAAGAAACTTTAGGACAAGTTCCTGGAGCTACTTGAAGAAACATCCAAAGCAAAGCTTGCAAGACGGGACCTGGTCTTGAACCAACTGACGAACCTCCGGCTGAAAGAAGGAGGGTCAATAGTGCAACTGCATGTCAAACTGAAGGAGCTGTCATCGGACTTATGAATCTCATAGAAAACATAACAAACCGAGACTCACTAAGGTATGCCTTGAATGCTTTCCCTAGAACACGGGAATGGACATCCATAGTTGACTCTTATTACATTTCAAAAGCTCTAGAGGTAAGTTTGTTAGAAAATTTATTTTTGACTTTAGAACTTCATGAATCTAGATGTACAAAATTGAGGAAGGAGTTAAGTCATAACATTGCCTTAAAGGCAAGAATAGACAATCCAGACTCCGAAACATCCATCGACGAAGAAGAACTGACCCTAATGGTAAGAAAATTTAGTAAGTTTATTAAATCTAATAAATTTAATAAGTCGTAGGTGAAAAAATTATTGGTTGCTACTCGGAATACCATTCTAGTTCCCCTGTAAAAAAATTTGTACAAGCATAGAACTTAACCTAGCTACCCATGTGCTCTACTGAAGTTAAACTTGGATTGTAAATGATGCTTAATATTATTAATCCAAGTTGCTCTTCAGAAGTTAAACTTGGATTGGAAATATACTTAACATTTTTACTCTAAGTTTAACCGATGTGATCTTCCTAAGTTAAACCATATTATAGAAGTTAATTAAATATCTATTTCAAAGATCGGCTTCCAGGTTAAATATGGCGGGCCTTCTTGGGTATGGGATCATCCACCACTTCCTAGACAAAGTCTTTCAAAGAAATCGGATATTTAACTTCTTACAGTAAACTAAGTTTAACTGCAGAGACCTCAATAGAAGTACAATATCGAAACATGAAATCAAAACACAAATCGATAACAAAAACAATAACATAAAATTGATAGCCTCTTGTGTTTGGTTTTTCAAGATCTATACAAAGAACATGAACTAGTTATGATTGGGAAACAAATAACTAGTTATACCTTTCTTTGTAGCTTATAGACCTCTTGATCTTCTATTGTATTCCTCTCCTTCTCTTGGACGTCGTGTGGGCGACGATCTAACAAGATGAAATCCACCCAAGCTGCTTCTTTTCCTCCAAGACTCTTAGCCACCAAGGGATGCCAAAATAGAAAATTTTCTTCCTTTCTTCTCCTTCTTCTTCTCCTTCTACTAATCGGCCACCTATGTAAAGTCTTCTCCTTTTTCCTTCAAGTTTCGGCCACCAAGGAATATAGATGCCGACCTTAGAAAGAAGAAAAGAAGAGAAGAAGAAAGGTGTGCCGCCAGCCTAAGGAAGAGAGAGGGAGGAAGGGGCCGACCACACCAAGGAAAAGAGATGAGAGAATAGGGTTGTGTTCTCTCATGAGGCACCCTCTCCTTCTCTTTTATAATCCTTGGTCAAGGTAAAAAAGGAAAGTTTTAAACATAATTAAAACTTCCTTTTTTGTGGCCTCCCTTTTAAAAAAGGAAATTTTAACAACAATTAAAATCTCTCTTTTCTAAATTTCCTATTGTACATGGCAATAAAGGAAAGTTTTAAAATTAATTTTTCTCTTTTAAAATATGTAGACAACTACAAAAAAGGAAAGATTAATTAAAACTTTTTTTTAAATCATGGTTACAAAAAAGGAAAGTTTTATAAAAAATTAAAATCTCTCTTTTAAACATTATAGATAACTACAAATAGGGAAAGATTTTAACAAAATTAAAATATCTCTTTAATCCTTTTGTAGATAGCTATAAAAGGAAAGATTTTAAAATTTTAAAACTCTCTTTCAAAACCATGAGGATGGCTATAAAAGAAAAGTTTTTAACAAAATTAAAATCTTTCTTTTAACCATTGTAGATAACTACAAAAAAGGAAAGATTTTAACAAAATAAAATCTCTATTTTAACCATTGTAGATTACTACAAATAAGGAAAGATTTAACAAAATTTTGTTTACAAAACTTCCTTTTATTTTACTTTGGTCGGCCCCATGCTTGGTCACCAAGCATGGCTTGGTCGACCCCTACTTGGGCTCCATGAAGGGCTTAGCTGGCCCTAGCTTGGGCTCCAAGCTTAGCTTGGCCGACCACAACAAGATGGGTAAGAAGCTTGGCTTTAAGTGGATATAAGACTTTATAAATAAGAGGCTACAACAGGGACCGAGAGGAGGAATTGGTTTTGGTCTCCCGATGAGCTTGAGCTTCCCGTGTTCGCCCCGAACACCCAACTCAAGTTCATCAATAATAACTCATACCACTAAAGAGTTATTATTGCACTACAGCACCAATCCCATATTACAATATGGGCTCCTTCTTATCATGAGTGCGTTAGTCTCCCTGTGTTTAAGATATCGGATGTCCACTAATTAAATGAGTTATTGACAACTCACTTAATTAATATCTAGCTCCAAGAGTAGTATCACTTAACCTTATTGTCATGTCGGACTAAGTCCACCTGCAAGGTTTACATGACAATTCTTATGAGCTCCTCAAGGGGACATTATCAACCTAGATTACTAGGACACAGTTTCATTCTATAATAAACAACACACTATGTAAATAATATCATTTCCCAACTTATCGAGCCTATTGATTTAACGAACTAAATCACACCCTTTGATAAATTAAAGAAATAAATATTAAGTATACGTGTTTTGTTATTATATCATGATTAAGAGTACGCACTTCTATAATAACAGAGGTTTTGTTGTTTTATGTAGTTAGTATAAAAAAAACTACCTCAAATGATCTTGCTCAATACACTCATAGTGTACTAGTATAATTTTATAGTCAAGATAAAGTAATACCAAATTACAATACAACCACTCCAATGGTTTGTCCCATTCCATCTTGGTTGTGAGCTATTATTTATAATTGATAAGGAATTGATAACATGATCTTCTCTGTGTCACCTCACATCATGTTATCTACAATATAAATTAAATGGACAACTACACTTAGCATAAATGTAGACATTTGACCAATGTGATTCTTATTTCTAAATAAATGTTTATACAAAAACTAGGCTTTTAGTATACATCCTAACAAAAATACCTTCGAAGCAAAAAGAAAGTTCGATGCTACAATTGCCAAAAAGAATGGAACCTCAAGAATGACTGCCCCAAAGTGAAGGAGAAAGAAAAGGGCAAAAGACCAACAAGAACAAAACACAAAAACTCGAAGGCGACATGGGATGAATCATCGTCATCAGAATCATATCTAGAAGAGTACGCCGGATTAGCCCTGATGGTAGAACACTAAAGGAACACCAAAAGTTCATGAGAGATGAGCATCGATGAAGGGGGAGGATCTTCAGAGGAAAACAGTGATGAAGAGGGAGCATCCGAACACGAGATAAGTGAGATGCGTGCATTACCTCCTGAATAATCATTTCAATTATTAAAATACTTTCAAAGAATATAGTACAATTAGAAAAATATAATGCTAAGTTTAAATTAAACTTAGCAAATCAATGCTCCTTAGATATGTAAGATAATTTTAAAATAGAAAAATAAAAATTGAAAACACAGATAGAAGAATTGAAGAATGACTATGCACGTGAAAATTTAAATATTCTTCAAAATTCTAAATTTAAAGGGCTTAATTAGTATTTCAAATTTCACAAGGTCAAATTAAAAAAATCCCTAGAAATCATATACCAATTTTTTTTTGATTAATCAAGTAGGAAACAATTTATTTTGGATATTAAAATCATGCTTAGCTCAATAAATTAATTTCAATGCATGCTGGAAAATTAATTTGCTTGATTTATTTTTTTATAAAATCAATTATTTTGATAAGTTTTGGATCGTATTTATTTCTCAAAATTTTATCTGTGTAAAATAGAGTTATTATCAACTAATAGAAAAACTTTTGAAATTTTTTTCCATTAAGTCATTTTCTATGAGTGCTCTTAATGAAAATCATATTTTAAAAACTAAAAATATTTTATAGACTTATTTTTAAAAACTTTTATTTATTTATTTTTTGATAAAACATGTTGCTCTCTATTATAATAAAAATTTTCAACATTTTTCAAATATTATCTTAAATATTATGAATTATTTTATAAAATGTTAATTTTTAATATAAATTTTTTTTAAAAAATATAAATTTATAAACTTTAAATTTTCTAGTATTAAACAAACTATTTTACATATTCAAGAAAATTGGCAGAATTTTTAGAGTTTAAAATATATTTTTTAAAATTTATTTTCAAAAATTAGGTTGTTCTACTGAAATAAATTAGTTCTATTCGATTAAATAATGTTTTACTATGAAAACTTTTTTACTGACATAGATTATTCTTTTTAAGTTTAACCAAAATTTTCAAGATTTTTTAAAAATGAAAAATAATTTTTTCAATTATTTTTGTCAAAATAGAAGATTAATTAGTAAAAATAGAATATTTTTAAAAATTATTTTTGAAAAATATTAATCTACTTGTAATTCTTGATATATAACCCTAAGAAAATA
The DNA here is from genome assembly GCF_018446385.1 of Zingiber officinale. Classification (NCBI taxonomy): domain Eukaryota; kingdom Viridiplantae; phylum Streptophyta; class Magnoliopsida; order Zingiberales; family Zingiberaceae; genus Zingiber; species Zingiber officinale. The sequence continues at coordinate 59,389,225 of NC_055997.1, forward strand.
TTTCAAAATTTTCTAACTATTTATTTTATTTTTAAAATTTTTTTATGTTATCAAAGGGGGAGAAATAGGTTTAAGTTAAAGGAGAGTTAGGATGATATTTTTTATTTTATCCTTGTACTAATTTTGTAATTTACTTTACTTTATTATATTATATTTTGGTTTAACCCTAACTTTAACTTAGATTGATGCACATCAAAAAGGGAGAAATTATAAGTATCCCGTGGTAGTTTTGATGTGGTCAACCAAGTTAAGTTAGGTCCTGTTTGTGTTTGATGCCTTGTGTCTAAGCGTGCAAGAACTTAGGAGCATAAGAAGTTGAGCAGAAGACGCAGCAGACGGGAAAGATGACACGAAAAGAAGTTGACGGGCTCTATACATCCAAGGGACGAAGAGTTATGGAAGAGTACTCTGGTGGACGAGAATGACTTGCGTGACATTTGAGGGACGAGAAGTTAGGGAGGAAGACTGCTTGAGGAGAAGGTTGAAGTTGGGTTCGGGTGAGCTTAACTCTGGTTAACCGAAACATCACCCATGTGGGAAAAACATAGAAAAATATTAACTTGGAAGTTAACCTTGGATTTTGAAGACCTGAGGTGCCTCACTGTGCTTGAAGGTGCCTCACTGTACTTGAAGGCGCCTCAACTGCATATTGCTGTAATGTTGCAGCAACAAGCGTGGAGGCACCTCGGATGTGAGCGAAGCAGAGAAGCTTTAGCAGGTGCGAAGGCACCTCCACAGGATTGGAGGGGCCTCTAATAGATGCAGTGTGAACTAACAATGGTCATTGTGCAGGATAAAGTTTTATCCTTTGATGGAGGCACCTCCGGTGAAATGATGCGCCTCCAATGGTCGAACTAGCTATTATAAAAGGAGGTTATGAGCTTCTATCTCAATGACAACTTTTACATTCATTTCCTGGCATCTTTCTAAGCTATCAAAGAGTGTAAGAGGTTTCTCCACCTTCAACGAAGAAGAATTTTAGTGAGATTTCATCTACCTTGGATTAACAACTACCTAAGTTATAACTAAGTAAAGACACACTAGTCTTCTTACTTATTTCCTTTTATATTGTTCTTCTTTAATGTTATAATTGCTTAATTAATATTGCATCCTTGCTCTATTCAAATAGCAAGAGATTACTCTAACTTTGATTTCAGGCTATTCACCCCCTCTAGCTGGCCTAACAAGGTCCAACAAAAACTTCTCCTTAAATTTTAACTAAACAGACCCATATATAGACCTAAAATCTTCACTTGTAAAGAAAGAAAAGAAATCCTAATATAAAGAAAAAAAATTCTTAATAGACTCATAATCGTAAAATACCTAAACTAACTCAAAATCTAAAAAAAAAAAAATTTACCAAAAATACCCTAAATACCAAAAATACCTTAATTACAAAAAAAACTCAAAAATTACTAAAAATAGTATGAAAAATATTTGGATCCTCTTGCATCACCTCCAGAGATATCCAGAATGGGTTGAGCTGAAGGAATCTGACATAACTGAGATGAAGAGGTCTAGTATGGTCAAAGTGTAGAGGTGGGATGTGATATGTGTAGATTATATATATTTTTAGGTATTATTTAATGCACATCTACTTGTATTTCATAAATATAATCTATGTTATTACACCCTATTCCATTATTATGTCATACTTCTATTCTATTTGTTCAAAGATCTGGTCTTTGCTTGTTTTGATTGACAGAATACAAATTGGAGTGAAAATGGAGCAAAGGCGTACATTTGAGAGAACATAGAGAAAATTAGCAACTGGTCGTGCCCTAGAGAAACAGTCGTGTGCTAGTCGAAGGGCAGGCCGTGCCCCTGGCACAGTCATGCCTCCCACTGGAAACCATGGCAAGACATGGGCGTGCCCCTTGGCATGGTCGTGCCTTCCCTTGGAGGCAACCATGTGCTAGGCCGAACCCACCAGGTGGTGGCCATGTGAATTCACACAGTCGTGCCTCCCTAGAATCAAAGAAGTAAGACATAGTCGTGCCCCTTGGAATGGTTGTGTCTCTCATCAGAGGAAGTCATATGCTAAGCATAAGACAATAAGGAGCAACCATGCAAATCTACACGGTCATGCCTCCCCTATGTTGATGAAGCTAGATATGGTTGTGCCCTAGACGCACGACCGTGCTTCCCCATCTAAAGGTGGCACACACCCTAGTTGTGCCAAGGAGGCATGACCATGCTAGCTTTCCAGAGCTAGATCAGAGGTTGGTCATGCCTAAAAGGCACGGTTGTGAGTCTTCGGCCGAGGCTTTTCATGCCTAGTCCTGCTAAAAGGCACAACTGTGGTGGAGAGAATGAGGGGGTCATGCCCCCTTGGAATAAAAACAGATTTTTCTTACCTTTTTACTAATATTTGGGCTTGGGGCTCCACCCCATTCCTTGGGGAAGAGTTCTTCCCCTTGGGGGAGCCCTAAATCTTCCATCTTCACTGATCCATCTACCTTCGGAGCTAGGATTTCATCAAATAAGACCAGTGACGCATAAATAAGTATTCACCTCTCTTTATCTCATGTATTGAGTTATAGATTCTTATTCTTCTTGTCTCTTGATTATATTTCTTACACAATGGAGTAGATCCTTCGATTCTTAGGATATAGGAAATATTTGTGATGTGATGTTGATGTATGAACTATGTACTTGCTTACTTTTTTATTCAATGAAGTGTTTATAACTTGCTCTTATGCATTGTACCTTGTACATATTTGACGAAATGTGTGTGTGGTATATGCATATGGATTGTGGTAGATTTGCCAGTTTATAGAGGAGAAGTATTAGATTGTATGACCGTGAGGCTATGTGACAGGGGGTAACCCTTTAAGTGGACTTTCTAGGACAATCCTTTTGCAAGGAGACCAATTCACTACAAATAAGTATTTTTGTAGAGTTTAGGGGGTTTCTCCCAAATTAACATTAGGAAATGACTTATGTGATTTAGAACTGTATAGTTGGAGGGCCTATGACAGAGGGTAACCTTTTAACTAGACTTCTAGGTTACATCTTCTACTTGTTACATTAATCTAAATTTAGGAAGTAAATTGGATAACTCTAGGATTGCATAACCGGGGGGCTTTAAGGTAATCCTTTAACCGGACATTCTAGAGTTGCTTCTTTACTTAATGACATTAGAACTTAGGTAAACTCTCCGGTGCAATATTCATGGGATTAAGCCGAACATTAGTTAAGAATCCTACAAAGTGTAGGCATCGAGATAAGGAGATGAACAATGCATAGAGGCATTAACTAGCATCATAGTGAAACCAAAATCCTAGAATCTATCATCCTTCACTCGCTTATGCTCACTCTCTCTCTCTCTTCCCTTCTCTTTCTCTTTTAAGCTTTTGTGAGCCAACCAACTTTTCGATTGTCAAGATAATTCATTGTGCAAAGTTAACTTGTGCTTAATCAATAGTCTGTGGGATCAATATTTTATTATTGACGATGTAACAGTGCACTTGCGGCTTCGTAATAGGATGTAACCTAGCTGACGAGGTCAGATGCAGCTGAGCTAAGGAGGTTGGGTGTAGTTGAAATAAGAAAGTCATGTGTGGTAAAGCTGAAGAGGTTGGACATGGCCAAGCTGAAGAGATTATGGGTAGCTGAATTGATGCGGTCAGGTGTGACCAAGCTTGTTGGTGGTTGATCTGACTCTTATAGGTCTGATCTTCTTGGGCTCACTGGCTGAGTGAACCCGACTTACCTCATGCTCACCTTTGACCAAACTTTATTCCAGGTCAAGGAAAGTTTGAGCTTCTTGACTTTGGCTTATAGCTTAGTATAACTCTTGACTCCATTAGTACATGTGGAGGCCGATAATACCCTCCATATCATAAGAGTGCCCGTTGAGTCGAGTTGAAGAGGCTTTGACCCGATTGATTGGACTATTGTATCGCGTCACTGAGTTGGGCATTAGGTTAGCGTGAGGACAAGTGCTGAGTTGTCGTATCAACTATTCCTCATCCTCCTATCATTCTCCATATTAGTAGACAAAAAAGATAGAGGTCATAATTAAATGTGATGGATAGCTGAGGTCATGTATTTATGCATCATATTGACACGATCCTTAGCATTTAATGCTACCATGCAATGTTAGCCTCAGTCTTTGAGATCCTTATGTCGTTCTGATCAATGAGACATTTACGATAATGTCTCTATGTCAACTTGATCTAACGGTGAGAGTGAGTTTCTTGCCTTTCTCTCGTCACATCAAATGATCCAATTTGAATTATCAAGAGAACCAAGGAGCGATCCAAATCGTCATGATTACAGAGGTTTTAATAGTGATGATAGATGAGATTATGATGATTTGATTGACTGATCCGGTGATGGAGAAGAGGTCCAGTCTCTTCAAGCTTGTCATGTGATGGTCTAGGTTCAACATGCAAACATATATTAGGTTGAGAGAAACAACGTCATCTTCATGCATGTTCTGTCTTTGTGCTCTTCTCCTACTGCGAGCTCTATGCTTGACAAATCTGTAGGTCAATTCTAGTAATTGGCATGCATCCATGAACCACAAGAAGGGTGGATTATAAGGGGAGAATTGTGCCTTAAGCCTTCCACTCTATATATATTGACTTCTTCGAACTCCATGGATCTCAAACAATCGAGTTATGCATCAATAACATAGGTCATGCTTAACCCAACTTGATAAATTCAAACAAATGTTATAATCAATCCTAACAAATCAATCGCTTGACCAAAGCTTAGTCAGACCAAGTTGCTCATGCCAAGTCCGATAAGATGAGTAAGCTTACCTTCTAAACTGTTAAAAATATCTACAACAAAAATAGTCAAAGACAACGGATAAAATTCATTGTCGTAGTCCTTTAAAAACTGTTGTAATTGGTAGTGTTGTTAAAAGTATACTCAACGACAATGATTTTAACCATTGTCTTTGATACTAAAGACAACTGTTTCGTAACGGTATAAAATCATTATCTTTTGATACTTTTAACAATAGTTAAATACCGTTGTCTTTTATAAAGACCTCAATGTTAGTTGATGAACGACAATAGTTTAAAATCATTGTCTTTAATTACTTTTTACAACAGTCTAAAACTCATTATCTATCTTAATTAAAAATTACTTTGACAATGGTAAAATGTGTTGTCTTTGAATTTTTTTCACACAATACTTCAAAACCATGGTCTTTAAGCACTTTTTCCAATGGTTAAAAACGGTTTTCCATTTACAAAATGTATACATAAAAAAACCAATCTAAAATAAAATATTTACAATATATATACATCCAGATTAATTTAGAAGAAACTATTAACTACAATATGGCTCAACCACATCTATTGACAGAATCAAACCATAGCTGATGGGAATATGGGAAGTATGGCGATATTCATAGCAAGTTCAGCCAAGCCATTAAACAAATGAGGCATCAATCTAAGAAACATGGCAGCGAAGAAGATAAGTCCATCCTCCACTTAATCATGATGCATCTTTGTCCTAAGGAAGACTCATTGCAACGGCTCCGAGAATTACAAGTTGCAAAATTATCAATTGCTAAATCAAGATTTCGAATTAGTTGAATTGTTTGCATTCACTCACCTGGACTACTTTGAATATATATACAAACGAGTTGCGCTTTATCAGTAACCATTCCCTTGAAATTCAGCTTTTAGCAACTCCATCTTTCTGATCCCATGCTTTGAAGTGGTCAGTGCAGCAGGATGATTCCCTCCCCTATCTAATTCGACATCGAGCTCTTCCCCTAGCTTTCAGCCAATGTGGAATGATTGGAAGGCTTCCCCTAGCTCTTCCCCTTAAAATGTATCTGTAGTACAGAAAAAGTAATTCTAAAATCAAAGTCAACATTCAATGCAAGTGCATTGATGGAAAAAACAAGTTCAGTGCCAAATCAAATCTTAGAATATTATTATAACAAAACTAACATATTGAAAACAACATTTGCACTAGTAGAATACATGGTTTAAATTGCAAAGGCAAAAATTAAAGAAAAATCATATAAAATTAGCAAATTAATATTTGTGACTATGCACATAATGGTAAATGAGGAGAAGAAACTTGGGTAGGCATCAAAAGAGCAGGCGAAAATCTGATGTAACGTGATAGCCATAGACAGCAACACTGACGTCAAAGTCACTGCCAATTTTTCCTTGAGCTAAACAATGAGTACTGTGGGCAACAATGTGTACTAAATCAAGATCTGAATCAAAGATTTTGTCTTCTAATTAGCTTCTGCTTGAAAATGGAAGAATAACAACTCCAAGGTAATGAAGGAGTGCTGCAATGACTAATGTGGTTGATCCTGTATGAAATATGTGAAGTGGTGTGCTAGCTCCGGTGAATCACGATTTCTGATGAAGGCCAACTCCTAAAGATCCGGAAGAGCTCCTCGACGATCCTACGCACAATGGGACGAGCCAACAAAGCGTTAGTGACTTAAGATCGGGATGAGGATCCCTGGCTATGCCCTCTGAAGCTCAAGTCAGTTCCTCTCTTGAAGGCAGAAGAAGAAGAAGTATAGTAACTAAAGTACATGGAAACAGAGTTTTAGATGCTAGAACTTGTTTGCCTTGTCAACGGAGAGGATTCCCCATTTTATACTATCTCATATAACTTTCGTAGTCATGAGTGATCTTCGATTTGTTAGAATTTGTTAGAAGATGGAGTCATCTTCTAACCTTCGTATAATAATCCTTTAAGGAATCTTTTTTATACTCGAGATATACCTCTTTTGTCACTTGTGACTCATATTCATAATGAAGTATGGATAGGAACACGTCACTATAACTGAAGAAGCTTCTAGAAGATATTTTTTGCCACATCTGCCAAGTTGCCATACTTATATACTTCTGTTAAGCGTGTCTCGATCGGTCATTCAAGCTGGTCGTATGTATATTGAGAATACCTTAAGAATATCTTCTGTTAAGTGTGTCTTGACCGGTCATTCAAGTCAGTTGTATATATATTGAGAATATCTTTTGTTAAGCATATCTCGATCGGTCATTCAAGCCGATTGCATATATAATGAAAATACCCTCTATTGAGCATGTTCCAGCCGGGAATGTACTATAAGCTTTATAAGGCTGAACACCTTTAGCTCGGCCAGGCTTTGCTTGTCCGAGCAAGTGTAAGAACATTGGTAGTCACTCGGCCTTTACTCGACCGGTAATATACTAAAAGCTTCTATAAGGCTAAATACCTTTACGCAAAGTTGGGCTTTGCCTGACCGAGCGCGTGTAAGCACATTGGTGCTCGCTCGGCCTTTACTTGACCAATAATATACTAAAAGCTTCTATAAGACTAACTACCTTCACGCTCGGTCAGACTTTGCTTGACCAAGCGCGTGTAAGCACATGGGTGATCGCTCGGCCTTCACTCGGCCGGTAATATACTTAAAGCTTCTATAAGGCTAAATACTTTTACGCTCGGTCGGGTTTTGCTTGACTGAGCACGTGTAAAAAGCCATTTATTTGGTCGTTCATCATCCTATTAATCATATATTCACCCAGCTATATACCCCTCCTATCTTTCTCGACCATGACCTCTACTTCATTTGCTAGGATGCTCTATCATAACCCATATCACTAGTCTTCCCTTCAAGTCTAGTTGAAGGAGGTATGATCGACTGACTAGACATGAGTCTCAATTTTGTTTGTTTGCTCTACTCTTATAACTCATTATTCTATGCTTTCTTTTTTCTTCTCTTTTAACCAAATCTAGAGAGTCGCGCGATTTTTTAAAATTGTTTCGTCAGTAATTGGCCTTTCAACGGAAAGAGAATGTTCGATGATATGGTGTCTCAGCATATGATTTGGTATGTTCTGTCTATTATAAATGCCTCTTTATAGGTGAACACCACGTAGCATTTTTTCCTATTTCTCAAAGCAACCTTTAACATGCTTTCTTTTTTATCAATGTCCCAACATATTCTTATTAGCAAATCAATGCTTCTCTTTGTTGGGATCTTAGATGGCTAGAGGGGGGGTGAATAGCCTCTTAAAAACAAAAACAAAATTTCTACACAGAGATTTGTTAGCACAGCGGAAATAATCAAAACAAACACTTATGCAAAGAAGAAAACACACCACCACTAACACAATGATGTACGAGGTTCGGGGATAACTTGCCCCTACTCCTCGGCGTGTCCGTAAGGTGGACGATCCCTTGATCTTTCGGTAGATCAACCCCCGAACAGATTCCGGCTAAGTATTTCTCCTTCTCGGTGGAGAAACCTCCCACAAAGTCTCAAAACAGATTTAGAATGAAGCACAAGACTTAGACTTACAGAATTTTGTGGCTACAATGAATTCACAATCAACTTACAGCCACAATGAATGCAGAGAGTGAAGAAGAAGTAGATTCACAGCCAAGAGCTTCACAGAACACCCTTGCTTGAACGTCGACAGAGAGTTTGCTACCAAAGAAAAAAAATTCTTTTCAAACATCTCTTCTACCTCCTTCTTATTTCTCTGCTCTCTTGCCGTCTTCAGCCAGAGCCAAACCACTGCATCGAATCACGTCAACCAGTAGTGTATCACTGTCGCCGAACCAGGCGTCACCAATCACGCTTCTTCCTCATCTGATTATCTGAGCTCACACCAATACCATCCTTGGTCTTCACTGGTGTCTCTGAGCTCGAACCAATAAGGAAGAGTCAAGCTGATTGCAGCCAGTGAGCCAACTGAACAAGCCAGTGAACGTTAACGCTTCTTTTGCACAATTTGCAGCGATAACCAGTGGAAAAACCATTTTGTTTTATTCCTTTGATAGTCATTGATTTGAATTCAAGCATCACCATGGTACCTGCAACCTGTTACTCAAAAAGCTCACAAGCAGATGTTAGATCAGACGCATCAGAAACGAATCAGAAATCAGCAGAAACTGACAGTGTGCGCAGACAGTGTGGTGGATCGGTCAGCGGACCGATCCACACCTTTGGATTGATGTCTGATCGGTCGTGAGGACCGATCAAGGTATGGCCTGATCGGTCTGCAGACCGATCAGGGATTAATGAGTGCGGTTCCTTGCACTCCTGAGATCGTCACCTGATCGGTCTCAAGACCGATCAGGATATGACCTGATCGGTCCTACAGACCGATCAGGGTTCATATGGATCGGTCCACGGACCGATCCACTGCCTTTTTCCTTCTCGCGACATCATCTCCTGATCGGTCTACAGACCGACCCGAGCACTGAGTGGACTTCTCAAGTGGATGTTGCTAGACGAAGCCGAGTGCTCTTGAGTGTTTCCCAAGTACTCCCGAGTGACGTGAAGTTCTATCGAGTGGACCTGTCGCCCGACTACCGAGTCGGTTGAGTCCGAATGGGTTGCTACTGCTTGTGCACCTAGTTAGGAGAGCGATGTCGAGTCAGGAAGATGTGTTCCGACTATCGAGTTCGCCTGTGCCAAAATGGGTCACTGTACCGAAAGCGATACCGAACCAGGAACTGAGATGTCAAGGTCTACGTTTGACACAGTTTCCTTAATGAGGTCATGTTTGGATGTCTATTTCCCATGATATAATAGGATGACCCCATCGATCAACCGAGCATTGATTATTCGTAATGAACTTAGTGTGTATGTCACAAAACAGCCGGGTCAGACTGTATCAACAATCTCCCCCTTTTTGTTGTTTGACAACACGATTTAAGTTTAGATCAGAATTGTTCAAATTTTCATAATTTTAGGGGAATCAAGATCCTCCCCCTAAGACGGATACCACATTATGTGAAGGTCTTCTAAAATCAAATTTGCATTCATCTAAACCTAGTTATTTTCTCCCCCTTTGTCAAACACCGAAAAGGTGCGAATAAGGTAAGATAACTTAAAGAACTCCCCCTTAACCCTTACTGTCTGTTTTTTAAAGCACTTAGAATTCCCTCTAAGTGTATTATGAGACAGTAATAAGGAAATAAAAGACAAACAAGACATGCAAGTGAACAGCATATTAATAACCGATAGAAAATGAAACATAATAAAGAGCAAGCAAATATAAAGCTGAGTAGCATAAATACATGAGTAGCATCAGAAGTGCAAACATCCAGGTCAGACATAAAGACTAACAAATAACATCCAAAATACAGACAGACAAGGTGACACACAGACTATATCAATCAACGTCATCAACATGAGGAGCATCATCATCATCGGCAGGAGGGGTGAAATCCTGAGGCGGCACGCTAGAGGATGGATAGCCTGGGTAAGACTGCGGAGGCGGGTAGCGTGCCATCCATCCGAGTAGCAACTGCTGTGTCACCACCTGATGACTGCGCATATCATCGAAACGCTGGTCAATATGCCCGCGCAGGTCATCGTAGCGCTGGTCTATCCGAATACGCAGGTCATCCAGCTCAGCAGATATCATCTCATCGTGCTGATCAAAGCGGCTCTCCAGCTCGGCGATCTGCCAGCGCAGATCAGGATCCGCCTCGCCATATGCAGCAGCAGCAGCAACCTGTCGTCGAGGTAACTCACCTAGTGCCCTCCCATCCTTCCACCTAACCGCCCCAGCCTGTCCTAAGATTCCATACTTGGAAAACGCACGTTTCCCAAGTCAACAATCCTGCCTAACCATCTTTACTATCCTCCCCTTAGAGACGTCAATACCCAGGGTCTCAAGCCAGTCAGTAATCACATGCCCAAAAGGCATATAGATAGTGTAACCGCTTGGCTCGCTATGGGATATGATAGAAGTATAGACACTCGACATGATATCAAAGTCAAGACGCCTACGCAACCCATAAAGCATCAGACAATGATACGGTCGAATCTCTGCCAATGGTTTAGAGGTAATAGGTAGAAGACAGTTTGTGACAATTTTGAAAAGAATGTAATCAGGAGCAGAAAGGCCAAGGGCTGCAAATGTAGGAAAATCGACATCTAACTCATCTAATCCATCCTGTCTCGGATGTCCAAAGAAGTACTCATAAATCGAGTCAGATGAGACATCAAGAGGATGAGGCACGGGTTCAGGCAAAGCAGGATAGAATGAGAACACCGTCCCCGAACACAACAGCCTAAATAACCAAAGAAAGCAATTAAGTTGAAATCAACGTTTTGCTTAGCCACTCTTGATCTATAACTACCATCAATAGTCTGATGAAGGTTGTTATAGAATTCAGAAACTAAGTCAAGGTTGATATCCCTCTCTAAATATACCAGGGAATCAAGTTTATAGTAGGCTATGGTCTCCGTAATCGCTGGACAAAACTCATTCATGTAGTTTTTATCGACTGATCTACATGGGAGTAACTTGAAGGTCCTTTCCTTAAAGGATTTTTCAAACTGTTGGTTGGGGAATCTCCCCGAACTGGACGGTTGAGGTCGAGAGGGAGCAGGAGCTTTGGATTTATCTTTGGACTTGGAAGTACCCTCACCTACTGGTTTCTTTCTAATGGGACACAATGGGAAAAAGAAGAGCACAGGAGCCACCCGAAACACAAAGCCACAGATATGTGAGAAATGAAATCGAAATGCCAAAGTTCTAGAGAAATAGGAGTTACCTTGGTGCCATTGAACTCTTGGCTAGAGCTTCGGAGAGCTAGAACTGCGACTAGTGTTCCAGCGTGCAAAGAGAAGAGAAAGGGTGAGCTGGTGGGAAGAGTCGGCTAGGGTTTCGCGTGAATGAAGAAGAGAAGGGATCGGGAGGTTTTAAGGGTTTAGATGGGTGTACAGTGAAGAAATGATCGGACGGTTGTCCGATCAGAAGGTATCAGAAGCCTCCTGATCGGTCTCCAGACAGATCCAGGAACATCCTGATCGGTCCACGGACCGATCTGGAGACGATCGGTGGCTTTTGTGCCGAATTGATCTGATCGGTCTCCGGACCGATCAGGGAACTCTCTGATCGGTCTCCGGACCGATCAGGGAACTCTCTGATCGGTCTGTAGACCGATCAGAAAGGGATCAGTAGCGGGCTCGAGCGTTCCAGGCTGACCTGATCGGTCCGTAGACCGATCAGTGTCTGATACTAGTATCTCCCGTAATTTCAGTAACTGAAAATAGTAATTTCAGTAACTCGTGTTCGATAATTCGTGGAAGTTTCTCTAGGAAAACTTCCAAGTTCAGAGCCTAGAACCTGGAGGATCTACAAGCATAACTCTTACCTAAAGGTTATGGTCTGAACTTGTTTATGGCCTTAAGGTTGCAGACATTTAGAAAACAAACAACTTAAGGCCTGTAAATTGAAAATTTTCACCTTTGTTATGTACAGTTTCAAGTTTGTCAAAATATATTCAAAATGCTAGAATTACTTCAATAGCCTGTCTTATTTTTCATTCAAAATCATGAACAGCCATATCAAACAACCCATTAATCAAAATCAGATCAAATCTAGGCAAGGGCCCAACCAAGTTTCCTTGGTTGGAATATATGAGTAAGATCTAGGAGCCAAATACACATGAATTATGTAATGGCCTTCCCCATACTCAATTTATGTCTCTTCAACCTAATTATTCAAGGGATGCATGATACATTTTGAATAATTTGGTTGATCCTAGCATCTCACTCCATTTCTAGCAAGCAAAAACATTTTGTTCAACCTTATAGTTTGTGTGAGATGTTCCCAAGTTGCCCAAAATCATTCCCAATTTCTCTTGTCATTTTAATTGTCCTTATTGATCATGATGAAGTCCTAAGGACCTAATGAGCCAAACACATCCCCAACTCCCTCCTTAAATGACTAAATTCATTTTCCGGAAGGGGTTTGGTGAAAATGTCGGCTAGGTTTGACTTTGACTCCACATATGTGAGCACAATGTCACCCCTAGCTACGTGATCTCTAATGAAGTGATGACGCACTTCAATGTGCTTGGTCCTTGAATGATGGACTGGATTTTTAGTTAGGTTGATCGTGCTAATGTTGTCACATAGCACTTGTACACCCTTATAAGAAAGTCCATAATCCTCTAGGGTGTGTATCATCCACAACAATTGTGATACACTCTCTCCCATGGCAATGTATTCAGCCTCGGTCGTGGAGAGAGCAACACAATGTTGCTTCCGACTTGACCAACTAACTAATGATGAACCTAAGAATTGACAACCCCCACTAGTGCTTTTCCGATCCAATTTGCACCCAGCATAATCGGAATCGGTATAACCTACCAAGTCAAAAGACTCTGTACGAGGGTACCATAGACCTACTCGAATTGTGCCCTTAAGGTATCTCAATATTCTCTTAACTGCAATTAAATGAGATTCCTTGGCACAGACTTGATATCTAGCACACATGCCCACAGCAAAAAGTATGTCAGGCCTACTAGCTGTGAGATATAGAAGACTACCAATCATGCTTCTATACTGCGTTAGATCAACTGGTTTTCCACTCTCATCATTGTCAAGGCGAGTGTTTGTCGCCATAGAAGTGGATACTTCCTTAGAGTCACTCATGTTGAATTTCTTGAGCATCTCTTGAGTGTATTTCGTCTGATGGACATAAATGTCATCTCGAGTTTGTTTGATTTCAAGCCCAAGGAAGAATGTCAATTCTCCTACTAGACTCATCTCAAACTCACTCTCCATGTGAGAAATAAAATCATTCAAATAGCCCTTGTTATTTGAGCCACAAATTATGTCATCGACATATACTTGGGCTACAAAAATATTTTCACCATCTCTACGCAGAAATAGTGTTGGGTCTATTTGGCCTCTCACAAAACCCTTTTCTAGTAAATATGTTGACAACCTTTCGTACCAAGCTCGTGGTGCTTGTTTAAGCCCATAAAGTGCTTTCTTGAGCTTGTACACGTGGTTTGGAGCTTCGGTATTCACAAACCCCGGTGGTTGTTCAACATAGACTTCTTCTTTAATAAAACCATTTAAGAAGGCAGATTTAACATCCATTTGATAGAGTTTGAAACCTCTATGTGCAGCAAAAGCTAGCATCAAACGAATGGACTCTAATCGTGCCACGGGAGCATAAGTCTCATCATAATCGAGACCTTCGACTTGACTATAGCCCTTGGCTACAAGTCTTGCCTTGTTTCTTACAACTTCTCCCTTTTGATTTAACTTATTTTTGAAGACCCATTTAGTTCCAATAATGGTGGTCTTTTTGGTCTAGGAACCAAGTCCCACACTTGGCTCCTTTCAAATTGACCTAATTCGTCTTGCATAGCTATGATCCAATCAGGATCATGCAATGCTTCATCAACTAGTCTTGGTTCAATCTCTGAAATCAATGCGACTTTATTAGACTCATTTCTAAAGAATGACCTAGTCCTAACCCCTTGTTGGATATCTCCCACAATTTGGTCTTGGGGATGACTAGTGGTTATCCTAGATTGTCTTGGTGTTGGTGGTGCCTCATGAATGGTCTCACTAGGCACAGGCAAGGACTCAATATCAGGCAAGGGATCAACCGGAGCCCTTTGTTGCCTTTGCTCATCGTCATCAGAGTCAACCTCGACTCTTTCTTCATTTTGATCATTCAAACTTAGATTTCTAAGTTCAAATTGAATTTCTCCTACATCCCTTGATTGATCATTTGAGTTGGGGATTTCTTCAAACGCTACATCTGAGGACTCTTCAATCAATTTAGTTCTATTGTTGTAGACTCGATAGGCTTTGCTGGTGAGAGAGTACCCGACCAGTATCCCTTCATTAGCCTTAGCCGTGAACTTCCCAAGATGATCCTTTGTGTTCAAGATAAACACCTTACAACCAAACACCCTAAGATGTTTAATTGTAGGGGGTCTCCCAAACCAAAGTTCATGGGGGGTCTTTCCTAAAAACCTATGTATCAATATTCGGTTTTGCACATAGCACGCTGTATTTACAGCTTCAGCCCACAAGTAACTCGGTAGTGAGTACTCATTAAGCATGCTTCGTGCAGCCTCTTGCAAGACTCGGTTCTTTCTCTCCACAACCCCATTTTGCTGTGGGGTCCTTGGAGTTGAGAACTCATGTCTATACCCTTTTGCTTGACAAAATTCTAAGAACCTATGGTTTTGAAATTCACCGCCATGATCACTTCTAATGGTTTTAATTGTTGTTGATTTTTCATTTTCAGTTCTTCTACAAAAAGAAATAAAAATATCTATGATTTGATCCTTAGTTTTCAAAAAGAAAGTCCATGTGTGTCTAGTAAAATCATCAATAATTACTAAACAATATCTACTACCATTCAATGAAATAACATTGTTACAATCAAACAAGTCCATATGTAATAAGTCTAAGGCAGTAGATGTACTCACAGTGCTTTTACCTTTATGAGGTGCTTTTATTTGCTTACCCATTTGACATGCATCACATAGTTTGTTCTTTTGGTACTTGATGCTTGGTAAGCCTCGTACTAGTCCTTTGTTGGCCAACTTCCGAATGTTCTTCATGTTTACATGTGCCAACCTTCTATGCCAAAGCCAAGACTCTTCTTCTTTTGACATGAAACACTTAATCAAAGCATTAGTAGCACTTTTAAACGATACTTGATAAATATTATCAACCCTTGTGCCTACTAGTACCGTGTCAAGTGTGTCAATGTGTTTAACCAAACATTGACTTGAATGAAATTCAATTGTGTAACCCGTATCACACAATTGACTCACACTTAGGAGATTAAAAGTCATCCCCTTGACTAAAAGGACATTCTTGATATGGAGACATTCGGATATATGAATGTCTCCAACTCCTACAACCTTAAGGCTACCATTATTACCAAAAGACACATTACCTCTACTTTTGTTTTGAATGGTTGTAAACAGTGATTTGTTCTCGGTCATGTGCTTGGAGCATCCACTATCAACAAACCAAGTTGATAGATGCTCCCCCTCGACCAATGCCTACAAGACACGGAAGATAGAGGTTTTAGGTACCCAAATCTTGGGACCTAATGCTTCTACAACGAAAGACCTAGGAACCCATGCCTTGGTCATACCTTTCCTAGTTCCATGAGCCCTAGAAACATGTAATCTACTATCTTGAGTTCTAGACATTAGAGAAATGAAACTCGACTCCTTGGGTTGATACCCTAGCCCGGCCTTGTTGTAGACTGCCCTTTGGGCATTTAGAATCATGTCTAGAGTCTTAGAGCTAGTTGAGAACTTCTCAAGCATTTTCTTGAGTTTCTCAACCTCACCCTTTAAAGCCTTGTTCTCATCCTCAAGGACTTCTAGATGTAGGTCATCGACCTCATCTTCCCTAAGGGTCCTTAAGGTTTTTACTTCTTCTTTTAACAATTTATTTTCTGTTTTTGACTTTTTAAGCAATGTAGATAAATGAGTGATAGTCTTATAACACTTTTCTATATGAGAAGAGGTTACCTCTTCATCATCCGACGATGATGAAGCCGCGGTTGAGGCGTCGCTCGAATCTCCCTCACTTCCGGAGTCCGAAACCTCCCTTGCCATGAGTGCTAATTGTCGTGTGCTCTTTTCCATCTTCTCTTCTTCCTCCGATGAGCTTGATGAGGACTCATCCCAAGTGGCCTTGAGAGCCTTCTTCTTCTTGGCTCTTTCCTCCTTCTTTTTGGCTCGTTCCTCCTTCTTCTTAAGTTTTGGACACTCACTTCGATAGTGTCCCTTTTTGCTGCACTCATAACATGTAACATTAGTTTTGTCAATATTTTGTTCACTAGGTTTACCTTTTCCTTTGTATCTCCTGCTCCTTCTCATGATTCTTCTTACGAAATTCGCCATCTCACTTGATGATGATCCACTTTCATCATCGGATTCTGAGGAAGAGGTGGATGAGGAAATCTCCTTTTCTTTCTTCTTTTCCTTCTTCCTTCTTCCATCCTTGCTCTTTGGTCCTGCAAACAAAGCAATACCCTTCTCTTTTTGACCTTTGTTAGCAAGCTCATGAAGTTCCATCTCACAGAAAAATTCATCTAATTTAATAATGGAAAGATCCTTGGATACCTTGTAGGCATCTACCATAGATGACCACAAGGCATTCCTAGGAAAAGCTTTTAGAGCATACCTTACTATATCGCGATTCTCCACTCGTTCGTCCACAGAGTGTAGACCGTTGATGATCTCCTTGAATCTCCCATGAAGTTCACTTACTGTTTCACTGTCCTTCATGGTTAGATTTTGAAGCTGATTCAAGAATAGGTCCCTCTTGGCAATCCGAGAATCTCGAGTTCCCTCTTGGAGCTCGATGAGTTTGTTCCATAGGTCTCTTGCACTCGAGAATGGACCTACCTTGACGAGTTGGTCCTTGGCGATTCCACATTGCAAGGTGACCATAGCCTTGGCATCGGCTTGTGCTTTGCGTAGTTGTTCGGTAGACCACCTAGACGAATCAAGTTCCTTACCTTCTTCATCTTTTGGTGGTGTAAAACCCTCCTTGACGGAAAACCACATGGAGATATCGGTCTTGAGGTAATACTCCATGCGGCTTTTCCAGTATTGGAAATCTGCTCCCTCGAAATAGGGTGGACGGTTGGTGCTGAATCCCTCCTTCATGGCCATTGTTTAGCTCTTTGGGTTGTTAAGCCGAAATGAAGAGCACCATTGTTGATCTGGGATCTTAGATGGCTAGAGGGGTGAATAGCCTCTTAAAAACAAAAACAAAATTTCTACACAGAGATTTGTTAGCACAGCGGAAATAATCAAAACAAACACTTATGCAAAGAAGAAAACACACCACCACTAACACAATGATGTACGAGGTTCGGGGATAACTTGCCCCTACTCCTCGGCGTGTCCGTAAGGTGGACGATCCCTTGATCTTTCGGTAGATCAACCCCCGGACAGATTCCGGCTAAGTATTTCTCCTTCTCGGTGGAGAAACCTCCCACAAAGTCTCAAAACAGATTTAGAATGAAGCACAAGACTTAGACTTACAGAATTTTGTGGCTACAATGAATGCACAATCAACTTACAGCCACAATGAATGCAGAGAGTGAAGACGAAGTAGATTCACAGCCAAGAGCTTCACAGAACACCCTTGCTTGAACGTCAACAAAGAGTTTGCTACCGAAGAAAGAATTCTTCTTAAACCTCTCTTCTACCTCCTTCTTATTTCTCTGCTCTCTTGCTGTCTTCAGCCAGAGCCAAACCACTGCATCGAATCACGTCAACCAGTAACGTATCACTGTCGCCGAACCAGGCGTCGCCAATCACGCTTCTTCCTCATCTGATTATCTGAGCTCACACCAATACCATCCTTGGTCTTCACTGGTGTCTCTGAGCTCGAACCAATAAGGAAGAGTCAAGCTGATTGCAGCCAGTGAGCCAACTGAACAAGCCAGTGAACGTTGAAGCTTCTTTTGCACAATTTGCAGCCATAACCAGTGGAAAAACCATTTTGTTTTATTCCTTTGATAGTCATTGATTTGAATTCAAGCATCACCATGGTACCTGCAACCTGTTACTCAAAAAAAAAGCTCACAAGCAGATGTTAGATCAGACGCATCAGAAACGAATCAGAAATCAGCAGAAACTGACAGTGTGTGCAGACAGTGTGGTGGATCGGTCAGCGGACCGATCCACACCTTTGGATTTATGTCTGATCGGTCGTGAGGACCGATCAGGGTATGGCCTGATCGGTCTGCAGACCGATCAGGGCTTAATGGGTGCGGTTCCTCGCACTCTGAGATCGTCACCTGATCGGTCTCAAGACCGATCAGGATATGACCTGATCGGTCCTACAGACCGATCAGAGTTTATATGGATCGGTCCACGGACCGATCCACTGCCTTTTTCCTTCTCGCAACATCATCTCCTGATCGGTCTACAGACCGATCAGATTACACTCAGTAGGCTACTGAGTGTTTCCTGATCGGTCTACAGACCGATCAGATTACACTCAGTGTGCTACTGAGTGTTTCCTGATCGGTCGCCAGACCGATCAGAAAACATAGTTTCACCAGATCGGTCTGTGCACCGATCAGGCAATCAAAATCCCACTGGATCGGTCTGTTGACCGATCCAACACCCATGTGATATTAGGATTGGTCTTGAGAACGAGCTACCGAGCCCTCTCTGACCTAGTCCGGAGAACGAGCTACCGAGCCCTCTCCGACTTCGTCCGGTCCAGAGAACGAGCTACCGAGCCCTCTCTGACCACTCCGTGCCAAGTCTCCATACTTGGACTTTTCCCATGCCAAGCTCCCTGCTTGGACTTTTCACCAGATGTCTGGTCAACCTTGACCCATCTGGATTTCCCTTGCCTGGCTTCACTCACCAGGACTTTCCCTCCCAACGGATCAACCTCGATCAGTAGTCAGTCTGAGTTTGATTAATATCTGATACAAACTTAAATCAGTGTCAACATCAAAACAACAGCCAGGTCAGACTGTATCAACACTCTTATCACGAGCCATTTCAATTTAACGGTGATCCTTACACCACCCTAAAACCCTAAATCTTTTTTATTTCTTTACTCTTCGTCTTCCTCAACTCACTTTCTAGCGATTCTCACTTTCGACTTTCTCCAACACCCCGCGCTTCTTCATCTTCCCCGACCTTCTTCTGCTACCTCCCTTCCTTAAGGACCTAGTAAGTCACCTATCCCTTAAGTGTGATCTATTTTTCATCATGGTTGATGAATTACTAGTTCCTTGGTATGCTCAGACTCATTCCTCCTTTAGTACCGCCGATCGAATTTCCATTCGCTCTCAGTATGAAATCCCTAAAGAATATCATATCAAGATCCTGCAACCTGATGTTTATCCCCATCTCCCTCCTGTTAACTATGTTACCTTCTTCAAAGATCAATTAGTAGCAGGTTTACACTTCCCTATTCCTCCATTCTTAGCGGAGATTAGCCAGTATTTTAGTAATCCTTTACAACAATTTACCACAAATGCTTTTGATATCTATGTGGGCTATACATGTTATTTTGCCTTTTCAGTATCCTTCCTACTCCTCAAAATTTCTTCATGTTCTCCTATCCTAAAAAATCATAGCCGAGAGTATTCCTTTTCCAATCCCGTCTCAAGATGGTGTTCTTTACAAACATGCCATCATCCAACAAGGGTTGGAAATCACGCTTCTTCTTTATAAAATTTCATAGACCAGTTGCATGGTCTACCTCATGGCAATTGTTCGCTCTCCGCAAGTGTACGGAAATGTCGCAAGTAATATAAAAGATTATCGTATCCACAAGGTCTGTTGATTAAGCACTAGTTAACTTCGCACGGTGAATTATCTAGACAATCTAAAGTTGTTAACAAACTCTAAAGAGAATGAAAAGAGAAATGAGAGAAAGAAAAGAGCGTAAATGAATGAAAGGGGAATAGATACTAGGATTTCGGTTTCTTTGTGATGTTATTCAATGTAAATGATCTATAAAATCTTATTCCTCAATTGTCTAACATTTGTAGAAGGTTGTCGGTTCTCTCTTGCAATAGACAACCGACTTAGGACTGAAATATGCACCTAAATGTGATCAATTGGATATGAATCTACGTTGTCCTTACACAGGATTGCACCTATTACTATGCTTCCCTCGGATATCAACATAGGAATTCATAACTTCTCAATCCATTAAGATACAAAGATTAAACAAACAATCTATCCTACCCTCTTGAATAATCCATTTCCCCTTTTCAAGGTTATTCCTCAAACGTCCTTACACGGGCCTGCACCTGTCACGTGGATCCCTCGGAAAATCGAATGAGAAACAATCCCTCGGAAGGTGCCTTGAGTGAGGTTTAAGGCGCCTTAAGCAGATGAACTTCGACCAGTTCAAGCTTGATCCACGCGGAGGACTCGGCAGCATGGAGGCGCCTTGAACAGCCTTCAATGCGCCTTGAACACCCTTTATAAGGGGTTTCGACCAGCACTTCAAGACAACGGCTTCCACACTTCCTTTCTTCAACGTGCTGCTAACGAGATCATCCCAAAGTGCTGCTACGACATACCGACGACCCGGAGCTCCAGATTTTGATATATACTTATTGTCGGTATTGTTTTTCTTTATAGTTCTAATTATAACATTCTTGTAACAATTACGTTCTTATAGTTGTTGCCCACGAAAAGCGATCAAGGATCGCGGGCCTTCGAGTAGGAGTCGTCACAGGCTCTGAACGAAGTAAATCCTCCCTGTTTGTGTGATTGTCTTTTCTATTTCCGCTGCATTACTCGTACGTTTTAAATCGAACGATTCCGATAATTTAAACGTAAAATTTAGCCTCGAGCGCTATTCACCCCCCCTCTAGCGCGATCTCGATCCAACAAAAGCTTCTCAAGGTAATCTAGCAGACTATCAAGCGGGTGAAGATGACCGATTCGAAAAGAGGAAAATAATACTTTTGGAGTCTCTCGAATTCAATGCTCCTATCGTTGCTTTGATCATCAAGGCTTTCAATCATGGGGTTAAGGGGGCTATAGAGTAACTAAAAGAAAAAGGATATTTAACTTCTGACCCTCCAGCTAGTTTCCTTAATCGTCGGAGATTGCTTAAGACCAGGCCCCCTGATTTGTTTCCCAAGATGATCTAATTTCCAACGTATTTTTAGATGCAGAACAATTTTAAATATTAACCTTCTCTTATGATGTTCTAATTATTTGCATAATTTGTTTCTATCCTTATTCATTGAGTACCTGGAAATTTGCATACTTAGAAGAAGTTATGTTGATTTCAGTTGATTTGATTTGATTACTGAAGGATTGAGTTACTATTTATTTATTTTTTAATTAGAATTGGCTTTCATTTAGGTTTTAACATTCACTCAGATTTTTTCTATTGTATTTAGGTTTATTATTCATTAATCTTCTACAAGAATATTATCCTTATTTTAATCTATACTTATTATTTCCTAATAACAACTTTTGTCCGGCCTTTACCAGCTGACCAAGTTTATTTCTATATTTACTTTCACTCGAATTTAATACTCACCCGACCTTTAATGACCGGTCAAGTTTATATATATATATATATATATAGTTTTAACATTCACTTATATTTGTTCTATTGTATTTAGGTTTATTATTCATTAATCTTCTACAAGAAGATTATCCTTATTTTAATCTATACTTATTATTTCCTAATAACAACTTTTGTCCGCCCTTTACCAGCTGACCGAGTTTATTTCTATATTTACTTTCACTCGAATTTAATACTCACCCGGCCTTTAATGACCGGTCAAGTTTATATATATATATATATATATATATATATATATATATATATATAAACTAGAAACTCGATCGGCTAACAATGGTTGATCGGGTTTATACATATATATTTTAAACTAGCCTTAGTACCCATTCTGATTACTATGGCCGACCGAGTTTATAATATGAAAGCATATAACTCATATTTTATATCATACATATTTGGCCTTTATTGTGATCTTGGAACTTTAAAGTTTAACCTTGGTAATGGCTCTAATGTCTTGGGAGCATAATCTTTTGTGTCAATTACCAATACTATTTTCCTATTGGTGACACGTGTGTCCATGATGTCTGAAGTGTACCCATCTCATTATATATGTCGCCTTGTCAATCCATCTAACGGTTCCCCTTTGACCTCGCTTTTTTTATCACCTTGATTTAACGTTCCTACTTAAAACACCTTTTTCGATACCTTGCTAAGCCTTCTAAAGAGAAGAAAGAGGAAAATCCATAATGCTTCGTCTTCTTCCTCCACTTCACATATTTCTTATTCTTTGCCTTTCGCTAGCTTTTCTTCTTGTTCCTACTAGTTCCTCCTGCTAACAATGTCGACCCCCGATGAATGGTACACATAATGTTCTTCCAGGTTTACTGTACAAGAGTCCTATAAGCTTCAATGGAACTATAGTTTTACTCCATACCCAGTCATTCCTACTTCAAAGGATCGTCCTCTCCTTCCTCCTCCAGAGAGCGTGACAATATTCTGGAAACAAATCTTATTTGGTTTTAGGTTTCCTATTCATCCATTTTTTGTTGATGTTAGTAGATATTTTGACCTCCCCTGCATGAACTCATCCCCTAATCATTCTCTATTATGGTTGGCTTTATTGTCATTTCTCACTTACTTGACTTTCCTTTATCTCTTCGTCTGTTTCATCATTTCTTCATTCCCCGTCAAGTGTAAGATAGCTTATTTAAGTTTTAGTCACGTCCTAAGACCACTCTATTTCATAGAATTCCACCTCAAGGAGAATAGCAAGCCAATTTCTTTTTTATGCATCTTCCTTCTCCTCCACCATATCTGATAACCTGGCATCGAAACCTTCCTCCTATTCTCCAATTAGGTGATATTTTTGAAGATCTCGTCCTTCGCTCTTCCATGGGAAAATCGAAAGGCGCAAAGTTTAACCTGCCTGCCATAATTGCAGAAGGTTATTATTTACCTTTGGTCTTAGCCCAGCCGACACAGCCTTGGACATTCCCTTTGGTAAGATTATTCTCTTTATATATGTTTTTGATCATTTTCATATTTTTTCTAATATGAATTTATTTTTCCTCTAGCTGATGTTATCCTTCCCGCTTTCATGTACAAGAATACTCGCCTAATGAGAGTAGTCTTGACTAAAATGGGGGAAGACTTATTAAGGATCGTCGTCTCAATCACCCTTCCTCTTCTCTTGGTTTATTACCTCCATCTAAGAAACCTAGGGAATCGTCAAGCTTATCAGAATAGGAAGATCCCTTCGTTGTGAAGCATAAGAAACCTCGTACCCCATCCCCATGTCCACTTGCCTCTACTATAGCTTCTTTTGAGCAGCTTCCTATTATTCCCTCGAAAATCTCCTATACCAGAGGTAAGGAACCTGCACCCTATACACATGCTCATCCCAATTCTACACTAAATATGATGATACCAAGACTTCTCATTCCTACATCTCATACTATTCCTCCAATTGTTCCTTCACTTGAGGCGGCACCAACTGTCCCTGTTGCTCTGTCACCCCTTCTTCAGGCTATAACCTCTTCTCCTACCAGGCCCCATGCCAAAAGAACCCCTTGCAAGAGATCTATCATTCCTGGGCCTATTAGAACACCTATTGAACAAGATCCTTCATCACTTGGCCTTACACCTCCTGATCCATATTCACAAGTTTCCTTGCTACTCCTGAACTTCCTCCTTCTTCTTCACAACCCACAACTTCCACCAGCTCCTCCATCCTTTTTAAACAATCTCATGGATTACCATCCTAACTTGGCCAGACACCTATCCCTCCTTTATATGGGATACTCCAGTTAAAAGGTATCTTAGCTGAGTCATGGATGCATTCTCAGGCACATATGAGAGAATGTACTATCTTTAAACATGCTGATGTTCACAACCGCCAAGCTACTGTAGTAAGTCTATGCTTGAATTTCTTTGGTCTATGGTTATAGAGTGTAACATTCATGGTTGTAAAGTGTAACTATGTTGTTGTCTTATTTTAGTTCTACGCCTCGAGCTTACATTTAGGCCAGCTAGCTGTAGATTTAGAAAGGACTAATCGAGTTTTAAAAGATAAAGTGGAGGAATTACAGGCTACCTCCAACCTCCCTAATAATGAACTCATTCAGCTACGAGACAAAGTAAATTCACAAGCTGAACTCAATGCTGGACTAGAGAAAGCGCTACAAGATTGTCGTCAACTACTGCAATCTAAAGAAGAAGGAAAGAAAAGTTTTGAACTATAGTTACAATAGCTTGATTGTCAACTTAATGTTGAAAAGACCTTAAAAGATAAAGCTCTCTCAAACGTTGCTCATAAAACTACTCTTTTAGACTAGCTATAATTATCATATAACTCAAGATCTCCTGAGCTAGCCACAGAATTAGCTTCTAAAGATTTTACCTTGTTTCAACAATAAGAAAGACTATGAGCCTAAGATTTACAGATAAGCTCTCTTTTGAAAGAACTAGAGGATGCTAAAGCAGAGAGAGCTACCTTACATGGAGAGAAGGATAACTTACAATCAGAACTCCAGACACATAAGGCAAGTGAGGAAGAGCGCTGGCAAAGCAAACACAGATCCTATTTGGACTCTTCTAAGTTTGGTAAAGAATATGTTTAGCGTATCATAGGAACTCTCACCCATTATGTTGAAGGGGTAATCCGACAATTAAGAGAGGGGGTTACCTATCTGGAGAACCTCCTCCCCTATTTGTAGACCACCGATGACTCAATAAGGAGCTTCCAAAAGACTTTCTAAGTAAATTTGAATGAACTTGGAATCTTGTATTTATACTTTCTTATCATTTCATCACTACTGTACACTACTTGTTATTTATCAAATATTAATGAAAATTCACAATTACCTGTCTTTCCTTGTGAAGCTTCCCATGTCTTCGGAACCACCCAAGTATCCATATAAATTAACTCCTTCAATATATTCACCACATATATCTTGTAGAAAAATCCCATAGAGAAATTATAATCAAAAGAAGTAGACCTCTTAGTTATCTCCTGAGTGATATATAATGCTGAATGAATTTTTTCTGGTGATCTCTAGGTTTTTATGATGGGCTGAATGCCTTGCTCATATAAAGGATCCTCGACTTATCTAATAAGTCGGTCGAGCATATATTCCCAGATGCAATAACTCGTTAAGGGTTTAAAGTCTCCGGTTCCCCTTAAAGGAGCATCTTCAGTTACCCCTTAAGGTTCTCGATCAACTAACTTAAGGTTTAAAGTCTCTGGTTCCTCTTAAGGGAGCCTATCCGGTCACCCCTTAAGGTCCCCGATAGACTCACTGAAGGTTTAAAGTCTCCAGTTCCCTTTAAGGGAGCTTATCCGGTCACCCCTTAAGGTCCTCAATCAACTGACTAAAGATTTAAAGTCTCTGATTCCCCTTAAGAGAGTCTATCCGGTCACTCCTTAAGGTCTCCGATCGACTGTATGATGGTTTAAAGTCTCCAATTCCCCTTAAGGAAGCCTGTCTGGTCACTCCTTAAGGTCCCTGATCGACTGTATGATGGTTTAAAGTCTCCGGTTCCCCTTAAGGAAGCATGCCTGGTCACTCCTTAAGGTCTCCGATCGAGTGTATGATGGTTTAAAGTCTTCGGTTCCCCTTAGGGAAGCCTTTTCGATCACTCCTTAAAGTTCCTGATCGATTGTATGATGGTTTAAGTCTCCGGTTCCGCTTAAGGAAGCATGCCCAATCACTCCTTAAGGTCCCTGATCAACTGTATGATGGTTTAAAGCCTCCAGTTCCCTTAAGGAAGTCTGTTTGATCACTCATTAAGGTCCCCAATTGACTGTATGATGGTTTAAAGTCTCCGGTTCCCCTTAAGGAAGCCAGTCCGGTCACTCCATAAGTCCTCAATCGATTGTATGATGGTTTAAAGTCTCTGATTCCCCTTAAGGAAGTCTGTCCAGTCACTCCTTAATGTCCCCGATCGATTGTATGATGGTTTAAAGTCTCCAGTTCCCCTTAAGGAAGCCTGTCTAATCACTCATTAAGGTCCCTAAATGACGATATGATGGTTTAAAGTCTCCGATTCCTCTTAAGGAAGCATGTCCAGTCACTCCTTAAGGTCCCCAATCAACTGTATGATGGTTTAAAGTCTCTGGTTCCCCATAAGGAAGCATGTCCGATCACTCCTTAAGGTCCCCGATCGACTGTATGATGGTTTAAAGTCTCCAGTTCCCCTTAAGGAAGCATGTCCGGTCACTCCTTAAGATCCCCGATCGATTGTATGATGGTTTAAAGTCTTCGGTTTCTCTTAAGAATGCCTGTCCGGTCACGCCTTAAGGTCCTAGATTGACTGTATGATGGTTTAAAGTCTCTGGTTCCTCTTAAGGAAGCATGTCTGGTCACTCCTTAAGGTCCTCGATCGACTGTATAACAGTTTAAAGTCTCCGGTTCAACTTAAGGAAGCCTATCTCGTCACTCTTTAAGGTCCCCGATCGATTGTATGATGATTTAAAGTCTCCGGTTCCCCTTAAGGAAGCCTATCCGGTCAATCCCTAAGGTGCCTGATCGACTATATGATGGTTTAAAGTCTCTGGTTCCTTTTAAGGAAGTCTGTCCATTCAATTCTTAAGGTCTTTAATTGACTGTATGATGGTTTAAAGTCTCCGGTTACCCTTAAGGAAGTATGTCTGGTCACTCCTTAATGCCCCCGATCGACTGTATGATGGTTTAAAGTCTCTGGTTCCCTTAAGGAAGCCTGCCCGGTCACTTCTTAAGATCCCTGATCGATTATATGATGGTTTGAAGTCTCTGGTTCCCACTTAAGGAAGCTTGTCCGGTCACTTCTTAAGTTTTCCGATCGACTATATGATGGTTTAAAGTCTTCGATTCTCCTTAAGGAAACCTGTCCGATCACTCCTTAAGGTCCCCGATTGACTGAATGAAAGAGAATTAATCCATTTGCTCAGGAATGCTTTTGAGTAGTGTTGCCTGCACTTCTCATTATGTATATGAAAATCGGACAAAACATATTAATTGATTACAAGCGCGCTTGTTACGTTCTATAAGGATGTATGTGATTATCACTCCAAGGTTGCTCGAGATTCCTCCCTTCTGCGTCCTGGAGATAGTAAGAGCCTGAAGCAAGCTTTTGTACCACCTTATAAGGTCCACCACATCGCAGTTCCAATTTATTAACATCCCCGATGGGCTTAACGTGTTTCCAGACTAGATCTCCTACCTGAAAGAATCTTGGTATAACCCTTCTATTGTAGTTTTATCTCATTCTTCAGAGATATGATATGAGACTAGTTGTTGCCTTGTCCCACACTTCTTCTACCAGATCGAGCTCCATAAGGCGTCAACCTGTATTATCTTCATTATATAATTGTCTTCGTTTGGATTCAACTCCAACTTCTATCGGGATTACTACTTCACCACCATATGTTGGTGTGGGAAACATCCGATGATCGAACCTAAGTTTTGATAATGACAAAGGGTTCAAAGTTAAGGTAATTTGTTGTCTAACATGTTTGAATGAGTTTGTAGGAAAGTCCTAATTGTACTTAGGAAAAAGTCCTAGCTGCGGTTAGGCAGGATGAAAATCCTAGAGGGTGGTAACCCTAGGTCCTAGGGGTGGTCACCTTAGGCGAAAAGTCTTAGCGGGTAGTGGGCTTCAGGTAAAAGTCCTAGAGTCGGGGACTAGGTAGAAAGTCCTTGTGTCGCGAACTAGGTGGAATATTGGACGAGTCATGGAGCGGACGTCCAGCAGAAAGTCCTGGAGCCTCGGGAGTTGAGCAGAAGTTCAGTCTGTATGGAGGACCGGTCTGGCAACAGGTAAATTCTCTTGAGTGGAGTAGGTGAGGACGCGTTCCTCGGTGAGGGAACAGTAGGTATCGGTTCGACCTAGGGTTTCCGGACAGGAAATCTGAAGTCAAAATTGGACACTCCGGAGACTATCAAATACTTTATTTATCATGTCTATATTATACTAAATTTGTTTTGCAGTGTATGGTTAGTTTCTGGGACTAACGCATTTTGCAGGAAGTGAATTGAACACATTTGTCTCGGATGAACAGTACCCAAGGCGCCCTCCATGGAACTTGGAGGCACCTCGGGGTCACTTGCAGAGACGGCCTTGCAACAAGGTGCGAGGGTGTCGCCATGGAGCTTAGAGGCGCCCTGGACACTGGCGCGAGGGCGCACTCGATGAAGGTTGGAGGCGCCCTCAGGCGGATAAGCAGTGACCAGTTCAGAGCTCATCCATACTGCGATTTCAGTGGGATTGAGGGTGCCCTCCATGGTGTTGGAGGCGCCCTCCATGGGCTACTTAAGCTCAGTCCGAGCAGGAGCCAAAGTACAATGAAAATTGACAATCCTTCTTCCGTGTGCTACTCAAATATCGATTCTACAAAGCTGTAACTCGATACCGACGACCTGAATCTTCAAACTCTCTATTTTTCATTATCAGTATAATTTCCATTTTGTTGTATATTGTAAATCAAAATTGTACATTTTCGAGCTTATAGTGATTGCCCAAAGTAAAAGTTGAACGAGCGTGAGCCTTGGAGTAGGAATCGCCCAGGCTCTGAACCAAGTAAAACCCTTGGTGTTTGTGTGCTTGCAATTGTTTTATTTATTTTCGCTGCATATTTTACTCGATAGTTTTTTCAAAATGACGGTGAAAGCCACAAGCGCTATTCACCCCCCCCCCCCCCATCTCTAGCACTTTTGATCCTATAATTAGTATCAGAGCCGCTTCGAATTGGTGAAACCACCATTTAAGCAATTTTTCATGGTAATTTTTTTTCAGAATCGATAGGAATTGTTATAATTGCCTACTTCAGATCTGTTTTAATCGCAATCAAAATTTTTGCTCAAAGATGGTACAACACCACTCGAGTTCGCGTATTTATTTTTTACTCCCGCACTTCTAATCCAAGACCAAGTCTTTGAACAAGGTTTCTTATTTTTGTTTGTGCGAGATTTTCTTCCTCAATGGCCCATCAAGAAGGCTACAGCAAAGTCTGCCCGCCTCTCTTCCCCGAAAAGGACTTTGGCTACTGGAAGAGTCAGATGAAATACCACCTCAAGACGCAAGTCGAGATGTGGATAATTATCCAAACCGGACTCGAGCTTCCACAAGACGACACTGGAAAGCCAGTCTCATGCATGAACTGGGACACCAACTTAATGAAGAAGATTGAATCCAATGCCAAAGCAACCTACATGCTACAATGCAGGTTGACAAAAGAAGAACTGAACAGAGTTGGCCCTTTCTCAAGCGCGAAAGAACTATGAGAAAAACTGATCGAGCTACACGAAGGCACCTCTGATACAAAAGTAAGTAAGCGTGATTTAATTTTGAATAAATTATATAACATAAAAATACATGAAGGTGAGACGGCTAGTCAACTTCATGTGCGGATTCAAGATTTACTAAACGGACTCCACGTGATCGGACAGAAGGTGGAGAATCGGGATATAATAAGGTACGCACTCAACACTTTTCCGAGGAATACATTGTGGGCATCAATGGTAGATACCTACAAGGTATCTAAGGATTTGTCTTTAATTAAACTAGATGAGTTGTTTTTCGAATTTGAATTGCATGAACAGACTAATGCATGTCCGGCCGAGAAAGGTATTGCGTTGATTGCAGGTACAAGCTATTTTTTGGTCCTAGGAAGATCGTACCGGTTCCACTGTACAAAAATTTTGTACAAGTGTCGAACCTTTCCTAAACAACCTATTGTGTTCTTTAGAAATTAAATTAGGAATCACAAACAGAACTTAACATTATTGATTCCAAATTTAACTTATCTGTTCTTAATGGTTTAGATTTGGATCGCAAGCGAAACTTAACACTATTGATCCAAATCAGCCTATGTTATAAAGTTAATTAAATATTTATTTCTAAAATCGGCTCCCAGGTCAAACATGACGAGGCACTAGCCTTCTTGGGTATGAGATCATCCACCACTGCCTCGACAAAGCCTTTAATAGAAATTCAATATTTAATTTCCTAAAATAACATTAGCTTTAACCGAAAAGAACAATTGAATCACAAATTCAAAAAACAAAAAAAAAACACAACTCAAATTACAAATTCAAAAAACTAGAATCTAATTCCTCTTGTATTTGGAATTCATACAAAAGAAAAATTAGTATGTTGCAAAAAATAATTACTTGTTATACCTTCCTTTGTATGCAACGACCTCTTGATCTTCTATTGTATTCCTCTTCTTATCCCGGACGTTGTGTGGGCAACGATCTACCGAGATGAGAACCACCCAAGCGCTTCTCCTTCCTCCTTGCAAGTTTTGGCCAAACCAAGAATCCTCCAAGGATGTAGAATTTTGGCCACCACCACCAAGCTCCAAGGGATGCAAGAAACAAAGCCTCTTTTCTCTCCTTCTTCTCTTAGCTAGAACCGACTACCATCAAAGGCTCCAAGAGAAGGATGAAACCGGCCACTAAAGAAGAAGAGAAGAGGAGAGGGAGAACCTCTAGGGCCGGCCACACCAAGGAGGAAAAGAGAGGAAGAAATAGAATAGAGTCGTTACCCATGAAGGCACCTCTACCCCCTCTTTTATAATCCTTGGTCTTGGCAAATAAGGAAATTTAAATAAAAACTTCCTCAATTCCTTTGCTATCAAAAGGAAAATTTATTTAATTAAAAAAATAATTTCCTTTTCATTATTAACATGGTCGGCCACCTATAAGCTCCAAACAAGGAAAGTTTTAATTAACATAAGAATTAAAACTTCCTAATTTGTTTCCGAAAATTTATAAAAAAAAAATCTCCAATAATTTTTCCTTCATGGTGGGTTATAAAAGGAACTTTTATAAATTAAAATCTTTCTTTTAAACATGTGGATGATTTCCAAAAAGAAAAGTTTTCTCTAAAATTAAAATCTCCTTTCAATCTACAAATAAGGAAAGATATCAAATCTTCTCTTAATCTTTTGTAGAAACTTATAAAAGGAAATTTTTAATTTTAAAACTCTCTTTTTAAATCATGAACATGGTTACAAAAAAGGAAAGTTTTATCAAAATTAAAATCTTCTTTAAATCTACAAATAAAGAAAGATTTCAAATCTTTTCTTAAACTTTTGTAGACACTATAAAAGGAAAGATTTAAATTTTAACTCACTTTTATAAAACCATGTTATCCACATAAGAAAAGATTTTAAATAAAATCCTTTTAATTTTATTAGGGCCGGCCACATCATGCTTGGGCTCCAAGCATTGGCCGACCCCTCCATCTTTGCTCAACCCTTTGCTTGGTCGGCCCAAGCTTGGTCTCCAAGCTTGCTTGGCCGACCCCTTTTGGGTTGGGTAAGGAGTGGGTATGCGGTGGGTATAAATCTCTATATACAAGAGGCTACAATAGGGATCGAGAGAAGGAATTGGTTTTGGTCTCCCGATAAAATTAAGCTTCCCGTGTTCGCCCCGAACACTCAACTTAATTTCATCAATAATAATTCATACCATTAAAGAATTATTATTGAACTACCACACCAATCCCAAATTACGTTTTGGGCTCCTTCTTATTATGAGTGTGTTAGTCTCCCTGTGTTTAAGATGTCGAATGTCCACTAATTAAATGAGTTACTGACAACTCACTTAATTAATATCTTAGTCTAAGAGTAGTACCACTCAACCTTATTGTCATGTCGGACTAAGTCCACCTACAGGGTTTAACATGACAATCCTTATGAGCTCCTCTTGGGGACATTCTCAACCTAGATTACTAGGACACAGTTTCCTTCTATAGTCAACAACATACACTATAAGTAATATCATTTCCCAACTTATCGGGCCTATTGATTTATCGAGCTAAATCTCACTCATTGATAAGTCAAAGAAATAAATACTAAATATATGTGCTTGTTATTATATTAGGATTAACAGCACACACTTCCATAATAACTAAGGTCTTGTTCTTTTATTAAATCAGTATAAAAAGAACTTACCTTAAATGGTCCTACTCAATACACTTGGAGTATACTTAGTGTAATTTATTAGTCAAGATAAACTAATACCTAATTACACTACGACTATTCCAATGGTTTGTTCCTTTCCATCTTAGTCATGAGCTACTGTTTATAATTTACAAAGAACTGATAACACGATCTTCTGTGTGTGACACCACACACCATGTTATCTACAATATAAATTAATTGAACAACTACACTTAGTAGTAAATGTAGATAATTTGACCAATGTGATTCTTAAATGTTTATAGAAAAAAGCTAGACTTTTAGTATACACTCTAACAAAGCAAGGTAAAGGAGGCTAGAAAGAAGCATCAGATTGAACCCGAGTCTAAAGAAGAACCGGACTTAAATGATGACGACGATGAAATAGCAATCGAACTCGTCAACCTAGTACGCAGACTCTACAACAAGAAGAAGGGATTCACAAAGAAGGACATCAAAAAGCTGATTCAATCCAAGAAAGTACAACAAGTACAAAGGTGAAGTTCAAAGTAACCTGCTATGGCTGCAATCAGAAGGGACATGTCAAAGCCAACTGTCCAAACCAAAGGAAGCAAAGAAGCAGAGGAAGAAGAAAGCACTGCAAGCAACTTGGGATGAGCCATCATCAGAAGATTCCGACGAAGTGCTGGGGCAGACGAGCTTCCTTGCGCTGACAACCTAGGAACAAATCGACGAATCAGAGACCAAGAGAGAACCAGAAACAAAGTCCGAGAGAAGCCACGGATCCGTATCCATTTCTTAAGGGCCTAAACCCATGTAAGTATTTCTTAAGTAAATAAACTTTATAATTTAGTCAATTACCTTATGCACAAATTAGCTAAATCCAATATCCGGGTAAAATCACTTCAAAAGGAAGTAACAACCCTTAAAGAAGTGACTAACCCTAGCTCCTTGATTGACCTCAACTCAAGTCCAAAATCTTGAGGAAGAGAAGTCTAGCCTGAAAAATTAAGTCAAGGAACTAAAAGATATATTGGAACAGTTCACCTTGGGTTCCAAGAATCTTGATCTGATTCTTGGTAAACAGTGAGCTGTTTACAACCGATCCGGACTTGGATTTAAGGCTAAAAGGAAATACAAGTCTTATTTATCCCTTTTAAGTAGAGCAAATAGAAAAACATTCCAAGCATGGGTCCCCAAGTCAAACTTGATTAATCAAGTTGGACTTGGATAATATTGGGTCCCCAAGAATCAAGTCCACTACCTTGATAGATCTTATCAAGGCTATGATCCAAGAGGAGCCAATAGGAAGACTATTTTAATTAATAAATAGATTTGTTTGATGATTGTCTTTACTGCTTTTATTATACATGCTTAGATTAGGCTAGATAAGGACCTAGGCGTGATTTACACTTGATTAGTTAGACCTAGGGGTTTTAAAAGGAAAATTAAATATCCAATTTCTTTAAAAGGCTTTGTCTAGAAGTGGTGGATGATCTCATACCCAAGAAGGCCTAGTGCCTCGCCACAGCCTGGAAGCCAATATTTGAAATGAATATTTAATTGACTAATTGAAAAATCTGAGTGTAACTCAAATGTAAATTAATCTTTAGATGATAACCTAAATCAAAGATTAAATTAACCATCTTACAAAAACCTATAAGGTTCCATGATTGATAATTTAGAAAATGGTGAGATGGATTTAGGTAAAATTTAGATCAATCAATTAACCTAATCAATTAATAAATCTAATTAATCTAATTAATAAAACTAATTAAATTAATCTCAATTAATTAACCTAATCAATTAATAAATCTAATTAATCTAATTAATAAAACTGATTAAATTAATCTCAATTAATTAACCAAATCAATTAATAAATCTAATTAATCTAATTAATAAACCTGATTAAATTAATCTCAATCAATTAACCTAATTAATTAATAAATCTAATTAATCTAATTAATAAAACTGATTAAAATTAATTAACTCAATTAACATAATCAATTAATAAATCTAATTAATCTAATTAATAAAACTGATCAAATTAATCTCAATTAACCCAATTAACTTAAAATTAATATTACCTAATATAAATTAACCCAACCAATTCATAACTTAAACATAAATCTGATTAACTCAATTAAAATACAAAATCATCTCACAATCACCCATAGGAATACCATGTTTGCTAATCTAGACTGGGTGAGATGGAATATTAAGGGGTTAATTTCAATAAAACTATCTTTTGATCTGTAACGACCCAAAATTTCCTTGTCTTAAGTTCTAAAAGTCCTTATTAATACTTAGAAATGCTATAGAAATATTCTAGAGATTTTTATAAATTTTTAGAGTATTTTTATGTAATTTTTGGAGGTCATTTGGTATTTTTACTAAACGAAAGAAGTTTCGACAAAAATAATGTCCAAGCCGAGATTCGAACCCACGAACTCCAGCCGATCCAAACCTTAAGCGAATTCGGCTGACCAAGTGCCCAAGCGGGTGTTGCTAATTAAGGAAAGAGTGAGATATATTTAAGGGATAGCATTGAACAAGAACCCTAGGTGTTATAAAAGAGAGAACTTAAGTGATTTCGGGAAAATCTTTTCCCTATCTTCCTCTCCCGACGGCGCAGCTCCTCTCGGGCGAAAACGCAGCAGGGAGCTAGGGCTTCTCCGGCGGCCGACCAAAGGGAACTCTGCGAGCTCTTCTCGGATCCGAGCTCCTCTCTTCAAGAAGGAACAGTAGATGTGAAGAAGATGCCGAGATTCCAAACTATCTGAAACCCTAGAAGCATTAGAAGTCCTTCTTCTTAAGCTGTAAGTCCAAGAACACTTCCGTAAGTTGCTACTCACTTGCAGTAAGAGTTGTTTTGGGGTTTTGTTTCATTTCTTACCATCCACAGCATGTTCTTTATTTCGGATTGTGTTTGAACCGAATTTATGCTTGCTAGGGATTTAGTTCCTTCTTGTTTAGGATCATGTGGTGCAGAATATATTTTACAAATTGGTTTCGGATCATGT
This sequence comes from Zingiber officinale, assembly GCF_018446385.1. NCBI lineage: Eukaryota > Viridiplantae > Streptophyta > Magnoliopsida > Zingiberales > Zingiberaceae > Zingiber > Zingiber officinale. The sequence continues at coordinate 59,424,422 of NC_055997.1, forward strand.
TGTATAGAACTAGAATAGTTAGGGATTTTAGTTCTTCCTTGCTTTTGGAACCTGCTGTAACAGATTATGGTTGCTAGGGATTTAGTCCTTCTTCCTTGTTTTTGGAACCTTCCATAACAGATTTATTTCTTTTGTACATGATCAGCTTGGAATTGATAAGCAGCGTAGCCTTAATGTGTGTGCTCGGCTTGTAATTGGTCTTGTAGTTTTTGGTTTGTTGCTAGGCAGTAAGCATGAAATGGTTTGAATTTGGAGCATGTAGTTTAGCTTCATTAAGTAACACCTGAGTTTTAGATTTTTCCTTACTGTCGTGTATTGCAAACCAGTTTGTTTAGTTTTGCTATGGATCTTTCGCTATTAGTTTTCTTATATATGGAACCCTTGGATTCATTAGATGTGGTATAACATTTCTGCCGCAAGTTTCAGTTAAAACGAAACAATTTATATAGGTTTTAATTCCAACAAGTTTTAGATTTAGTTTAAGCTTGTATGGTATGCAGATTTTTATAAGTATTGCTTGCAGATTTTAATATGTATTATATGCAGAACTCTAATCTTAGAGCATATTTTATTAAGCATTTCAAGTGCAGATTTTAGTTAACATTCAAGTGCAGTTTCGTTAAGCTTATAATGCAATTTTGTTAGCACAGTATGCAGATTTCTGTTAGCTAAATATGCAGAATTTTGATTAGCATAGTATGTAGTTTTATTGAGCATTTCAGTACAGTTTTATTAAGTATTTTCATGCAATGCTATTAAGCATTTCAGTACAGTTTTATAAAGTATTTCCATGCAATTCTGTTAAGCATTTCAGTGCAATGTTAATAAGCATTTTAGTGCAGTTTTGGTATGAGACATCCTTTTATTAGAGGTATTAACAAGTATAATAAAGATAAAGAAAAGAAAGAAAAAGGCCAAGGCCTTAAGTAGATCCCAAAGTCAAGACTTTAGGGATTTTGGCACACAAGGTACATGTTAAAATGTCAAGACATTTAAAGAAGAAGTAATTAAGATATTTTACTTTGAAGAGGCTAGTACCCGACTTCCAAGGTTGTCGTTAAACAAATCCAGGTGACCAATTCCAATGTCTTGGCCCTGGTAAGACCAAGGTCTTTACCCTCGTAGGACTTGTGACTAGCTATCACAGTCTGTATTAGAGAGCGCGCTTTGATACTACGCCTGGGCCCAAGAGAAGTTGATTATTATTTTAAAGTTTAAGTTTTTAAACAAGTGAAATAAGATTCAGAAAGTGTTTAAAATTTAGCAAGTGTAGTTCTTTATGCTAGCATGATTATTTAGATTTACCTTACATGTGTAGCATTTCAGTATGTTTCTTTTGCTATTAGATGAGCATGAGTAGTATCTTCTTTTGAGCCTTCAGTTTCCAGATTTCTTTCAGCTTACATGCATACTCGAGTTTTTGTGAGTTAGATAGTGCTTACTAAGCAATTTTGCTTATAGTTTGCATTTTCTCTTACTGCAGATAAAGGAAAGGAAAAGCTATAGCAAAAGAAGGCGACAAGGAGGTGTTTGATGATATGTGTGATGCTTGGACTATGGGAGAGACTTGGGCATTATTATGTTTCTGTGTTTTAGTGATTAAGAAACTTTTGGAGATTGTACTTTAAGTTCCATGTTATTTGAGATTATGTTTGTTTTAGATTGCATGCTAAGATGAACTCAATTTAGTAAGTATGTACCTTTGGTGTTTGCATGGAGATATAGTTTTATATATTTCTGTTATTATGAGATATATGTGCATGTTCATTTTTAGAGTATTGTATTGTATTTTAGTCCTGTTGAACTGCATATACTCTGCCAAAATTTTAAGTTTTCTAGAAAAAAAATAAGTACAGATTATTATATTAGTTAAGTAAGAATCTATAGTAGTTACGTAATGGACACCTTCAAAGAGTAGTGAGAAGGGTGGTCGTTACAGTTGGTATTAGAGCAGTTCCTATTCTCCAGCACCAGCTTTGTCATCTTCAAGTAAGAAAGTATTTAAGTTTTCTTTTATGCTTTTCCTTATTATTTGCAGTATAGAGTATTTGCTTAGATATGCTTAAGTAAGATGAAAGTTCTTGTTTTCTTTTGTTTACATATGTATACATGTCTAGAAAGCGTTGGGACGATTTTGAGTTTTTCCCTCTACATGACGAGATGTCAAGAAGAGGGCGTCCCCGTACCACTCATACTGAGAACCGAGCTCAAGAGAACAGGGAGCCCAGAACAACTGAGACCAATCTTTTTGAAGTTGTAGCTCAACTCCAGAGATAAGTGGCAGAGCAGCAACAAGTGATCGTCAATCTGATGGCGAATCTGCAGCCAGTCCCTCCCACTCCTCCAACTATCAATGTGGAGACTCCGGTTGTGACTGAGGTTCCACCAGCCACCCTGGAAGTCCCCACAGCACCTAGAAGTCAAGAAGCATGCCTGATACAGTGGCTGAAGCTGAAGCCAGAGAGTTTCTCAGGCACGACTGAGCCCTGGGATGCTCAGGCTTGGTTCATGACACTGGAGAGCACCATGGAGCTTCTTGACTGGCCAGAAGTCGAGAAGATTAAGTGTGCCTCTTTCTGCCTATCTGGAGATGCTCATATGTGGTGGGAGAGAGTTAAAAGCAAGAGAGCAGTCAATCAGATGAGCTGGGCTGATTTTGAGGCAGAGTTTTATGAAGAATTCTTCTGCCAACGGATCACCAATAAGCACTATGAAGAGTTTATAGAATTCAGATAAGGTGACCTGTCAGTGGAAGAAGCAGTTAAAAGATTCAATAGGCTAGCTCGTCTCTGTCCAGAGCTAGTAAGTACGGAGAAGGAACGAGTCAGGCTGATGCTCCGAATGCTGAGACCAGTGATAGCACTTAATGTGAGTAGTGGAACTCACCAGCCTCAGACTGGTGAAGAGCTGGTCAGCAGAACATTAGTCGCTGAGCACTATCTGGACAACATCAAAGCACAACGAGCATAACACAAGCAAGTCAAGATCGAAGACAAGACAGTGGGGAGCCAGAAACCCCAGTCAAGTAATCAGAACTGGAAGGGCAAGGGTCACAAGAGAAAGCAGTGGAACTCAGAAGGTAACTAGAAGGGAGGACCAGCAAACAAGCAGACCAAGTTCCCTCTCTGTCCTAAATGTGGAAGAACACATCAAGGAGCCTGTCTTTTAGGTAAGACGGGATGTTATTCATGTGGGTAGGAAGGACACATGGCTAAAGAATGCCCTAACAAGCTCAAAGCACCTCAGCCACAACCAATGCAATATGGAGGCAAGCCCCAGTTACATTATATGTCTGCAACTCTGGAAGGACCTCAGCTCAGTTAAGGAAGGTTGGAAGCCCCACTAGTTCCAACCAGTGCCAGAGTATTTTCCCTACCTAAAGAGGAAGCTGCTAGTGCCTCCACGGTCGTAACAGGTCAAGTAGTTATTTTCAGCATTTAGCTACTGCACTATTTGATACTGGGACGACCCATTCTTTTGTATCAGTACCCTTTGCCAAAGAATTATAGGTACCTACAGAAAATATGAACTCCAAGTTCCTGATAACCCTACCTTCTGGGGAAGTCATGGAATCCAACCAGTGGCTTCGGTCTGTACTAGTCAAAATTGTAGACCGAGAGCTATATGTAAATCTGGTAGTCCTCGCCACGCAGGATTTCGATATCATTTTGGGTATGGATTTCCTCAGCAAGTATAGTGCTTCAGTGGACTGCTGCAGAAGGAAAGTGATCTTTAATCCATAGGGTGAACCCACCTTTGAATTCACAGGAGTGCCAAGGAGGAGGACCCAGAAGCTTCTCTCTTCTCTGATAGCTCACCAGCTGTTAGCTAAAGGGTGTGCTAGTTTTCTTGCATTCATTGTTAGTACAGAAGAACAAGAAAGACCCAAGCAGGAGGAAATTCGGATAGTCTGGGAGTATCCAGAGGTATTTCCAGAAGAGCTACTTGGACTACCTCCCAACAGAGAAGTGGAGTTTGAAATTGAATTGGTTCCTGGTACCGGTCCAATTTCAAAAGCTCCATACCGCATGTCTCCAGCAGAGCTGAAAGAGTTACAAGAACAACTTTAGGAGCTGCTTGACAAAGGCTTCATCCGCCCTAGTCATTCACCATGGGGAGTTCCTGTGTTGTTTGTCAAGAAGAAGGATGGATCTATGCGGATGTGTATAGATTATAGGGCTCTGAATCAAGTGACAATCAAGAACAAGTACCCACTGCCCAGAATCGACGACTTATTTGATCAATTGAAAGGGACAACAGTGTTCTCCAAGATAGACCTGCGCTCTGGGTACCATCAGTTGAAAGTGAAGGAAAGTGATATACCAAGAACAGCTTTCAGGACCAGATACGGACACTATGAGTTCGTCGTCATGCCTTTTGGTGTGACTAATGCACCTGCAATCTTCATGGACTTGATGAACAGAGTGTTCAGAGAATACCTTGACAAATTTGTCATCGTGTTCATCGACGACATTCTAGTCTATTCCAAAACCCCAGAGGAGCATGACACGCACTTGAGGATAGTACTGTAGACCCTTCAACAAAAGCAGCTTTATGCTAAATTCTCAAAGTGCGAGTTCTGGTTAGGGCAGGTGGCGTTTCTAGGTCACATCATTTCTAAAGAAGGTATTCAAGTGGATCCTGCCAAAATAGAAGCGGTCAACAACTGGAGTAGACCCAAGAATGCTAGGGAGATCAAAAGTTTCCTTGGTTTAGCTGGGTACTACAGGAAATTCGTGAAGGACTTTTCCAGGATAGCTTCTCCACTAACGGCCTTAACCAGGAAGAACAAGAAGTTTGAATGGTCAGACAAATGTGAGCAAAGTTTCGAAGTATTGAAGAAGAGATTGACCAGTGCTCCTATTCTGACTGTTCCAAAGAGTGACAAGAGTTTTGACATCTACAGTGATGCGTCCAAGATGGGCCTCGGAGCTGTTCTCATGCAAGAAGGGAATGTTATAGCTTATGTGTCCAGACAACTCAAGGACTATGAGAAGAACTACCCCACTCATGATCTTGAGCTGGCAGCTGTGGTCTTTGCACTAAAACTCTAGCGACACTATTTGTATGGAGTCCAGTGTAGAATCTTCACAGACCATCAGAGTTTAAAGTATTTCTTCATCCAGAAAGACTTAAACATGAGACAGCGCAGGTGGCTAGAGTTGGTCAAGGATTATGATTGTGAAATCCTCTACCACCCAGGTAAAACTAACAAAGTGGCAGATGCACTAAGCAGGAAGTCCAGTGCACTCCTGATGTCTTTTTCATCATTATCCCTGCCACTGCAGAAGGAGTTGTCAGATTTTGGACTTGAAGTTATTTATGAGCAACTCTCTGCATTGACCTTAGAGTCAACCCTGCTTGAGGATATACAGAGAAAGCAATGGGAAGATCCAAATATCCAAAGAATCAAGCAAGGGATACAAGAAGAAGACAATTCAGAGTTTAGAGTATTAGACAGTGGAATCCTCTATCAGGGGAACTACCTTTGTGTCCCCAATAATAAAGAGTTGAGAAAGAAAATTTTAGAAGAAGCTCATAGTACACCTTACTCCATGCATCCTGGTTCCACCAAGATGTATCAAGATGTGAAACAGAGATTCTGGTGGTCTAGACTCAAAAGAGATGTTGCAAAATATGTCAGTATCTGCCTGACATGCCAGAGAGTCAAAGTAGAGCACCAGAGACTAGGAGGAATGTTACAACCTCTCCCAATACCAGAATGGAAGTGGGAAGACATATCCATGGACTTTATAATAGGTCTTCCAAGAACCATGAACGGATATGATGCAATATGGGTAATAGTGGATAGATTGACCAAGTCTGCCCATTTTCTAGCCATCAAGGTGTCCCATTCTATAGAGCAGTTGGCACAACTATATGTTAAGGAAGTGATCAGACTTCATGGAGTTCCAAAATCTATTTTGTCTGATAAAGATGAGCGCTTCACCTCTCATTTTTGGGAGTGTGTTCAGAATGCACTAAGCACCAAACTCAAGTTTAGTATAACCTTCCATCCTTAGACTGATGGACAGACAGAGCGAGTAAATCAGATTTTAGAAGATATGCTCAGAGCTTGTGCACTAGATTTCAAGGGAAGTTGGTGCAAGTATCTATGCTTAGCTGAGTTTGCCTACAACAATAGCTATCAGGCCACCATCAAGATGGCACCTTATGAGGCGTTGTATGGCAGGAAGTGCAGATCACCCATTTGCTGGCAGGAAGCAGGTGAAAGAAAAGAAATGGAAGTAGAGCTGGGCATTCAGACTGAGATGATAGATGAAACCACTCAGGCTATCCAGAAGATCAGACAGAGGGTTGAGTCTGCCCAGAGTAGACAGAAAAGTTATGCTGACACACGTCGTAGGCCACTTAAGTTTCAAGTAGGGGATTCAGTTTTTCTCAAAGTCGCTCCTATGAAGAGAGTGATGAGATTTGGCAAGAAGGGCAAATTAAGTCCTCGCTATGTAGGACCTTACCTGATCATAGAGAGGATTGGGAAAGTAGCTTACAAGCTGGACTTACCACAAGACATGTCAGCAATATACAATGTATTTCATGTCTCTATGCTAAAGAAGTGCATCCACGACCCTAGCCAAGTGATTCAGCCTCAGTCGGTGCAGATCCAGGAGGATCTTAGCTATGAGAGCAGACCTACACAGATAGTGGACAGAGCAGTCAAGAGAATAAGAAACAAAGAGGTGCCACTAGTGAAGGTCATCTGGCAGAACCAGAAGCATGAGGAAGTCACTTGGGAGCGTGAGGACAGTATGAGACAGAAATATCCAGAATTATTCTAAGTTCGAGGATGAACTTTTTATAAGGTATGGGGGATTGTAACGACCCAAAATTTCCTTATCTTAAGTTCTAAAAGTCCTTATTAATACTTAGAAATGCTATAGAAATATTCTAGAGATTTTTAGAAATTTTTAGAGTATTTTTATGTAATTTATGGAGGTCATTTGGTATTTTTACTAAACGAAAGAAGTTTCGACAAAAATAATGTCCAAATCGAGATTCGAACCCATGAACTCCAGCCGATCCAAACCTTAAGCGAATCTGGCTAACCAAGTGCCCAAGCGGGCATTGCTAATTAAGGAAAGAGTGAGATATATTTAAGGGATAGCATTGAACAAGAACCCTAGGTATTATAAAAGAGAGAACTTAAGTGATTTCGGGAAAATCTTTTCCCTATCTTCCTCTCCCGACGGCGCGGCTCCTCTCGAGCGAAAACATAGCAGGGAGCTAGGGCTTCTCCGGTGGCCGGCCAAAGGGAACTCCGCGAGCTCTTCTCGGATCCGAGCTCTTCTCGGATTCCAAACTATCTGAAACCCTAGAAGCATTAGAAGTCCTTCTTCTTCGGTTGTAAGTCCAAGAACACCTCGGTAAGTTGCTACTCACCTGCAGTAAGAGTTGTTTTGGGGTTTTGTTTCATTTCTTACCATCCACAGCATGTTCTTTGTTTCGGATTGTGTTTGAACCGAATTTATGCTTGCTAGGGATTTAGTTCCTTCTTGTTTAGGATCATGTGGTGCAGAATATATTTTACCAAATTGGTTTCGGATCATGTTGTACAGAACTAGAATAGTTAGGGATTTTAGTTCTTCCTTGCTTTTGGAACCTGCTGTAACAGATTATGGTTGCTAGGGATTTAGTCCTTCTTCCTTGTTTTTGGAACCTGCCGTAACAGATTTATTTCTTTTGTACATGATCGGCTTGGAATTGATAAGCAGTGTAGCCTTAATGTGTGTGCTTAGCTTGTAATTGGTCTTGCAGTTTTTGGTTTGTTGCTAGGCAGTAAGCATGAAATGGTTTGAATTTGGAGCATGTAGTTTAGCTTCATTAAGTAACACCTCAGTTTTAGATTTTTCCTTACTACCGTGTATCGCAAACCAGTTTGTTTAGTTTTGCTATGGATCTTTCACTATTAGTTTTCTTATATATGGAACCCTTGGATTCATTAAATGTGGTATAACATTTTTGCCGTAAGTTTTTGTTAAAACGAAACAAGTTATATAGGTTTTAATTCCAACAAGTTTTAGATTTAGTTTAAGCTTGTATGGTATGCAGATTTTTATAAGTATTGCTTGCAGATTTTAATATGTATTATATGCAGAACTCCAATCTTAGAGCAGATTTTATTAAGCATTTCAAGTGCAGATTTTAGTTAACATTCAAGTGCAGTTTCGTTAAGCTTATAGTGCAGTTTTGTTAGCACAGTATGCAGATTTCTGTTAGCTAAATATGCAGAATTTTGATTAGCATAGTATGTAGTTTTATTGAGCATTTCAGTACAGTTTTATTAAGTATTTTCATACAATTCAGTTAACCATTTCAGTATAGTTTTATAAAGTATTTCCAAATAATTCTGTTAAGCATTTCAGTGCAATGTTAATAAGCATTTTAGTGCAATTTTGGTATGAGACATCCTTTTATTAGAGGTATTAACAAGTATAAGAAAGATAAAGAAAAGAAAGAAAAAGGCCAAGGCCTTAAGTAGATCCCAAAGTCAAGACTTTAGGGATTTTGGCACATAAGGTGCTTGTTAAAATGTCAAGACATTTAAAGAAGAAGTAATTAAGATATTTTACTTTGAAGAGGCTAGTACTTGACTTCCAAGGTTGTCGTTAAACAAATTCAGGTGACCAATTCCAAGGTCTTTACCCTCGTAGGACTTATGACTAGCTACCACAGTCTCTATTAGAGAGCGCGCTTTGGTACTACGCCTGGGCCCAAGAGAAGTTGATTATTATTTTAAAGTATTAAAGTATAAGTTTTTAAACAAGTGAAATAAGATTCAGAAAGTGTTTAAAATTCAGCAAGTGTAGTTCTTTATGCTAGCATGATTGTTTAGATTTACCTTACATGTTTAGCATTTCAGTATGTTTCTTTTGCTATTAGATGAGCATGAGTAGTATCTTCTTTTGAGCCTTCAATTTCCATATTTCTTTCAGCTTACATGCATACTCAAGTTTTTGTGAGTTAGATAATGCTTACTAAGTAATTTTGCTTATAGTTTGCATTTCCTCTTACTGCAGATAAAGGAAAGGAAAAGCTATAGCAAAGCAAAGCGATAAGGAGGTGTTTGATGATATGTGTGATGCTTGGACTTTGGGAGAAACTTGGGCGTTATTATGTTTCCGTGTTTTAGTGATTAAGAAACTTTTGGAGATTGTACTTTAAGTTCCATGTTATTTGAGATTATGTTTGTTTTAGATTGCATGCTAAGATGAACTTAGTTTAGTAAGTATGTACCTTAGGTGTTTGCATGGAGATATAGTTTTATAAGTTTCTGTTATTATGAGATATATGTGCATGTTCATTTTTAGAGTATTGTATTATATTTTAGTCCTGTTGAACTGCATATACTCTGCCAAAATTTTAAGTTTTCTGGAAAAAAAATAAGTACAGATTGTTATATTAGTTAAGTAAGAATCTATAGTAGTTACGTAACGGACACCTTTAGAGAATAGTGAGAAGGGTGGTCGTTACATGATCCGTCAAATTGAACCAAATCAAATACTTTATGTGTACGAGCATAAAGATTTGGATCAATGGATGTTAGATAGTGGATGCTCCAGACACATGACTGGAGACAGATTGAAATTTACTAAGCTGAAATTCAAGAACCTAGGGTCAGTTGCATTCGGCAACGACAGAACACTTAGGGTGTGTTTGGTTTAAGTTATCATGTATAATCTTGGTTATGTAATTACCAAGTTATCACATAACTAAAATTATGGGGAATAAAATATAACCAAATGTTATTTGGTTCAACCTAAGTAATGCAACAAACATTTGTTTGTTTGAAGGTTTTAATGAATAACCTAGTTTAATATTTTATTATATTGCCCTTAGTTACAAAATCAACTATATATTATTATTATTATTTAAACTCTACTTTTTGTTTTTATTTTTTATTTTTTATTTTTCATGTTTTTCTTTATTTTTATGTTTTTTAACTTTTTATTTCTTTTTATTTAAAAAAAATTAAAGTTTTTTAAATTTTTTTTACATTTTTTATTTTTTTTTATTTTTAATTTTTTAATTTTTTCTATTTTCTATTTTTTATGTTTTTTTATTTTTTCCCCCCATTTTTTATTATTTTTACTTTTTTTATTTTTTCCATTTATTTTTTATATTTATTTTTTACATTTGTCTTTTTTATCACATTTTTCTCTTATTCGAGGGTATTTTGTATAAAAAAATTTCGTTAATCCCGGAATCAAGAAAAACCTCAGTTTTCCGAGGTTTCTCGATTCTGAGTTGCATGCCACTTTTGTTGACGTGTCGGGCATGAAACATTACTCGGGAATAATAGATTACCTAAACCAAACAGGATTTTCATTGATAACCTTGGATGAATAACCAAGGTTATCTAGGATAACCCCTAACCAAACGTATCCTTAAGGTAATCGGAATAGGTAATATCCAACTAAGTTCCGATTTCAATATTCGAAATGTTTTATTTGTTGATCAATTAAATTTTAACTTACTTAGTATTAGTCAATTGTGTGACTCTGGGTACTTAGTCACATTTTCAAAAACTATTTGCTTAATTAAAAATATTGAAAACCCTGAAATTACACTTAAGGGAATTAGGAAAAAGAACATCTATATAATTGACCTACCAACCTCCTCACTAAAGTGTCTATTGACACAATAAGAGGAAACTAAGTTGTGGCACAGAAGATTGGGTCACACTCATACCAGACTCATTTCGAAAATGAGTCAAAATGACTTAGTTAGAGGTTTACCCAAATTAAAATTTATAGAAAATACAATTTGTAAAGATTGCCAACAGGGTAAACAAACCAAATCAACTCACAAATTAACCAACTCAAATAAAACTAACTCAATACTTGAGCTCCTACACTTAGACATGTTTGATTCACATAGAGCTAAGTCACTAAGCAAGAACTAGTATTACTTAGTTATAATTGATAATTACTCAAGATTTACTTGGGTAAAATTTCTAAAAATTAAAGATGAAACTTATGAAATCTTTAAAACCTTTTGCAACTTAGTAGAAAATGAAAATGACACTAAAACTAAAAGGATTAGAAGTGATCATGGAGGAGAGTTTGAAAACCATAAATTTATTGAATTTTATGAAATTAATGGATACAAACACGAGTACTCATGCCCTAGAACCCCCCAACAAAATGGTCTAGTAGAACGTAAAAATATAACCCTACAAGAAGTCTCTAGAACCATGTTAAATGAATATAACTTAAATAGTCAATTCTAGGCTAAAACAATTAATACAACCTATTACATTCAAAATAGAATTTTAATTAATAAATTTAATAATAAAACTCCTTACGTAATATATTATAATAAAATACTCAACCTAAATTATCTAAAATTGTTTAGATGTAAACTCCACATTCTAAACACTAAAGACTACCTAGGAAACTTCATATCGAAATCAACCCCTGCGATCTTTTTAGGGTATTCCACAACAGTAGAGCCTATAGAGTTTATAACAAAGAAACCCTAAAAGTTGAAGAAACCACTAATGTAATTTTTGATGAAGATAATAATTCAATAAATGAAAATGTTAATCAAAGCATAGAAAATATTAATTCAAGAAACTTACAAGATGATGAAGATGTTCAAATTAAACCTAGTGAATCACAAGAACTAATTATTGACCCTAATATAAGACCATCAAGAATAAGTACCAATCACCCATCTGAGCAAATTTTGGGTGACCCAACCTGAGGAGTTCAAACTAGATCATCTTATAGAAACCTAAGTCAGATATCCCGTATCTCTAAAATTGAACCCAAAACTATAGAAGAAGCTCTACCAGACGCAGACTGGATATTAGCAATGCAAGAACAGTTAGCCTAATTTGAAAGAAACCAGGTCTGAGAACTAGTACCTAAACCCATAAACAAAACCATAGTTGACACTAAATGGGTATTTAGAAATAAATTGGACGATAAGGGAGAAATAGTAAGAAACAAATCTATATTGATAGCAAAAGGGTTCAGCTAAGTAGAAGGGTTAGACTATGATGAGACCTATGCTCTCGTAGCCAGACTTGAATTCATAAGGATGTTGCTGGCCTATGCACCACATAAAGGATTCAAGTTATACCAAATAGATGTAAAATCCATATTTTTAAATGGTTTCATCAAAGAAGAAGTGTATGTAAGTCAACCCCCGGGATTTGAGGACTTGGACCACCTAAACCATGTCTTTAGCTTAAAGAAAGCCCTATATAGACTAAAACAAGGACCTAGGGCTTGGTATAAACACTTATCAACTTATCTAATATCTATGGGGTTTAAACAAGGTCAAATAGATCAAACCCTATTTGTAAAAACCCTAGAAAAAGACATATTTATAGCCCAAATTTACGTAGATGATATAATTTTTGGTTCAACTAGTACTAAATTTTTAAAAGAATTTACTAAATTAATGGAAAGTGAATTTGAAATGAGCTTAATTGGGGAACTCAACTTCTTTTTAGGCTTACAAATTAAACAAATCAAAGACAGAATTTATATTTTTCAAATAAAATATGCTAAAGAATTAATTAGAAAATTTTGCATGGAAATTAAATTCTAAAAATATAAATACTCCAATGGCAACCAATGTTAAAATTGATTCTGATCTAGAAGGAAAACCAGTAGACTTAAAATACTATCGTAGTGCGATAGGGAGTCTACTTTATCTAACTGCAAGTCGACCTGATATTTTGTTTGCAATAGGTATGTGTGCAAGATACCAATCTTGTGCTAAGGATTCACACCTAACAAATGTTAAAAGAATACTTAGATATATTAAGGGAACCCTAAATATAGGACTCTGGTACCCTAAGTCTTGCACCTTTTACCTAATTGGCTATTCTGACTCAGACTATGCCGGGTGTAAATTAGATAGAAAAAGAACAAGTGATAGCTTTCAATTTCTAGGTCAGTGCCTAGTAAGTTGGTCAAGCAGAAAGTAACACTGTGTTGCTTTATCCACTACTGAAGCTGAGTACATAGCCCTAGGGGAATGTGCATCTCAACTATTATGGATGATACACACCTTAAAGGACTATTAACTAGAATATAAAAATACAAAAATTTCAATTGATAATATAAGTTCAATTAACTTAACCAAGAATACATTTCACCACTCAAGGACTAAATACATAGAAGTGAAACATCACTTTGTAAGGGATCATGTAGCTAAGAGTGACGTTGTACTCAACTATATTGAGTCCAAGTCAAATCTGACTGACATTTTCACAAAACCCTTACCTGAACTTGAGTTCAGTGCACTTAGAAGACAAATGGGGATGTGTTTAGTGTTGGATCGAGATGCGCTAGAGGGGGGGGGGGGTGAATAGCGCTCGTGGCTATAATCGTTCAATTATCGGAATCGTAAAACGTAAGAGTTAATGCAGCGGAATAAAATGACACAGAGAGACAAGGGATTTTTACTTCGTTCGGAGCCTGTGACGACTCCTACTCGAAGGCCCGCGATCCTTGATCGCTTTCCGTGGGCAACAACTATAAGCTCGACAAGAGTACAAGTATTACAGTTAAGTATTAAAAAAAACACAGTTATACCGACGACAATATCGTAATCTAAAGATTCAGAGCTCCGGGTCGTCGATGTCTCACAACAGCACTTCGGAATCGTCTCGTGAGCAGCTTGTAGCAGTAAAATCACTTGAAAGTTGTGTTTTGAAGCTGCTGGTCAAGACCCCTTATAAAGGGGGTTCAAGGCGCCTTATACTGTTCACCAAGGCGCCTTGAACGAGCCGAGTCACCCGCGTGGATCAGCACAGACCTGGTCGAACTCTATCTGGTTCAAGGTGCCTTCAGCCTATCCAGGGCGCCTTCAACCTCCGGTCCAAGGCGCCTTGAACTCCATTCAAGGCGCCTCCAGTCTGCTGCGCTGGCCTTTTCCTGACTCGCACCCGAGGCGCCTCCAAGCTCCATGGAGGCGCCTCAAGATATGTTAATCCCAAAAATACCCTGCAGCACAAAGTTAGCACAAAACAATGATATAACTATTGAAATATTTAACAGTCTCTTGATCGTCCGAGTCTGACTTCAGGTTTCCTACCGGAAACCCTAGGTCGACCCGACGCCTACTGTTCCCTTTACGGGAATGCGTCCTCACCTACTCCACTCGGGAGATTTACTTGTTGCCAGTCCGATCCTCCAGATCGACTGGACTTTCCGCCTAGGCTTCTTCCGCTTCCCGGCTGATCCAGACTTTCACCTAGTTCGCGACACCGGGGCTTTCCACCTAGGGTTACCACCCCCTAGGACTTTTGCCTGAAGCCATCGACCTGCCAAGACTTTCCGCATTGGGTTACCACCCCCTATGACCTAGGGTTACCACCCCCTAGGGTTTTACCTTGCCTAACCGCAGTTAGGACTTTCCTGAAACACTCAGCAAAAGCTGTCAGATAACAAAGCACCTTAACTTTGAATCCTTTGCCATTATCAAAACTTAGGTTCGATCATCGGATGCTTCCCGCACCAACACTCCTCCTTTTGAACAATGGTAATTCAAAGTTAAGAAAAACAACATATGCATAAAGTTAACCATGCTTAAGTAAATAAACTTCAAATGCAATAACAGTTAAGCTGGAAACTTTTAACTTGGTAATATTAGACTCCCCCTTAATAAAATCCCTCCTTTATTAAATACTTTGAATTTTCCTTTAACTTTAATTTACCTACTCTCCCCCTTTGCCATATATCAAAAATAAACCAGTTTGAAAGTAGATTTGTATCTTTCTGAAGGAAAATTTTCAAAGAGGGATAACAATAAATTTTCTCGCAAGATTTCCAAATTTGAAAATACTTAGCTATATATTTAGCTTCGAAATGATTTGTATTGAGAAAATATTTTGCCAAATAGCTAAGTTTAGAGTACAATCTAACTAAGTCTAGTTAAAATAGTCTTAAAATTAACTAAGTTTGAAAATATGAGTATTTGAATTTTCAATAAAGGGATTTGCTTAGAAGTTATAAAATATGAGGTCACTTGAAAACTTTAAAACGTTATAAAAAGTTGACTAGATTTGAAAATATTTGAATACTCAATTACATGGACAAGTTTTGAAAAACTGTAATTAAGTTTTGAATATGCATTTTGAAGAAACTTTGATATTAAAAAATATTTAGTTTTAGGACACAGGGAGTAGCAGTAGTTTGTTTTCTAGTCCAAGCATGAGTCAAATTAAATTACTGAATTTAATTTGATTAAGTATCAGAGCCTTAAAATAATCAGGTAAAGTAATTTGATTAGAACCTTAAAGTACAATCATGCTTAAAAAAAATTGAAACACACTTTTCCCAATTGTCTAACCTTTAGCTACTTGCTGATTGCCTAGAGGGCAGTAGCTTTCACATGGTTAGTCAAATTAAGTCCATTTGGTCCAGCTAGAGTTGGCTAGAGCTGAAAGACTTGACTTGATTATTATTTATGATGTGTTTAACGCCCAGACTCATATTGATGCACAAATATAAGCATTCCTGAGTCCAGGCTGTACCCTATGCACCTCACGCCATTCTAAGTTTATCAAACACAAGCAAGGTATACCTAGGTGATTGTGAGATGCTCTGGCTTTAATCTAGGGGTACATGATATCTAGGGGAAAACCTAAGCTAAATCCAGAATTTTTGAAAATTCTAAGAAATTGGAAAGCAAATCATAACCAATTTTTTAAAAAAACATTGTCTATTCTACCCAACACATTCCTATTTGTCTTCTAAGTGAGCTGAACTCAAGTTCAGGTAAGGGTTTTGTGAAGATGTCAGCTAGATTTGATTTTGACTCAACATAGTTGAGTATAATATCACCCTTAGCTACATGATCCCTTACAAAATGGTGCTTCACTTCTATATGTTTAGTCCTTGAGTGATGAATTGGGTTTTTTGTTAAATTTATGGAACTTATATTATCAATTGAGATTTTTGTGTTATGATAGTTCAGTTGATAGTCTTTAAGAGTGTGCATCATCCAAAGCAATTGAGATGTGCATTCACCTAAGGCTATATATTCAGCTTCAGTGGTAGACAAAGCCACACAATGTTGCTTTCTACTTGACCAACTTACTAGGCATTGTCCTAGAAATTGACAACTACCACTTGTGCTTTTTCTATCTAACTTGCATCCGGCGTAATCCGAGTCAGAATAGCCAAGAAGGTCAAAGGTGCAAGTTCTAGGGTACCAGAGTCCTATATTTAGAGTACCTTTAATGTATCTAAGTATTCTTTTAACATAGGTTAAATGTGACCCTTTTGCACAAGA
This sequence comes from Zingiber officinale, assembly GCF_018446385.1. Lineage (NCBI taxonomy): Eukaryota > Viridiplantae > Streptophyta > Magnoliopsida > Zingiberales > Zingiberaceae > Zingiber > Zingiber officinale. The sequence continues at coordinate 59,440,700 of NC_055997.1, forward strand.
TTGGTATCTTGCGCACATACCAACCGCAAATAATATATCGGGTCGGCTTGCAGTTAGGTAAAGCAAGCTTCCTATGACACTCCTATAGTACTTTGGATCTACTGGTTTTCCTTCAGGGTCAGAGTCTATGTTAATGTTGGTTGCCATTGGAGTATTTATTATTTTTGAATTTTCCATGCAGAATTTTTTAATTAATTCCTTTGCATATTTAGTTTGATAAATATATATTCCATCTTTAGTTTGTTTTATTTGTAAGCCTAAGAAAAAATTAAGTTCACCAACCATACTCATTTCAAATTCATTTTCCATTAATTTAATAAATTCTTTTAAAAATTTAGAGTTATTTGATCCAAAAATTATATCATCAACATAGATTTGAGCTATGAAGATGTCTTTTTCTACAGTTTTTACAAATAGAGTTGGATCTATTTGACCTTGGTTGAAACCTTTGGATATTAAGTGATTTGATAATCGTTCATACCATGCCCTAGGGGCTTGTTTAAGTCCGTACAAGGCCTTTTTTTACTTAAATACATGATTAGGATATCCTAAGTCCTCAAATCCTGGGGGTTGGCTTACATATACTTCCTCCTTAATAAATCCATTTAAGAATGCTGACTTGACATCCATTTGGTATAGTTTAAATCCTTTGTTTGCTGCATAGGCTAACAACATTCTAATGGATTCCAGTCTAGCTATTGGGGCATAGGTTTCATCATAGTCCAAACCTTCAACTTGGCTAAATCCTTTAGCTACAAGCCTAGCCTTATTTCTAATTATTTCGCCTTGATCATCTATCTTGTTTCTAAATACCCATTTTGTATCGATTATTGATTTATTTGAGGGTTTAGATACAAGTTCCCAGACTTGATTTCTCTCAAATTGGGCTAACTCTTCCTGCATAGCTATGATCCAGTCCGGGTCAGGTAGTGCTTCTTCTATTGTTTTTGGTTCGATTTTAGAAATTAGGGCAATCTGACTGTGGATTCTATAGGAGGATCTAGTTCTGACTCCTAGATTTGGATCACCCAAAATTTGATCAGATGGGTGAGAGGTACTGGCCCTAGTTGGTCTTATAAGTGGGTCAGGGGCTGGTTCCTCTGGTTTATTAAGATTTGGTTGAATTTCATCATCTTCTATATTTCTTGGATCAATTTCAACATTCTCATTTATATTTGGTAGATTATTTTCTTCATCAAATATTATATTAGTTGTTTCTTCAACTTTTAGGGTGTTTTGATTGTAGACTCTATAGGCTCGACTGTTTGAGGAGTATCCTAAAAATATTCCTTTGTTAGATTTGGGTGTGAATTTTCTTAAATAATCTTTAGTATTTAAAATGTGAACTTTACATCCAAATACTTTTAAATAATTTAAGTTAGGAATTTTATGATAATATAGTTCATAAGGGGTTTTCTTGTGAAATTTGTTGATCAAGATTCGATTTTGAATATGATTTGCAGTATTTATTGCTTTTGCCCAAAATTGGTAATTTAAATTATATTCATTTAACATGGTTCTAGCGGCTTCTTGTAGAGTTCTATTTTTACGTTCCACCAGACCATTTTGTTGGGGGGTTCTAGGACATGAAAATTCATGTTGATATCCATTTATTTTACAAAATTGGGTAAATTTATGATTTTCAAATTCCCCTCCGTGATCACTTCTTATTCTTTTAATTTTAGTATCTTTTTCATTTTCTATTAATTTACAAAAGTTACTAAATATTTCATAGGTTTCATCTTTAGTTTTTAGGAATTTTACCCATGAAAATCTAGAGTAGTCATCAATTATTACTAAGCAATGGTTCTTGCTTAGTGACTTAGCTCCATGTGAATCAAATAAGTCAAGGTGAAGGAGCTCAAGTAAGGAGCTGGTTCTTTCAAGATTTGTTGATTTGTGTGTTGACTTAGTTTGTTTTCCCTGTTGACAAGCATTACAGATAGAATTTTCAATGAATTTTAGTTTTGGTAAACCTTTAACTAAACCATTATGACTCATTTTTGAAATGAGTCTAGTGTGAGTGTGACACAATCTTCTGTGCCACAAATCAGTTTCCTCTTCTTGTGTTAGAAAACACTTTGTTGAGGATGTCGGTAGATTAATTGAATACATATTATTTATCCTAAGTCCCTTAAGTAAGATTTCAGGATTTTCAATGTTTTTAACTAAACACCTGGTTTTGTCAAAAGTTACTAAGTATCCGCTATCACACAATTGACTTATACTTAGTAAATTAAACTTGAAATTTTCAACTAAAAGGACTTTTCGAATAATAAAATCGGAGTTGAGTTCGATATTACCTCTTCCGATTACCTTAAGTTGACCTTCGTTACCGAATGCAATTGATCCTAAGTTCTTGTACGTGAGTTTAGTAAACTTCAATTTATCTCCAGTCATGTGTCTGGAGCAGCCACTATCCAACATCCATTGATCCAATTCCTACATAGGAAGTGGTTGAATTGTTTTAATGGATTTCACGATAGTTAAATTGAAGTAAACTTGTTAGAGATAAATTTTGAAAGAGTTTTGAAATTTAGTTTTGAAATAATTTTGAAATTTAGTTTAATTTCGAAATTTAGTTTTAAAATAATTTTGAAATTTGATTTTAAAATAATTTTGAATTTTAAATTTCTTAATCATCTCACCCGACCTAAATTTTCAATCAGGGAATCCTATAATTGTTGTGAGATGAATTATAATTCAATTTTAAGGTTTGGGTTAACTTTGTGTTAGATTCAGGTTTAGCTTTGGGTTCAACAAGTAAGCATTCTTTGGATAAACTTCTGGGCTATGGTGAGTCACAAGGAACTCATTAAAGTAACCATGCCTTCGAGGTTTTCCAAATAGTCCTACCCATTGAGCTTAGTACTAAACCTTGGTCTAACTAGTTAGGATCCATTTAAGGGTAGCTTCGGTCAGTTCCACTTGGCCAAATGCACCAGGTTGAAGCCATATCTTCCTAGACATGCGATGCCCAAGCTTCCCTAACGTACTATCATCCAAAAACTTCACCAGTACTGTGGTTCAAGTTAACCTTAGTCAGTTTTAATCTAACCTTAATTACCCTGCCGGGTGATCTACTCTTGTTTTACCCATTTCGGGTAGATTAGGTTCAGTTACCCTGCCGGGTAGTTTAGTTGGGGGTGCCAGCGAGTCTGGATCCTCCATCTTCATTTTGAGTTTTAATTGAATCTTGAATTTATAACTTAATTTTAAATTTTGAAGTTGCTTTTAATTTTGAATTTTGAGTTTCAAATTTTTAGGATTGTTTTTCTTTTTGCTCCCCCTGGATCATGGCCTCGATATGGTCTATCGAGGTAGTATATTTGATCCTTCGGAACCCAGTATTGGCCAAGTCCAACTTGATTGACCAAGTTAGACTTGGAGACCCATGCTTGGACTGATTTAATACTTTGTTTGTTTATTAATGATAAATAAGATCTATATTTACTTTTGTATCCCAGCCCAGTTCTGTTGTAGACGGCTCTTTGTGTCCCAAGAATCAAGTTCAAATTCTTGGAGCCCAAAGTAAACCGTTCTAAGGTATTTTCTAAATCTTTAACCTGATTTGTTAGACTTGAATTTTCTTCCTCAAGTTTTTGAACTTGAGTTGGAAATTCAGTCTGACTCTGGTCAGGTAAGGGTTTGGTGTTAGCCACTTCTTTAAGGACACTTACTTCCTTTAGAAGTGACTTAACTTTCAGGTTTGACTTAGCTAATTTGCGCAATAAATAGCTAACTAAAATGTTCAACCGGGAGATACTTACAGCGGGGTCTGGTCCTTCGGAAACGGATACGGATCCGTGGCTTTGCTCGGACTCTGCCTCAGACTCGCTCTCGCATCCGTATTCGACGACTTGGTCCCGGGCCATTAATGCGAGTAGCTTGTCCTCGTCGTCGTCGTCCTCCGATGAAGATTCGTCCCATGTTGCCTTAAGGACCTTTTTCCTTCTTTGCTTTTTGACCTCCTTCAGGTTAGGGCAGTTGGTTTTGATGTGCCCTTTTTGGTTACACCCATAGCATGTAACTTCAAACTTCATCTTTGTATTTTGTGGGCCTTCCTTTGATTTTACTGCCTTCTTTAGATCTCTTTTGTCGAATCCTTTCGTCTTGTAGAGCTTCTTCACGAGGTTTACCAGCTCGGTTGTAATGTCACCTTCTTCATCGTCAGAGTCTGGTTCAGCTTCCGATGCTGGTTCGGTTCTCCGTCGTGGTCTCGGTTCCCGGGTTCGGCTTGTACCTGCAACCAACGCAATACCTTTCTCGGTAGGCTGTGCATTAGTCTGCTCATGAAGTTCAAATTCACTAAAAAGTTCATCTAGTTTTAAAGAAGATAAATCCTTGGAAACTTTGTAGGCATCTACCATTGATGCCCACAATGTATTCCTTGGAAACGAGTTTAGGGCATACCTTATTACGTCCCGATTTTCTATCTTTTGGCCAATTCCGTGAAGAGAGTTAAGGATGTCTTGTATTCTCGCGTGAAGAGAACTCGCCGTTTCGCCTTCCTGCATTTTTAGATTATATAATTTATTAAGTAAAAGATCTCTTTTACTTACCTTGGTGTCGTCAGTGCCTTCGTGGAGTTCGATTAGCTTTTCCCAGAGCTCCTTTGCAGAGGAGAACGGGCCAACTCTGTTGAGTTCTTCCTTGGTAAGACCACACTGGAGGGTGCAGGTAGCTTTGGCGTCGGCTTCCACCTTTTTTATTAAAGAAGCGTCCCACTTCTCGCAGGGTGTAGTTTTGCCGTCGTCATCGCTGAAGTCCCGTCTTTATGATCATCCACGTTTCGAATTGTATCTTTAGATACGTTTCCATTCTTCCCTTCCAGTAGCCAAAATCCTCTCCGGAGAATAGCGGGGGACGTACAGTGCTGAAACCCTCTTGTTGGGCCATTATGTAACAAAAGAAAACAACAGAATATGTTCCAAGACTAAGTCTTGGATTAGTAGTGCTGGAATAAAGAATAATAAAAAAACGAACTCGAGTGGTGTTGCACCTACTTCGAGCAAAAGTCGATTCGAGGGAAACAAAAATTAGAATATAGCTATAAGGCTAAATTCTAATTCGACTCCGAAAAACCACGAAAATTTGTTTTGAAAGGTGGTTGCACCAATTCAAAACGACCCCGCTCTGATACCAATTGTTGGATCGAGACGCGCTAGAGGGGGGGGATGAATAGCGCTCGTGGCTATAATCGTTCAATTATCGGAATCGTAAAACGTAAGAGTTAATGCAGCGGAATAAAATAACACAGAGAGACAAGTTTGGTTCGGAGCCTGTGACGACTCCTACTCAAGGCCCGCGATCCTTGATCGCTTCCGTGGCAACAACTATAAGCTCGACAAGAGTACAAGTATTACAGTTAAGTATTAAAAAACAGTTATACCGACGACAATATCGTAATCGAAGATGAGCTTCGGGTCGTCGATGTCTCGCAACAACACTTTGGAATCGTCTTGAGCGACTTGTAGCAGTAAGATCACTTGAAAGTTGTGTTTTGAAGCTGCTGGTCAAGACTCCTTATAAAGGGGGTTCAAGGCACCTTATACTGTTCACCAAGGCGCCTTGAACGAGCCGAGTCACCCGCGTGGATCAGCACGGACCTGGTCGAACTCTATCTGGTTCAAGGCGCCTTCAGCCTATCCAAGGCGCCTTCAACCTCCGGTCCAAGGCGCCTTGAACTCCATTCAAGGCGCCTCCAGTCTGCTGCGCTGGCCTTTTCCTGGCTCACACCCGAGGCGCCTCCAAGCTCCATGGAGGCGCTATTTATTGTACTTTGGTCCCTGCAAGATATGTTAATCCCAAAAATACCCTGCAGCACAAAGTTAGCACAAAACAATGATATAACTATTGAAATATTTAACAGTCTCTTGACTGTCCGAGTCTGACTTCAGGTTTCCTACCGGAAACCCTAGGTCGACCCGACGCCTACTGTTCCCTCTACGGGGAACGCGTCCTCACCTACTCCACTCAGGAAATTTACCTGTTGCCAGTACGATCCTCCAGATCGACTGGACTTTTGCTCGGCACTCGATGCTTCCGGACTTTCTGCTGAACATCCGCTTCACCGGCCAGTTCAGACTTTCACCTGGTTCGCGACACCAGGGCTTTCCACCTAGGGTTACCACCCCCTAGGACTTTTGCCTGAAGCCATCGACCTGCCAAGACTTTCCGCATAGGGTTACCACCCCCTATGACCTAGGGTTACCACCCCCTAGGGTTTTACCTTGCCTAACCGCAGTTAGGACTTTCCTGAAACACTCAGCAAAAGCTGTCAGATAACAAAGCACCTTAACTTTGAATCCTTTGCCATTATCAAAACTTAGGTTCGATCGTCGGATGCTTCCCGCACCAACATTTAGTAGAATAGAAATTTTTTTCTTTACTACTTACTATTTCAAAGTTGTTTTTTTGGTTTAAAAATTCTAGGAAAAATATTTTCAAAATTTGGACTTAGCCTAGGTATCTACCCCCTAGAAAGTATGCACCCCTAGGTTTCAGTCAGAGCATCACACAAGAACACTAGGATTACCTTTCTTGTATATGAAAGACACTTAGAATGGTGTGAGATCCATAGGATACTGTCTGGACTTCAGAATGCTTATGTCTGTGCATCAAAATAACTATGGGCATTAAATACCAAATTCATATTTATCAAATTAAGTTGCCCATGCTTAGTCAAACTAATTGGAATACTTACTTAATTTGACTAACTAAGTGAAAGCTGCTATCTCATGGTAAATAGCTAGTAACTAAAGGTTAGACATTTATTTGAAAGTAGATATTTTGTTACTCATGCTTGGACTCTAGGACTTTAATTTCTTTAATTTTTTTTGTTACAAAAATTGACTGACATTAATCAAGGGGGAGTAAAAGAAATATTTTCAAATTAAGTCAAGTTCATGTTTTTTTTTCAAACAAAAATTTTTTGTTAGACTTTACTTCAAATTATTTTTAAAACTTGGTTATTTTTAAACTTGGTGTTAAAATAAAATTATTTTTTCATTTTTAAAACAAATTATTATTAAACATAGTGTTTATTCAAAATTAAATTTTTTTTTCAGCTTATTGTTGAATTAATATCAATTTTTGAAGTAAAATTAGTTTTTAAGTTTAGTGTTTATCAAAAAGTTGTTTTTTAATACTTCATTAAGCTGATGCTTTTTTCAAAACTTTTAAGATGAGTACTTTTAAAGCTAGGTGTTTAATCAACTTCTTTTAAAGCTTGTACTTACCTATGTTTAAAATACTTTAAAGCTAAGTTATTTTCAATATTTAATTAAAATCTCTTTCAAATTTTTGCTTCTTCTTGCAAAACTATATTTAAGTAAAAGCTACCTTTCATAGGGAGCTAATTATCTTTTCTCTTACACTCCTTTCTCTATTATTTTTCTAGTGGTACTTTTGATATATGGCAAAGGGAGAGAGGAAAGTGAAAGTTAAGTAGCAAAGTAATTAAGGGGGAGATACAACAAACAAATTGCTATGCTATGTTGCATTTATGCTATGTTCTTGCTATGTTTTTATGCTATGCTAAATTTATGCTATGATCTTGTTATGTTGTTATGCTATGTTGCATTTATACTATGATCTTGCTATGTTGTTATGCTATGTTGCATTTATGGTATGATTTTATATTTTTACTTAACTTTGAATTTTATTGTCATAATAAAAAGGGGGGATTATTGGTGCGGGAAGCATCCGACGATCGAACCTAAGTTTTGATAATGGCAAAGGGTTCAAAGTTAAGGTAATTTGTTGTCTAACATGTTTGAATGAGTTTGCAGGAAAGTTCTAAGTGTACTTAGGCAAAAGTCCTAACTGCGGTTAGGTAGGTTGAAAACCCTAGGGGGTGGTAACCCTAGGTCCTAGGGGGTGGTAACCCTAGGCGGAAAGTCTTGGCGGGTTGAGGGCTTCAGGCAAAAGTCCTAGAGTCGGGGACTCTTGGTGAAAAGTCCTGATGTCGTGAACCAGGTGGAAGACTAGACGGGTCGTGGTGTGGACGTCCAGCAGAAAGTCCTAGAGCCTCGGACGCTGAGCAAAAGTCCAGTCGGTCTGGAGGACCGGTCTGGCAATAGGTAAATTCTCCTGAGTGGAGTAGGTGAGGACGCATTCCCCGGCTTAGGGTTTCCAGATGGGAAATCCAAAGTCAGAATTGGATAGTCCGGAGACTGTCAAATACTTTATTTATCATGTCTATATTGTGCTAACTTTGTTTTGCAGGGTATGGTTAGTTTTTGGGACTAACGTATTTTGCAAGAAGCGAATTGGATATATTTGTCTCGGATGAACAGTACCCGAGGCACCCTCTATGGAACTTGGAGGCGCCTCGGGGTCACTTGTAGAGACGACCTCACAGCAAGGCGCAAGGGTGCCGCCATAGAGCTTGGAAGCGCCCTGGACACTGGCGCGAGGGAGCCCTCCATGCAGGTTGGAGATGCCCTCAAGCGGATAAGCAACGACTAGTTCGGAGCTCATCCACACTGCAGTTTCGGCGGGATTGAGGGTGCCCTCCATTGTGTTGGAGGTGCCCTCCATGGGCTACTTAAGCCCAGTTCGAGTAGGAGCCAAAGTCAAACAAAAATTGACAATCCTTCTTCTGTGTGCTGCTAAAAATAGATTCTACAAAGATGTAACTCGACACTGATGACCTGAAGATTCAAACTCTCTATTTTTCATTATCGGTATAATTTCCATTTTGCTTTATATTGTAAATCAAATTGTACATTTTTGAGCTTATAATGATTGCCCAAAGTAAATGCTCAACGAGCTTGGGCCTTGGAGTAGGAGTCGCCCCAAGCTCTGAACCAAGTAAAACCCTTGGTGTTCGTGTGTTTACAATTGTTTTATTTATTTCCGCTGCATATTTTACTCGATATTTTTTCGAAATGAAGGTGAAATCCATGAGCTCTATTCACCCCATCCCCCTCTAGCTCTTTCAATCCTACACCAAATACTAGTTGAAAAGGAGTTATTCCTGTAGATTCCTGGGGAATAGTGCGATATGCCCATAGTACACTATGCAACTCATCCACCCAGCTGCCACCAGCATGATCTAGTTTAGTTTTGAGTCCTCTAATAATTTCTCTATTGCTTACTTTCGCTTGACCATTACTCGCTTGTATAATGTCATATTCTGAACACCATTCCCTAATTCACCTTCCTTGAAATTGTCTCCTGTTATCAGAAACTATTTTGTGTGGAATACCAAATCTACAAATAATATGCTGCCATAAGAACTTGATGACTGCCTATTCAGTAATTCTGACCAATAGTTCAGCTTCCACCCATTTTGAAAAATAATCCACGAAACCTAATAAAAACCTTCTCTGGGTAGGTGCAATAGGAAATGGTGTAATGACCACCCTTCTTACTATACTATACTACTCTCTAAGGTGACCATTACTTAACTTCTAACTCTACTTAACCAGTATGATCGAAACCACGAAGAGTTTCTACCAAAAAATTTTGGCAGAGTCTCCCCTGTATCGTTGACCATAAACCGAGATACAAACATAGTATACATCAGCCACAGGCGGCTGGAACATTTATCAAACACTCACGCAGTTAAATAAGTATCAACACACAAATATCTACTTACTAAACCGAACTCATCCCACATACAACCTAGAACAAGAATAAACTCAAATGACACGGAGTGTAAAGTACAGTTTCAAATGTTTACAATAACTAAAATGTGGAAACTAAAAAAAAGTAAGGAAAGAAGACTAAAGGAACTCCTTTCTAGTCCAAAGACTTCCATAGTCCTGGCATCACACATCATCTGTGCCACTGTAACGCCCGAAAATTCTCAAAATTATTTTAGAAATATTCTATGATTTTTCTGGAATTTTAGAATATTTTTATGGAATTTTTAGACTAGCGGAAGTAGCAAAAATAAATAGAAAACGAAAATAGCCTAAGCGGGAATTGAACCCGAGACCTATTGGGTCCTATGCCTTATGGTGAACCATGCTAACCAAGTGAACCCAGCAGGGCCGTGCTGAAAGGAAAGGGAAACATTTATATTTAAGTTTAAGTTGGGCCGAAATACCCACTTGATATAAATAGGGAATTAATGGGTGAAGAGTTATTTTTGCTCTTTAACGTGACTTGCTCCTCCTCACCCTAGTTTCCGCCGACCCTCTCCCTTCTCTTCCCCTCTCGGCGCCGACCACAAGAACAAGCAAGGGTTCCGTTCCAAGGGCAATTCCGACGATGACTTTGACACGTGGACGTTCCCCTCCGCGAGAAGAACGCATAGACGCGAGAAGATCGTCGAAAGGATCGTCTCCTCCGGAAATCTAGCGATTAGAATCGTAAGAAACTTTGAATAGCAGGTAAGAAACCCCTCACCTGCAGTATAAGTAGCTTCCGTGTGAATTCCATGTGTTAGTTTAATAGTACGTCGATTTTCGACACAAAGGATGCGAATTAGCGCATGCCAAGTGTTCGATAAATTGTGTAGTTCAGTAAAATGCAGTTTAGGCATTTTAATAGCTTAGATAAATGCAATAGAAGCATCTTTACAGTTTATTTAGTCTTGCTTCAGCTTTTACCGGACTAGATGTCCAATGGGTGGGCTCCCACAGTCACCTCTAGGTTTAGATAACCTAGTTCTGGGTTTAGACAACCTAGTAAAAGCAAGATCAGTATTTATTAGCTAGTGTTCAGTATTTTACTTTTCAGTGGCACTGTACTGGATTAGATATCCATTGGGTTCGGCTCCCATAGTCGTCCCTAGGTTCAGACAACCTAGTAACCCTACTAAATTCGGGATTTGCAAACACGGGTTTAGTTAGGGATGCGCGCATAATACGTACAGTTGCCGGGCCCAAACAGCAGCATGATTATGTATTTTCACCTATTATATGTATATAGTTTTCAGACTCTCACCAAATAGCTAGGTGAATTCAATACAGCTTTAGTATTAACTAGAATATTTTACGTATGCATGTTTCAATACAACTTTCACCTATTACGTATGCATGTTTTAGTGAGGTAGATGGTTTCTTACTAAGCGAAAGCTTATAGATACTTCTTTTCCTTATACTGCAGATAAAGGTAAAGGAAAGATGGACTAGCGGAGGCTGGAGGGCAATGCTACGAAGATGTGTGTGGGCAGGAACTTGGAGTAGAGATCTTAGGGAATCACAGCAAGCTTGTTTAAGCATGAGAACATTTTAGCATTTTGTTATTTTGCACCTTCGTATGTTAAGTGTTATGAATTAGTTAATCATGCATCCTATCATGTTTAGAACACTATTTTTGTGATGTTAGAATGTTTGGCATTTAGTTTAGACCTTGTAATGTGATTGAGGCACGAAGCAGTGCTGAAATCAGTTTTTTAGCACGAAATCAGAAACTCGAATCGATCAGCTGATCGATTCGAGAGTTTCCAATCGATCGAAGGATCGATTGGGCATCTGGTCTCGCGAACAGTAGGCCTCTGGATCGATCGGTCGATCGATCTAGCCAATTCCGTCGCGAACAGAAGGCTCTGGGATCAATCACCGGATCGATTGACCAGTCTGGATCAATCAGCCGATCGATCCAGAATATTGCCCGAGCACAGTAGCGTGCTGGATCGATCACTGGATCGATCCAACCTATGTTCCGCATACAGTAGCCGGCTGGATCGATCATTGGATCGATCTGACCATTCCAATCGATCCGTGGATCGATTGGGAGGCCTGATATCAGCGGGAAAATGTCTAAGTTCAGTTCCTTGGCCATGGGGAAGGTAAAACATGTTATGAGTAGTTAGTTTACCTCCCTTAGCATGTATAGAACCAAGAAATGTCAGTAGTTAGTAAAATTTTAATTAGTACAACTTCCGCATTTAGATTTAGTAATGGTCAGGGAATAGTTTAGCACAGCATAATGTGACGATCGGCCTTACAGCCTAGTAGTAGAAGGCGGGTCGTTACAGAGTGGTATCAGAGCAGTTTCCATACTTCCTACACACACATCGGCATTGAACCTGCAGCTTCCAAGTAAGAACACTTCTCACTTTATTTATGTTTCTTGTTTTCATGTTAGGAATAAATGAAGCATGTTTACTTATGATAGTACCTAACATGATAACCATAGATATGTAATTATGTTTGTATTAGTTATGTATGTCCTCTATGTCTTTAGAAATGGCATGAGGACGCGCAGCTAGAAGGGCACCAGCTACTGAGCTCCAGCATGAGGCAGGTAGTTCAGTGTCTCCGCTAGACCTTACAGCACTAGTGGCTCAGTTACAGCAGCAGCTAGCTGAACAGCAACAGGAAATAGCCACCTTAAAGGCTAGTCAGCAGAACACTCCCACTGTCACCCCGGAGCCTAACTTAGCGACACCAGTGGTTTTAGAGGTTCCACCAGTCCAACTTGCAGCACCAGTGGCTCCAGCAGTAGGAACCCAGAGAGAAGCCTATCTGATCCAGTGGCAAAGAGTCAAACCAGAGAGCTTCTCAGGCAGCAGTGAACCATGGGATGAACAGGCCTGGTTCAAAACATTGGAGAGTACGATAGAGCTTCTGGACTGGCCAGAACATGAGAAGGTGAAGTGCGCCTCCTTCTGTCTGACAGGAGATGCACGTATGTGGTGGGAGAGAATCAAAGCGAAGTGCCCAGTGAACCAGATGACATGGGCTGACTTCGAGAAGGAATTCTTTGAGGAATTCTTTCACATGCGGGTTACAAACCGCCACTACGACGAGTTCACTGAGTTTCGTCGGGGCAACCTTTCAGTGGAGGAAGCCGTGAAGAAATTCAACAGATTGGCTCGTCTATGCCCTGAACTAGTCAGAACAGAGAAAGAACGAGTCCGGTTGATGCTCAAGATGCTGAGGCCGGAAATAGCAGTGAACGTGGCTGGTGGCGTTCATAGGCCACAAACCACCGAAGAGCTAGTGAGCAGTGCTCTGATCACTGAGCATTACCAGAATAGCATCAAGCAGCAGAAGCAAGTCCTCTCAGAAGCTAAGGGCCAAGGAGGCTCAGGCACTCAGAAACAGCAGGGCCACAGCTCCCATGGCTCTAACTGGAAAGGGAACTCCAGCAACAAGCACAAACCAGGGAGTTACCCAAAGGGAGGACCAGCCAGCAAACAGCCTAGTTATCCCAAATGTGCTACTTGTGGGAAATTCCACCATGGAATTTGTCGTAAGGGCACATGAGGATGCTTTGAATGCGGACAGGAAGGGCATATGGCCAAGCAGTGTCCAAACAAGATCAGTTTTCCTCAGCCACAGCCGATCCAGTATGGAGGCCAGCCAGCTCAGTTACATCAGATGCAGGCCGCTTTAGATGGTCCACATATCAGCCAGGGCAGATTAGAAGCCCCTCCAGCTACGACCAATGCAAGGATCTACTCACTCACCAGAGAGGACGCAGCGAATGCCTCGACAGTTGTTACAGGTCAGATTAGTATTTTACAGCAAAGTACAACTGTCTTATTCGATACTGGGGCAACCCATTCATACATATCAAGGGCATTTGCTGAGAATTTAGCAGTACCTCCAGAGGTACTCAGTAGCCAGTTCCTTACGACGTTACCCTCAGGAGAAATCATGGCGTCTACGCACTGGCTCAGGGCAGTGCCGGTCACTATAGCAGACAGAGAGCTCTTTTGCGATCTGATTGTGATTAATATGATCGACTACGACGTTATATTCGGGATGGACTTCTTGATCAAATACGGTGCCTCCATCGAGTGCCGTAAACAGAAAGTCATATTCCAACCTGAAGCGGAAGCACAGTTCGAATAAGTCGGAGAACCCAGGAGAAAGGCCAAGAAGTTTCTCTCAGCTATGAAGGCACAGAGGTTGATGGATTCAGGATGTACGAGGTTCTTAGCACACGTAGTCAGTACCAGTCAGGACAAGGACCAACAGTTAGCAGAGGTCCGAGTCGTATGTGACTACCCAGCAGTCTTCCCTAAAGAGTTACCAGGCCTAGCACCAGACAGGGAGATCGAATTTGAGATAGAGCTCATCCCCGGTACAAATCCTATCTCCAAAGCACCTTACCGCATGGCTCCAGCAGAACTAAAAGAACTTCATGAGCAACTACAGGAGCTGCTTGACAAAGGCTTCATACGCCCTAGTCACTCACCATGGGGAGCACCTGTATTGTTCGTGAAGAAGAAGGATGGGAGCATGCGCCTGTGTATAGATTACAGAGCACTGAACCAAGTCACCATCAAGAACAGGTATCCTCTTCCCAGAATTGATGACTTGTTCGATCAGCTAAAGGGAGCAGCAGTGTTCTCTAAGATAGACCTCAGATCAGGTTATCATCAGGTGAAGGTCAAAGAAGGGGATATACCCAAGACAGCATTCAGGACCAGATACGGACATTATGAGTTCGTAGTCATGCCCTTTGGCGTGACAAATGCTCCAGCTACTTTCATGGACCTCATGAACAGGATATTCAGAGAATACTTAGATAAGTTCATTATCGTGTTCATCGATGACATTCTTATCTATTCAGGAACTCAGGAAGAACATGCAGAGCACCTGAGAATAGTATTGCAGGCCCTTCAGCAGAACCAGCTATACGCCAAGTTCACAAAATGTGAATTTTGGTTAGACCAGGTGTCCTTCCTGGGTCATATCATCTCAAAGGATGGTATCATGGTAGACCCCAGTAAGATAGAAGCTGTGAGCAATTGGAAGAGACCCAAGAACGCTAGTGAGATCAAAAGCTTTCTGGGATTAGCAGGTTATTACAGAAAATTCGTAGAGGACTTCTCCAGGATAGCCTCCCCACTGACAGCTCTCACCAGGAAGAACAGAAAATTTCAGTGGACAGAGGACTGCGAGAACAGCTTCAGCGAGCTAAAAAGAAGATTGACCAGTGCACCTATTCTAGCTTTACCAGAGAACACAGACAGCTTCGACATTTATAGTGATGCCTCTAAGTTGGGACTGGGAGCAGTGCTGATGCAAAATGGCAAGGTGATCGCCTACGCCTCCAGACAACTCAAGGATTATGAGAGGAATTACCCCACTCATGACCTTGAGCTGGCAGCAGTAGTGTTCGCTCTCAAGATTTGGAGACATTACTTGTATGGAGCTCAGTGCAGAGTGTATACAGATCATCAGAGTCTGAAGTACTTCTTCACTCAGAAGGATCTGAATATGCGACAGCGCAGATGGCTAGAGCTGGTCAAGGACTACGATATAGACATCCTCTACCACCCAGGAAAAGCAAATAGGGTAGCGGACGCTCTTAGCAGAAAGTCCAGTGCTGCCCTATTATCTCTAGCAGCCATGTCACCACCCCTACAGAAAGAGATCACAGATTTTGGTCTCGAACTCATAGTCGGACAGCTCTCTACTATGACATTAGAGTCTACCTTGCTTGGTGACATCCAGACAGCTCAGGAGCAGGATCCTGAAATTCAGAGAATCAAGCAAGGTTTAGCAGAATCAGAAAGTGGAGAGTTCAAAATATCAGATAGCGGGGTACTATATTTCGGCGACAGGCTATGTGTTCCAGATCAGGAGGAACTACAGAAGAAAATCCTAGATGAGGCTCACAAGACTCCTTACGCGATGCATCCTGGCTCCACCAAAATGTACCAGGACTTGAAGAAACGTTTTTGGTGGTCTGGGATGAAGAGAGACATCGCTCGATATGTCAGCACCTGCCTAACCTATCAGAGGGTTAAGGCAGAACATCAGAGACCAGGAGGAGTTTTGCAGCCTATTCAGATTCCAGAATGGAAGTGGGAAGACATTTCTGTGGACTTCATAGTGGGATTACCCAGAACCACGAATGGTTTTGATACCATCTGGGTAATAGTCGACAGGTTGACTAAATCAGCCCACTTCTTAGCTATCCGGATATCCTACTCATTGAAACAGCTAGCTCAGTTGTATCTCAAGGAGATCGTTAGATTACATGGAGTCCCACGAACCATTATTTCAGACAGAGACAGTAGATTCACATCACACTTCTGGGAGTGTGTACAGTCAGCTTTGGGCACGAAGTTGAAGTTTAGCACAGCCTTCCATCCTCAGACAGATGGATAGACGGAGCGGGTAAATCAGGTACTCGAAGATATGCTCCGCGCATGTGCCCTAGATTTCAAAGGAAGTTGGTGCAAATATCTGAGTCTAGTAGAATTTGCATACAACAACAGCTATCAGGCCACTATCGGTATGACACCTTATGAGGCTCTCTATGGGCGGGGGTGTAGATCTCCAATCTGCTGGTATGAGAGTGGTGAATAGAAAGAACTAGAACTTCATACAGATCTAGTGGCAGATACCACAGCAGTTATACAGCAGATCCGCAAAAGATAGAGAGAGCTCAGAGCCGCCAGAAAAGCTATGCTGATACACGGCGCAGACCTTTAGAGTTTTCAGTTGGGGATTCAGTGTTCCTCAGAGTAGCTCCCATGAAGGGAGTAATGTGTTTTGGGAAGAAGGGCAAGCTAAGTCCCAGATATGTGGGACCATACCTTATCAGCAGAAGAGTGGGCAAGGTAGCATATGAGCTAGAGCTACCCCAGGAAATGTCAGCTGTCCACAATGTATTTCATGTCTCTATGCTGAAGAAGTATACCCCAGATGCCACCCAGGTGATTGAGCCCCAGTCGGTACAGATCCGCGAAGACCTCAGCTATGATAGTCGGCCTATTCAGATAATAGACCGAGCAATTAAGAAATTATGGAACAAGGAAGTACCATTAGTCAAAGTTATTTGACACAGTCACACAGCAGAAGAGGCAACTTGGGAGACAGAAGCCAGCATGAGACAGAAGTATCCAGAATTATTCTAAATTCAAGGATGAACTTTTTATAAGGTATGGAGGATTGTAACGCCCGAAAATTCTTAAAATTATTTTAGAAATATTCTATGATTTTTCTGGAATTTTAGAATATTTTTATGGAATTTTTAGACTAGCGGAAGTAGCAAAAATAAATAGAAAACGAAAATAGCCTAAGCGGGAATTGAACCCGAGACCTATTGGGTCCTATGCCTTATGGTGAACCATGCTAACCAAGTGAACCCAGCAGGGCCGTGCTGAAAGGAAAGGGAAACATTTATATTTAAGTTTAAGTTGGGCCGAAATACCCACTTGATATAAATAGGGAATTAATGGGTGAAGAGTTATTTTTGCTCTTTAACGTGACTTGCTCCTCCTCACCCTAGTTTCCGCCGACCCTCTCCCTTCTCTTCCCCTCTCGGCGCCGACCACAAGAACAAGCAAGGGTTCCGTTCCAAGGGCAATTCCGACGACGACTTTGACACGTGGACGTTCCCCTCCGCGAGAAGAACGCATAGACGCGAGAAGATCGTCGAAAGGATCGTCTCCTCCAGAAATCTAGCGATTAGAATCGTAAGAAACTTTGAATAGAAGGTAAGAAATCCATCACCTGCAGTATAAGTAGCTTCCGTGTGAATTCCATGTGTTAGTTTAATAGTACGTCGATTTCCAACACAAAGGATGCGAATTAGCGCATGCCAAGTGTTCGATAAATTGTGTAGTTCAGTAAAATGCAGTTTAGGCATTTTAGTAGCTTAGATAAATGCAATAGAAGCATCTTTACAGTTTATTTAGTCTTGCTTCAGCTTTTACCGGACTAGATGTCCAATGGGTGGGCTCCCACAGTCGCCTCTAGGTTTAGATAACCTAGTTCTAGGTTTAGACAACCTAGTAAAAGCAAGATCAGTATTTATTAGCTAGTGTTCAGTATTTTACTTTTCAGTGACACTTACTGGATTAGATATCCATTGGGTTGAGCTCCCATAGTCGTCCCTAGGTTCAGATAACCTAGTAACCCTACTAAATTCGGGACTTGCAAACCCGGGTTTAGTTAGGGATGCGCGCATAGCACGTACAGTTGCCGGGCCCAAACAGCAGCATGATTATGTATTTTCACCTATTATATGTATATAGTTTTCAGACTCTCACCAAATAGCTAGGTGAATTCAATACAGCTTTAGTATTAACTAGAATTAGCTCAGTTCAGCTTTTCTATCAGTTTAGTTCTCAGTTCATACAACATGATAGTTTATGATTAGCTCTTATTGCCATGATCAATTAGCTTTTTATGTGTTGTATGCCATGCCATGTTTAGCATATTCAGTTTGTATTTCAAATAGCATGTTTTAAAATCATGAATTGCATCGTATGCATGTTTTAGTGAGGTAGATGGTTTCTTACTAAGCGAAAGCTTATAGATACTTCTTTTCCTTATACTGCAGATAAAGGTAAAGGAAAGATGGACTAGCGGAGGCTGGAGGGCAATGCTACGAAGATGAGTGTGGGCAGGAACTTGGAGTAGAGATCTTAGGGAATCACAGCAAGCTTGTTTAAGCATGTGAACCTTTTAGCATTTTGTTATTTTGCACCTTCGTATGTTAAGTGTTATGAATTAGTTAATCATGCATCCTATCATGTTTAGAACACTATTTTTGTGATGTTAGAATGTTTGGCATTTAGTTTAGACCTTGTAATGTGATTGAGGCACGAAGCAGTGCTGAAATCAGACCTTTGGCACGAAATCAGAAACTCGAATCGATCAGCTGATCGATTCGAGAGTTTCCAATCGATCGAAGGATCGATTGGGCATCTGGTCTCACGAACAGTAGGCCTCTGGATCGATCGGTCGATCGATCCAGCCAATTCCGTCGTGAACAGAAGGCTCTGGGATCGATCACCGGATCGATTGACCAGTCTGGATCGATCAGCCGATCGATCCAGAATATTGCCCGAGCACAGTAGCGTGCTGGATCGATCACTGGATCGATCCAACCTATGTTCCGCATACAGTAGCCGGCTGGATCGATCACTGGATCGATCCGACCATTCCAATCGATCCGTGGATCGATTGGTAGGCCTGATATCAGCGAGAAAATGTCTAAGTTCAGTTCCTTGGCCATGGGGAAGGTAAAACATGTTATGAGTAGTTAGTTTACCTCCCTTAGCATGTATAGAACCAAGAAATGTCAGTAGTTAGTAAAATTTTAATTAGTACAACTTCCGCATTTAGATTTAGTAATGGTCAGGGAATAGTTTAGCACAGCATAATGTGACGATCGTCCTTACAGCCTAGTAGTAGAAGGCGGGTCGTTACAGCCACCTTGTCGCCTTCCTTTATCTGCAGTAAGAGAAAATGCAATCTATAAGCAAAATGCTTAGTAAGCGCTATCTAACTCACAAAAACTCGATATGCATGTGAATATACTGAAAATTAAAACTGAATGCTCAAAAGGAAAATTACTCATGATCATCTACTGGTAAAAGAAACAAACATACTGAAATGCTAAACATGTAAAGCTACTCATGCTCTTCTAATAGCAAAGAACAGTAAGCTAATCTAAATAACATGCTAGCATAAAAGGAAACTAAACTTACTGATTTTAAAACAAAGTGAAACTTAATTCATTTGTTCTAAACTTATTCTTTTATACTTTTATACTTTTTTGAAACTTATTTTGTTTGTTCAAAAACTTATACTTATAATACTTCAAAATAATAATCAACTTTCTTCTTGGGCCCGACAACTGTACTTGCTATGCGCGCATCCCTAACTAGACCCGAGATAGCTGGTCCCGAATCTAGTAGGGTTTACAAGGTTATCTAAACCTAGGGACGACTATGGGAGCCCAACCCAAGGACAAATGAGAGTCCTGCATACTAGGTTATCTAAACCTAGGGACGACTATGGGAGCCCAACCCAAGGACAACTGAGAGTCTAGTACAGTGCCACTGATAAAAGTAAAATACTGATTTATAAGCTAATTTATCTTATCTTGTTCTTGCTAGGTTATCTGAACCTAGAGCTAGGTTATCTAAACCTAGGGGCGACTATGGGAGCCCACCCATTGCATTGAACCGTAGTCCCATATGAACTGAAGTAAGACTAAGCATGCCATATATAAGAATTGTAGAATGAAATACTAACTAATTGAAATATTGCATACTAATATTCTGCACTTGCAAGCTTAGTAAAATCTGCATACCTACCTAACCGAAAATCTGGAATTCATAGTGAGCTGCCCTAATTAACAAAACAACAACTAATACAAGGTAATACCATAATTCAACTCATGCATAATTTATCAAGGACTATAGCTCTAGTTATTCCATAGTCGTACACCTCCTAAGCAATGGAAGAGCAACTACAATAAGCTACAGCAGAGTCTTATCATTTAAATTTCATACAATTTATAAAACTCAAGCAACAACCACTACAATCGATTATAACTTGACAACCGAAAATCATCACAGAACTTTGTTGACAGTAGTAAGAAGCACAAAGAAAATTAAGTATATTGTACACTACAAATCAATCCACTACAATTTCGTCAAACAAATCTCATACCAAAGAAAACCCAGAGCATCTGATCAATTCGTAAAGCCTCGGTGATCAACAACCCGACCAAAACCATCCAAGCATCAAATAAAAATAGCCACCATTGAAACCATTCGGAACCCCAAGAAATCAATTCAGAAAGCTCGATCTATCAAGGAAATTACCCTACTAAGCCATCTTACTACACAATCCTCTTTCCCTTAATAGAAATCAGAAGAAATCGAAGAACAGATTAGGAATCCCACGGAAACTTCAAAAACACAACTCATTAAGCCAAATATCGCCTAAGCTCCTGTTCTCTACCCTATGGATCTCACGTTACCATATGAATGTGTACTTGCTCAACTATGTAATCATCCTCTTTCTCGTTCTTTCTTTGAACCTCACGGCAACAAGCCCTAAACGGAAAATCCCCACAGCAAAATTTGGAAACAAGGAAGAAACGAGAACCCAGAGCTACTCTACTGCAGGTGAGGAAGCACTTACCTCGGTTCCTTGGACTCACGACCGAAAAGAGGTAGCTAGGGCTTCGGGAAAAACTCTAGCTCCCGACCTCTCCTTGCGCCCACTTGCTCTTCTCGAAGAGGGGATCACGAAGGTGTAAATGGCTCCAGGAGAACCCCCCCCCCCCCTCGACCGGCCACCGGAGTGATGCCCTAACCCCCTTTCGTTTCTGCCCGAGAGGAAAAACGCCGATGCTGTCGCGAACGAGGAAAGGGGAGAGGGAGAGAAAGAATTTCGGGGTTAGGGTTAATACCTAAATTCTCCTTTTTATAACTAGGTATTCTGTTAACTTGTTTAAGTAAATTTTCCTACCTTTTCTAAATAGAACCGATGGCTGGAGCACTTGGTCAGCCGGCCTTTGACCGAGTCAAGGGTCGTTGGTTCGAATCCCCAGCCAAGCCTTTTTATTCCCTTTTTTTCTACTATTAACTATTTATTACTTAAATACAATTCGACCCTTATTTGATCAAGTAATAACTGCTTGCACACTTGGTCAGCTGGGTTTTGACCGAGTCAAAGGTCGCTGGTTCGAACCTCGGCTTGGACATTTTTTTGTCAAAACTTCCTTTGTTTAGTAAAAATACCAAACGACTTCCAAAAATTACATAAAAATACTCTAAAAGTTTCTAAAAATCTCTAGAATATTTCTAAAGTATTTCTAAATATTTTTAACCTCTATTAGAACTCCAAATGAGGAAATTTGGGTCATTACAAATGGACCCACTATATACATCCCCCACTAATCAAAGGGGCATGATACGTTGGAAGTCTTCAATAGTTTAGTAGGATGATGAGGAATATTCTAATGTTTCTGAAAAGATATACACATTTTTACAAGTTGAGCTGCATCTGCTTGCAAGGCGGGCCAGAAATATTCTACTAGTAATATTTTTCTGGCAAGGGATCGTCCTCCTATATGGTTGCTACAGGAACCTTGATGCACTTCTTGTAGAATATACTGCATATCTTTTGGTCCAATACATTTAAGCAAAGGACTAGAGAAAGCCCTCTTATAAAGTTAATCACCCACCATGGTGTATCAACTAGCCCTCTTCTTGAACACATGTGCTTGCTCTCCATCTGTTGGTAAAATACCTTGTTATAAGAATAGAATGATTGATGTTCTCCAATCACCTTGGATTTTCGTATCAGCCTATCATTCAATACAAGATACTAGCACTGTTTGATCTACTGGTCTATCCAAATTCCAAGGTATTATGACAGAGGTTAATTTGGCTAATTTATATGCTACTTAATTCTCTGATCGAGGAATCTTCTGTATGTTTACTTCTTGAAACTTAGCTTTTAGCTTATCAAATGCTTCCAGATATAATTTGAGTCATTCACTACTGATCTCAAAATTAGTTGTTAATTATTGTGCTGCCAACTAAGAATCAGAATAAATCCAAACTCGAGCAGCTCCTACGTGTCGTGCAGCTTGTAGCATTGATATTAGTGCTTCATATTCTACCTCATTATTGGTAGCTCTATAATTCAATCGGACAAAGAGTTGCATCTGATCTTCCCTTGGCGATATGAGAAGAATTCCAATACCGCTACCTTGTCGAGTGGAAGTCCCATCTACATATATTTTCCAAGTTTCCTCTTCCTCTGGTCCCTGCACCTCTGTTATAAAATCAGCTAGAGGTTGAGCTTTGATTGTCGCCGGGGGTTAGTGCTGTATATCATACTCACTAAGCTCAGTTGTCTATTTAATCAACCGCACGAATGCCTCTGGATTAATGAGTACTCGACCCAAAGTGGTATTAGTTAACACTATGATTGAGTGTGATAGGAAGTAAGGGTGTAACCTTCTAGTAGCTAATATCAATCGATAGGCCAATTTGTCGAGTGCAGTATATCGGCACTCGGCTCCCTTTAATAAATGACTTAATAAATACATAGGTTGTTGTTCTTTCCCTTCTTGCCTTACTAACACCAAGCCCACAGCATGCTCATTTGCTGCCAGATACACCCATAAAGTTTCCCCCACTACTATTTTAGCTAATACAAGCAAAGTGGACAAGTAATTTTTTAACTCTTGAAATGCCTTATCACAATCTTCATCCCATTGGAACTTGGTAGCTCATCGAAGTATTTTGAAGAAAGGAAGGCTTCGGTCAGCCAATCGAGAAATGAAGTGTGATAGGGCAGTGATCCAACCGGTCAACCTCTGCGCCTCCTTCATGTTATGTGGTGGAGCCAAATCTTGAAGTGCTTGTACTTTGCTGGGATTAACCTCTATTCCTCTATCAGTTACCATATAACCTAGAAATTTTCCACTTTTAACTCCAAACAAACATTTACATGGATTAAGCTTGAATCCATATTGCTGCAAAGTTCTACAAGTTTCTGTTGGTGCGGTTAGAACTAACGGTCTAACTCAAGTTTTGATGAATGACAAAATATGTTAAGTTAGTCTTGTTGTTATCTAACACTCTGACCAAGTGTGTAGGAGAAGCCTAGCCAAGTCGACGGGCTGACCTGATGTCTGGAACGAAGTCCAAATGGGTCGACAGGCTGATCGGACGTTTGGCACGAAGTCCAGCTAGGTCGACGGCCTAATCGGATAGCTGGCACGAAGCCCAGATAAGTCGAAGGGCTGACCAGACATCTGGCAGGTAAGTGGAGGTAAGTCACTGGCGGGGAGTGATTGTGAAGATGTGTTACCTGGAAGGGAACATTAGGCGTCGATCCGACTTAGACCCATTTCGGATATCTAAGTCGAGATCGTGACTAGATTCCGGTCTCGAGGAGACGGAATCTAGCTAATACTCTACATGTTAACTTTAAACTGTGCTAACACTTTATTTTGTAGGATAATGTTATTTGCATTTTGCCTCGGACTAACTCTTTCTTGCAGGAGAAGAATTTTCTGGAGAAGAGTGGTTCGGGCGCCCGGAACCGGAAGTGAATTTCTATCCGTAACGTCATTTTGCCACGTGGAGCGCCCTGGTTTTCTCGGTTAAGTCATATTCAGGGCACCCTGGAGGTTCCGGGCACCCCGAACCTCCTATATAAGGAGGGTAAAGGCTGAAGCTCAACACAACAACAAAAGATGTACTCCTCTGTGCTCCTGCGACGCTGCCAAAAGGTCTCCTACAAAAAGTGCTATTCCTGTTTCTGTTTCTTTTTATTTATTGTCGGCTTTTTTTTCGCTAATTAATTCCTGTACTTAGTTTGTAATAATCTTTCGAGTTATTAGTGATTGCCCATCGAAAACACCCTTGTGTGCGGGCCTTGGAGTAGGAGTCGCCAAAGACTCCGAACCAAGTAAAACCACTTGTGTCATTTGCTTTATTATTTTCAGCTGCTTACTCTCGAAATTTTAAATCGATATTCACCCCCCTTTATCAAATTCACGATTCAACAAGTGGTATCAGAGCAGGTACCGCTCTGATTTGGTGCAACCACCAATCAGACAAAGGGGGGGGGCCTTTTAAAGAAAAATTAGATTTCGTTTTTGCTTAAAATATATTCTTACGCCTTTAGTTTTTCCCTCCAAAAATATTTTTGAAAAGTTCACTTTCAATTTTTTCACCGTTGGTTAATATTGATAAAATATCGCATTTACCAAAATTTGAAATAATATTTTTTATTAATATTTTATTTTTTGGGTGAAATATTATATTGTTTCTCCAGCACGGTTAATCCAAGACCAAGTCATGGGACTCTTTTTGTTTGTTTTCTTGTGTGCAAGATCAATGTCTCTTCTAGAAGGACGGAACACCCACAAACCACCTTCATATGAGATGTACGAGAGGCATGAATTCAATTTGTGGAGGATGCAGATGGAAAGCTTCATCTCCATGAACGACTTTGATAGTGGCTTGGCACTGAGAAGATCAACATAAAACTCGGAAGCAAACCAAAAGATAATAAAATTAGTTTCAGAATTATTACCTAACAAAGTTAATTATAAGATAGGAAAAGTCAAGGATTCCCACGAGTTTTGGGCCTACCTGACCAAGCTTCACGAGGAGCCGATGGAGCTAGAGGATCAAGTCAAACTAGAGTTCGAATCTGATTTCGAATCCCCAGAGTCATCCTCAGAATCAGACCAAACAAGCTTTATGGCCTTAATGGCACAAGAAGAGATGGAAGGAACTAAATCAGAGTTAGAACAAAATTCAGAAGTCGAATCTGAGACGACGGTGGACAAGGAGGAGAATCCTAACAAGGATTCTAAAGGTAAATTTGAAATTTCAAAATTTAAATATCATTTAATATGTTTTAAATGCAGTGAAAGAGGGCATTACAAAAGTAAGTGTCTCACCTATAAGACTCAAATCACACAACTAGAGGTAAAGGAGAAGTCGACACCTAAAATTCAAAAAGGGAAGGAGCATATCCAATGCTTCAATTACAAAAAGATGAGTCATTACAAACCTCAATGTCTAGAAAGAAGGCCCAAAGATCCAGGGGGAGCAAAGGTTAGTAAGTTTACTATACATGACAATCCAGTTTTTTCTACACATAGTAGTAAATTAGATAATTATCATTGCTCTAGGTTAGATGTACCTCAATAATTAGATGTGCATGCTCAACCAAATAAATTAAAAAATAAAAATCTAAGCAATAATTTAGAGTGTAATTCCTTAATCTTTTATTCAAGATTTAGGAAATTAGAAAAACAAATTAATCTTTTGAAAAATAAACAAGAACAAATAATTAAATCATTAAATCTAGACTTGAATTACAAGTCTAAACCAAATCTAAGATATAATCAAGTATTGTTTTTATTATAAAATTAATCAACAAGATATAATTCAAACAATTTAATTAATTTAAAATTAAATTAACATTTAAATTGAATTAAGACTTAAAACTTAAATTTAAATTCAAAATTAAACATTAAATCTTCACTAAAACTTAAAAATAATAGACCAATAATTCAGGGGGAGACTCCAGAATAGCTAGCACCTCCAAAATTAACCTACCCGATAGGGTAACCAAAACGAACCTACCCGGCAGGATAATTAGGACTAGCTTAAAAAGGGATAATAGTTTAACTTGACCTATGGTATTGGTGAAATTTTGGATGATCATTTGGCTTAGTGGAACTAACTGAAGCTATCCTTTACGAATCCTAACTAGTTAGACCAAGGTTTTGTATTAAGTTCAATGGATAGGACTATTTGAAAAATCTCGAAGGCATGGTTACTTTAATGATGTCCAAGTGACTCACCATAGCCCAGAAGTTTATCCAGAGAATGTCTATTTGTTGAGCTCAAAGCTAAACCTGAATCTAACACAAAGTTAAACCAAATCCTGAAATTGAATCCAATTCATCTCACAAAAACTATAAAATTCCCTGATTGAAACATAGATCGAGTGAGATGACTAAGGACTTCGAATCAAATCGAAACAAATCGAATCGGATCGAACCAATTCGAATCAAATCGAACCAAACCAAATCGAATCGAACTAAATAAATTTAAATTAAATATAATTTAATCAAATTAAATTAAATTAAATCAAATCAAATTAAATTAAATTAAAATTAAAATTAAAATTAAACTAAATTAAATCAAATCAAATTAAGTTAAAATAACTTAAATTAAATTAAATTATTTTGTATTAAAATTCATGTTAAAAAATCATTTAAAAATTATTAAAAAATTATTGAAAAATCTTTTAAAAAGTATTTAAAAATTCTTTTATAAATCATTTTAAGAATTATTTAAAAATTCTTTTAAAATTCCTTTAAAAATTCTTTCAAATATTATTTTAAAAATTATTTAAAAACTATTTTAAAAATTCTTTAAAAACTATTTTAAAAAAATTCTTTAAAAATTATTTTAAAAATATTTTAAATTTTTTTAAAAATTATTTTTAGAATTATTAAAAAATTATTTTTAAAATTATTTAAAAACTATTTTAAAAATTATTTTAAAACTATTTTTAAAATTCTTTAAAAAATATTTAAAAATTCTTTAAAAATTATTATAAAATTATTTAAAATCTATTTTAAAATTCTTTAAAATTATATTAAAAATTCTTTTAAAAAATTATTTTAAAAACTCTTTAAAAAATATTTTTAAAATTATTTTAAAACTATTTTAAAAATTCTTTAAAAATTATTTTAACTTAAAAATTATTTTAAAAAATTAATTTAACTTAAAAATATTTTTTAGAAAAAGAGGTGTTTTAACAATTAATTGAAATTAAAAATTAGTTTAATTAACGTCATTTCGCCACATAGAGCGCCCTGGTGGCTCGGTTACATCATATTCAGAGCGCCCTGGAGGTTCCGGGCGCCCTGAACCTCCTATATAAGGAGGGTAAAGGCTAAAGCTCAATACAACGACGAAAGATCTACTCCTCGTGTTCCTGCGACGCTGCAAAAAGCTCTCCGACAAAAAGTGCTATTCCTGTTTCTCTTTCTTTTTATTTATTGTCGGCTTTTTTTCACTAATTAATTCATGTACTTAGTTTGTAATAATCTTTCGAGTTATTAGTGATTGCCCATCGAAAGCACCCTTGTGTGTGGGCCTTGGAGTAGGAGTCGCCAAATGCTCCGAACCAAGTAAAATCACTTGTGTCATTCGCTTTATTATTTTCCGCTGCTTACTCTTGAAATTTTAAATCGATATTCACCCCCCCCCCCCCATCTATCGAATTCACGATCCAACAATTTCTTCTACATCCGTGCATAAATATGAGGCTTGGAGAGATTTGATGAGTATATCATCCACGTACACTTCCATGTTTCTCTTGAGCTATTTCTGGAAGACTTTGTTCATGAGTCTCTGATAGGTAGCTCCTACATTCTTGAGTCTGAAAGGCATAAAATTATAGCAGTAAGTACCCTCAGCAGTTATAAAACTAACCTTTTCTTGGTCTTTATTGGCGAGTGATACTTGATGATACTATTGGGGAACATTGGTGGTCAGCTTGTCGGAGGGGAGAAATAGCCCTACACAAATAAAAGAGATACCCTTCTTGGACTTTTAAAATAATACTTGCATAATTAATTAAAGGATGAACTTAAAAGAAAAGAGACACCAGAGTTTACTTGGTTACAATTGGGGAGGTTGTTAATCCAATGAAGATGATCACACTAAATTCTCTTTCAGGCGGAGAAGCCTCTTTTACAACAGTGTAAGCACAGAAAGAAGGAAGCTAAACAAAACAGAAAAGCACACAAGTGTTGTTATAATTTCTTGTTGAATTGATAAGCTTCTGGACCAAGATTGTATTTATAGTCTTGGTCGGGGCGCCTGGAGGGTTCCAGGCACCTAGAAGGGGATAAAACTTTATCCCCTATACAACGGATCACGGTCAAACATGATCTGGTCAAAGGTCAGGTTTCGGGTGCTCGGAATAGCTCTGGGCGCCCCTACTGGTCCGGGCGCTCGTACTGGTCTGGTTGCCCGGATTGGGTCCAAGCACCCGAATCACTAAAGTCAACATAGTTGACTTTTTTTGAGTCGGGCCCTCTGCTTCGATTCTACTCGTCTCGGTCCGGGTCTTTTGCTCCGGCTCCGCTCACTTAGGTGATTCCAACCAACCGAAATAAGGCACACCTGAACCTAATTTTGGTCTTCTCGTGCAACCTTCTGCTCCGGCTTCTCGTCCCTCAAAAATGTCGCGCGCTTCCTTCTTGTCCGCCCGCGTACTCTTTCGCAGCACCTCGTCCCTCAGACACACTGAACCCGTCAGCTCTCTTCCGTGTCGTCCTTCTCGCTAGCTGCGCCTTTTGCTCGACTTCTTGTGTTCCTAAGCTCCTGCACACTTAGACACAAGGTTAAAACACCATAGGACCTAACCTAACTTGGTTGATCACATCAAAACAATCTTGAAGTTCCAACAATCTCCCCCTTTTTGATGTGAGCAACCCAAATTAAGCTAGAGTAAGTGACATAAAGTTAAAATAATAAATTCTACAATAAAATACACAAAATAAAAAAAAATTGAATCTACCTCTCCCTAGACTTAATCTTTTCCTTCTCCCCCTTTGATCATATAAAAATTGGGTACCAAGAAAAATCTAAGGGTACTAATTTAAAAAAAAAAAACTTTGAAAAATTTTGAAAATTTTGTTATCACCAAAAATTTGTAATAATTCTAGAAACCTTTTTTTAAAAAAAAAATTAAGTAAAACAAATTTCAAGTAGAGAAAAAGACTTTCTAAAAAAAATTCTAAGTTAGACAACTTTGCAAAAAAAAATTTGAGAAATTTTTCTAAGTTTTCGCAAAAAATATTTTTGGCAAATTAAAAAAAAATAGTAACCTTTTTAAAGCATTATTTAATTTCAATTTAATGTTTTATCATTTAGTCAATTAAACTTTTTATTTCAATACTTGGCTTCCAGACAGTGGCGAGACACTAGGCCTTCTTGGTTATTGGAGTAACAATCACTTTCTAGACAAAGTCTCATAAAGAAATTAAACGTTTAATTTTCTAGCTGAAAGCGTTAAATCTAAGTTCAAGTTAAACATGACTTCAAAATCCAATATAGGTTCCAGCCAACTGGGTTAATTAGGTATTTTTTAGGGACATATTTCTTTGAAATATTTCTAATTTGTCCCTTGTGATATCTAAAATACCAATTTAGATTAATGAATTTTCTAAAACTTGTATTAGATGAGCATGCAAGATTTTTTAAGTTATTTATTTCTTTTTGCAAATTATCATTTTCCAATTTTACTTTGTCAAACTCTTCTAACGAGCAAGATTTAGCTATAATTAATTTTAAATTTTTAATCTCTTTTTCTAATTTGTAGTAAGATTTAGTTAATATCTTAACAAACTTAAATAGTTATCAGGAGGAATAGATCGTACCTGACTTACCTTGTCGATCTCGATATCCGTAGCTCCCCCTAAACTGTTACTTTCTTCCGATGTAGCTCCCCCTTCATTGATGCTCTCGATGCTCATTTCGGACGAGCTTGAATCATATTCTTTGTCCTGATGACTTGCCATTAATGTAAGTTCGAAGAAGGCCTCGACTTTCGATTCGATCGACGTATCGTCCCACGTCGGTTTTAGTGTCTTGAACTTGTCTGTTTGGACAGGCTTCTTTCCTTTATCCTTGTCCTTATTCCTTAGCTTGGGGTAGTTGTCTTTGACGTGCCCTTCTTCATTGCAGTTGTAACGACCACCCTTCTTACTGCTACTACTACCTAAGGGTGACCGTTACTTAACCACTAACTCTACTTAACCGGTGTGATTAAAAACCACATGGAAACCCTACCGAAAAATTTTGACAGAATCTCCCCTGTACCGGTGACCTTAAACTGATATACAAACACTGTATACATCAGCCACTGGCGGCTAGAACATATATCAGACAACCACGCAGTTTATATATATGAAAAAGAATCAAAATACTGAAAGAAATAACTCTATCAATGCATGATAAAAACACTCCAATGAAAATAGCATATACAAGTTCTAAACTCTTTTAACAAATCGACGGAAGCAATCTTAATAATTATTTTTAAGCTAAGTCCCAAGATCTCTCCATAGTCCTGGCATCACACACCGTCACAGCATCTCCTTGTCGCCTTCCTTCTTATACTTTTCCTCTTCCTTTATCTTTTATCTGCAGTAGGAGAAATGCAGACTATAAGCAAAATGCTTAGTAAGCGCTATCTAACTCACAAAATCTTGATATGCATGTATATAAATAAAAGAAACATGCTAAAACTGAATGCTAACATGTAAAGCTACTCATGCTCATAAATAGCAAAGAAATCAACTAACTGAAAAGCTAACATATAAAGCTAAACATGCTCATCAACTAGCAAATAAATAACATGTAAGAAACTAAACATGTAAAAGCTGCTAGCATAAAAGAAAGCTAAACTTGCTGATCTTTAAAACAAATTGAAACTTACTTCATTTACTCTAATCTTATTCTTTTATTTCACTTGTTTAAAATTTATACTTTAATACTTGAAAATAATAATCAACTTCTCTTGGGCCCAGGCATAGTACCATTTTATGCGCGTTCCCTAATAGGTTGGGCTAGCGATCCGCCAATCCTAAAAGAGCAGACCTTGGTCTACCAGGGCCAAGACCTTGGAATTGGACACCTGGATTTGTTTAACGACAACCTTGGAAGTCGGGTACTAGCCTCTTCTTAAAAGTAAAATACTTATTATCTTAATTACTTCTTCTTTAAATGCCTTGGCATTTTAATAGCATCTTATGTGCCAAAATCCCTAAAGTCTTGACTTTGGGATTTACTTAAGGCCTTGGCCTTTTCTTTCTTTTCTTTTTCTTTCTTTTTACTTGTTAATGCTTCTAAAAGAATTTGGTAGAACTCTTATTTTCCCACTAGAATACATGGTTGTTCATGCTTATTAAAATAGCAAATGAAAACTAAAGAAACTGATCATGCTCAACTCATAGTAATTAAAAACTGCACATGCTCAATAATAGCAAATGAAAACTAGAAAATCTGCATATAAGACTAATACAAATCTGCACTGTGAATGTTACAAAATTCTGCAAACATTCCTACCTCGAGAGAAAACTATTGAGGCATATATACACCTAAGAAAACTAGGCTGAATTCTATACCAAATCATGCCTAATGAGCTAGAGAAAAATGGATATTGCTTCTACTTAAACTCGATGTTCACTAACTACTCAGCTAAATCCCTAGCAACCATTCTGCACAATAAATTACGAAATAAAGGAATCAAGCTTGCTGAATTGAAACTTTAAAAAAATTAAACTTGCTGAGCTATCAAAAAGAAAGGTTGTCCTATACTCTAATAGAGTTGTACGTTTCTGCAGTGAACACAAAGAAAACTTGAACTGGAATAAGCTCCAAAGGGGTTGTTCTAAGCTCTAGTAAAGCTATTCGTGGTTACAAAAATGCATTGATATGCTAAACTACACTAAGAAGGAATTTAAATCTGTGTCAAAGAATTAATAACACAAAGTCTAGCAACATGTTAAGGATTAATAACACTAAGTCTAGCAGCATGTTAAGGATTAATAACACCACCAAACCTGCACAGTAACTCCAACTCAAGCTAAAACGTGCTGGGATAGGGTCATATGGAAGGGTGTACTTTGCAATTCTAAACAATGAAAAGCCCAAAAATCCACCGAGCATAAACCCAATTCAAACAACTACTAACCTGTTTGATACAAAGGAATAGACAATCATGCAAAGATAGGGCTACATAGCTCCAACATTCTAACTTCCAAAAAGAATTAGAAATCAAACGATAACTATAGAACACTCGCGGCAGAAATCTTCAAAGACAAAACTCCTTACAGCATGCTTCAACAAACAAGAAGAACAAGCATAATCTTTACAACATGATTCGAAATCAAAAAGAACAAGTCAGGAAACTACTCTCAGAAATCTAACTCACGGCAATAAGCATAAAAACCAAAATCCTTAAATCACGGCAGCAAAGGAAGAAAACCTCGGAGCTATCCTACTACAGGTGAGTAGCAACTCACCTTCGGTTCTTGGACTTACAACCGACGGAGACGACCTCTAGGGCTTCAGAGATGTGGCTGTTTCGGCTCTTCCTTGTGCCCGCGTGCCCTCCTTGCCGAGAGAAACTCGAACTTGTGAAGAATCCACGGAGAAGGGAGCTCGCCGGCCGCCGAAAAACAATCCCTAGCCGCTGCTGCGTTTCCGCCCGAGAGAGAAGGCGCCGTCGCGAGGGAGGAGGAAAGGTTCGGGTGAGAAACGTTTAGGGTTCGGGAAAAACTTAAACCCCTTTCTTATAACTAAGATTTTTATTAATTATCATACCTTAAATATAATCCATTCTTTCCTTAATTAACAAAACTCGCTGGCACAGCTGGTCAACCGAGTTTTAACCAAGTCAAAGGTCTCGGCTTCAATCCCTCAGTCGCGCACTTTTTCCCAATTTATTCCCTAATCATTAACTATGCTATAAACTTAGTTCTCACCATATAATGTTAACAAAAACTGTGTAGCTCAGCTGGTTGGGCCGGTTTTGCTTGGGTCAGTCCGACCCGAGGTCGTGGGTTCGAATCTCACCTTTAATGTTTTTTTTTAAAACTTTTTTCTTTTTGTAACCCTACTAAACGACCTCCAAAAATTACGTAAAAGTACTCTAAAAATTCCTAAAAATCTCTAGAATATTTTAAAAGTATTTCCAAATATTTTTATGGACTTTTAGAACTTGAAATAGGGAAATTTGGGTCGTTACAGTAGTGGTAGTATCTGATCGTCCTTTTCTTTCTACCCTACGGATGGTTAGTTTTATTTGAATTAAACAACTTTTTAAAGCGCCTTACCATCATTACCATTTCCTTGCCGTCGAGAGAAGATTTTAACTCATGCTCGTCTCTCGTTACCTTGAGGGCGATGTTGTGCTTCGGCTCCTTCGTACCTGCACATCTCGATTCATGCACTTCAAATGTAGAAAACAATTCCTCTAAGGTACGTAATAGTCTCTAAGTCCTTAGAGATATAAAAAACATCTACTAGGGAAGCCCATTTTGTATTCCTAGGGAATGCATTTAACGCGTACCTTAGCGAATCTCGGTTACTTGACTTTTCTCTGAGATTTGATAGTCCGGTGATGAACTCCTTAATTCTTGAGTGAAGATGCACAATTGTCTCGTCTTCTTTAAGTCGTAGGTTGGTCAGCTGGTTGCGAAGTAAGTCCCGTCTCATGAGCATGGCTTCGGACGTCCCTTCGTGTAGCTCAAGGAACTTCTCCCAAAGCTCCTTTGCTGAATCATAGTTGTCGATTCGGTTGACTTCTTGTGGTGGAAGGAAGCTTAGTAGATGGAACTCTGCTTTGTCGTTTGCCACGTAGTCGGCCTGCTCCTTTTTTGTCCACTGGTATTTTTCCTTACCTTCTGGTGCTATAAAAATGAATTACATTATTAGAAGTAAATCGAAATCAGTTTTAAAAAATATCTGCATTCACTTTTTCTAGCTAGCGAACTCCTCCTCGAACTTTGGCAGGTATATGCTTGGTCCGGCCATCGTCTTTGCTTCGATCGGTGGTTAGCCCTCCTGAAGCGTCCTGGCTCTGATACCACTTGTTGGGGAACGTTGGTGGTTGGCTTGGGGAGAAATAGCCCTACACAAATAAAAGAGATACCCTTCTTGGACTTTTAAAATAACACTTGCATAAATAATTAAAGACTGAACTTAAAAGAAAAGAGACACCGGAGTTTACTTGGTTACAACCGGGGAAGTTGTTAATCCAAGGAAGATGATTGCACTAAATTCTCCTTCAGGCAGAGAAGCCTCTTTTACAGCAGTGTAAGCATAGAAAGAAGGAAGCTAAACAAAACAAGAAAGCGCACAAGTGTTGTTACAATTGCTTTTTGAATTGAAAAGCTTCTGGACCAAGGTTGTATTTATAGCCTTGGTCGGGGCGCCTGGAGGGTTCCAGTCACCTAGAAAGGGATAAAACTTTATCCTCTTCGCAACGGATCATGGTAAAACGTGATCTGGTCAAAGGTCGGGTTTCGAGCGCCCAGAATCGCTCTGGGCACCTGGACCACTAAAGTCAACACAGTTGACTTTTTCGGTCCGGGCCCTTTGCTCCGGTGCTGCTCGCCTCAGTCCGGGTCTTCCACTCCGGCTCTGCTCGCTTGGGTGATTTCGTCCAACCGAAATAAGGCTCACCCGAATCCAATTTCGGCCTTCTTGAGCAACCTTCTGCTCTGGCTTCTCATCTCTCGAAAACACCACGCACTTTATTCTCGTCCGCCCGCGTACTCTTCCGCAGCGCCTCGCCCCTCGGACGTACTAAGCCCATCGGCTCTCTCCCGTGTTGTCCTTCTCGCTAGCTATGTCTTTTGCTCGACTTCTTGTGTTTCTAAGCTCCTGCATACTTAGACACAAGGTTAAAACACCAAAGGACCTAACCTAACTTGGTTGATCACATCAAAACAATCTTGGGATCCAACAGATACCCCTGGTAAGCAACCAGCATACAAATAAATTCACATCTAGCCGTAGAGTCCACTACCTGGTCGATGTGAAGCAGAGGATAATAATCTTTTAGACAAGCTTTATTGAGGTCTCGAAAATCAATACACACTCGCCATTTGTTCATTGGCTTGGATACCAGGACAACATTGGCTAACCAGCTAGGGAATTGCACCTCTCGGATATATCCTTCTTCCAGTAGCTTATCTACTTCTTCCTTAATAATCTTGTTCCGATCGGCCCTAAATCATGCTTCTTTTGTTTAACCGATCGAGCATCAGGATATACATGTCACGCCCCTACAGGAGTCCCTACTGATAAAATTTTGACAGCATCTTCCGTGTATCGGTGATAATATGAAGCAATATACATACACAAACAACACAATAACATATTCATCAGCCCATACAGCTGGAACACACATAATCACGCAGTTTATATAATACAGCCTACTCGGCTGGAACAAAACAACAACACCCACGTAGTTTAAAACACTAACAGTGGAATAACAGAAAAAAAAACCCACAAATGCAAAGTCCACAAAACATCATAGATACAAAGTCCACAAAACAAGTATCAAAATATAATTAGTTCTCATAGCACCAAATCCAACGAATACGAAATGCAAGTAAAGAGAAACAAAACCAAAATCATTCCTCAGATATGACATAGGATTGGCAGGCAGCGTCTCTCCAAGTATCCATGACTCATCTACCTACTACTTGGCAAAAGAAAAACCATTTTGTGGGGTGGTAAGTACTGGGACTCAGCGAGTAAAGGAAAGATAATGTATGAATATAATATCCAAATATAGGGTACCAACAGTATACAGTCTCATAAAAAAAAATAGCAGATACTAAAATAAAACCATAATAAAAGCTCATACCTGAAACCATATCCTAGGCTAGGTAATAGAAGGTTAGAAGTAATACTAATTTGCTACAGTACTGCTCATAACTACAGAGGTAATAAGCAAGGTATATACAAATTTCCAATAAATAAACCAACGTCTAAACATCTACAATGAGAGGATATCTTAACATAAGTAAGCATAACAGCATAAGTGAACAACAGCAGTAAGCGATGGCAGCATAAGTATACCACAACCGCATAAGTAAGCAATAACATCATATGTAAATAGTAGCAGCCAAAGTAAGTATAATAACAGCGTATGCACGGATGGTCACTCCTGCCCACCTCTCTGCACCATGACCCCTGTATGGTCGAGAGGTCGGGTCAGTGACAGACTGTTCACCACTCCAGCTACCACTCTCTCGAGTGGCTGAGGGGACAGTTTCATAGTAGCTAACTAGCTATGTCTGCGATGGGGGCCCCTGTTGCTCGCAACTCCAGCTACCACTATCCATGAGTGGTCGAGTGCGGCACAACAGGACAAGCGGCATCTGCTCCAGCTACCACTCTCTCAAGTGGCCGAGTGTGCGGTCCTGGTCAATGACTCTCTCGACCACAAGGGAGAATTTGTCGTTGACATGCATGTAATGATATGATGCGTAAGCTGCAATAATCTTCATATACATATAAAAAAAATAGAAGCCAGGTATGCTACATGAAGCTAGCATGCTCAGTAAGGTGTGTAAATAACCAACATTCAAAGCAAGTAAAGTATCTAGTATCTGCTAAATATTATGGAAGTCAACAAGAGACTGTATAGATATAGAAACGAGTAGCTCAAAGATCGAGTGGAAGTATCAAGCGCAGAAAAAATAAGAGTGGAGTTAAGGTAAAAATAGTTTCTTATCCAAAATAGTTCATGCACTAAGTTCAAAGAACTACAGAATCAAGGTAAGAAGTACCCGCCTTTATTGCGAAGATCGTGCTAAACCAACCCAACGTCAAATCACCTGTATCGAATCAAAATCCTGCAAACACATGATGAATATTATAGCTATGTCAAACATGAACCAGTTAACTAAATCCATCATGAATTAGGTGGCTAACCCATAACCGAATCTGATTAGGGAAAACCCTTATTTACTAAACAAAATAGAATCACATATCAAACCAAATTCCCCTATACAGAACCATAACAACCTCGAAATCAATTTGTCAATGATCGAATCCGCTACAAGAGACCACAAAGACAAATCCCCAATCCACTCAAATCTGTTACCCCATCCTCCATTACAACAAGAAGAAACAAGTATCAGGTCACGATAAGGAAATCATTAACCCAAAACCCTAATCTTCCTAAACCTGTCCAGGTTAATCACACTAATGGGAGAAGTAAAGAGAAACATGACCAACTTCATATTCAAGCTACAAGAACTTCATTCACTTCAGAGGCATTTAAAGAACAAAACCTTAACGTTTATAGCTCCTACTGCAAATCCAAACGAAAACTGCAAGAATCGAGTCCAAAACTCAACAATTTGAAAGGAAACCGGTCAACACTCGATTCTAGCTCACACGCCCCAATCCATTGTAGAGAACTGGTAACCTAAATACCACCCATTTCAATTACAAACATCCAAACCCGTTGTAGAAAATTGATAGAAATCATATAACAAAGCAAGAGCGCCTCAAGAAAACATCGCACAACCAAATCAACTCACCAGACACCCTAGACATCATCTCGGATTGTATTGTAACCTATGGAAAGAAACATTCATCTCATACTTACAAAGGGAATCTACTTGCTGGATAGCTCTTGTTGCTGTGGGAGGTGGAAGAGATCTAGCTGCCGACTCTAGGACAGGGAGAAGTCGGCCGATGCTAGGGCACAAGGACGGCGGCGCTGTGGTGCTCGCGCGCGAGAAAGGGGCCAACGGTTTTGGTGAGGAAAATCACGAGAGAGGAAGTCACGTGAGGGCTCAGGGAAGAGGAGGAGAGACCGATGGCTATGGCTCAACGGCTGAGGTGCTCGCATGAGGGGGAAGGGGAAGATCGTCGGCTGTTGGTGTGCGAACTCGTAAGGGGGAAGGAGATGGCTTGGGGAAGAGGGAGTCGGCAGTGTGGG
Organism: Zingiber officinale; assembly: GCF_018446385.1. NCBI lineage: Eukaryota > Viridiplantae > Streptophyta > Magnoliopsida > Zingiberales > Zingiberaceae > Zingiber > Zingiber officinale. The sequence continues at coordinate 59,478,415 of NC_055997.1, forward strand.
AGCTAGGGCACGGGAAATTTATAACTTAGGGGTTTTTCAATTAAACCCTAGATCCCTTCCCTTCCTCAATCAACTCCCACCTCCGGAGATTCCAAACAGGCTTTTTTCTCATGAGCCCATAAGTGCATCCCCTCTAAATACGTCGTACGAGCTCCGATTAATTCCAGAAAAATTTCTAAAAATTTATAAAAATTTCTAAAAATTCTATTAAGTCTATTAGCCTATTAAACCTTATTATTTAATTATTATCTGATTCAATATTTTACAATACATGTAGTGCGTGCTCCATAACTAGAGGGGATACACCCGTCACCTCTTTGGGTGTCCAGGAAAACACATCGCTGTTGAGTGTTAAACATTGTATTAATTCGATTTTAAGTTGAAAATCCAGGTTAGATGCTATGTAGGTGACAGCTTCCGATCGACCAGCTTGGATCTGTACCTCTTCTTTTTCTTCATACACCAAGGCAAGTGGTCTTTCCTGAATGGCATTGACCTCCATTCTTTGCATCTTCCATGCAACATTGGCCTCAGCTCTAACTATCTGCACATAGCACTTGCACGCTACCAATTGATCACCCTTTACTTCTCCTACTTGATCATCCACAGGAAATTTAATTTTCTGGCAAAAAGTAGAAACGACGGATGGGAATTCATTTAAGGTCAATCGACCCAATAATATTGTATGCAGAGGGTTCGTCCACCACCATGAAGTAAGATCTATGTGTCCTCATGTAACGCCCTGCCTTTTACTGATTGAACTGAAAGGCTGGGGGTTACATTGTCTAACTATTGTGTGTGAAAAGCTGAATGAATTAAAATCTCTGCTATTTTCTGTAAAATTTGGAATCTAAACTTCTCATATAGTCTAGGAGCTAAAATCAGTTGTTTCCAGCTGAAATCAGACTTCCCCAATCGATTGAGTTGGGACTCAATCGATTGAAAAGTCTTCAATCGATCCACTGATCGATTCAACGTGCTTCTGTGCATGGAAGAACCATCTGGATCGATCGGCTGATCGATCCAGCCTAGTCAATCGATCCAATGATCGATTCAGTAACGTTCTGTACACGGGGAGTTCTCCCAATCAATCGGCTGATCAAATGAGAAACTTCAATCGATCAGCTGATCGATTCAGCAGTTCTCTGTACGCGGAAGTCCCGTTTCAATCGATCGGCTGATCGATCGAGGACTTCTCAATCGATCAGCTGATCGATTCAGCTGCTCTCTGTTCGCAGGGAATTACTTCCCAATCGATCGGCTGATCGATTGAGGACTTCTCAATCTATCGGCTGATCGATTGGGTTTCTGATTTCACTGAAATCTCACACGAACGCATACATAACTTTCAGAATTCAACTAAAACATAGAACAATACTACTAGGCATGTTATTACTCATACCTTGCTATCTAATATCAAGACAATTGGTAGTCTAAGCATGGCATAATACATAGTTTCACAATTCATGATACTTAACATCCTAAAAGTGCAGAAAAGCAACAACATAAGGAAATACTAAGTTTTTAAATTTGCTAGTTCCCAAAAATCTTTATTCCAGGTTCCTTCTCACACACATCTTATCGCATTGCCCTCCAGCCTCCACTAATCCATCTTCCCTTTACCTTTATCTGCAGTATAAGGAAAAGGAAACTATAAGCTTGGGAGCTTAGTAAGAACCATCTACCTCACAAAACATGCATTCGATGAAATCATGCTTTTAAAAGATGCTATTTGAAATACATGCTGATGATCATACTAGAAATGCTAAAAACATGGCATCTGGACATGTAAGTCATGGCAATCAAATACTGAACATAAAACTAATTGTTGCATCATCAAGGAAACTAAACCGATACATAAGCTAAGCTAAAACTTATGTTAGGTTAATGTTGAAGTTGTACTGTATTTCACATAATTGATTTGTGAAATTTTGAAAACTATTTTCATAATAGATAAAAATAATAATCATGCTGCTAATGGGCCCGGCAACTGTACTTACTATGCGCGCATCCCTAACTAGACCCGAGGTAGCTAGTCCCGAATCCAGTAGGGTTTACTAGGTTATCTAAACCTAGGGACGACTATGGCAGCCCAACCCAAGGACAACTGAGAGTCCAGTACAGTGCCACTGATAAAAATAAAATACTGTTCATAAACTGATTTATCTTATCTTGCTCTTACTAGGTTATCTGAACCTAGAAGCACTATGGGAGCCCACTCATTGGACCGTAATCCCATATAAACTGAAGCAAGACTATGTATGCTATTTAAAATGCATCTATGGCATTTAACTGAGCTATTAAAATGCCTATTGTAGCATAAAACTGTACTAGTCGTTTTATCGAGCACCTGGTGTGCTCTAACTCTGCATATGGCTACACTAAGAACATAAAAGCGAACTAAGAACATAAAAGCATACGATTAGCTACTTATACTGCAGGTGAGGGGTTACTTACTTCCTGCGCTAGGTTTCTTACAATTCTGATCACTAGATTTCCGGAGAAGAAGATCTCTTCGGTGGTCTTCTTGCGTCTACGCGTTCTTCTCGTGGAGAGGAGCGTCCTCGTATTGGAGACGTCGTCAGAAGGTGCTCCTACGACCCTAGGGATAGAACCCTAGATCTCTTGGGGCTTGTGCGCCGAGAGGGTGAGGAAGAGAGAGGGCGGCGTCGGGTGAGGGTTTGAGGGAGAGTTGTTGATCCGAAATAATAAACTCCTACTTAAATTCCCTAATTATATTAAGTGATTAATACAACCCAACTCGATCTTAAATATAATTTCTCTCCTTTTCTTTCAGCACACCCCTGCTGGGGCCCCCTGGTTACTAAGCTCATCTATAAATCGTACTGTCTAATAGGTCTCGGGTTCAATTCCTGCTTTGGCTATTTTATGTTTTTATTTAATTTTGCTACTTCCGCTATTCCAAAAATTCCATAAAAATATTCTAAAATTCCAGAAAAATGATAGAATATCTCTAAAATTTATTTGAGAATTTTCGGGCGTTAAAATCCCCCATACCTTATAAAAAGTTCGTCCTCGAACTTAAAATAACTCTGGGTACTTCTATCTCATACAAGCTTCTGTCTTCCAAGTTGCCTCTTCTGTTGTGTGATTTTGCCAAATGACTTTTATTAATGGTACCTCCTTGTTCCGCAATTTCTTAACTGCTCAGTCTACTATCTGAATAGGCCGGCTGTCATAGCTGAGGTCTTCGCGGACTTGTTCCGACTGAGGCTCAATCACCTGGGTGGCATCTGGGATATGCTTCTTCAGAATAGAGACATGAAATACGTTATGGATAGCTGACATCTCCTAGGGTAGCTCTAGCTCATATGCTACCTTGCCAACTCTTCTGGTGATAAGGTATGGTCCCACATATCTGGGACTTAATTTGCTCTTCTTCCCAAAACGCATTACTCCCTTCAAGGGAGCCACTCAGAGGAATACTGTATCCCCAACTGAAAATTCTAAGGGTCGGCGCCATGTATCAGCATAGCTTTTCTGGTGGCTCTGAGCTGTCTCTATCCTTTGGCGGATCTGTTGTATAGCTGCTGTGGTATCTGCTACTAGATCTGTCTGAAGTTCTAGTTCTTTCTGTTCACCACTTTCATACCAGCAGATTGGAGATCTATACCTCCGCCCATAGAGAGCCTCGTAGGGTGTCATGCCGATAGTGGCCTGATAGCTATTATTGTATGCAAATTCTGCTAAACACAGATATTTGCACCAACTTCCCTTGAAGTCTAGGGCACATGCTCGAAGCATATCTTCGAGTACCTGATTTACTCGCTCCATCTGACCATCTGTCTGAGGGTGGAAAGCTGTGCTAAACTTTAACCTGGTGCCCAATGCTGACTGTACACACTCCCAGAAGTGTGATGTGAATCTACTGTCTCTGTCTGAAACAATGGTCCGTGGGACTCCATGCAGTCTGACAATATCCTTGAGATACAACTGAGCTAGCTGCTCCATGGAGTAGGATATCCTGATAGCTAAGAAGTGTGCTGATTTAGTCAACCTGTCGACTATTACCCAGATGACATCGAAACCATTCGTGGTTCTAGGTAGTCCCACTATGAAATCCATGGAAATATCTTCCCACTTCCATTCTGGGATTTGAATAGGGTGCAGAACTCCTCCTGGTCTCTGGTGTTCTAGCTTGACCCTCTGACAGGTCAGACAGATACTAACATATCTAGCGATGTCTCTTTTCATCCCAGACCACCAAAAACGTCTCTTTAGGTCTTGGTACATCTTGGTGGAGCCAGGATGCATCGCATAAGGAGTCCTGTGAGCCTCGTCTAGGATCTTCCTCCGTAGTTCCTCCTGATCCGGAACACACAGTCTGTCACCAAAATACAATACCCCACTATCAGATACTCTGAACTCTCCACTTTCTGATTCTGCTAACCCTTGCTTGATTTTATGAATTTCAGGGTCCTGATCCTGAGCTGTCTAGATGTCACCAAGCAGGGTAGATGCTAATGTCATAGTAGAGAGTTGCCCAACTATAAGTTCGAGACCGAAATCTGTAATCTCCTTTTGTAGGGGCGGTGACATGACTGCTAGGGATAGTAAGGTGGCACTGGACTTCCTGCTAAGTGCGTCTGCCATCTTATTGCCCTTTCCTGGGTGGTAGAGGATGTCTATGTCATAGTTTTTGACCAGCTCGAGCCATCTGCGCTGTCGCATATTCAGATCCTTCTGAGTGAAGAAGTACTTCAGACTCTGATGATCTGTATACACTCTACACTGAGCTCCATATAAGTAATGTCTCCAAATTTTGAGGGCGAAGACAACTGCTGCAAGCTCAAGGTCGTGAGTAGGGTAGTTCCTCTCATAGTCCTTGAGTTGTCTGGAGGTATAGGCGATCACCCTTCCATTTTACATCAGTACTGCTCCTAGTCCTAATTTAGAGGCATGACTGTAAATATCAAAGTTTTCTGTGTTTTCTGGCAGAGTCGGAATGGGAGCACTGGACAATCTTCTTTTTAGTTCAATGAAACTATTCTCACAGTCCTCTGTCCACTGAAATTTTCTGTTCTTCCTGGTGAGAGCTGTCAGTGGGGAGGCTATCCTGGAGAAATCCTCTATAAATTTTCTGTAATAGCCTGCTAGTCCCAGAAAGCTTCTGATTTCACTAGCGTTCTTAGGTCTTTTCCAGTTACTCACAGCCTCTATCTTACTGGGGTCTACCATGACACCATCGTTGGAGATGATGTGACCCAGAAAGGATACCTGATCGAGCCAGAATTCACATTTCGTGAACTTAGCGTACAGTTGGTTCTACTGAAGGGTCTGCAGTACTATCTTCAGGTGCTCTGCGTATTGTTCCTGAGTTCTGGAATAGATAAGAATGTCGTCGATGAACACGATAACAAACTTATCTAAGTATTCTCTGAATACCCTGTTCATGAGGTCCATGAAAGTAGCTGCAGCATTCGTCACGCCAAAGGGCATGACTACGAACTCATAATGTCCGTATCTGGTCCTGAAAGTTGTCTTGGGTATATCACCTTCTTTAACTCTCACCTGGTGATATCCCGATCTGAGGTCTATTTTAGAGAACACTGCTGCTCCCTTTAGTTGATCAAACAGGTCATCTATCCTGGGCAAAGGATACCTGTTTTTAATCGTGACCTGGTTTAGTGTCCGGTAATCTATGCACAAGCGCATGCTCCCATCCTTCTTCTTCACGAACAATACAAGCGCTCCCCATGGTGAGTGACTAGGGCGTATGAAGCCCTTGTCGAGTAGCTCCTGTAGTTGTTGCTGAAGTTCCTTCAGTTCTGCTGGAGCCATGCGGTAGGGTGCTTTGGAGATGGGATTTGTACCAGGGATGAGTTCTATCTCAAATTCAATCTCTCTATCTGGTGCTAGGCCTGGTAACTCCTCAGGGAAGACTGCTGGGTAGTCACATACAACTCGGACCCCTTCTAGCTTTTGGTCCTTGTCCTGACTGATACTGACTGCATGTGCTAGAAATCCTGTACATCCTGAATCCAGTAGTTTCTGTGCTCTCAAAGCTGAGAGAAACTTCTTGACCTTTCTCTTTGGTTCTCCGATGTACCCAAACCGCACTCCGGCTTCAAGTTGGAATACAACTTTCTATTTACGGCACTCTATGGAGGCACCATACTTGATCAGGAAGTCCATTCCCAAGATGACATCGTAGTCAGCCATATCTAACACTATCAGATCACCAAAAAGCTCTCTTTCTGCTATAATGACTGGCACTGCTCGGAGCCAGTGTGTAGATGCCATGATTTCTCCTGAAGGTAGTGTCGTCAAAAACTGACCACTGAGTACCTCTAGAGATATTGCTAACTTTTCGGCGAATGTCCTGGATATATAAGAATGGGTTGCCCCAGTATCGAATAAGACAGTTGCACTTTGCTGTAAATACTAATCTGACCTGTAACAACTGTTGAGGCATTCGCTACATCCTCTCTGGTTAGTGAGTAGATTCTCGTGTTCGTCGTGGCAGAGGGGGCTTCTAGTCTGCCTTGGCTGATGTGTGGACCATCTAAAGCAGCCTGCATCTGGTGTAACTGTGTTGGGTTACCTCTGTACTGAACCGGCTGCGGTGGGGGAAAACTGGTATTGTTCAGGCATTGCTTAGCCATATGCCCTTCCTGGCCATATTCGAAGCATCCTCGTGTGCCCTTGCGACAAACTCCGGGGTGAAATTTCCCACAAGTAGAAACTTGGGATAGCTAGGCTGTTTACTAGCTGGTCCTCCTTTTGGGTAACTCCCTGGTTTACGTTTGTTACTGGAGTTCCCCTTCCAGTTAGAGTTGTGGCCCTGGTGTTTCTGTGTACCTGAGCCTCCTTGGCATTTGGACTCTAAGAAGGCTTGCTTCTGCTGCTTGATGCTATTCTGGTAATGCTCGGTGATCAAAGCACTACTTACCAGTTCTTCAGTGGTTTACAGCCTACGGACGCTGCTGGCCACGTTCAGTGCTATTTCGGCCTTAGCATTTTGAGCATCAACCGGACTCGTTCTCTTTCAGTGCTGACTAGTTCAGGGCATAGATGAGCTAGTCTGTTGAATTTCTTCACGAGCTCCTCAACTGAAAGGTTGTCCTGACGAAATTTAGTGAACTCGTCGTAGTGGCGGTTTGTGACCCGCATGTGAAAGAACTCCTCAAAGAATTCTCTCTCGAAGTCGGCCCATGTCATCTAGTTCACTGGGCGCTTCGCTTTAATCCTCTCCCACCACATACGTGCGTCTCCTGCCAGGCAGAAGGAGGCGCATTTCACCTTTTCATACTCTGGCCAGTCCAGAAGCTCCATCGTACTCTCCAGTATTTTGAACCAGGCTTGGGCATCCCATGGTTCACTGGTGCCTGAGAAGTTCTCTAGCTTGATTCTCTGCCACTGGATCAGATAGGCTTCTCTCCTTGCCCCCGCTGCTGGGGCTACTGGTGCTGCAGGTTAGACTGGTGGAACCTCTATAACTACTGGGGTTGTTGCTATGTTAGGTTCTAGAGTGGCAGTGGGAGTGTTCTGTTGATTAGCCCTTAGGGTGGCTATCTCCTATTGTTGTTCAGCTAGTTGCTTCTGTAACGGAGCCACTACCTCTGTAAGGTCTGGGGGAGGTACTGAGATGCCTGCCTCATGCTGAGGCTCAGTAGCTGGTGTCTTTCTAGCTGGGCATCTTCGTACCATTCTCTAGAGAAATAGAGGACATACATAACTAATACAATCATATTTACATAACTACTATTATCATGTTAGATGTTATCATATATAAACAAGATTTAGTTATCTATAAACATGATAGCAAAACATAAATAAAGTGAGAGATATTCTTACTTGGAAGTTGCAAATTCAATGCTGATGTGTGTGTGTGGAGGAAGTATGGAACTTGCTCTGATACCACTCTGTAACGACCCACCTCCTACTGACTAGGCTGCGAGGCTGGGGGTTACATTATACTAAACTATTCTGTGCAGAAAACTGAACTAATTAAAATCTCATCCTGCTAATGACTTTTTTATTTTAAAAGAATGAAATCTGTGAAATATACTCAAAATATCTTTTCACTACTGTACATATACTAAGGAATGGAATCTAAACTCTCTATATGGTCAAGGAAACTGAATCAGCTGTTTCCAGTTGAAATCAGACTTCCCCAATCGATTGAGTTGGGACTCAATCGATTGAAAAGTCTTCAATTGATCAACTGATCGATTCCACGTGCTTCTGTGCACGGAAGAACCGTCTGGATCGATCGACTGATCGATCCAGCCTGACCAATCGATCCAAGTATCGATTCAGTAATGTTCTGTACATGGGGAGTTCTCCCGATCGATCGGCTGATCGATTAAATAGTGTCAATCGATCAGCTGATCGACTGCGCAGCTCTCTGTATGCGGAAGTCATGTTCAATCGATCGGCTGATCGATTGAGAGCTCCTCAATCGATCAGCTGATCGATTCAATAGCATTCTGTAGGTGGGGAATTACTTCCCGATCGATCGGCTGATCGATCCATGGCCGATCGATCAGCTAATCGATTCTTCAGCTTTCTGTACGCGGGAAATCACTCCCCAATCGATCGGCTGATCTATTGAGGACCCTCCAATCGATCGGCTGATCGATTGGAGCTCTGATTTCTACGATTTCTACTGCATTTCCCCATTAATCCAAATAAGATGTAAATGTATCAACTTAAAACTAATCACAAGTGTTCTAGGCATGCCACTACTGTCATTGTTCGTGGTTTATTACTAATGTCAAGGTAACTAGAAGTCTAGGCATGGCATGGTACATACTTTCATAATTCATGATACTTAACTGTTGGGTTTTTCGGGCCGTGAAAACCACTTTTTCGCGTCACGGAAACGCCGAAACCCCCACCACCGGATCCGTGCGAAGAAAAATAAACACGAAAATATGAGTACGAGTTTCTAAAGTCTAGATCTACACTAGATAAGAGCGTTACCCTTGATGCGATGCCCTTCGCTATCCCGCTAGTCCAACGGTTTGCCGAATCTCAAGATTGTCAAAGTAGACAACCCTCTAGAAGTATCCACACGAACAAAATTAAGTGGAGGGGACCAAACAAAGGTGTGCTAGCACCTAGAGTGTTCGGCCAAGAGAGGAGAGGGAGAGCAAGAAGAGAGAGCTCTAGGAGGAAGAAGATGGAATTGAATTCACCTTGAATGAAAAATGAATTTCCATTCATTTGAGTGGTCGGCCACACCAAGTGTAACTCCTCTCATTAATGTGGTCGACCACATTAAACCAAAGGAGAAGATGTAACTTCCATTAGGTGGCACACTCATGTATTAACTATGATGATGTGGCACATCATCATTGGCCACTTAATGCCAAGTCACAAATGATGTGGCATAAAGTCAAGTCAAACTTGACTCTTCCTCTTCCTCTCAAGTCAAGTCAAACTTGACTTAATCTCTCTCATGGTTGATCTAATCCAACCATTTAATTCAAGTATATTTAATATAATGAATCTAATTTATTTAATTAAATTGATTCAATGAGTCATAATCTAAATTAGACTCATTGAACACATGAATCAACTTGAGTCTAACTCAATTAGCCAGATCCTGTCTGAGAAGCTGGACAAGACGGAGATCCGGGAGAAAGAAACCCACCGCTGATGGAGAATAAGACCTAGAGAACGCCGATCCGAGAAACCCAAAGTGGATCTAAGAAGATGAAGCCCCCAAATGTCCTCTCGAGGCAAGATACCAATGGCGATGAGGAGATCCAATCGAAGAACACAGGCTTCGGAACTCCCAAGGCTCTCTGCGCACAAGAGACCAACCAATACTACCGTCAGTGACCTAAGACTGGGGTGGGAATCCCTGGCTAGGCCCTCCGACGCTCAAGTCAGTAATCTCTCTTGGTGTGGTGTGGAAGAAGGAGGAAGAAGAGCAATAGTAGTTGGGAAAATTAGGGTTATGAATGTGCGCAATGATGTAAACTTACCCCGCCAACGGAGAGGATTCCCCTTTTTATACCACTTCATATAACCTCCGTAGTCATGAAGTGGACCCCGGTTTGTTAGTGTTTGTTATGAGATGACGTAAGCTGTGTACTTGTGGTAAATGACTTTTAAGGAATCTTCTTTGTACCCCAGATGTACCTTCTTTATCGTCTAGTACCTGTAAAACAATCTGAAAACACATTTCCCACCAAAATATATATAACACATGTTATACAATCATATACTGCAAATATCTTCATTAATCATTTTATTGAAAATACTACTTCTCTTCTATATCATAAGTTCTCTTAAGGTATTTCTATCTTTCCTACTTGTGCCTCCTGTTTTACTATATTATATATAACTTTGTTCCTTGTATTGATCTAGGCATAGCTTAATTCAGTTTGATCACTTATTACTACTTCTCATAAGGCTTAGTGCTCGTTCGTGCTACTCTATGTTTATTATCCTAACTGGCACCAGATTATATCTTATCAAGTATGTAATTTTTATCAAGTATCTTGTCAAGGTATTATTCAGCCTGACCGATGTTTGACTCTCCTACTTAAAGGTATGTCTCGACCGATATTGGCCTACTTACTTGGAAGTACATCCCGGCCGATATTAGTCTACCTCCTTTAAGGTATATGCTGCTCGATGTGGGGCTGCCTCCTTGGAGGCATATGCCGGCCGATTTTGGTCTTCTTTCCTAAAAATATGTCTTGATCGATATCGGCCTACCTCCTTTGAGGTATATCCCGGCCGATATTAGCCTACCTCCTTTGAGGTATATGCTGATCGATATGGGTCTGCCACCTTGGAGGCATATCTCGGCCGATATTGGTCTTCTTTCCTGAAAATATGTCTCGATCGATATTGGCCTACCTCCTTTGAGGTATATCCCGGCCGATATTAGCCTACCTCCTTTGAGGTATATGCTGATCGATGTGGGTCTGCCTCATTGGAGGTATATCCCGGTCGATATTGACCTATCTTCTCCGTTTGGTTATCTCCTTTCCCTTCCTTATTGGGGACCAATGAAACCTAACCCATATCTAATTAGGATTACTCTTAATCCAATTTGATTCATCACATGAATCTAATCCTCTTGGTTTATCATATGAACCTAATCTCCATCTAATTGTCCTTTGTGTGTGATCCTATAGGTTCTTGTAATGTTGGCAATGCCCCTAAACCCATTTAGGAGCATAAGTAATGAGCGGTATCTAGCAACACATCATTACTACCCAAGTTACAAGAATGTTGAGATCCAACATCACCTTGTGACTACTAATTGTGACTCCTCACAATATATGACAAGTGTTCTTCTATCCTAGACATCAAGATTGATCAATGTGAGGCATAGACCGTGTCATCCTTTGACCAATCTAAATCTTGATCTCCAAGTAGACTCACTAAATCAAATGAGCTCAATATCTCATATTGACTCATTTGGGCATGACCATGCACTTCGTGATCTCACTCTATCAAGAATATCGATGTCGCACCCGTCATATAGGAGGGATAGATCTCATCTACATCACTCACATCCCTCTGCATAATTCGTTAAATACCCGATAATCGCCTTTATAGTCCACCGAGTTACGGGTGACGTTTGACGAAACCAAAGTACATAACTCCTTATGTAGGGATCCATGGTGACTTCAGGTCCAAGGACTAGTAGTCATACTAATAGCCACATGAGAAAGTATATGACACTCATATAACGATCCATGATACTTTTTCATGGCGGGTCATTCAGTATACATTCTCCAATGTATACCCATGTGTCAACTTGATATCTCTATATCCATGACTTGTGAGATCAAGTCATCGAGTTGACCTACATGCTAGTCTCGTCGCATTAACATTGTCCCTGAATGTTAATACTCGACTAGGAATGATTAAGAGTAGTGTTACCTATATCATCTCACTATCGGTTCAACTAACCGATTGATATAGGTGAGAACCTTCTACTCAAGGACGCTATTATACTTAGTTTATTTGGCACCAATACAAGTAAGTATAATAACCAAAACAAATGCCTTTATTTATATAAGAATATGATACAACAAGTCCATAATACAATCATTAAATGATTGGCTTTAGGGCTCTAACTAACAATCTCCCACTAGCACTAGTGCCAATCAGTGTAGGCTCTAAGCCCCAATGACCTAGTGTGACCATCATGCTTCCTCTGTGCCAAAGCCTTGGTCAAGGGATCTGCGATGTTAGCCTCTGTAGGTACTCTGCATATCTTGACATCTCCTCTCTCGATAATCTCTCGAATGAGATGGAAGCGTCGTAGTATGTGTTTGGTCCGCTGGTGTGAGTGAGGTTCCTTAGCCTGTGCTATAGCTCCATTGTTGTCACAATAGAGCTCAATAGGGTTAGCGATACTAGGAACCACCCCAAGTTCAGTGATGAACTTGCGGATCCAAACTGCCTCCTTTGCTGCCTCTGATGCAGCAATGTACTCGGCCTCTGTCGTAGAATCAGCTACTATGTCCTGCTTCGAACTCTTCCAACTCATAGCACCACCATTTATGCAAAATACGAACCCTGACTGCGATCGATAATCATCCTGATCGGTCTGGAAGCTGGCATCACTGTAACCCTTTACAGCTAGCTCATCATTGCCTCCATATATCAAGAAATATTCTTTAGTTCTTCTTAAGTACTTAAGAATATTCTTGACCGCTATCCAGTGACTTTCACCTGGATCAGACTGGTATATGCTCGTCATGCTCAAAGCATACGAGACATCAGGTCGAGTACATAGCATGTTGTACATGATAGATCCTATGGCTAAGGCATAAGGGATCTGATCCATACGGTCTCTCTCCTCTCTAGAAGAGGGACCTTGAGTCTTCGAAAGACTCACACCATGTGACATCAGCAGAAACCCCTTCTTGGAGTTCTACATGGAAAACCATAGGAGTACCTTGTCAATATATGTACTCTGACTTAGGCCAAGAAATCTCTTAGATCTATCTCTATAGATCTGTATCTCTAGAATGCGGGATGCCTCACCTAAGTCCTTCATTGAGAAGCAACTCCCTAGTCAGGTCTTGACAGACTGAAGTAAAGGGATGTCCTTCCTAATGTGTAGTATGTCATCCACATACAATATGAGGAAGACAATTATATCCCCTACAACCTTCTTGTAAACACAAGGCTCATCTTCATTCTTGATGAAACCAAACTGTTTGATTGCATCATCGAATCGAAGATTCCAGCTCCGAGAAGCTTGCTTTAGTCCATAAATGGACCTATGTAGCTTGCATACTCTGCTAGTATGCTGTGGATCTACAAAACCCTCAGGTTGTGTCATGTACACATCCTCGAGCAGGTTTCCATTTAGAAACACGGTTTTGACATCCATCTGCCATATCTCATAGTCATGGTATGCTGCAATAGCAAACATGATCCGAATAGACTTAAACATCACTACTGGAGAAAAGGTTTCATCATAGTCAATACCATGAATCTGCTTGAAACCTTTAGCTACCAAGCGACCCTTATAGATAAGTCTATCCATGTCAGTCTTTCTCTTAAAGACCCACTTACACCCAATGGGTTTTACCCCTTCAGGAGGATCAACCAAAGTCGATACTTGGTTGGTGTACATGGATTTCATCTCAGATCTCATGGCCTCTAGCCATTTCTCGGAATTTGGTCTCATCACAGCTTCTTGATAGGTCGTAGGCTCATCCTCTATGAGCACAACGTCATCATGGTCAGACAAGAGAAATGAGTATCTCTCAGGCTGACGATGTACTCAATCAGACCTGCGAAGAGGTATGTCTACTTGAACTGGTTGTTGTTCCTCAACTCCTTGTGGAACAACATCATCCACAACACTTTGTGGTTCCAGTTCAACTTCCATCGAGGCTTCAGTGCTATTGTTCGCATCTTGAACTTCTTCAAGATCGAATGTGCTCCCACTAGTCTTTGTAGAAACAAAGTCCCTTTCTAGAAAGACCCCAGTCTTTGCCACAACTACCTTGTGCTGACTGGGAATGTAGAAGTAATATCCCTTAGTTTCCTTGGGATATCCAATAAAGTAGCACTTGTCGGATTTGGGTCCTAATTTGTCTGAGACTTAACGTTTAACGTAAGCCTCACAACCCCAAATCCTCATAAAAGACACCTGGGCATCTCTCCCAGTCTATATCCTATATGGTGTCTTTATCACGGCCTTGGATGGAACTCGGTTGGGTATAAAAGCTGCCGTGTCTAGAGCATAGCCCCAAAGGAATGTCGGAAGATCTGTGTGACTCATCATAGATCGTACCATATCTAATAGGGTACGATTCCTACTTTCGGATACACCATTCCACTGTGGTGTTCCAGGAGGAGTGAGTTGGGATAGAATCCCACACTCAGCTAGGTAGTCATGAAACTCATGGCTAAGGTATTCTCCACCTCGATCTGATCGAAATATCTTAATACTCTTGCCAAGCTGATTCTGTACTTCATTTTTGAATTCTTTGAACTTTTCAAAGGATTCAGACTTATGTGTCATCAAGTACACATAACCATATCTGCTGAAGTCATCAGTAAATGTAATAAACTACCTATAATCGCCTCTAGCAGCAACATTGAAAGGGCCACATACATCACTATGTATAAGACCTAACAAGTCAGTCGCTCTCTCACTGTGCACACTAAAGGGAGTCTTGGTCATCTTGCCTAGTAGGCATGACTCGCACGTCTCATAAGATTCAAAATCAAATGAGTCCAGCAAACCATCATTATGGAGCTAGGATAAGCGCTTGTCATTTATATGACCTAAGCGATAGTGCCAGAGATAGGTTTGGTTCATGTCATTTGACTTGAACCTCTTGGTATTTATGTTATAGATAGGGCTTTCAAGGTCTAGAATGTAGAGTCCGTTCATTAGAGGTGCACTACAATAGAAGATATCTTTTAAATAAACTGAACAACATTTGTCCTTTATTATAAAAGAGAAACCTTTCTTGTCCAAACAACAAACTGAAATTATGTTCTTAGTTAATGCAGGCACATAACAACAATCATCCAACTCTAATACAAGCCCAGAGGGCAGAGATAGAAAATAAGTCCCTACAGCAATAGCAGCAACCCGTGATCCATTGCCTACATGTAGGTCCACCTCGCGCTTCGCCAATGCCCTGCTATTTCTCAGCGCTTGCACATTAGTACAAATGTGAGAAGCACATCCGGTATCTAATACCCATGATGAAGAAATAGATAGATTGACTTCTATAACATATATACTTGAAGTGAAAGTCTCACTTCACTTCTTCTTAAGATCTTCCAGGTACACCTTGCAGTTCCTCTTCCAGTGCCCGGTCTGACCACAGTGGAAGCAGGTAGCATCCTTGGCGACCCCTCCTTTAGGCTTTAGTGCCTTGCCTTTTCCCTTGGCTTGGGACTTTCCCTTGCCTTTGGGTTTGCCCTTGCCCTTGCGTTTTTGAACCATCAGAACAAAGTAGGGCTTTGCCTTCTTAAGGTTCAGCTCAGCAGTTCTCAACATGCTAAGTAGCTCGGGCAGTAGCTTGTCAATTTTGTTCATATTGTAGTTTAGAATGAATTGACTATAGCTATCCGGCAAGGATTGCAAGATCAGGTCAGTGGCCAGCTCTTGGCCAAGCAGGAACCCCAACCTCTGTAGGTTTTCTATGTACCCAATCATTTTGATTACATATGGGCCTACGGGAGCCCAATATGGCATCTTGTACGGAAATAGTGCCCTTGAGATCTCAAATCTCTCATACCGCGCTTGTCCTTGATACAGTTGACGAAGATGTTCAACCATATCGTAAGCATCCATCAACTCGTGTTGCTTCTGAAGCTCAGAGTTCATGGTCGTGAGCATTAGACAGGACACATCTAATGCGTCATCTTGATGCTTCTTGTAAGCATCTCGGTCAGTTCACATGGTAATGGTAGGAGGAGCCTCCGGAATGGGCTGCTCCAAAACGTACAGTTTACGTTCCTGGGTGAGAACTATTCTCATGTTCCTGTACCAGTCCAGGAAATTTGCTCCGTTGAGCTTATTGTTAGCTAGAGCCCTAGAGCCAATCATTAGATGATTGTATTTTGGACTTATTGTATCATATTCTATATAAATAAAGGCATTTGGATTTTGGTTATTATACTTACTTATATTTGTGCCAAATAAACTAAGTATAATAATGTCCTTGAGTAGATGGTTCTCACCTATATCAATCGGTTAGTTGAACCGATAGTGAGATGATATAGGGAACACTACTCTTAATCATTCCTAGTCGAGTATTAACATTCAGGGACAATGTTAATGCAATAAGACTAGCATGTAGGTCAACTCGATGAATTGATCTCACAAGTCATGGATATAGAGATATCAAGTTGACACATGGGTATACATTAGAGAATGTATACTGAATGACCCGCCATGAGAAAGTATCATGGATCGTTATATGAGTGTCATATACTTTCTCATGTGGCTATTAGTATGACTACTAGTCCTTAGACCTGAAGTCACCATAGATCCCTACATAAGGAGTTATGTACTTTAGTTTCGTCAAACGTCACCCGTAACTGGGTGGACTATAAAGGCGATTACTGGGTATGTAACGAATTATGCAGAGGGATGTGAGTGATGTAGATGGGATCTATCCCTCCTATATGACGGGAGAGACATCGGTATTCCTGATAGAGTGAGACCACGAAGTGCATGGCCATGCCCAAATGAGTCAATATGAGATATTGAGCTCATTTGATTTAGTGAGTCTACTTGGAGTTCAGGATTTAGATTGATCAGAGGATGACACGGTCTATGCCTCACATTGATCAATCTAGATGTCTAGGATAGAAGGACACTTGTCATTCAGCTAGTTGCTTCTGTAACTGAGCCACTACCTCTGTAAGGTCTGGGGGAGGCACTGAGTTGTCTGCCTCATCCTGGGGCTCAGTAGCTGGTGCCCTTTTTACTGGGCGTCCTCGTACCATTTTCTAGGGAAACAGAGGACATACATAACTAACACAATCATGTTTACATAACTACTATTATCTTGTTAGATGTTATCATATATGAACATGCTTTAGTTATCTATAAACATGAAAGCAAGAAACATAAATAAAGTGAGAGATATTCTTACTTGGAAGCTGCAGGTTCAATGCTGATGTGTGTGTAGAGGAAGTATAGAACTTGCTATGATACCACTCTGTAACACCCCACCTTTTACTGACTGAACTGTAAGACCGGGGGTTACATTGTCTAACTATTGTGTGCGAAAAGCTGAATTAAATAAAATAACTGCTATTTGTTGTAAAATTTGGAATCTAAACTTCTCATATAGTCTAGGAGCTGAAATCAGCTGTTTCCAGCTGAAATCAGACTTCCCCAATCGATTGAGTTGGGACTCAATCGATTGAAAAGTCTTCAATCGATCCACTGATCGATTCAACGTGCTTCTGTGCACGGAAGAACCTTCTGGATCGATCGGCTGATCGATCCAGCCTAGTTAATCGATCCAATGATCGATTCAGTAACGTTCTGTACGCGGGGAGTTCTCCCAATCGATCGTCTGATCGATTCAGCAGCTCTCTATACGCGGAAGTCGTGTTTCAATCGATCGGCTGATCGATAGAGGACTTCTCAATCGATCAGCTGATCAATTCAGTCGCTCTCTGTTCGCGGGGAATTACTTCCCAATCGATCGGCTGATCGATTGAGGACTCCTCAATCGATAGGCTGATCGATTGGGTTTCTGATTTCACTGAAATCCCACACGAACTCATACAGAACTTT
Organism: Zingiber officinale; assembly: GCF_018446385.1. Taxonomy (NCBI): domain Eukaryota; kingdom Viridiplantae; phylum Streptophyta; class Magnoliopsida; order Zingiberales; family Zingiberaceae; genus Zingiber; species Zingiber officinale. The sequence continues at coordinate 59,496,152 of NC_055997.1, forward strand.
CAGAATTCAACTAAAACATAGAACAATACTACTAGGCATGTTATTACTCATACCTTGCTATCTAATATCAAGACAATTGGCAGTCTAAGTATGGCATAATACATAGTTTCACAATTCATGATACTTAACATCCTAAAAGTGCAGAAAAGCAACAACATAAGGAAATACTAAGTTTTTAAATTTGCTAGTTCCCAAAAATCTTTATTCCAGGTTCCTTCTCACACACATCTTATCGCATTGCCCTCCAGCTTCCGCTAATCCATCTTCCCTTTACCTTTATCTGCAGTATAAGGAAAAGGAAACTATAAGGTTGAGAGCTTAGTAAGAACCATCTACCTCACCAAACATGCATTCGATGAAATCATGCTTTTAAAAGATGCTATTTGAAATACATGCTGATGATCATACTAGAAATGCTAAAAACATGGCATCTGGGCATGTAAGTCATGGCAATCAAATACTGAACATAAAACTAATTGTTGTATCATCAAGGAAACTAAACCGATACATAAGCTAAGCTAAAACTTATGTTAGGTTAATGCTGAAGCTGTACTGTATTTCACATAACTGATTTGTGAAGTTTTGCAAACTATTTTCATAATAGATAAAAATAATAATCATGCTGCTAATGGGCCCGGCTACTGTACTTGCTATGCGCGCATCCCTAACTAGACCCGAGGTAGCTAGTCCCGGATCCAGTAGGGTTTACTAGGTTATCTAAACCTAGGGATGACTATGGGAGCCCAAACCAAGGACAACTGAGAGTCCAGTACAATGCCACTGATAAAAGTAAAATACTGTTCATAAACTGATTTATCTTATCTTGCTCTTACTAGGTTATCTGAACCTAGAGGCGACTATGGGACCTCACCCATTGGACCGTAGTCCCATATAAACTGAAGCAAGACTATGTATGCTATTTAAAATACATCTATGGCATTTAACTGAGCTATTAAAATGCCTACTGTAGCATAAAACTGTACTAGTCATTTTATCAAGCACCTGGTGTGCTCTAACTCTGCATATGGCTGGACTAAGAACATAAAAGCAAACTAAGAACATAAAAGCGAACTAAGAACATAAAAGCATACGATTAACTACTTATACTGCAGGTGAGGGTTTACTTACTATGGCATTTAACTAAGCTATTAAAATGCCTACTGTAGCATAAAACTGTACTAGTCGTTTTATCGAGCACCTGGTGTGCTCTAACTCTGCATATCGCTGCACTAAGAACATAAAAGCGAACTAAGAACATAAAAGCATACGATTAGCTACTTATACTGCAGGTGAGGGGTTACTTACTTCCTGTGCTAGGTTTCTTACAATTCTGATCGCTAGATTTCCAGAGAAGAAGATCTCTTCGGCGGTCTTCTTGCGTCTACGCATTCTTCTTGCGGAGATGAGCGTCCTCGTATCGGAGACGTCGTCGGAAGGTGCTCCTACGACCCTAGAGATGGAACCCTAGATCTCTTGGGGCTTGTGCGCCGAGAGGGTGAGGAAGAGAGAGGGCGGTGTCGGGTGAGGGTTTGAGGGAGAGTTGTCGATCCGAAATAATAAACTCCCACTTAAATTCCCTATTTATATTAAGTGATTAATATAACCCAACTCGATCATAAATATAATTTCTCTCCTCTTCTTTCAGCACACCCCTGCTGGGGGCCCCTGGTTACTAAGGTCATCTATAAATCTTAGGGTCTAATAGGTCTCGGGTTCAATTCCTGCTTAGGCTATTTTACGTTTTTATTTAATTTTGCTACTTCCGCTATTCCAAAAATTCCATAAAAATATTCTAAAATTCCAGAAAAATGATAGAATAACTCTAAAATTTATTTGAGAATTTTCGGGCGTTACACCTCATTAGGGGCTCCTCCCCTAAAGATATAGTTAATTTTATTTGGTCGAGTGACTGAACCTCATTGCCAATAAAATCATACAAAGGAGTCACCATAGGTTGGAGCTCAATTGGATCTATCTGCAACTGATTAAAAGGTTGTTTAAAAATAATATTAACTGAACTTCCAATATCAATAAAGGTATGAGAAATGTTATAATTGGCTATGATAGCCTTGATTATTAATGCATCATCATGGGGCACTTCTACCCCCTCCAAATATTTAGGCCCAAAACTGATTTTTTGCCCAGCCGCCTTCTCCATGCTACATTCGACAACATGAATTTCCAACCGTCGTGCATGTGACTTCCTCGCGCGATTAGAATCTCCATCAGTCGGTCCCCCCTACTATCATGTTAATATTACCTCAGGCAGCATTGCTACGGTTTTCTTCCTACCGAACAGATGATGGTTTCTGTTGCACCTGATCGGGCGCTTGAGTCTGCCCAGCCGGGATTGGTAAGACCCCCGACTGTGGCTCTGTTGCTTGATATTCAAGCTTGAGTGGACTATTTTGCCTCAAGTACTGTCGACGATTTAGAACGAGAATGCTGACGATATCGAACATTACTTGTTCGTTTATTCTTTAGAGCAAAACAATTTTTTGTGTTATGAGTACTTGACTAGTGATACGTACACCACCTCCGTGGAATCTCCTATGGCCTCTCCACCTGTTGTATAGCTTGCGGTCATGGATCAGAATGACAATGTGGAGGACCTGCGCGAGGCCCCCTAGGTGGTTGAGCAGGTACCATGGGGTGTTCCGTAGTTGGAGCAGAGGTAGATGTAACGACTTCCTTCCTCCAAGCGGCTTGAGCTTCTTCCACATTAATGAATTCGGTTGCTCATTTAATCAACAGATCAAAATTGCTAGGAGGATTTCGGACCAGATCTTTAAAGAAGTCATTACATTAAGCCCCTGAGAGAAGGCGCTTACCAAGATCTCCATGGTAGTCATAGGTACATCTATGGACAGTTCATTAAACCTTTTAATATATGCTCGAATAGATTCCTTTGGCCCCTTTTTAATTGAAAGACTCCACAGGGTCTTGTGATATCACCTATTACTAGAAAAATGATAAAGAAATGCCTTACGAAAATCCTTAAAGCGACGGATAGAGTTGCTCGGCAACTACTTAAACCATCTTTGGGTCGCTCCTCCGAATGTAGTGAGGAACAGTTAGCACTTGACACCGTCAGTAAATTATTGGAGGAGAGCCACATGCTCAAACTTGAGAAGATGATCCTCGGGATCAGTTGTCCCCGAATATCCCCCAACATTTAAATTTTGGTAATGCTTTAGTAAAGGATCATCCAACACCCGCTAAGAAAATGGAGTCATGATCCTCTCAGGGGAACTATCGCTAGATACGATCTTCCCTTTTGGTTTATCCCTTGCAAGTATTTCTCCAGAAGATTCCTAAAGAACTTCCTTTTGTCCTCCTTGCTCAAGCGGTGTTTGGAAATATGCTCGAGGACGTCAAGTTAGAGAGAGAGAGATAGGGGGTAAACGAGCAGGATCTTCCTCCTCACCTCATCTCTCCCTTTGATAAGCAGTTGTTGATATCGCCATATTCAGAGCTATAGGCACTGTACCACCGGTATTACCTTGTTGTTGTTATTGCAATAGCTTTTGTACTCTAGCATTGATAAACAACTCCAGATCTTCTTGCATTATGGTTATAGTGTTAAGTTTCCCAACTTCTTCCATCTTGTAGCTTCAGATTCAAGTGAAGATTCCCACAGACGACGCCAAATTTAATCCTGTCTAAAATCTGCAAGGTGGTGCATTGGCTCTGATGAACAATGGTTTCTGATGAAGACGAACTACTCCTGAAGATCCGAAAGAGCTCCTCGACGATCCTACGCACAATGAGATGAGCCAACAAAGCGTTAATAACCTAAGACTGGGGTGGGGATCCCTAGCTAGGCCCTCCGATGCTCAAGTCAGTTCCTCTCTTGAAGGTGGAAGAAGATGAAGAAGTGCAGTAACTAATGTACTTGGAAACAGAGTTTTGGATGCTAGAACTTGCTTACCTTGCCAACGGAGAGGATCCTTCTTTTTATACTACTTCATGTAACCTCCGTAGTCATAAGGTGGTCCCCAGTTTATTAGAGTTTGTTAGAAGATGAAGTCATCTTCTATGCTTCATGTAATAATCCTTTAAGAAATCTTTTTTGTACCCCAGATGTACCTCTTTTGTCGCTTGTGACTCATATTCATGATGAAGTATGCATAGGAACACAACACTATAACTAAAAAAGTTTCTAGAAGATATTTCCCGCTAAATCTTCCAGGCTGTCATACTTACATACTTCTGTTAAGCATGTCTTGATTAGTCATTCAAGTCGATCGTATATATATTGAGAATATCTTCTGTTAAGCATGTCTCGTCTGGTCATTCAAGTCGATTGTATATATATTGAGAATATCTTTTGTTAAGCATGTCTCGATTGGTCATTCAAGTCGGTTGCATATATAATGAAAATACCGTCTGTTGAGCATGTTCCGGCCGGAAATGTACTATAAGCTTTATAAGGATGAGCACCTTTATGCTCAGTCAGGCTTTGCTTGTCGGAGAGTGTGTAAGCACATTGGTACTCGCTCAGCCTTTACTCGACCGGTAATATACTAAAAGCTTCTATAAGGCTAAAATACGTCTACGCTCATTCGAACTTTGCCTGACCGAGCGCGTGTAAGCATATTGGTGCTCGCTCGGCCTTTACTCGGTAGGTAATATACTAAAAGCTTCTATAAGGCTAAGTACCTTTACGCTCGATTAGGCTTTGCCTGACCGAGCGCGTGTAAGCACATGGGTGCTCACTCAGCCTTCACTCGGCTGGTAATATACTAAAAACTTCTATAAGGCTAAATACCTTTATACTCGGTCGGACTTTGCCTAACCGAGCACATGTAAAAAGTCTTTTATTTGGTCATTCATTATCCTATTAATCATACATTCACCCAGCTATATACCCCTCCTATCTTTCTCAACCATGACCTCTACTTCATTTGTCAGGCCACTTCATTATAACCTATATCAGTGGTCATTGTCGCTAATGAGCCAAGTCTTGTTTTTGCAACCTCAAGTTTGCATTCCTCTCCAGGAAGTGTTCCATTAGAAGTCACTCGGTTAAATGTTATTGAAGAAAAAGGAGGAAGTGAAGCCAATGCATCTCGAGTCAAAGGTAAGCCATGCGCTTCAATCTAAAGATAACATTTACAGATAATTTATCCATATATAACTTTAACTATGTAAATTGACATTTATTATCAAAATACAATAGAAGATAAACCAAAGATGTGAACATAAAATGATTAATTTAAAAAATTAAATGTAAGTATGATAACATAAAAGTGTGAAAAAATAAATTAAGCTATAAAAAACTGGATCCATCATGTGCTAAGGGAAAACAATCCAAGCGAAAACAATTTCTCCAAAATAGAAAGATGGGAGTCACCTGATTTCTGTAAGAATAGAAATCATTGTTTCCTAAGATTATAATATATATCAAGACCTGCATGGAGAAGTGTAAAAATGAGAGAAAAGAGCTAATAAAGTACAAATTATATCTCTAAAAATAAATTAAAAACATACCTTGTAGAAGTAGTATTTGTAATTTATCCTTTTCCATTTCAGAGAGTATTACCTTGGACGTAGCTATAGCATATTGCACAACTTGCTCCACAAAAGGGTTGGCTGAGTCCCTGAAATCATAAGTTGATAGAGAACTAAGCAATTTACCCTGCATTAGAATGCCTCATTTCTATGCAACCTTTGTAATATTTATTAATCATTATCTTTGGCGGGCGAAGAATAAACCTTTATTGAGAATCAACTAAATCCTTTCTTTTGTATAACTATAAACTACAGAGCCAACTAACTCTACCGCCATGACAAAGCAATATGTTGTTGTGTCCACCAGTAATTTGGTGATGTTTAGACCAAAATTGATAAGGCTACGTCAAATCCCACTGCCCTTGTGATTGCACAAATAGATGCGCATACAACAAAAATAGTAAAAGACAACAGATAATAATCAGTCTTTGGGTCTAGTATGATTCATACATGCTCAACGTGAAGGTTTATAATATACATTTTCATCAACAATGGCAACAAAGGGTACGTTTATCTAGCTATTAGAAGGATGTGTAATGGTGACAAATACAATTTTTGAGAGAGTTTAAATTCATAGTTGAAGTTATATAACCTAGTTTTCATATGCATGAAAAAATATTAGTGACCAATCACTTAGAATAAACCTTAATAAGTATGTTTAGCATGAAAATTTTATGTATAAGCTAAATTTAGCTTGATATGGTTATATGACTGCTAAAATTGCGCTCTCATTTTGTATGCAAATTATATAAAAATCAAATACCTTACAAGTGACAGATTATGCATCATTTATAATCAATTGTGCAACAACATACAAAAGATCAAACAAATATCTATACTACCAATATGGTTCCACAGTTCAACTCACTCAAAATAGAATCAATGAGCCAAGCTAGCTTACTTTAAAAAAGTAACAAAATGATTTTACAAATTAGTAAAGTATTAGCAAACAAGGGATATCATAGTTACTCAATTCTGAAAAGGTTGAAACATTTGAAATGAGCAAAGGCCAACAAACTTCTCAATGTATTTTGATAGAAGAGAATCAAAACTAACATGAGGCAACTGGACGTACAGTGTTGCATATTATTTTTCATCCATCTGTTTTATCTACAATTTCGATGGGAGGGAATTAAGTTCACACCATATTTTAATGAAAAAAATCTCTGCTTAAAACTCATGTGGAAGGAGAAAATGCTTATTTATAACCTGATGCTTGAGTTTATGCTTCCAATTTACCACCTTATTGTGATGCAATGTGAAACTGTACAACAAAAATGTTAAACGACAACACCGCAAAGACAACGGTTTTATATGAAATTGTAGTAAACATAGTAAAAGACAATGGTTTTAGATAAAATCGTTGTCTTTGAGCTCCCATAAAATATAAAAGACAACCGTTTTATTAAAACTGTTGTCGTTGAGCAACTTTTTTTTAAATCAACAACGTATTTGACAACGGTTATCTAAAACCGTTGTCTTTAAACGCTTTTTTAGAGGCTATGACAACAATTTTGATAAAATTGTTGTCTTTGACTTTATTTGTTTCTTCATTTTTTCCCCTCGCAGTTTTGCTTTCCCCTCTCTCTGCAAATCTTTTCGACGCCTTGTTTTCCCCTTCGCGTTCTCGAACCCTAAGTCATTTTTCTTTCCCTTTCCTGCGTGACAGGAAGGGGTACCGTCTCCACTAGATCTTCCTCCACGACAGTGTGCTCTCTTCTCTTCTTGGTGAGCGGGTGCCTTGACTACGAAGAGACGCAACTCACCGTTGCCCCGCCCAGTGCCACTAGATCTAACCCCGAAAGGAAGCGAGGCCCGTCGAATGACCCTTGCCCCTCCTATTCCTCTGAAGGGTCTGCCAACAAACCTCCCGAAGCTAATAAGCAACACCAGTCTCGGGGTTGCTTGTGCGTGTATTTTTTAATCCCAATCTTGACCTAAAATTTATTCCTTCTGAAGGGATCAAGTGGTGGGATGGTCGCCGAGATCGTTCCGGTGAAACACTCTCAAGAGTTTCACCTACATGAAGGTGGCCATCGACAGGGTGCCCTACCTTCGTAAGGTTGACATAGAGGCCTCCGCTGGATACCAGCAGTTGCTCACTGCCCTCGAGGAGATGTTCTCTTGCTTCACTACCCATAAGTTTTCCATTCCTCTCTCTCACCCATCTCTAGGTCGTATCAATACTTACATGTATATATATTCGCCATTGTCATTCGGCATCCTATTGCTTTGTTTGGGATCTCTTCCTTTTCGATAAATTGGAAGGGTTCATGGAATTTTGTTCCTAATTGCCGTAGGAAATTATCCCAATGAGAGGAGGCTAGTTGATCCTGTGAGTGGGATAGAGTTTGTGCCGAAGCATGAGGACAAAGATGGTCGTTGGTGATGTTCCCTGGAAGTAAGTTTTGTCCTCCTCAATTAATTTTGAAATATACATAGAAAAACATAAATGTATGTTTCCTTGTTCTTCAATTAGACAACGCATGGATCAGTGACATAGCAGACCAACTAATTATCATGTTTCAATTTGATTGTTTTGCTCCTTGTATTGTCATTCTTGCTTCAGACAGATGCATAACTAATGCTACAAGTGAAAAGTTACTTCATGTTCAAACATTCCTTCCGACTACTGCTTAGGGATGGCAATTTTCCCCGCGGGTTTGGGGCCCCGCGGGGAAAACCCGAAATGGGGATGGGGATCCCCGATTTTTCGGGGATGGGGCGGGAATGGGGCGGGTATGGGAATACTATCCCCATCCCCGAACCCGCCCCGAAAAATGATTTTTATATCGAATCATAATTTAATTATATCATATTATCATATTATCAATTTTATCTCGAGTCAAGTACTCAAGTTTAAAAACTAAAGTAGATCTAATAAACGTGAATATTGGTAGTTTAAAGTTCAGTAAGCTAGGATGAGTATATAATTATATTGGTAGTTTAAAGTTCAGTAAGTTAGGATGCGAAATCATGCTTTCTTTTGGAAATGGGGCGGGGATGGGGAATCCCCGAACCCGTGGATTCGGGTTCGGGGAATCCCCGAACCCGAAAAAATGAAAACGGGGCGGGGATGGGAATGGCAAACCCGCCCCCGCCCCGCCCCATTGCCATCCCTACTACTGCTCAATTATCCCTTTTAAATGAGCATTAGTTAAGTTCTTTCATAATGAGAAAAAAAAAATCCATTTATGCATGTGAATGTTGTTGTTTTGAAGAGAGCACTAAAAATTGCACCAAAAATGGATCTCCGGTGCAGAGGTTCTCAGGTAAAATTCTCCCAAGATCCGACAACCACTCGCGTCGTCCGTAGGTGCACTCCAAGACGAACGTCGCACTCAATCTCATATCGCTATAAACCAAGTCTCAAGACAAACTCTCGGCAAGGAAGAACACAGAGAGAGTGAAGGAGAGAAAGCAGACTACTTTGGTGTGTATTGAACCAGGAACAGAGGCAGGCAGTGTATTTATACACTCTGAAGCAATGCATGAAGAGTGCGGACAAAACCCAGTGCGCTTTCTCACGCTCGGGACAGAACCAAGAACCAGACCGTCTGCAAGCGCGAGGCCCACGAGCTGAGGATTTGCACCCCCCCTGCGCGTGATGATCGCGTGCGTCAATTAGGCAACGCATGGATCAGTGCCATAGCAGACCAACTAATTATCATATTTCAATTTGATTGTTTTGCTCCTTGTATTGTCATTCTTGCTTCAGACAGATGCATAACTAATGCTACAAGTGAAAAGTTCAAACATTTCTTCCGACTACTGCTCAATTATCCCTTTTAAATGAGCATTAGTTAAGTTCTTTCATAATGAGAAAAAAAAATCCATTTATGCATGTGAATGTTGTTGTTTTGAAGAGAGCACTAAAAATGAATATCCGGCAAAATTCTCCCAAGATCCGATAACCACTCGCGAGGAAGCACAGAGAGAGGGAAGGAGAGAAAGCAGACTGCTTTGGTGTGTATTGAACCAGGAACAGAGGCAGGCAGTGTATTAAGCAATGCATGAAGAGCGCGGACAAAACCCAAATGCGCTTTCTCACACTCGGGACAGAACCAAGAACCAGACCGCCTGCAAGCGCGAGGCCCACGAGCTGGGGATTTGCACCCCCCCTGCGCGCGATGATCGCGTGCGTCGCGCTCGGTTTATGGATTTTCGGCTCGAACCCCCCGAAACCACCTGATTTGGGCTCGGCCCGCGCATGCGTGTAGGTCCCCTTAACATTGCTAAGCAAGGATGGAAGGACTCCATATATAAGGTCTTCCAACCTTTCTTTGTTTAGCAATGTGGAACTAAATGCATACATCTATGCATTACAATAAGCAAAGAAATAGTTTGAATTAAACTCAAAACTCAACAAATGTGTTGTTAAGAAAGTTGTAATCGGAAGTTAAATTTTTTGTTGAATAGGAATTGTAAGAAATTTAATGACATACATCCAGTATAATTATGTCAAAAGAGGGCATGTAATCATTTTTTTATGGAGACCGCAATGGCTTAGCACAAATTGGAAGATCAAAACTTGTTACAATTAACAAAGAAAATTTTGAAGGGGGTATGATGACTGCACATGGGACTACAGTTGATTGGTGAAAATGGGAGACAGTCTTGCTTTGGGAGAGAACACCTTCCTTGATGATTCGTCTGGTTGGCAAATGTAAGAAATTGGCATTCATGATTGGAACTAGGACTCTGTCTGGTCTGATGGTAAATTACGAAAAGTTGGTTCAAGCTAAAACATTATGGTCAATATTTGCTACCCTTAATGCTTTCTTTTTCAGACTATAAGTTTGTGTTCGATTCTAGTTTCATAGTCATTTCACCAGCCTAGATATCAAGGAGAAAAATAGAAACAATTAAAAGCTATGGAGGATGATGTAGGAGCAAGCAAAGCAGGGCTTATTTGCTTTACAAATATAATTAATTACATATATGGTCTAAACACTCCAACTCAAGCCGGTGCTCAGATGTCACAAATCACAAGCTTGTTGTACATATAATCCACCTGATTATGCAAGGATCTTTCAACGTGAAATCACCTAGTTGCTTGCCATACACCACATCTTTTTTCCTCAGTTTTGGATAACAAATGCTGCTAGCTGCATTAGTTTTCCTCTCTTACACAATGTTAGATACCAAATGCCAAAGACTTCTTATAGAACTAGTCATGGACAAGAACTGCTGTATAGATTAGAGATAATGGAAAGATAATATTGGAGGCTTCTATTGTATTTCATATTCCACAATGTTTGTTTGTTTTATATTTGTTCTTTAAATTAATTATTTCTGAAACTTGTTATCGATATATCCATATAAAAATGAAATTCCCCAGACTTATTATTAACTCATATTGGGATCACACATTTTTAGATCAAATCCAAATTGCATAATCTAATAATCTATGATACGCTAGCTAAACTGTGAACTTAACAACTAGTAATGTTTGTTTGCTTAACCAAACCAATGTTCTCCATGTTATATTGCCTACAAGGTATTGGCTATCTTGATGATTTATTGTTCTTGTTGATTTCTTATGCCATGATTGATTATTTCTTCCAATTCCTCTATAACTGTCAAGGTATTGATTTTTGAGTTCCAAGAATAGTTTAACAATTTTGTTATTGATTATATGTCTATTAAATGTTACTACATTTTGATAATTTCCTTCCTAAGTACTTAGAAAATGATACTATACTAATTTTGGATGAGAAGAGAAGAAACCTCCTCGTTTTCTCTGATTACAGTTCATGCAGTTACTATAATTCTCTTTTCTTATATTTTATATTTTATTTGATAAATTTTGTTTAATTTTACAGTTCATTCAGTTCATGCACACACATGTAATCTATACTTTAAGGTTGCATGCATGAACAAGAACATTGATAGAAATTGAAATCCAATTAAAGGGTTGTTCAGAAAGATGATGAACATAAGAGATAGAACTTTTCACTAACATGTTTATATTTGCAATTTGTAGAAGCCTAAAAGGAAGAAAAGTGTCACGATAAGAAGTAATCCGGTTTTGCCATCAAATTTCCCACGGTCATTACATTTATTGTACTGTTACTCTAAATGTGTTTTGGAGAGCCCAGAAAAAATATATCAATTATTTTTTATCATGATTTCTTTGACAAGGAGTACGAACTGCTTGTGAACATTAAAGACATCACACATTTTTATGAGTTGGAGCCAATATCGGCTAATTGTTTGATTGCTTACATGTGGTAAGTTTTCGCTTCACTCAAATTTTTTTCTTTTTATTTGTTTAACAAAGTAACATTATTTTGCTTGAATAGAAGGTTTCTCGTCAAAAAGATGAAAAAAGAAAACAAGGTCGATAAGTTCAGATTTATGGATCCACCAACCCTCCCAGTAATGCCATATGTATCGAAACTGGACAAAAATGAAAAGATTGAATACTTGAATAGCTAGGCAAGTGTTTTGGCTGATAGGTTGAGTGGTGCAACAAGAAATCAACTAGTTTTGGCACCACACAATGTTGGGTAAATAAATATTACAATTTTATTTCTAATAGATTTTTTCCGACAATTTTGTTGAATTTATGCATTGACTATCTGTTTTGTGCATAATTGTCATTGGATTTTGACTGTCATCGACCCTTATGTGGAGATGATTTATTTGTTCAATTCACTTAATCATCGCAATCGTTATGAGGACTGGAAATATGTGGTGGATATGTGAGTACATTTTTTTTAATTAAGCATTTAATTTATTACTCATATGTCAACTCTTGTTGTACGAAGGAGCTTGAAATTGTTCAATTCAAACAAGGAAAGGAAAGGGAAAAAGAAGCCTACGTGGGAAGTTGTAAAGGTTTGTATATTATATATACACACATATGTCTACTTGTGATTAATTAAAAAATATTTTAATGCGCATTATTCGTTGACATTTTTTTGTTAACATAGGGTCCTCGACAACCTGATACAAAACAATGTGGGCTTTATGTGATGAAATTTATGAGAGAAATTATTGAAGGAAATGCTACCAGCGCGAAGGATTCACTTATCTCAATGGTAATATTTGCCATATTCTCAGTTTTCTCAAATAATTTCTTTTATTTGATTTTGCTTCTTCATTACTGTTTTTTTACTAATATAATCTGGGTTTCTTAACAGTTCATGAAAATAATTTACTCTAACGAAGAAATTGATGAAGTGCAATCTGAATGGGTGGATTGCGTACTAGACTATATTCATTACTAGGTATAAATTACTAGACTTCGAAAGATGGATGAACTTCATTTGGGATCATTCTGAATCATTTTGTAAATTCTATGGTTGATGGTTTCCTTTTTATCCCTCTCTCATTTTAAAATTAGTTCTGAATTCTGCTTATCTTTAGTTCCTGGATCTACTGCTAGTTTTTATTACATTTGTTCCTAGTTTTAGAACATTAAGCGTAACTCCCTCACTGTTGAAGTATAAATGCGGTGCACATGATAGTTTCTTATGTCACTTTCTATAAAAGGTTGAAAGGTGATTTATAAGGATGTCAGGTTTTAATTGGGATCCAAGTGTTTTTTTTTAAAAGGCACGAAGGAATTGTCCGAGTATTATTGTGTGGCGAAGTGTGTATCAATTTGAAACAGTTTGTTTGTAACTCCATGATTTATTGATTTTGATTTCTTAGTGTCAATAATTTGTTTTGTTCACTGCTAGCTAACTCCTTTGCCCAATACCTCCTTTTCCCAATAATTTATTGCCTCACTTTGTTCTCATCTTTTGCTTTGATATGTCAATACCTAATATACATCCATGTGTTATCTTGCTAATTGAACATTTTGTGAATTTAGTTATAGGCATTGTCGTGGTGTCCTTATAATTTTGTTTTTGTTTTGTCTATTAAACTTTGCCTCTGGGAAATAAGCTTGTCGTGTAGTGATTAAATTCGATTGAGTTAGTAGATGGAGTCTGTAGCATGTTGACTGGCATTATGAGCATGTTTTGTATATAAAGACATTTTTCCAGGAACAAAGCATATATCAAATTCCTTGTCTATATTCAACATTTGTCTAGACAAGTTCTTGTCATTTTGTCAATCCTGCCTATAACTCAGCAAGTCCGCATCCTAAATCGATATTTGAATAGCTAATTTGTTATGACCTCCTACAGGCTCCAGGTTTAGATGCATTTTTCACAGGTTTAGTTGATTTCTTATTGCCACGAGTATCTTTTAAGAATGTTCTTGACTGATTATTTATAAACTCAATGGCAAGGTCAATGAAATTCATTGATCTAATAGACAGACACTAGAAGAGTAAACTTATTCTACGAATTTAAAGCTACGTGCATAAGTTTCCCAATGGAAGTTACCAAGACAACTCTAAATTGGTTAAATTGCTTGTATTGCATAAGTTTTATTTCTTAGACTATAAGTTGGTTATATTGCTTGTATTTTATGTAGATTTATATGAATAAATCTAAATCTGGAATTCTAAAATTCTGGAATTGAGTGTTGTCCTGAAATTGCTTTATATTTTATGTAGATTTATATGAATAAATCTAAATCTGGAATTCTAAAATTCTGGAATTGAGTGTTGTCCTGAAATTGCTTTGTATTTTATGTAGGTTTTTCTCTTCCGTTTTGCAGACATTGAGTGTTGTCCTGGAATTCTAGAAATCCTTCTCTTATGTCCAGATATTAGAGTTATGCGAAATATTTATTCTCTGGTTACAGTTCATGCAGTACTTACTACAATTCTCTTTTTTCTTATATTTTATATTTTTCTTTGATAAGTTTTGTTTAATTTTTCTCTTGTAGGTACGTAACTCGGGCAATCCGTGAGGCTTGAGATTTTGGATGCAAGGAGTGAGCTTTGTTAGGTTGTAGATTGCCTTGCTAATGTGTAAAAGTCATATGGAGAACAATAATGGAAAACATGTGATTTATGGTTTGATACTACTAAGTTTGATGAGTACAACTCATTTTGTATATTTTGTATATGTGTGGCTACAAGATGATTTATGGACGTTTATTTTGGATTTAATGTAGTAAAGATTTAGTTTTGTATTGGTGGTTTGCTTATATTAAAAACATATTCATTGTTTGGTATTATCATGTTACAACATGAACATTAAAGATAACGGTTAGAAACATTGTAAAAAATACGTAACCACAACAGAATTTTTTTGTGAAAAGTGATAAAAGACAACGGTTTTATCCGTTTTAAAACATATTAAAATTATATACTACAATAGTTTATAACTATTGTAAAATCCAAAACGAGTAAATATTATCTACCACAACGGCTTATATCTATTGTAAAAAGGATCTACCACAATGGTTTATATCTGTTGTCGAAATTATCTGTCACAACGGTTTTAAAACATTGTCGTATAGGGAAAAAAAATTTGAGCATATAAACAACAACGGATAAAAACCGTTGTCGAATGTCTACAAAGACAACAAATTCAAAATCGTTGTCATAGGGCAATGCCTTTTACAATGCTGTCAGCTACAATAGTTTTTTGACCCTATGACAACGGATAATATCCGTTGTCGTAGGCCATTTTTGTTGTAGTGCTGGCCTAATGGCATAATATGATCTACCATTAAGTGTACTGCTAGAGACTAATCTGGGCAGCATTCAATACCTATTTCATTCACAATGCTCAATTACTCGACTAAAAATAATAGATAAGATGTCTTAAACTTTGGCAGCAAATTCATGCTTACTGCCAGTTTAAATAGATGATAGTAACCAAAAGAACCGGATATGCAAACATGAGCACCTGAAAAAGAAAATGACAATGGCATTTGACCTTGTGATGCAACACATCTACATTTGCCAGATGTTGGGTCAAAGATGGAAGTCTTTACACGGAAAAGGCATCGAGGAACAAAAGTACAATTGCTTGCCATTGCCTAAGCTTGAAGGTAGGCAATGCTTCTAACTACGACATTGTATCAAGATAACGACCCTGAAAAAAAAAAGATTAGGTGAATGCTTTACCAAAACCTAGTGTATACGTTGTTTTTTAATACAGTGAAAGAATTGTCACTATTTATATAAACTTAGACCTTTTACAATCAAAATACTTGATCATGTTCATTGTATGCTCTTTGGAAAGAGGATACAGAACAAAAGCAGTAGAAGGAACATCAGTGAGTGATAGGACACCAACTATTTTCCTTTGGTAGAGGGAACTCTTAGCAATCGAACATAGGTTTATCAGACTCACAGATAAAAGCATACAATTTACCAAAACATAGTTCTAAATTACATACTACAGAAAAGCAGGGAAACAAAATCAACAATTTAAGAAAAATGAGGTGACAAATTAGCCAAACTAGAAAATTGTCTCGGCTCTTTGTGCATGTTGATAAAGGTGAAATTATCTCCTAAAGTTTCAGCGGTCAAAATAAGCAGTTTGATGAAAAAAGTTATTTTCAGTCATTAATTACAAACTGATAGTTTCTTGCGATGAAAGAAAAAACACAATCAACATAGCAGGACTTGAGAAATTCTACCACTACACAAGCGCAAGGGCATCAGCCTCACCTGGATTGCACTGCTGGTAGAACTTATCGACCTCTGCAAACCAAAAGGGGCCATCAAAAACTACTAAACAGAAAGAAGAATGAGAAATAGAGCAGGAAAGGAGTAGCGTGATACCACAACAACGAGCAGAAGAGCAATGGTCGCTTTCCTAGCCCAGTAGCAATATCAACTTTGTAGATGAGTTTCAAAATCACAGAAGGGGATAGAGGGAAAGGAAATGAAAGGAAGAAGAAGAAGAAGAAAGAGCAGACAAACGCTTCCTTTCCTTTCAATTTCTTTCGTAATCCATTTTTTCCTTTTCAATTTTCATGATATGCCTAAGAATAGGGATCACAGCGGTTGCGTACCTTGAGTTGGACTAGTCATATGGGCGCCTGAGACTACCGGCACCCACATCCGCCATGGGAATAGGAGGAGGAGAACATAGAACTAGAATTTCCAATGAGGCAGACTCGACTTCCCGAGCGTACGATGGGTAGGACCCAGTGGGTGATCTTGGAATAGGAGAGTACATCGTCGTGGAGGGAGAA
Organism: Zingiber officinale; assembly: GCF_018446385.1. Lineage (NCBI taxonomy): Eukaryota > Viridiplantae > Streptophyta > Magnoliopsida > Zingiberales > Zingiberaceae > Zingiber > Zingiber officinale. The sequence continues at coordinate 59,512,730 of NC_055997.1, forward strand.
CCAATGGAGGTGTCACCCCTTCCTGCTGCACGGTCGACAGGATTGCGTGAGGAGAGGAAAAGAAAAATGGCTTAGGGTTTGGGAACACTAAAGGGGAAAACATGGAGCCAAAAGGTTTTTGGACAGAGGAAAAGCAAAACTACGAAGGGAAAATGGTGAATGAATAAAGTCAAAGACAATGATTTTATCAAAAGTGTTGTCGTAGCTCTCAAAAAAGTGCTTAAAGACAACGGTTTTGGAAAACCATTGTAAAAAAGTTGTTGATTTAAAAAAAAGTCACTCAATGACAATATTTTTCATAAAACTATTGTCTTTTGTATTTTATGGGAGCTCAAAGATAACGATTTTATCAAAAATCGTTATCTTTGACTAAATTTATAACGGTTTCTCCTAAAATCATTGTCTTTGTAGTGTTGTCTTTTAATTTTTTTGTTGTAGTAAGAGAAAGTTGAAAATTGAAAGAGAAATCTGTCTTGCAATCTTGGAAGATTAAGTCGAAGTGGGATATTTTCGAAATTGACACCATTTGTGTTTTTCCTGGAGAAAATATCCATTTTTTCAGGTATTGATTGAGTTATGGTTTCAAGCACAATATACGTTCATGTTATTCTTGGCTATTGATTGTACAAAAATGAATTATGTTGAATTTCTTTTTATTGCATGACTGATATCAGTGATATTATTGTTGGTAGTTTTGAGAGCATGAAAACTAAAACAATACAAAGATAAAATAAAACGATGCGATAATTACAAACTTACAGTGATCTCCCGAAGTGCTGTTGAAGACGCTGGCGGTCGACGAAGAGGTTGCCGCTGTCGGAAGCACGATCACGGAGCAACCGGAAAGTGTTTCAACGTTCACGAACCAAATCCCAGCCGAATGTTCTCCCTTTGCTCTCACACGATCTCTCGATGCTCCCTGATCACCTCGCCAAAAAAAACTTCCTTACGATCTACACTTGGACGCTTCTTATAAGAAGACTAAGGAAGACGAAGGGGAAAGGACGCCCCTTCGTCTCCCTGGCGTTTGCAGCAAACATGTGTTTGTAGCAGCGAAAGGGACGAATCCTTTCGTCTGCCTAGTGTAACGCCCAATATCTCCCACTCGTCCAAGTCAATCCATATGGTCACATAGACCATGTCAGTCACATAGACTACAAGGTGATCAAGTCAGGAAGACCGGAGCGAAATTAGTCACAAAGACCAAATAAGTCACGAAGACTTTATGAGGATCAAGTCACGAAGACCAGAGCAAAATTTAGTCACAAAGACTAAATAAGTCACACAGACTTTATGAGAATCAAGTCACGAAGACCAGATCAGAACATCCATTCCATACATTAGGGAAAATGGTTCGTGTGACAGCAAGCACAGTGAGCATTCAATTGCTAAGAAGATTGTCACACCTTACTTAGCTGCTCCATAGAACAAATCAGAGACATAAATGTCCATAGAACGAATCATAGACATAAATGACTTGCCTTTACCCCAGATTAAATTATTTACATCATCATGAACATCTCTAATCCCTCATATTGACCATATGTCAAGAGCATGTTCAACACCTCCAATCAAACAAATTATTCACAATTACATTTTATGTACTGAACTAAAAATGTAACTTCTACCAGTGAATAAATGTCGCAGATGTAAATCAATCTTGATCCTGTCCGAATCACCGAACCAAAGGACGCTGGGCACGTGGTGCGCTCCTAGTCGAGGACGTAGACCTCCGTCTGGTCGCACGAATCTCAGGCGAACCTGCACAAAAGTCGGGCCGGGAAGGGTTCCCGGCGTCGACCCTCCGACGCTCAAGTCAGGCAAGGAAATATTGCAAAAGGTGGCTCCAGAGATCAATTTTCCACGTACCTGAGGCGAAGTAAGAGGCTCTATATATAGAGCGAGGAGAGAACTAATGCACGTTCACCGAGGTGCAGACGTGTCAGCCACCCATACCTTGGTATGTACTTGTCAGAGAGCTTACCTGACACCATACTGCTACAGTCCGAGCATGTCTTTGATGGGACAAGAAGGCACCCGTCGCCGCACTAGGGGTATGGGTAGCCATACGACTTGACTACCGCCAAAGGGTGTTCCTTCCTTTACCTTGACGTCCGTCCGACGGCGAAGAACGTCGTCCGGACGGCTTAATTCTTAATTCCTGCGTCGGCGGCCCCTCCGCTCGGTCATTATGTATCTGTTCATTGAGCGCCGGAACCACGATCCCTACCAGGTGCCTTTTACTACCAGATGTCCTTCCTTCTAAATCCGGCTGCCTCGTCCTTCTCCCCATGGACCTTTAACCTCCCCGCGTGTTGATCCTCGTTATGGGGTTCCGATTCTTACAACCGATCACTTGCCTCCTCGAGTCTAGTCGGAGGCGGTCCGATCGATCGATCGCCGATCCATCGAAATGATGCATTAATCCGTTCGGCCTGGCATAAGGATGCTCATCCGCTCGGCAATATCTCGTCCACGCCTTGTGTATCACGTGTATCACGTGCACTGCGCACAGTAAGGGGAGCTCATTAAATGCGGCCAGTATCTCGCTGACGCGTGGCGATCGTGCGCTTGTCAGCGCATGGCGGTGTCGTCACTTCCGATGGGACAGCCGCCGTTTGAAATGAACGGCTGGATGATGACCTCGTTATCAACGACCTGGATCGGACGGTGGAGGTTGCTTCCGGGCGGCAATATAAAGCTTGCGGCTCCGCTTCCGCCGCCGCCTCGCTGCTTCATTCTCCTCCGGCACTTCTCTGCTCGTATTCTCTTCCGGCAACCTCGCCCCTCAACTCTTCGGCAAACCTCGGCCCTTCGTCGATCATCTTCTTTGTTTGTAAGGCCTTTTCTCTTGTTCCCAGCGCTTTCTTCTTTTTGGTTACCCATTTCCTTCAATCGGCTTTTTCTCCATTCTTTGCTCACCCCTTCCCTCGGCATCCTATATTCTCGACCCTTGACCATGACTAGCACTTCACAGTCGACTGGCGGCGCTCCAGGTCTATGGTACACGACCATGGAGAGCCGTTTCGACGAGGAAGACGCCTTGCGTCTCGTCCGGACTTATGACCTGCCGACCGACCACCAAATAGTGTTAGCCACAGCGGCCGATCGGCCTCATGAACCGCCGTCCGGCACAGTGCTTTTCTTCCGAGACCAATTTCTGGCCGGACTGCGTTTTCCACCTCACAGATTTTTCTTAGAAGTCTGCAACTATTTCCGCATTCCGCTCGGCCAGGTAGTTCCCAACTCTATTAGGCTGCTGAGCGGAGTGATAGTTCTGTTCAAGCTGAACAACATCCCCTTGGACCCTAAGATATTCCACTACTTTTACTATCCCAAGCAAGCCGAGTGGGGTACCTTTGTTTTCCAGTCTAGGATAGGCTTCGTGCTTTTTGATCATAGGCTTCTCCAACTCCTCAGGGCTCTCCGAGGGCCAGCTCTGAGGTGCCGCCGTCCAGCCCTTCCAGAACTTTGCGCCGTATCAGGCGTATGGGTGAGCTTCCCTCCTCTTCTGCCGGTGCGCCGTCCGATAAGGCCGCTGCTTCTCAGAGCGAGCCGAGCAGCGAGAACTTGATAAAGACCGTTCTGCGCCTCCCCTCAGAGGCGTACATGGCTGCTGCTGATCGGCCAATGGTCCCCGAGCAGCAGATTACTCTGACGGGCCCTCTTGCCCAAGCTTGGATAGATGCTCGACGTCGCATAGCCAAGATGACTCCCGGGCAGCTCGGCGATAGCAACCTTCAACAGGCCACCGGGGTATGCTCTCCTTTTCTTTATTTGAATATTCGAATTAGGTTTCTAACCTGTGGACATTTGTTGGTAGAACTGGGTGGAGCAGATCGCTATTAGCAATCGATTGGCCGAGCTGGAGGACGAGTTGAAAAAACAAAAAACCGTTGGGGGTAACGGGCAGTCGGCTGCCGCTCTGGCGAAGGCCAAAAAATCGCTGGACGCCGAACGGAAAAGGGCTAACGATTTGGCGAGCAAAGTCGTTCGGCTTGAAACGATGATCAAGCAACGAGAGAAGGAGCTCAAAACGGCGTCCACTCGGAAGCAACAGGCCATCAATGATATGGACCGTATGAAGGTGGAGATCAGGGGGTTGGAACAACGCATCAAAGACTTGGACGCCCTGTTGGCCGCCGAGAAGGAGAGCCGCTCGGCGGATCTCCAAAGATTCGATGGAGACTTGAAAGAGCTCCAAGCCGCCAGTGACGCCGCTCACGCCACGCTCAAGGAATACAAAGAGGGGGAGTTGGCCCGCTCGGAAGAAGTGAGGAAGGAGTTCCTTCGCTCGGAAGACTTCGGAGAGAAGTTCACCGACAAGATATCCCTCATGTTCGAGGAGGCGATCAAGGCGGCGGTGGGCTATCTGAAGACCAAAGGTCACCTGCCTGCCGAGCTGGCCATCCCCCCCGAGGATCTAGCGAGCGTGATGGACACCATCCCCGACACTCTTTTTGATTTTGATGTGTGAAGAGCGTTTTTATAAACTTTTTTATATTCCTGCCGTTCGGCCCGGCTTATCTCTGTAATGACTTTTTTAGCTTGCGTAGTAGATGATCTTCTGTTCCTTTCACCTTTTATTGTGGCACTTTATAAACCTTCCGCTCGGCACCTCGCTATGCCAGACATGCGAATTATCTTTAATGTCTCATTACGCGCCTGATCAGCCGCTCAGCGCGCAAACTTGTTTGGCTCTTTAATTCCGATTAACCATCCTTTGCCCGGCTCTCGATCTTTAACGACGGTGCTCGTCGGCGCGGATGTTTAAAGCCGATCGGCGCGGCTCTCGATCTTTAACGACGGTGCTCGTCGGCGCGGATGTTTATAGCCGATCGGCGCGGCTCTCGATCTTTAACGACGGTGCTCGTCGGCGCGGATGTTTAAAGCCGATCGGCGCGGCTCTCGATCTTTAACGACGGTGCTCGTCGGCGCGGATGTTTAAAGCCGATCGGCGCGGCTCTCGATCTTTAACGACGGTGCTCGTCGGCGCGGATGTTTAAAGCCGATCGGCGCGGCTCTCGATCTTTAACGACGGTGCTTGTCGGCGCAGTTGTTTAAAGCCGATCGGCGCGGCTCTCGATCTTTAACGACGATGCTCGTCGGCGCGGATGTTTAAAGCCGATCGGCGCGGCTCTCGATCTTTAACGACGGTGCTCGTCGGCGCGGATGTTTAAAGCCGATCGGCGCGGCTCTCGATCTTTAACGACGGTGCTCGTCGGTCTCCAAGTGAGACTACACACCCGGCCGAACGGCTCGGGCCTTCGTCGTCGAGCGCTTGGCTCGGAAAACCATATACCCGGCCGACCGGCTCGGGCCTTCACATCGAGCGCTTAGCCCGGATAATTTATATGCCCCTGCCGAACGACAAGAGGTCTTACGCAATAATCCTTTCGGCGGAGAAAGCTTAATGTGTTTCCATCTCTTTGCTTCCTGCATCACAAGTACATAGGCAGCTAGCATATACAACAGAATAAATTACATCCGTGCCCCTTTCATCCAGCCAGATAAGGCTGGAGGTGATTTGCACTCCACGGTCGCTCCAGCTGCCGTCCGTCTTCATCCTCCAAATAATAGGCTCCCGAACGGAGCTTCTCAATAACCTTGAAGGGACCTGCCCAAGGGGCTTCAAGCTTGCCGACGTCGCCGACTGGTTTGACTTTCTTCCAAACGAGATCGCCGACCTGAAACGATCTGGGGATTACTCTTCGGTTGTAGTTCTGCTTCATCCGCTGCCGGTATGCCATCAGCCGAACGGATGCCTTTGCCCTCTCCTCTTCTACCAAATCCAGCTCTATGTTTCTCCGTTCGGCGTTGTCATCATCGTAGCTCTGGATCCGAGCGGACTCAACGCCGACTTCAACCGGAATGACTGCTTCGCCGCCATATACCAGATGGAACGGTGTGACTCCTGTCCCTTCTTTTGGCGTCGTTCGGATGGCCCACAAGACGCTCGGCACTTCATCCGGCCAACTTCCTCCCAAATGGTCGAGCCGAGCGCGCAGAATACGAAGAATTTCCCGGTTGGCCACTTCAGCTTGCCCATTGCTCTGGGGATAGGCTACGGATGTGAAATGTTGCTCAATGCCGTAGCTCTTGCACCAATCCTCTAACATCTTCCCTGTGAACTGCCGCCCGTTGTCGGACACTAGTCGGCGAGGGATGCCGAACCGACAAATGATGTGTTGCCAGATGAATTTTTTAACCATTTGTTCAATGATCTTTGCCAGCGGCTCGGCCTCCACCCATTTGGAGAAATAGTCGACCGCCACTAGTAAAAATTTTCTCTGTCCGGACGCCATCGGAAATGGACCGACAATATCCATTCCCCATTGGTCGAACGGGCATGAAACGCTTGACGCCTTCATTTCTTCGGCCGATCGGTGGGAGAAGTTGTGATACTTCTGGCATGAAAGGCAGGTAAATACTGTCCGAGCGGCGTCTGTTTGTAAAGTTGGCCAAAAGTATCCGGCCAAGAGGATCTTCTTAACCAATGAGCGCCCGCCCGGATGACCCCCGCATGATCCTTGATGTACTTCCTGGAGGATGTAAGCTGAGTCCTCCGACAACGGGCGCGAGAAAGCTTTCTTGTAAAGCTGATCTCCGATGAGTGTAAACCGACCGGCTCTTCTTCTGAGGAGCCGGGCTGCATATTCATCGGAGGGTGTGGTGCCCGAACGGAGAAATTCTATAATAGGTGTCCTCCAGTCGCTTGGAAACGTGAGGCCTTGCATCCGATCAACGTGAGCCACCAGCAGTACTTTTTCAATTGGTTGCTGAATGGCTACTGGTGTTATTGAACTCGCGAGTTTGGCTAACTCGTCTGCTGCCTGGTTCTCCGTTCGGGGGATCTTCTGTATAAGAACCTCTCGGAAAGTAGCTTTGAGTTTTTCAAAGCCCTCAACGTAGAGTTTAAGCCGAACACTGTTGATTTCAAAGGTGCCAGAAAGTTGTTGAGCGGCCAACTGTGAGTCCGAATAGAGAGTCACCCGACCGGCACCCACATGCCGGGCTGCCTGCAATCCGGCTATGAGGGCCTCATACTCTGCTTCGTTGTTGGTAGCTTTGTAATCCAGCCGGACGGATAGGTGCATCTTCTCTTCTTGAGGCGAGAGCAACAATATTCCAATCCCACTTCCGAGCCGAGTGGAGGACCCATCCACATATATTCTCCACATAGCTTCCGGCTCTGGCCTTTGCACTTCGGTTACAAAATCAGCCAAGGATTGGGCTTTGATCGCCGAGCGGGGTTGATATTGGATGTCAAATTCACTTAATTCGGTCGTCCACTTGATGAGCCGTCCGGACGCTTCTGGATTCTATAGTACTCTTCCGAGTGGACTGTTCGTCCGGACAATGATGGTGTGAGCCAAGAAATACGGCCGGAGCGACTAGAACCAAAGCAAAGGCCAACTTCTCGAGCTGTAACGAAATTCAGCATCTTTAAAATATGACTTAGAAAATACACCGGCTGCTCTTCGCGCTGAGCCTACAGCATGCTCAGTTGACGACAGATACATATAAAGTGACTCACCCCGATCGGCTTGGCAAGTATAGGTGGAATTAAGATATGTCTTCAATTCTTGAATGCTCGGTTACATTCTTCATCCCATTGAACTTAGTAGCCTTGCGCAGGATCTTGAAGAATGGTAGGCTCCGGCGGTTTTGGAGATGAATCTGGACAAAGCAGTTATCCGACGGTAACCGCTGCACTTCCTTGTGTTTCGGGAGGAAGCATGTCTGAGCTTTCACCTTCTTGGGGTTGGCTTCAATTCCCCGCTGGTCACTATATATCCCAAGAAACGCCTCCTTTTGCTCGAAGAGGCACTTTTAGGATTTAGCTTGACTTCATATTTGCGTTCGGAAGGTTTCTTCCATGTCCTTGAAGAGATCGCCGCTCGGACGGATTTGATAAGAATGTCGCCCACATAGACTTCCAGATTACGCCCGATCTGCTCCTTGAACACCTTGTTCATCAAGCGTTGATAGGTGGCCCCGCATTCTTCAATCCGAATGGCATCACATTATAGCAATATGTGCCGCCGGCCGTTACGAAGCTTACTTTTTCTTGGAGGCAGGCACATGCGTCAAGCATGCAAATTAATTCGCAGCCAGTAGAGTCCACCACCTGATCTATCCGGCAAAGGATAGAAGTCCTTGGGGCATGCTTTGTTCAAGTCCCGAAGTCGATGCAGACTCTCCACTTGCCGCTGGGAGACTAATACTACGTTAGCCACCAGCTCGGGAACGCACCTTCGTATGTGGCCGGCCTATAGTTTCTACTCGGGATGATGGCATTCGCCGCTGAAATCCCTTTTTCTCCGCTTCACCGGAGCGTCCGGTCGGACATGCAATTCATGCTGCGCCGGGCTCGACGAAATTCCGGGCAATGTGTCGACGAGACGAAGACATCATGATTTCTTGGAGGCATTGGATCCCTTCTTCGCTCCTCTTCCGGATCGGAGGCGATAAAGTTGTTGCCTCCGATCGAATCACTTCCTCTTTTTCTTCATAAATTAAAGGGGGCGGCTTCTCAGTGATGACATTTACCTCGATTCGGGGTGCCTTCCGAGCAGAGTTGGATTCTGTTCGGACCATCTCGATATAGCATCGCCGAGCTGCTAACTGATCTCCCCGTACTTCTCCCACTTTGTCTTTGACGGGGAACTTCATCTTCTGATGGATGGTTGAGACGACCGCTCGGAATTCGCCGAGTGCCGGTCGTCCCAAAATGATGTTATAGGACGAGGGAGAGTCGACCACCACGAAATTTATTGTCTTGGTCCTCCTGAGCGGCTCCTCTCCCAGCGAGGTAGCCAACCGGATCTGTCCGACCGGTTGAACTTCATTGCCCTTAAACCCGTAGAGGGGGGTCATCATGGGCTGCAGCTCGGCTCGATCAATTTGCAGCTGATCGAACGCCTTCTTGAATATGATGTTGACCGAGCTCCCTGTGTCAACAAATATGCGGTGAATGATGTAATTTGCTATTACCGCTTTAATGAGCAGAGCGTCGTCGTGGGGCACTTCTACTCCTTCTAAGTCTCCGGGCCCGAAAGTGATTTCCGGTCCACTTGCCCGCTCTTGGCTACAACCAACTGCGTGGATCTGTAGCTGCCGGACGCCCGCCTTTCTGGCTCGGTTGGAGTCTCCTCCGGTCGGCCCACCAATCTCGCCTCGGGAAGTATTGCTTCTGTTTTCCTCTTCCCGAGTGGACGGTCGGGACCGTTCTCTGGACGCCCGGCGATTATCCAGTCTCGGAGATCGGTGCCGATCGGGTGTCGGTTGATGTCGCCTCTCGGTGCGGGTCCGGTCAGCTTCAGGAGTCCGTCTCCTGTCGGTGGGAGGTGACCGTCGTCCGGCATTCCTGGGAACGGGATTGGCCACGAAGGGAAGACTTCGACAATCCTTCGTGTTGTGCGTATTCGTCTGGTGGAAGGAGCAGAACATAGGGGTCCACCTCTTCTTTGGCTTGGGCCGAGCGGCAGCCACTTCTTGTACGTGCGATCTGGCGTGGGGGGATCGGATTGCTTCGGCTCTCGGTCCTCTAGGTGGCTGCTGAGCGGCGTTCTGTTTCCGCTCGGCATGAATAGGTGCCCGCTCGGTAGGAGTTTCCTTTTTCCGGGCGGCTTGTGCTTCTTCCACGTTTATGTATTCGTTGGCCCGATGTAGCATATGATCATAATCTCGGGGCGGCTTTCGGATGAGCGACCGGAAGAAGTCCCCATCCACAAGGCCCTGCGTGAAGGCATTCATCATCGTCTCCGATGTGGCCGTTGGGATATCCATCGCCACTTGGTTGAATCGCTGGATGTAGGCTCGAAGCGATTCTCTCGACTCCTGCTTGATGGCAAACAGGCTGACACTTGTCTTCTGATAACGCCGACTGCTAGCGAAGTGGTGGAGGAAGGCCGTTCGGAAGTCCTTGAAGCTAGTGATGGATCCGTCCGGCAGCCTCCGAAACCACCGTTGAGCCGATCCCGAGAGAGTTGTAAGGAAGACGCGGCACTTTACTCCATCTGTATATTGATGGAGTGTAGCCGTGTTATCAAACTTACCCAGATGATCATCCGGGTCCGTTGTTCCATTGTACTCGCCGATCGTCGGAGGCACGTAGTGCTTGGGTAGAGGGTCTCGTAGAATAGCCTCCGAGAATTGGCGATTGATCCGCTCGGGAGATGAGTCCGCCCGGGGAGCTTTCCCTTTTCTGTCATCCCGTCTTGGCATTTCGTCTGAAGAAGAGCCTCTATCTCTTCGAGCTGGTGCGGCTTCAGGGGTGCGAAATAAGGCCCGGGGGAATGCGACGGTGGCTTGAGGTGCGTCCGCTCGGCCACCCGACGCAGATGTTGCTTGTTGCTCCGGCCGCTCGGCTGATACTTTTTGTTTTAATTCCACAAGTTTGGAGGCCCTCATCTCGACCAAAGCATCGAGTTCTTCCGTCGAAAGCGTCACCGTGTGTTGTCGTCCAGCCTCGTCCATTGTTCCCGTTCGGATGCAGGAGCGTTCCCACAGATGGCGCCAAATTGATCCTGTCCGAATCACCGAACCAAAGGACGCTGGGCACGTGGTGCGCTCCTAGTCGAGGACGTAGACCTCCGTCTGGTTGCACGAATCTCCGGCGAACCTGCACAATAGTCGGGCCGGGAAGGGTTCCCGGCATCGACCCTCTGACGCTCAAGTCAGGCAAGGAAATATTGCAAAAGGTGGCTCCAGAGATCAATTTTCCGCGTACCTGAGGCGAAGTAAGAGGCTCTATATATAGAGCGAGGAGAGAACTAATGCACGTTCACCGAGGTGCAGACGTGTCAGCCACCCATACCTTGGTATGTACTTGTCAGAGAGCTTACCTGACACCATACTGCTACAGTCCGAGCATGTCTTTGATGGGACAGCAAGGCACCCCGTCGCCAGACTAGGGGTATGGGGTAGCCATACGACTTGACGGCTGTCAGAGAGTGTTCCCTTCCTTTACCCACCGCCCGGCCGGGACGTCCGTCCGGCCGACCGGGCGAAGAACGTCGTTCGGACGGCCTTAATTCCCTGCGTCGGCCGGGCGGCCCGTCCCTCCGCTCGGTCATTATGTACTGTTTCATTGAGCGTCGGAACCCTGATCCCTACCAGGGTACCTTTTACTACCAGATGTCCCTTCCTTCTAAATCCGGTCGGCTCGTCCTTCTCCGGCGGGCCACTGGGCCCTTTAACCTCCCCGCGGTGTTGATCCCTCGTTATGGGGTTCCGGATTCTTACAACCGGATCAAATCTTAATCTTCTTTTTTAGCTAGAATCAATTCATTCTAATCAGTTGCTTTCCTAGTTATGCTCCATAGATCGAATCATCCATAGTCAATAGGAAGCATGCTAAAGTAGCAGACACTGATCAGAACTTCAAGTAGACAGCTAAATAGTCATTTAGGGTAAAATCGAGATTAACTTATAATCTCAAGGGTCTCACATAGTAGAGAAGCAGGGATCCATTCTCCTACAACCCTTCTTGTCGCCATAGCACATGTGGTATGAATCACATGCTACGATGTTATTCTCTTTACCAAAAAGAGCGCATGTTTTTTTCCCAATTTTAACATCGTACAGATTTCGATCTAGACATTCCCAATGTCTAATCCTGAATTCAACATATGAATTCTAATCTGGCTTCAAGCAGATTCAGTAAATGGTGGGTGCATTTACTCCAATCATTACACAAATGATCTCATCTTGACATAAATATCAAGGCGACCTTAACTTATGGGTATGTCTCTATTCACAGCTACAAAAGCTATCCCATAAGAAATGGTCTTACCTCTATTCGTACTTAACAAATAGAGATGATTGTCCATGTGAGTGGACCAATCCCAATCTTCCAACATGCTTATCGAGACTTTTATTCGAATGTAACCAAGACATATACACTGAATAGATCATGGAATTTTTCATTTATCAAAATGTCTTTTACAATTGTTACATTCTCCGAAGTCCCAAAGACTTCATATGCCCATGAAATGACTCTTTAGTCAATGACTTAGTAAAAAGATCAGCAAGCATATTTCGTGTAGGGATGTACTCAAGAATAATCTTTTTCTTATCAACAATATCCCTTACAAAATTATACTTAATTTCTATATGCTTGCCTTTGCTGTGGTATTTGAGATCCTTGGAAAAAGTGATCGCAGCTTGACTATCACAGTACACAGTAACAGGACTCCCACTATCCTCAGCAATCCTCAGATGCTTCAGGAACCTTCTTAACCAGACAGCCTTTTGCACAGCCGCTGCACAAACCACATACTCAGCTTCCATTGTCGACAAGGCTACACAAGCCACATACTCAGCTTCCATTGTCGAAAAGGATACACAAGCCTGCTTCTTGCTGTTCCATGAGATGGCGCCATCATTCAGCAAGAAGACATAGCCAGATGTGGATTTTCTGTCATCAATGTCCCCTGCCCAATCTGCATCTGAGTAGCCACTTAGGCTCATATCTGATCCTTGGAAACAGAGGCAATAATCAGCTGTTCCTTTAAGATATCTGAATATCCTCTTCACCGCTTTCCAGTGTCTCGATCCTGGGTTTGACTGAAAACGACTAACTAAGCCAATAGCATAGCTTATATCGGGACAAGTACACAACATAGTGTACATCAAACTACCAATAGCACTGGCATATGGTTTCTTCTTCATTTCGGCTATTTCCTCAGGAGTCTTGGGATACATACTTTTGCTCAAGACAGTACCTTTTGCAATAGGCATATGTTCAATGTTACAATCTGACCTATTGAAGTGTTGCAGCATCTTAGTGATATAAGCTTCTTGAGACAACCCCAAAAGCCTCTTTGATCGGTCTTTAACGATCTTTACTCCTAAGATGTACTCTGCTTCTCCCATATCTATTATGTCAAATTGTGATGAAAACCAACTTTTGACTTCTATCACACACTTTATGTCACTTCCAGCTATTAGTATATCATCAACATATAATGATAAAATGACAAGCTTTCCTTTTTCCTTTCTTAGGTACACACAATGATCCTTATTGATCATTTCGAAACCATAAGATAATATTACTTCATTAAATCTTATGTTCCATTGTCTTAACGCTTGCTTTAGCCCATATATAGACTTCCAAAGTCTACATACTCTTTTCTCTTGGCCTTCAGCAACATAACCTTCCAGTTGTACCATATAGATTTTTTCGTCAAGATTACCATTAAGGAAAGTCATTTTTACATCCATCTGATGTAATTCCATGTCATATTGTGCTACTACAGCTAGGATGACACGTACTGACATAAACTTCACAACTGGGGAGAATGTCTCTTCAAAGTCAATACCCTCCATTTGGGTATATCCTTTTGCAACTAATCGAGCTTTGTATCGATTAATCGATCCATTTGCTTTCCTCTTTACTTTGAGAATCCATTTATTCCCAATAGCCCTTCGGCCCGGAGGAAGATCGACTAAATCCCAAACTTGATTCTTTCTCATTGACTCCATCTCTTCATCCATTGCAACTTTCTATTTTTTTTCTAACTGAGCTTCTCAAAGCTTCCTCAACTGTTCGAGGTTCCCCATCATCAACTGGGAGAACTATCAATGCCTCATTCTCAATATCAAACCTTCTTCGAGGAATAATCTGACGACTACTTCTTCGAAGGTTAGACTATTGAGAAACTGACTCATTCAATGGCAAATTACTCCCACTCGGTTGACTAGATTCAGGCATCTCCTGACTTGTTGATAAAGGAACATTATCCTCCTCCACTATCTCATATAGAGGAATTGTCTTATCAACTTCAACTCGTGTTGGGAACTCAGTTTCTAGAAAAGTAGCATCTCTTGACTCTATCTCAAAGATGGTTCCATCTTGTCGCTCACCAATAAAAACATAACCCTTAGAAGTCTCAGAGTACCTTATAAAGATACACTTCTTACCTCTGGGTCCTAATTTTCCATATTCGTGAGTCTTATCATGAACATAGGCAGCTAACCCCCAAGGTCTCAGATTACTCAAATCAAGTTTTCTATCTGTCCAACGTTCATGTGGGGTAGATGGAACTGACTTTGAAGACACTTTGTTAAGTATATAGGTCGCAACTAATAATGCATCTCCCCAATAGGAGATTGGCAAATTAGCCTGCGCCATCATAGACCTAACCATTTCAAGAAGAGTCCTATTTCTTCTTTCAGCAACCCCATTTTGCTGTGGAGTTCCAGGGATAGTTAGCTGTCTAATGATCCCTTTCTCATTACACATTGTCTTGAACTGATCAGACAAATATTCTCCTCCATGGTCAGTGCGCAAGGTTTTAACCTTACGTTCCAATTGATTCTCAACTTCGTTCAAGTAACGAATAAAGCAATCCAATGCTTCAAATTTGTGAGAAATCAAATACACATGACCAAAACGTGTGAAATCATCGATAAATGTAATGAAATAAGAACTCCCATTTCTAGCCTTCATATTCATCGAACCACAAATATCCGAATGAATTAATTACAATGGTGATTCAGCCCTAATAGCCTTACCAAACGGTTTCCTAGTCGTCTTTCGAGCAAGACAATGCTCACATACAGACAAGTTAATCTTAGCATGAGTGCCTAATAGGTCCTCTCCTTAGCTAATCTATTCATTCGTTCTTGTCCTATATGTCCCAATCTAGCATGCCAAATTTCATCATTAACATCAGCATTACTAGTAAGAGCAATGCTTAAAAAACAACTATTATTATTTGGTTCTACATCAAGAACCATAAAACCATTTGTTACATAACCATATCCAATTAACACAGAGTTAATTCGAAGTTCCACACAACGGCTATAAAAATTTACATTATAACATAAATCAAGAAGACAAATAACGGAAACCAGATTCCGTCGAATCTCAGGAGCGTACAGGACATCATGTAGAAACAAGGTGCCTCCACCACATAGGTTGAGCTTGCAAGTGTCAATTCCTTTGACTTCAATTCTTGCATTGTTTCCTACATATATCCATTTGTTGCCAGCTGGTACCCGATGGTACTCCACATATGTAGCTCGATCATGAGCTATGTGGTTCGTTGCTCCTGAATCTACAATCCACAAAGGATACGAATCAGCTAACAACACTGTACTTGCAACATATTGCTCGTGGAAAGAAGACAAAAATGGATTTACCTTTTTAGCCTCAGTACAATCCCGAGCAAAATGACCCTTCTTGCCACAGTTAAGCAGGTCAACTTGCTCCTAGGTTTTTGTCCATTTTTCTTTCCTTTCTTCTTGATTTGGTTTTTCGCAACAACAGCATTAACCTCCATTCCTTTCCCCTTTCCTTTCTTGAACTACTTGTTCTTATTCTTGGAACCAGAGCCTTCAGCTACAAAAGCTTGACCCGAAATCCTTGCAGATTCAATCCTCTCCGCCTCAAGTTCCACATGGCGTGAGACATCAGTGAAAGTCTTGATACTCTCACTATGGGTCAGGTTCTGTTTCATCGTTTCCCAAGAATCAGGAAGGGAACGGATAACTGTCTGAACCTGTTGTTCATCGGTCAACGTATAACCTGCAGTCTTAAGCTCTCGAATCATGTTACCCATCTCCCTGAGATGTTGGGCCATGGTAACATTCGAGCGCTTCTTACAACTATCAAACTTGATAGTTAGCAGACGGAACTTACTCAGACTGACTCCACTGTACTTCTCTCTAAGGGCTACCAAGACAGCATGAGCCGATAGTAATGGCTCATACTCAAATACCAGGTCATCCACCATTGAACTAATCAATATACCCTTAGCAATGGAGTCCTTCCTTTTCCATGCCTTATAGGCATCAAGGTCACGTCTGTGCTGTGCTGTGGAACCATCAACCGGTTCCTCCATGATTTGGTTTACAGCCTCCAGAACTTCTTGTTCCTCAAGAACATATTGTATCTTGAGGTACCATATTTTGTAGTTATCCCCATATAATTTCTCACCCTTATTGAGTTCAGCTATGATGTTTTTAGTTGTCATGATCTACATAAATAAACAAATTATTTATTATTTCTATGTAATTCATATATGTGCAACTATTTATTGACTCAGTGTAAATTAGAGTTAGTTTACAAAATCAAGTGATAACATTGTTTCCACTCATCATTTGTATGTTCTAATCTAATCAACACTGATCAATTATATTACACATATCCCAACTAATGAACAAATCATTTTATATGAACGAATCATATCATGAAATGAACTAATCATTTCCAAGTTAGTTAACATATAACATAACTTTTATTATATAATTCTGTTCGTACAAAACAACAGAAATTATTACATGACTCAAAAACTAGATGAGCTAACACTGCTCGTACATAACGATAGCAAACAAAACACTAATAAACTAGATAGGCCAGCACTGCTCCCACTAGGACAAACACTAGTATAGCAGCCAACACTATCCCTATTAACCTAGACTCATTTGGGATAATCTCAGATGGGGTAGCTTCAGGATTCTCCATTAGATCCATTTCTGGATCTTCCTCGAGCATATCCTGGTCCTCTTCAGACTCTTCAGGCTCTTCTTCGCCCATATGGTGAAGTAGTTCCTCACAAAGTATTGAATATATGACACGCCCTTGATGACGCCCCCATACATAGTCTGCTTGTAAAATACCGGAAAAATGGCGAATAATGATAAGGGAATTTTCTGGAATTTTTAGAAATTTTTCAGGAATTTTTCGGAGCTCGTATGGACGAGTTAACGGGGATAAAAATGGGGCCCGAGAAAGCCTGTTTAGGCTACCCCATTTAAGCGAGGAAATTTTTTTTTTATTTATTTTTATCTTTTCCTTTTTCTTTTCTATTTCCCTCTAATCGTCGTTTTCCCTTTTGCCCTAAACCTGCGCCATCTCTTCCCCGACGCCCTCGTCAGCCGCCACCGCCCACACACCTTCGATGATCCATCACCGACAGCCGATCTCTTCCTTTTCCTCCCCTCTCTGCCGATTCTTTCTTCTCCATTTCTCTACTTCTCTGCTTCGTCTTCTCCCAACCCGACGCACGCGACGCCTAGTTACCTCTCACTTACTCAGCGAGTCGCTCCACCCGTTTCTTCTTCGTCGTCGGAGAAATTCATCTCGGCCGGTGATGCCCACGTGAGCCTGAAGCAGTAGTGTCACCTTCCTTCTTCCACGTGACGCCGATCGTTGGCCTTACTCTTGGTCCCTCTCCTCTCCAGCGACGTCGGCCATCTTCCTATTCTCCTCTCTCGAGCGCTGGCAGCCAAGCCCTAAAACAGGGAGATCAGGAAAGTGTCATTCCTCAGCCCTAGCATTGGCAGTCACTCTCCTCGCATCTGCTAAGTGCAGCCAACCTCATCGTGCCCTAGCGCGGTCGCCGGATCCTTATCACCTCCGATCAGTGGAGAGGAAGAGCAACTAGTTGAGGGTTGTGGAGCAACAAACACGGCTGTGAGGTGCAGGTATCGTGTCCTGTGGATTTGGAATTTTATGCGTTGTGGATGTCTTTTGATCTAGCAGCTCACTTTGGGTTTTGGACAGGAGCTAGAAGTAGAGGTCCTCTGCCGATCACATACCGCCATCGTTGATCTAGGGATTTCCGGCGGTCAGTGTTGAGGTAAGCTTCGGTTGTTGATTAGGATTGTTGCTAAATTTAGTTTCTAAAGGATAGTAGAGTTTGTGATTGATGATATGGTTGATAGGTTGATTGGATTGAAGTGAAGGATTGTGGATTTAGTTAAACCTAATTAGATTATGAAATTAGGTTAATTGTTGCGATTAGGATTTTCCCTAATTTGATTGGGGAGTTTATTTAGTTATTTACTGTATAAGTAATTAACTAAATACAGTATGTGATTTCAGGACTTTGTTTCGAGGCGAGCGTCTCGACGCGGGATAGCTTATCACGATCGACAGATTTTAAGGCGGGTACCTTGACTTATCTTTTTGATATGTCTTGTTGATATGTCTAGTAGGTCATAGCTTTTAGTAATAATTATGTTCGTCATTGTTTCGGTATGTCACTTTTGGATACCTGTAACATGCTTGTTTGCTCACCTGATATGCATTTTATGCTAGTACCCACATGATTATATATATATATATATGCTCAGAGAAGTAGTGACATACCATGCTTGTTATGTTCAGGACCTAGGTTTTTGATATTCTATCTGACCTGTGTACTTTAGATCTTCGTATTTGACCATCGATATTATGATACTCATTTTATGTATATGGATATGGTTATGTTGATCAGTTTATGCCATGCTTAGTGTCATGCATCATGATTGCATGCTGCGCGATTGTCGGCTCCACTATGGTTGAGCACATCGCCAGTTACATGTACTGCACACACCACCACTCATGGGTTAGTGGTATATCAGACAGGTGTGTGGCGGTTCTGCTGTTTGGCTCCGTTGGTCTGAGGACTCAGCGTGGTAGCCGGCAGACAGTTCCGCTCTGTTTGGCTCCGCTGGCATTTAGTGTAGCAGCGTAGTAGCCGGCAGACGGTGGACTCTGTTTGGCTCCGTTGGTCAGGTGACTCAGCGTGGTAGCCGGCAGAGATACCTCCCCGTCATCGTGTACCGGGAGATGAGAGCATTGAGCTCCCCCATTTATGATTTGGGGTCACAGGACAGGAGTACTCCGACAGTATCCCGTCCACTCAGTCACTCATCAGGTATAGTGACGGTAGAGTGCACGGTTGTCACAGCCCTACCCACTCGGTCTCACCATTGTGTTTGAGATGACTGACTGGCGTCAGGGGTGACCAGGACGCATCATTGACATCATATGCATTTATGCATTTACTACTTGTGTTTGCTGCACTTATATGCTGCATTTGGATGGATGGATATGTTTGACATGCATACAGGATTTATGACACTTCCGGTCTGACGACCTGATTACTATGATAGGTGGCCCTGGTGAGTATAGTACTCTTCAGCCTTTTCTATTATGCATCACCTTCTTTTGTTCAGGAGACTGTACTCCATAGTTATTACTATTTATTATAGTTTACTATACATGTCAACTAGGTATCTGCTGAGTTGTTGAACTCACCCCCGTGGACACTATCTTTTTCAGGTACTAGGTTATTTATGGAGACGCTTGGAGTATCCTGGCTGCCGGTCCCCACGTCACATCAGAAGACCTGTCTCTACCTTTGTTTATTGTTATTTTTGGTATATGTATTTGTATACTTAGCTTTGTGTTCCGGTTTTGTGTTCGGAGTGTTGTTTTGGTTGTGTAGTGTAAGCCTAGCCGGCTAGCAGTGTTTTATTTGGTTTTGTATGAGCTTGTATTTTATGTTTATCCGTTGTGTTGGTTTTGTTCCAGCCGTGTGGGCTCATGATATATATATAACTGCGTGGTTGTGTATATATTCCAGCCGCCTGTGGCTGATGTATATTATGTCTGTAGAAATGCTTCAGATTGTCACCGGTACAGGGGAGGTGTTGCCGAAATTTCTTCGGACAGGGACTCCTCTGGGGCGTGACAATTTAGTGGTATCAGAGCAGGTATACGATACTTGCTATGTGTTTTGGATTTTCGAGATTTATCTGATACCAATTTATTTGGTATCAAAGCTCGGCTTACGAGTCTTATTTTCCTTGTGTTTCGGATTTCGTGATTTGGTTTTCTCGATGTGACTCTTCAGATTTGGGACCTGGCAGCGGCAGGACATCTCCAAGCTATAGGAGGTATATTGGTATATTGTTATCCTACCTTTTTGTTAGTATATGCACCGTTGACTATTACAGTTTATGACATGTATTAGCACTCTTTACTAGTACCTGTCTAGTTGAGATAGCATATATTTTATGTATTAGGTAAAACCCTGATGATGATCGACCTTGATAGAGATTAAGGGTTACAGTCTCTGGTGATTTTCATATCATACCCCCAGTAGTTTTAGTTTCTGTAAGTACTAGTTGGATAGGAGATGGAGGCACATACCAGCCTCTTCTATTATTAGCTGAGTAGTGGATAGTATTTATATATTCATGCGTGACTTAGCCAGTAGAATACCATTCTATTTTGGTTAGTAGATAATTGATTTACTCATGTTAGATCGGTAAGTAGAAGTCTGTTTTGCACTTATTGATTGGGTAGTCGTGGATCGATATACCTTAGCTGCTTGTGGAGAATTAGTGTATTCTTGATTAGTTAGTAATGACCGATTTAGTTTTGTTGGTCCGATTAGTAGAGGACTGTCATACTCTATATTTTTTTTTTTTGTAGCGATGTTGATTTTTGGGATATTTGTGCTTAGTTGGATATTATGAGCACATTGGAGTACATGACTTTTACTGACGTGGGAAAAGACTGAATTAGCCGTATATCATTGGCGGTTTGGTCAGTCTTTAGAGGATTGATTTATCCTATTCCATGAGTACTTTAAATTTAGATTGTATGTACCTTGTAGGATAACTTAGAAGGTGGCATAGGGTTTGTGTGGTAGATTGGATTAAATATGTTGATTATGCATATCTATGTGGTGTACATATGCTTGTTATGTGTTGTAAGAGTTTTATGGTAGGCTGTCTGATTGTATCGTTGAGCTAGTATGTTGATTATGCATGTCTACGTTGTGTGTATACATGATTAGTATGTGTTGTGTGATAGATAGTTCATTTGAAGTTAGTATGAGTATTTACATCCAGTTGTGGTTATTGTAGGCTTCTAGTGGATTATACCTAAGTGGTTGTTGTACGTGTCTGATTTGATTATTAAAAGTATCTTGTCGATTTAATCTATGTTGTGGGATGTGCACCTGTGGTTAGGTGTTTTATTGGAGGTATCGTATCGATTTAATCTGAGATGTGTTTGGTGTGGTATCTGAGGTATCTTGTTGCTTATGTTTGATATGTGAGTGCACCTGGGTTTAGTATGCTTTATTGGAAGTTGATGTTGATTATACTCTTTGGCATAGACGTATATATGTCATGTGAGTGTTGTTTGACGTGTATTGTCGGTTATACCTACGATGATTTATGTACACGAGTTCGGTATGTAATGTTGAGGGTATCACACTGATTTTTTTTACCTGTGTTATGTGTATGTTTGGTGTGTATTAATTGGAGGATTATGTCGATCATACATGTGTTGTGTATGCTAGGTGTATGGTGGGTAGCATCATGAGGATTCTACCTATGTTGAATGTAGAATGCTTGGTGTCTACATTATGTTATTGTTTGTGTTACCCTGTCAACTACTTCTCCTATTAGTGGGTGACTGACCCACTAGGATGATGATAGAGTTGGCGATGGATTTGATTCGCTTACTAGGTTGCTATACCCTAGGCTACCCACAGTGATCTATGGTAGGGAGATCTCGTGCAGTCTCTAGCTAGATAGTTAGGTGCCTTGGGCACTTATGTATTGTTGGTGGTGGAGCGTTGCTCCCACACATGTTATGGATTGTCTGTGGTGGAGCGTTACTCTCCCCTATTGCGGATTGCTTATAGCGGAGCATTACTCCCATATTTATTACAGATACCTATTTCAGATTATTTGTGGTTGAGCGTTGCTCCCACATATGGAGGATTTCTTGTGGTAGAGCGTTGCTCCCACATATGTGGTATTTCGTGTGGTGGAGCGTTGCTCTTGTAGAATCGAAAAGAATTTAGATATCTCCACAATGGTATGATATTGTCCACTTTGGGTCTAAGCCCTTATGGTTTTGCTCTTGGGCTCTACCCAAAAGGCCTCATACCAATGGAGATATCTTTCTCTTATAAACCCATGATCTTTTCCATGTGTTTTCAATATGGGACTATGTTTGCAACCTTGCAACCCCAACAATCCCCCCTCAAACAAAGGACCATGGGCTTCCCACGTCCGATCCTTGACCCACCAGGTCTTCCTGCCCCTCGGTCTACCCGACCTACTAGGACTTCCTGCCCCTCGGTCTACCCGACCTACTAGGACTTCCTGCCCCTCGGTCCACCCGACCTACTAGGACTTCCTGCCCCTCGGTCCACCCGACCTACTAGGACTTCCTGCCTGGTGTCTGGTCCTCTTGATCCGAACATAGGAGCCCCCACTTTCTTTGTTCGAGGTCAATATTGTACTCACATGGTTCAATCAGACCATAGCTCTTGTGCACAGTCGGCGGTTAAACCTTCTGGCAGTCCGGGCTCTGATACCAATTGTAGGATCGAAAAGAATTTAGATATCTCCACAATGGTATGATATTGTCCACTTTGGGCCTAAGCCCTCATGGTTTTGCTCTTGGGCTCTACCCAAAAGGCCTCATACCAATGGAGATATCTTTCTCTTATAAACCCATGATCTTTTCCATGTGTTTTCAATATGGGACTATGTTTGCAACCTTGCAACCTCAACAGCTCTCACACTGGAGGATCTATTCTTTGGTGATTTATATCGTTGGTTATCATAGCTTTTTATTGTTGAGGATCTTATGGTTAGGAATGTCTGTGATACGGACATTATGTGTCCTGGTTTTACCATTATGGCTTGCGGTGCCCTAGATGTTAGCATGGACTCGATGATTTGGGTATCCCTAGGATGTTTGGATCGGTTTCCATTGTCTTGTTGACGATGTTGTGATCTATTTCGGATCTGAGGTGAGTCACGTACACCATCTTCGCATAGTTCTAGAGATGTTTTGATGGAAACATCTATATGTGAAGATCAGTAGTGCATATTTTTATTGTCTTTTGTGAGATGTTTTGGGACACACGGTCACCAGTAGGAGTATACCGTGGTTCCACAGGAGATAGAGGTTGTTACCGTTGAGAGTAGACAGAGTCTATACAGGAAGCTCGCAACTTCCTCTGTTTGGCTCGATATTTCAGGAGATACGTTGAGGGTTTCTCTCGGATAGCTATGTCACTGACACGCCTGACCTGGAAAGGCGTGAAGTTCACTTGGACTGAGGATGACAGGACCAGCTTCCAAGAGCTGAAGCGGAGATTAGTATCGGCTTCAGTTTTGGTTTTACCTTCTGGAGAGGACGGATATGTCCTCTACACCGACGCATCTATTCAGGTTTTAAGCTGTTCTGATGCAGCACGATAGAGTAGTCTCCTATGCTTCTCGTCGGTTGAAGGAGCATGAGAAGAACTACCCTGTACATGATCTGGAGCTAGTCTTCATTATGTTTGCCATGAAGATTTGGCGACATTATTTATATAGCGTTACATTTGAGATTCTCACTGGCCATAAGAGTCTCAAATATCTGTTTTACTTAGAAGGAACTTAATCTCCGACAGAGGAGATGGATGGAGTTCCTGAAGGATTTTGATTGTACCATTAGCTATCACCCAGGGAGAGCTAATGTGGTTGCCGATGCACTTAGCAGGAAGTCCAGAGGGACTTTAGCTTGCCATCGAGTTGTGGTCACAGACTTGATTCAAGGTTTCTCCGAGTTGGGCCTTGAGGGGTAAGGACAGAAAGAGCAGGGTACTCTGGTTACCATGGTTGCTTAGTCGTTGATCAGAACGAGGATACGAGAGCCCTAGGCTGCTGATCGGTATTTGTAATTTATTTGCAGTCAGATAGCTTCCGGGCAGCAGACCGAGTTCACCAGAGACGAGGAGGGTATTATATACTCCCGAGGCAGATTGTGCGTACCTCAGTCTCATCCGGTCTTATAGGAGCTACTTCAGGAGACTCATCACTCTTGATTTGCGATCCACCCAGGCGGTACCCGTATGTACCGAGATTTGAGACGTTCTTATTAGTGGAACGGTAGGAAGAAAGACATCGCGAAATTTGTAGCGAGATGTCTGGTTTGTCAGCAGGTGATGTATGAGCACCAGATACCTGCCGGATTATTTTAGCGGATTCCTATTCCTGGGTGGAAATGGGAACATATTACCATGGACTTTGTGGTGAGTCTGTCTAGAACACGACGAGGTCATGATGCGACTTGGGTAATCGTTGATCGATTAACCGAATCCGCGCACTCGTTAGCGATCCGGAGGACTGATTTCCTGGATCGATTGGTAGATCTGTTTTGCTAGGGGATCATCAGATCACGTGGTGTTCTGTTGACTATTATTTCGGATAGAGACCCCGGTTCACGTCTTGTTTTTTTTGACAGAGTCTACAACAGGCCTTGGGCATGCAGCTATGTTTCAGTACAACTTTCCATCCGTAGACAGATGGACAGTTAGAGCGGACCATTCAGACTCTAGAGGATTTGTTGGGGTCTTGTGTATTGGATTTTAGGGGTAGTTGGGAGGAACATTTGCCATTGGTAGAGTTCGTCTACAACAACGGTTTGCATTCGGCTGTCCAAATGCCACCGTTTGAAGTGTTGTATGGTAGGTCTTGTCGGACACCCATCCTCTGGATGAGGTTGGGGAGGCCCAGCTGTTGGGACCTCATAGAGCTCAGTAGGAGGCAGAGTTGGTCCGTACTGTAGGACCGTTAGATTCGATAGAGGGGGGGTGAATATCGATTCGAAAAACAACGAGTTTAAACGTAGCGGAAAAGTAAAATAGACACAGATGTTTTTTTACTTCGTTCGGAGCCTGTGACGACTCCTACTCGAAGGCCCGTGGTCCTTGACCACTTTCGTTGGGCAATCACTATCAATTCGAATATTATAGAGTTAAGTACAAGAATTGACAGATAAAGAAAATACCGACAATAGAATTAAAACAAAACTAGCACTGAGTCGGAGAGCTTTTCGTGGCGTCGCAAGAGCACAGAGCAGCAGATCTTGGATTCTAAGTTCTTGTTGAAGCTCTACCCTTGCCCCTTCTTTTATATGAAGCTCAGGGCGCCCCGGATCCCTTCCAGGCGCCCTGGTGAGACGTGGCAGGTCCAACCAGTGAGCTCCACGTGGCGACGCAGTCGGGATAAAACTTGCCTCCCGGGCGCCCGGATCCCTTCCGGGCGCCCGGACCTCCGGGCGCCCGGACCCCTCTTCTCCAGAAAGTCCTTCTCCTGCAAGAAAAGGTTAGTCCGAGGCAAATGTACCCTGCAGCAAAGATTGTTAGCACAGTTTTATAGATAAGCAAAGTATGACTTAGATTCCGTCTTTCCGAGACCGGAATCTAGTCACGATCTCGACTTAGATATCCGAAATGGATCTAAGCCGGATCGACGCCTAATGTTCCCTTCCCGGGAACGCGTCCTCGCAGTCACTCCCCTCCAGTGACTTACCTCACTTACCTGCCAGACGTCCGGTCAGCCCGTCGACCCGTCTGGACTTCTGCCAGCTTGACTCCCGTCCAGTGACTTACCTCCCTTACCTGCCAGCCGTCCGGTCAGCCCGTCGACCTAGCTGGACTTCTCGCCAAGCGTCCGGTCAGCCCGTCGACCCGCTTGGACTTCTCGCCAGCTATCCGGTCAGCCCGTCGACCTAGCTGGACTTCTCGCCAGACATCTGGTCAGCCCGTCGACCTGTCTGGACTTTTCCTGCACACTCGATCAGAGTGTTAGACAACAACAAGCTAACTTAACCTGATTTGTCATTCATCAAAACCTGGGTTAAATCGTTAGTGCAAACCGCACCAACAATCTCCCCCTTTTTGATGGAATGACAACCTGGTTAAGTTAGTGTAAACATATGCATAAGATAACATGCATTTAATGTGGTTTTTAAGTTAGTTTGTATTTTCAGTTTGGTTCAGCTAACTTAACCACCTAACTCTCCCCCTTTGGCATTCATCAAAAATAAGTATGGATTAACTAAGCATAGAATTTAAACAAAAAACATGTCAAGTTTGTATGATAATCTGGGGAAGTTTAAACTTTTGAAACTTGTTTAAAGCGTTAGCTTTTAGATTTTAGAAGAATAGCCAAGTTTAGACAAAATCTCACATACAAGTTTTAATTTTGAAATGCTTTTCAAATAAGTTTTCAAAAATTCCAAAACTGAGTTTGAAAAGGATTAAAAGATTTAATTTGTAAACTTAAGTTTTTGAAAAATCTAATTTCCACAATTTTCAACACTAAGTTTTTGCAAGTTAAATTTTCAAAGTAAGTTTCAACTTTTCAAACATAAGTTCTCAACATCAAAATTCCAAAACTAAGTTTTCAAAACTGATTGAAATTTATTTTTCAACACTAAGTTTGTAAAAGAATCAATTTTCAAAATTAACGAAAATGATTTTGAGAAGCTTAGTTTGTAAACTTAAGTTTTGAAAGAAATCTAATTTCCACAATTTTCAATAACAAAGCAATTTTTAAAACTAATTTTTGTAAAAGTTAACTTTCAAATCAAAATGTCAAAATTAAGTAAAATCAAATTTTAAGAACTAGAGTTTTAAATTCAATTTTCAAAAACTAAGTTAAATCTAATCAATTTTCAATAAAAAGTAAAACAGCTTAGTTTTTCAAAAATAGGTTTAAGAAAACATTTTTCAAACATAAATTTTAAAATATTTTTAAATAAAGAGAAAATTTTAATTAATCTCTCCCCCTGAACTTGACATAAAATTTTAAAAGTATTTGCTAAAAATATTCAAAGTAATTTTTTTTTAAATTGAGGTAGAATTTTCTAGAGAGATTTTAAAGAGAAGATTAAAAACTAACACTTAAGGAGATAAATAAACCTCCCCCTGAATTTGATACTCCGTTAATATATTAATCCTCCTTATTTATTACTCCCCCTTAATATAATGCTAAGGTTTGAGTGTGTTAAATTTCAAGCCCTGACACATTTGTCTACCTAGTAACACTTATATTATTATCTCTGTATCCTTGGTATAATTATCTATTTGAGTTTGATTAATCATTAATTTTAGATTCAGGCGTGTAAGCTTTAGTTTAAGGTTAAATAAGATATGATTTTATTAATTCAATAACAGTTAACCATTATCAATAATTTATCGATTAATTTTTACTTGATTTAATAATTTAATACTTATTTAAAATGATTTAACCTTTGTATTAATTAATTGAATTGGTTAATAAAAGTATTAGTTATAATTCGATTTTTTCACTTACTTCCTTTTAAGTTGGATTAACTTAGTTTAAAGTTAGTAGTAATTTGAAGTACAAAAAAATTATTAAACATAGTTAAAGTTCAATTTGAATTAATAGTTAATAAGGATAACTTATGATTTAATTTATAGTGAAATTAGGATTTTGATTAACGTTAAAATTAAGATTTATTGAGTTAAATTAAGAATTAATTAACTATTTAGTGTAAGTTAATTTTTTAAGTTCTTATTTTAATTATTCACTTATTTAATTGAGTTTATAATCTTAAGTTAATCAAATTTTAATTATTTGTTAACAACATATTTCAATGTAATTTTGAATTTAATTATTTAATTTTATTTAGTTTTAAGTTTATTCTTAACATATTTTTGAAGGTAATTTAAGTTTGATTTTAATTGTGAATTATGTTTAAATTTTAAGTCTTAAACCTAAATTAACTTTAAAGTTTTAATGTTAAGTTTTAACTATAAAAATATGTTTTAACTTTAAAGTTTTAAAGTTAAAATAATGTTTGAGGTTACAATAATGTTTAATGTTAAAAATATGCCTAAAGTCTAAATCATAATTTTTAATAGTTTTTATTATTATTATTATTAAAGTGAAAAGTTATTTTTAAAAGAGTTTTCTAAAATAAGTTTTAATAATTTTAAAAAGAATTTTTAAAAGAATTTTTTAAATAAGTTTTAAAAGTTATTTTTTAAAAGAGTTTTTAAAATAATTTTTAAAAGTTTTTAAAAGTAATTTTTAAAAGAATTTTTAAAATAGGTTTTAAAAGTTATTTTTTTTTTAAAAGAGTTTTTAAAATAAGTTTTAAAAGTTTTTAAAAGTAATTTTTAAAAGAATTTTTAAAATAAGTTTTAAAAGTTTTAAAAGTAATTTTTAAAATAAGTTTTAAAAGTTTTTTAAAATAATTTTTAAAATTAGTTTTAAAAGTTGTAAAAGAATTTTTAAAATAATTTTTAAAATAAGTTTTAAAAGTTTTTAAAAGAATTTTTAAAATAATTTTTAAAACAAGTTTTAAAAGTTTTTTAAAAGAATTTTTAAAATAATTTTCAAAATAAGTTTTAAAAGTTTTTTAAAAAAAATTTTAAAATAATTTTTAAAATAAGTTTTAAAAGTTTTTAAAAGAATTTTTAAAATAATTTTTAAAATAAGTTTTAAAAGTTTTTTAAAAAGAATTTTTAAAATAAGTTTTTAAAATAAGTTTTAAAAGTTTTTAAAATAATTTTTAAAATAAGTTTTAAAAGTTTTTAAAAGAATTTTTAAAATAATTTTTTAAATAAGTTTAAAAAGAATTTTTAAAATAATTTTTTTAAAATAAGTTTTAAAAGTTTTTAAAAGAATTTTTAAAATAATTTTCAAAATAAGTTTTAAAAGTTTTTTTTTAAAAGAATTTTTAAAATAATTTTTAAAATAAGTTTTAAAAGTTTTAAAAGAATTTTTTAAAATAAGTTTTAAAAGTTTTTAAAAGAATTTTTAAAATAAGTTTTAAAAGTTTTAAAAGAATTTTTAAAATAAGTTTTAAAAGTTTTTTAAATAATTTTTAAAATAAGTTTTAAAAGTTTTTCTTTTTTTAAAAGAATTTTTAAAATAATTTTCAAAATAAGTTTTAAAAGTTTTTAAAAGAATTTTTAAAATAATTTTTTAAGTAAGTTTTAAAAGAATTTTTAAAATAATTTTTTAAAATTAGTTTTAAAAGTTTTTAAAAGAATTTTTAAAATAATTTTTTAAGTAAGTTTTAAAAGAATTTTTAAAATAATTTTTTAAAATTAGTTTTAAAAGTTTTAAAATAATTTTTAAAATAATTTTTTAAATAAGTTTTAAAAGTTTTTTAAAATAATTTTTAAAATAATTTTTAAAATAAGTTTTAAAAGTTTTTTAAAAGAAATTTTAAAATAATTTTTAAAATAAATTTTAAAAGTTTTTAAAAGAATTTTTAAAATAAGTTTTAAAAGTTTTAAAAGAATTTTTAAAAGAATTTTTTAAAATAAGTTTTAAAAGTTTTTAAAAGAATTTAAAATAAGTTTAAAAGTTTTTTAAAATAATTTTTAAAATTAGTTTTAAAAGTTTTAAAAGAATTTTTAAAAGAATTTTTAAAATAAGTTTTAAAAGAACTTTTAAAATAATTTTTAAAATTAGTTTTAAAAGTTTTAAAAGAATTTTTAAAAGAATTTTTAAAATAAGTTTTAAAAGAACTTTTAAAAGAGTTTTTAAAATAATTTTTAGGTTAAGATAATTTAAGTTTAATTTTTAAAATAAATTTGTAAGTAAAAGAAAAATTAAATTAAATTTTTAAAATAAATTTTTAAATTAAAGAAAATGTTATTTTAATTTAATTGATTTAATTTTAATTTAATTTAATTTAATTAATTTCTTTTAGGTCCTTAGTCATCTCACCTGATCTATATTTTTAATCAGGGAATCCTACAATTTTGTGAGATGAATTAGATTTAATTATAGAGTTTGATTTAACTTGTGTTAGATTCAGGTTTAGCTTTGGTATCAACAAATAGGCATTCTTCGGATAAACTTCTAAGCTTGGCGAGTCACTTGGACGTCATTAGAAGTAACCAACCTTTCGAGGTTTTCCGAATAGTCCTATCCATGGAGCTTAGTACTAAACCTTGGTCTAACTAGTTAGGTTCTGTTTAAGGGTAGCTTCGGTCAGTTCCACTTGGCCAAATGCACCAGATCGAAGTCATATCTTTCTAGACATGCGATGCCCAAGCTTCCCTAACGTACTATCATCCAAAAACTTTACCCGTACCGTGATTCAAGTTAAACTGGGTCCCTTTTTAACTAATCCTAATTACCCTGCCGGGTTAGTTTATTTGGGTTACCCTGTCGGGTAGGTTATTTTTTTTTTGGAGGTGCCAGCTATTCTGGAGCCTCCCCCTAAATTATTGATTTTTCTTTTTAAGATTTCTTGTATAATTAGAGTTGGTTTTAGTTAAGTTTTAATGTTTAATTTGTAATTTAAATTTAAGTTTTTAATTTTGAATTTATTAAATTGGTCAAATTATCTTTCTTTAAAAGAGTATATTTAACATTTAAATTTTCTTTCAATTTCAATTTCAATTTTATTGGGTTAATTGAATTATCTTTCTTTAATAGCTTATTTTTAAAGTTTAGGTTTTTATTTATTTTTGGGTTAATTAAATTGTTTGAATTATATTTCTTTAAAGGTTTATCTTTTAACTTTTTATTAATTGTTAATTTTAAATTTTCTAGATTATTTTTGTTTAATATGTTATCTTTAACATTTAATTTTAAGTTTGTTAACTTTCATTTTGATTTTATCAAAGTGTTTGATTTTATCCTTATATTTTCTTTACCTTTTAAGTTGATATAATTAGTGGAATTTATTAAATAAGTCTTATCATTAAAATTTAATTTTTTGTTAATTAAATTATCTTGGGTTTGGATAGAATTTTCTAGATTGATATTGTCTAGATTATTAAATAATTTATTAATTATGTCTAGATTAATATTGACCTTGTCATCCTTTTTGTTTGAATTTTCAAATTTGTTTAGGTTTAAATTCAAATTTTTAGATTTATTGATTATTTTTAGATTTTCTGTATTTTCTAAATTAATTATATTTGTTTTATCAGAAAATATCCTAGGGGTATTTTCTATATTTTCTGAATTAATTATATTTGTTTTATCAGAAAATATCCTAGGGGTATTTTCGCAAGTATTGTAATGTACACTATTTTCACATATACTTTCAGACATATCCAAATTAACATGCACATATTTTAAACTACTACTAGCAAGGGTGTTTTGGTAAATATTACTAACCTTGAGCGCAACCCCTAATTCAGCAGGCTTCTCCGTTGGATCTGACTCGAGTCCGGATTCGATTTTAACTTGATCTTCTAGCTCCATTGGCGTCTCGTGAAGCTTGATCAACTGGGTCCATAGCTCATATGCATTCTTGTATTTTTCTAGTCTGCATATAATATTGTTAGGTAAAATATTATAAATAATTTTACTTACGTTTTTATTCAGCTTCGAGTTCTGAGAAGGTTTTTTCAATATTAGCATATAATCGATATCTACGCTTCCTAAGAAGCATTCCATTCTTCGCCTCCAGTAGTTGAAATCTTCATCGTACGGTGGTGGTTCATTGGGGTTCCATCCTTCTTGAAAAGACATTGTTCTTGCACACAATGAAACAAAGACAAAATCCCAAGACTTGGTCTTGGATTAGCAGTGCTGGAAAACAAATAATATTTCACTACTAATTTAAATTTTTTTTTTAAAAAAAAATAATAAAATATTATTAAAATATTAATAAAAAATATTATCTCAAATTTTTGAAAATGTAATATTTTGTCGATACTAAATAATAGTGAAAAGATGACGATGTATTTTTCAAAACCAGTTTTGGAGGGAAAAAATGAAAGGCATCTATTCAGGGTTTGAGTGCTGTTCTGATGCAGCACGATAGAGTAGTCTCCTATGCTTCTCGTCGGTTGAAGGAGCATGAGAAGAACTACCCTGTACATGATCTGGAGCTAGTCTTCATTATGTTTGCCATGAAGATTTGGCGACATTATTTATATAGCGTTACATTTGAGATTCTCACTGACCATAAGAGTCTCAAATATCTGTTTTACTTAGAAGGAACTTAATCTCCGACAGAGGAGATGGATGGAGTTCCTGAAGGATTTTGATTGTACCATTAGCTATCACCCAGGGAGAGCTAATGTGGTTGCCGATGCACTTAGCAGGAAGTCCAGAGGGACTTTAGCTTGCCATCGAGTTGTGGTCACAGACTTGATTCAAGGTTTCTCCGAGTTGGGCCTTGAGGGGTAAGGACAGAAAGAGCAGGGTACTCTGGTTACCATGGTTGCTTAGTCGTTGATCAGAACGAGGATACGAGAGCCCTAGGCTGCTGATCAGTATTTGTAATTTATTTGCAGTCAGATAGCTTCCGGGCAGCAGACCGAGTTCACCAGAGACGAGGAGGGTATTATATACTCCCGAGGCAGATTGTGCGTACCTCAGTCTCATCCGGTCTTACAGGAGCTACTTCAGGAGACTCATCACTCTTGATTTGCGATCCACCCAGGCGGTACCCGTATGTACCGAGATTTAAGACGTTCTTATTAGTGGAACGGTAGGAAGAAAGACATCGCGAAATTTGTAGCGAGATGTCTGGTTTGTCAGCAGGTGATGTATAAGCACCAGATACCTGCCGGATTATTTTAGCGGATTCCTATTCCTGGGTGGAAATGGGAACATATTACCATGGACTTTGTGGTGAGTCTGTCTAGAACACGACGAGGTCATGATGCGACTTGGGTAATCGTTGATCGATTAACCGAATCCGCGCACTCGTTAGCGATCCGGAGGACTGATTTCCTGGATCGATTGGTAGATCTGTTTTGCTAGGGGATCATCAGATCACGTGGTGTTCTGTTGACTATTATTTCAGATAGAGACCCCGGTTCACGTCTTGTTTTTTTTGACAAAGTCTGCAACAGGCCTTGGGCATGCAGCTATGTTTCAGTACAACTTTCCATCCGTAGACAGATGGACAGTTAGAGCGGACCATTCAGACTCTAGAGGATTTGTTGGGGTCTTGTGTATTGGATTTTAGGGGTAGTTGGGAGGAACATTTGCCATTGGTAGAGTTCGTCTACAACAACGGTTTGCATTCGGCTGTCCAAATGCCACCGTTTGAAGTGTTGTATGGTAGGCCTTGTCGGGCACCCATCCTCTGGATGAGGTTGGGGAGGCCCAGCTGTTGGGACCTCATAGAGCTCAGTAGGAGGCAGAGTTGGTCCGTACTGTAGGACCGTTAGATTCGATAGAGGGGGGGGGGGTGAATATCGATTCGAAAAACAACGAGTTTAAACGCAGCGGAAAAGTAAAATAGACACAGATGTTTTTTTACTTCGTTCGGAGCCTGTGACGACTCCTACTCGAAGGCCCGTGGTCCTTGACCACTTTCGTTGGGCAATCACTATCAATTCGAATATTACAGAGTTAAGTACAAGAATTGACAGATAAAGAAAATACCGACAATAGAATTAAAACAAAACCAGCACTGAGTCGGAGAGCTTTTCGTGGCGTCGCAAGAGCACAGAGCAGCAGATCTTGGATTCTAAGTTCTTGTTGAAGCTCTACCCTTGCCCCTTCTTTTATATGAAGCTCAGGGCGCCCCGGATCCCTTCCAGGCGCCCTGGTGAGACGTGGCAGGTCCAACCAGTGAGCTCCACGTGGCGACGCACAATCGGGATAAAACTTGCCTCCCGGGCGCCCGGATCCCCTCCGGGCGCCCGGACCCCTCTTCTCCAGAAAGTCCTTCTCCTGCAAGAAAAGGTTAGTCCGAGGCAAATGTACCCTGCAGCAAAGATTGTTAGCACAGTTTTATAGATAAGCAAAGTATGACTTAGATTCCGTCTTTCCGAGACCGGAATCTAGTCACGATCTCGACTTAGATATCCGAAATGGATCTAAGCCGGATCGACGCCTAATGTTCCCTTCCCGGGAACGCGTTCTCGCAGTCACTCCCCTCCAGTGACTTACCTGCCAGACGTCCGGTCTGCCCGTCGACCCGTCTGGACTTCTCGCCAAGCGTCCGTGACTGACCTCACTCACCTGCCAGCCGTCCGGTCAGCCCGTCGACCCGGCTGGACTTCTCGCCAAGCGTCCGGTCAGCCCGTCGACCCGCTTGGAATTCTCGCCAGCTATCCGGTCAGCCCGTCGACCTAGCTGGACTTCTCGCCAAGCGTCCGGTCAGCCCGTCGACCCGCTTGGACTTCTCGCCAGACATCTGGTCAGCCCATCGACCTGTCTGGACTTTTCCTGTACACTCGATCAGAGTGTTAGACAACAACAAGCTAACTTAATCTGATTTGTCATTCATCAAAACCTGGGTTAAATCGTTAGTGCAAACCGCACTAACACGTACTATCAGACGGAGGATGTTAGAGGCATAAGACTGCCAGAAGAGTTATGCTGACCGGAGTCAGAGACTTTTAAAGTTCTCCATTTGCAACTAGGTATTTCTGTGAAGTTCACCCACGAAAGGGGTGAAGAAATTGGCCTCATAGGTAAGTTAGCCTGCGATACATTGGACCTTTCCAGATCTTGGAAAGGGTTGGAGCGGTAGCTTATCGTTTAGTGCTACCACTAGCGTTGGCGGGCGATCACGACGTATTCCAGGTGTCTATGCTGATGATGTAACGCCCGCCCTCCCTGCTAACCCTAAGGGACGGGGCTACGATACTCTATGTACAAATAACAGCGGAAGACTTAAAATAATTTTCTTAGTTTAATAAAAACTTTTCTTTTGTTTTCCTTTTTATCAAATCCGAACTACACTATCAGTGCCTCAATAACATGATAACAAATTTAGTAGAAACATAACATCAAGTCACACATATTGTACTACAGTTCATGATACCAAAGCGTAGTTCTTAAAAGTTTTAGAGCAGGTTCTTATTTGGTTGCCTAGCCACCGCCACACACATCTCCTTGCCTCTCCTGCTGCTCCTCTAGCTCATCCAGCTTTTTCCCTTATCTGTGGTACAAGGACAGTAAGCTGTGAGCACTCATGGCTCAGTAAGTTCCTTTCCTACTCACTAAAACCGAAAATCATAGTATAATCAAAGAATGTCTCAACATGGCATCATTTCAATTAGTCATGACATAATGTAACATACTCTTTTAAGCATATCATGCAACATGAAGAAATCATAACTAGTCATGGCATATCATAGCGTAAGCATAGCATGAAGCATAACATAATCTTATCTAATCATGGCATTTCATCATAAGGAGTCATGGCATATCATACACATGGACATATCATGGAACATAACATAATCATATCTAACCATGACATATCATAAATCATCATAAGGTATATGCAATATGATTTTGGAAAACATGTATCCGAAAAACATGTGTATGTCTCATGACCTTTAAAACCATTTCTTCTTACATATATACTTGAACATAATCTCAACTTAAAGGGGATCCCGGCTATGTACCACTTACATATTGCGCGCAACCTATGTAGGTCCAAGGTAGCAAGTCTTGAACCCTACAAGACAAACATACTAGGCCCGAGTCGTACTCCATCGACCTAGGGGCACTTAGGAGCCCATCCCTAACGAGGCCCGAGTCTTATTCCATTGATCCCGGGGTGCTTATGGAGCTCACCCTTGGTACAAGCCACATAAAGTAAAGTACATGCCATACATATACATATCATACATCATAAAATCATGCATCACTTAGGCACACATCATATCATAAAAGTATGCATCACTTAGGCATACATCATGTCATAAAAGTATGCATAACTTAGGCATATATCATATCATAAAGGTATGCATCACTTAGGCATACATCATGTCATAAAGGTATGCATCACTTAGGCATACATCATACCATAAAAGTATGCATCACTTAGGCATACATCATATCATAACAATATGCATCACTTAGGCATAGATCATAAAAACATGCATATCTCAAGCACAAAGCATATCATCAAGCATGCATGATTTAACCACATAGCATATCATGCAAGCATGCATATTTTAAGCACTAAACATAGCATCAAAGCATACATAATTTAACCACAAAGCATATCATGAAAGCATGCATATTTTAAGCACTAAACATAGCATCAAAGCATGCATAATTTAACCACATAGCATATCATGAAAGCATGCATATTTTAATCACTAAACATAGCATCAAAGCATGCATAATTTAACCACATATCATAACATAAGCATGCATATTTTCAGCTCATATCATATCATCAAAGCATGTAAAATTTACCCACATATCATAACATAAAACATGCATCTTTTGAACTCATAACATATTGTAGAAATTCTCATTTTTGTATAGCTCACAAGCATACATGTCTAAGCATAAAAGTGTATCATGTGCTCATCCAATCATGAGAAACAATGTAACATGATTAACTTGGGTACTAAGCTTCCTAATCCCTTAGGTTCTTATCTTGGCCGAAACTCTCTTAGGTGCCAATCTAGGTTTTAAACAACATCCAAGCATGTAGAACCTAATTCATCCACATATCATTCTCATAGGAAGTGTTATAAACAAGATTTACTTGGACTCCAAGTTCTCCAAGTGCTTAAACCTCATTTGGCCGAACCTTAACAAGTGTAAAACAAGGTTCTAAATGACATAAAGCATGGAAACCTTAACCATATTTATAGCATTTATTTCAAGGAAAATGGTAAGCACAATTAAGTAGGTTCATGGCCGAAATTTACAAGTACTCATTTAGGTTTTCAAGCAAGCATACAAGCATGTGAACTTACTCTAACATCATGTATAAATTCATAAG
Source organism: Zingiber officinale (assembly GCF_018446385.1). NCBI lineage: Eukaryota > Viridiplantae > Streptophyta > Magnoliopsida > Zingiberales > Zingiberaceae > Zingiber > Zingiber officinale. The sequence goes on from NC_055997.1 coordinate 59,548,986, forward strand.
TGGCCTCATACAAGTGGTCATTGCCGAAACTTCCCTTAGCATCAATTTAGGTCACTAACAACATATAGCATGTAAATTTTAGCTTTCTACATTTCATATTTCATGGAGAGTGACATGAGCATATTCAATGTAAGTTCTAGGGTTTCTAAAGCATGTATTCCCTTCTTGGCCGAGACTTAAAGGTGTCCATTTGAATCATAGTTAAATATATAAGCATGTGAACACAAACAACATGTTATCCCAATTTCATAATAAGCATCTTGAACACATGAGGTCTAAATTTTAAGGTTTCTAGGTCTTTAAACCCTACATGGCCGAACCTCATCAAGCATGGAATTTGTTCAAATGGCATAAAAGCATAGAAAGTCATAACACATTTCATAACATGTATAAAAGTCAAGCACTATAAGCATACATTCAAGTTGTGTCTTAGGTTTCCTAGGTTTTTCCTTTCTTTATCTCATAGCATATGTTTGGCCGAAACCTTCCAAGTCTTTAAACTAGGTTTTAGGTGGCCTAACGTATGGAAAATCTAACCAAATTTTATGGCAAAAATATCAAAGAAACTATACATACAAGTTTGGTTCACAAACAAGCTAGGACCCTTGTGGTCTTAATTAACATATATCATGCAACCAATTTTCCTATACTCTAATTAATAATGGGAGCATCAAACAACTTTCATATCTTATTGTCATGGAGGTTTTGAGCATGTTAAAAATCTGTTTAAGCTATTCTAAAGCATCCACCTTACCATGGCTGAAACATTAAAAGTGATGTTCATGAGTTTCTATCAACATACAAGCATGCAACTCTTTAAGAAACTCTATATTCTATCATACTTAAATAAACATGGTAAGTTTAAATTCAAGTCTTCCTAACCCTAAACCCTTCCTTGGCCGAAACTTGTGAGTGGGATACTTTTGGTTCCAAGTAACCTTCAAGTATGAAAACGATAATGGATCCTTAACCATTTATTTAGAGGGTTTTGTGCAAGTTAGGTAAACAATTAAATTCCCTAGCCCTTACAAAACCTTTTTGGCCGAAACTCTAGGGTTAGATACATCCCTAATCCAACATCACATATATATAAAAATATGAGAGAAAACCTTCTTACAAAGCATAGAAAAATTATCATGAATCAAAGCTTATATTAAACTTTCCTAGGATCAACAAGTCCTTTCTTTGGCCCAGTTTTCACAACTTTGTTTCTAGGTTTTAAAATCCTCATAAAATCCAAAAACACATTAAAATCCCTTGTACCACAGGTGAGGGGAAGGTTACATCTATTACGCTCCGCAAGTGTACGGAAATGTCGCAAGTAATATAAAAGATTATCGTATCCACAGGAACTGGAATAAGCACTAGAAATGTCTCAATGCGAATTAGCTAAACAATTATCCAATCGTTTCAAATGCAAAGTAAGGGTAAACAAATCTAATATTAAAGATCAACAAACAAGAGTTTAGTGTTTTGGGTTATGATAAAGGGAGATTCTAGGAGTTTCGGTTTCTTTGTAAGATTTCTTGAGTGTAAATGGTTCACCAATTCTTTTCCCTCAATTGTCAAACACTTGTAGAAAGTTGCCGGTTCTCTCTTGCAATAGATAACCGACTAAGGACTGAGAAATGTATCTAAATATGATCAATTAGATGTGAACCTACGTTGTCCTTACACAGAAGCGCACCTATTACTATGCCTTCCTCGGATATCAACATAGAAGCCCACAACTTATTAATCTATCAAGATACAAGGAACTAATCACAAAATCCATCCTACTCTCTTGAATATTCATATTTCCTCTTCAAGATTATCTCTCAAACGTCCTTACACGGGCTTCCACCTGTCACGTGGATCCCTCGGATGATCGAGTGAGAGTTTATCTCTACCAAGTCCACAAGAAACCCAAACAATCAATCAAGAATGAGAATTAAGCACAAATCACCATTAATCATTCAAGATCTAATTGATACAAGCAAGACAATGTCATTGAAATAAGAAAATGGCAAATCCATAAGAAATTACATCAATCCATCATACAAATACTCCCTTAATCCTAGAATACAAGATCTACTCCATGAATCGAGGAAGAAAACCCGAAGAAATAAAGATTACAAGCATTTCTTAAATCCCCAATCCAAGAAACCAAGAAAAGGGGGAAAGAGAAAACTTATCTATGAAGGAAGTCTCGTCTTCGGATCCAATCCTCGCTCCCGAGTCGAAGTCGTCAAGAACTCCCTTAGAATCGCCCAGAAATCCTCCCAAGAATGGGAGGAAACCACCAAATCTTGCCTTCTCCCAAAGGGGGAGAGATCCCCTTTCAATTCATGAAGGAAGGTTTAAATAGAGGAGGAAATCGGGCGCCACACGGCCCCACGACACGGCCGTGTGAGATTCACACGGCCATGTCCAGTTCCTTCTCTGCCAAAGCTGCACGGCCGTGTGACTCCACACGGCCAGGACCCTTCTGCTCTCTGGAAATGCTACACGGCTGTGTGGTGCACACGGCCACCACCTGCTTGGTCTCTGGAAACTTCACACGGCAGTGTGATGCACACGGCCACCACCTGCTTGATCTCTGGAAACCTCACACGGCCGTGTAGATTCACACGGCCACCACCTGCTTGGCCTCTGGAAACCTCACATGGCCGTGTAGATGCACACGGCCATGTAAGGCATCTACTCTGATTTCTTCAAATCAAGACACGGCCGTGTGAGATTCACACGGCCATGTCCTCTTCCCTTCCTGTTAAGACTACACGGACATGTGTGGTACACGGCCTGATGCTCTCTCCCTTCAATTACCTCCAAGCTTGCCCGAGGACGCATAATCTTCACCAATTTTGACTCCTGTGTACAGAAAATGCACAAAAAGTAGATCTCCGAACCAAAAGAGTAAATATGCTAAAAGGAAAGCTGGAAGTATAAAAATGCATAGATCAAGCATGCTCAAAGTATGTAAATGTGCGTAAAAACATGCATAAAAGAGTATATAATCTACGCACATCAACATCCTTTTCGCTTGTGGTTCTAAAGTGTGGTGATGGAAGAAGAGGTCTCTTCTTCTTGTTCTCCTCCTTTGATTTCCCTTGGTAGCCTTCCTTGTATTCTAGGGGGAACCTTGTTTTTGGGGGCCGAAAATGGAGGAGAGGGGGCTGAGGTTCTCGGTGATGGAGAGGAGAGAATGAGAGAAAAATAAAATCTCCTCTTTACATACTCTCTTTTATGTTAAGGGGGAAGAGGTAGCAAAATTGGTTTTTGCTTTCCTTCTCCCTTAGCCCTTTTTTTCATTTTTTTTAAAATTTTATTTATTTATTTGTTCTCATCATTCATGATGAAACAAGGGGGAATGAATCCCCTTAATTCCCCTCTTTAAGTCATGGCAAAAGATGAAGAAGAGGGAGAGAAAAGAAGGAAGGCAAGTTGCCTTTCTCTTGCTCTTTTCTTGTTTTCTTTTGGCTAGCCTTTACTCTCACCCTTATCATGAGTTTCCCTCCTTTGCTATCAATATATTATTCCTATCCCAACTGGTTATTACCCATTAATCCTATCATTTACATCATGAGAGGTTCAAGGTTCAATCCTTGACAACTCCCTATTTTATTTCTTTTTATTTCTTTTTGGTTCAACATTCTACTAATATTTTTCTAAGGCAAATTCATCATTCTCTTATTTTATTTTAAAAGCTTAGTGGGTGTTACAGTACCCCGTACCTCATAAAAAGTTCGTCCTCGAACTTTAAAATAGTTACATCAAGTGGCACTGAACTTCCGGCTGAGTGCATCGGCCACTTTGTTCGCCTTTCCTGGGTGATAAAGAATCTCGCAGTCGTAATTTTTAACTAGCTCGAGCCATCGGCGTTGCCTCATATTCAGGTCTTTTTGCGTGAAGAAATATTTCAGACTCTGATGGTCGGTATAAATCTTACACTGAGCTCCATATAAATAGTGTCTCCATATTTTGAGAGCGAAGACCACGACTGCTAGTTCTAAGTCGTGAATGGGATAATTCTTCTCATGCTCTTTAAGTTGTCTAGAAGCGTAGGCAATGACTTTGCCATCTTGCATGAGTATAGCTCCAAGTCCTGTATGGAAGCATCGCTGTACATATCGAAGCCTCTGTTGGTTTCCGGGAGAGTAAGAATCGGAGCACTGGTTAGTATCCTTTTTAATTCCGCGAAACTCTTCTCGCAAGCTTCTGTCCATTCATACTTTGTATTTTTCTTGGTGAGGGTTGTCATAGGGGCTGCGATTTTGGAGAAATTCTCTACGAATTTCCTGTAATAGCCTGCTAGCCCGAGAAAACTCTTGACTTCGCTGGCATTCCTTGGTCTGTTCCAGTTATTTACAGCTTCGATTTTACTTGGATCCACCATAACTCCATCTTTGGAGATGACATGACCTAGGAATATTACCCGGTCAAGCCAAAACTCGCATTTGGAGAATTTTGCATATAGTTGTTTCTCTTGAAGGATCTGTAGTACAGTATTCAGGTGTTCAGCATGTTCTTCTGGGGTTCTCGAGTAGATAAGTATATCATCAATAAAGACTATTACAAATTTATCAAGATATGCCGTAAATATCCGATTCATCAGATCCATAAATACTGCAGGAGCGTTGGTTACTCCGAAAGGCATAACTATGAACTCATAGTGTCCATATCGGGTTCGAAATGATGTTTTTGGTATATCATCTGGTTTCACCCTCACTTGATGATAACCGGATCGTAGGTCTATCTTTGAGAAAACGGTCGCACCCTTCAGTTGATCGAACAGGTCATCGATCCGTGGGAGTGGGTACCGGTTCTTGATCGTCACATTATTCAGCGTAGTCTATACACATTCGCATAGACCCATCCTTCTTCTTTTGGAGCTCCCCATGGAGAGTGACTAGGACGAATAAGTCCCTTGTCGAGTAATTCGGATAACTGCTCCTTTAAGCCAGAGCCATACGATAAGGTGCTTTTGAGATCGGTGAGTACCGTGAATCAATTCGATCTCGAATTCTATCTCTCTGTCAGGGGCCAACCCTGGTAGTTCATCAGGAAATACTTTTGGATAGTTGCATACTACCCTGACATCTTCTAACTTCGGGTCTTTGACTTGATTGGTATCAACCACGTGCGCTAGAAATCCCATACATCCTTTATTTAACATCCTTTGTGCTTTAATAGATGACAATAACTTCTCCGTTCCTTTCGGTTCCCCGTAAAACTCAAACTCTAGTTCAGTTTCGGGTCAGAAAATCACTTTCCTTTTGCGGCACTCGATTGAAGCGCCGTACTTGCTCAGGAAATCCATGCCCAGTATTATGTCATAATCCTGCATATCAAGTACTATCAGATTGCAGTAGAGTTCTCTGTTTGCGATCCGAATGAGTACTGCTTGCAGCATATGGTCCGATGGCATAATCTCCCCGGATGGTAAGGTTGTTAAGAATGTGTCATCGAGAGTTCAGAGTGGTATATCTAACTTCTTCATAAAAGGTATTGAGACGAACGAGTGTGTTGCCCCGGTATCAAATAATACTACAGCATACTGATTGTAAATAAGTAGCTGACCTGTGACAACAGTAGAGGCATTCGCCACGTCTTCCTTGGTAAGAGAGTAGACTCTGGCGTTCGTCATAGTGGGAGGGGCCTCCAATCTTCCTTGGCTGATTGAAGTCCCTTCTATGGCAGTATGCATCTGGTGAAGCTGTGCAGGGGTACTCCTATTCTGGTTGTTCTGCGGAGGTAGTGCCTGAGACTGAGTAGGGCAATTTCTTGCCAAATGACCTTCCTTTCCGCAGTTGTAGCACTTTCTGGTGCTTAGGAGACATACTCCAGAATGCATCTTTCCACATGTGGCACACTGAGGGTACTTGGTTTGCTTATTGGTCGGACCACCTTTTGTGTTGTTCCACTGTTTCCTCTTTCCACCTGAGTTTCCTTTCCAGCCGGTTCTGGTATTGTGCGATTTTTGTCCTCCGGTCAGTGCTTGGTTCTTGCCCTCGTTCATTGCTTTCTGGTAGTGCTCGGTAATCAGGGCACTGCTGACTAGCTCCTCTGCAGTCTGCGGTCTATTAACTCCGCCGGCTACGTTCAGAGCTATCTCGGGTCGGAGCATCTTTAACATTAACCGGACCCTTTCTTTTTCAGTACTGATCAGTTCTGGGCACACTCTTGACGGCTTCGTTAACTGACAGATCACCTTGCCGGAACTCAGTGAACTCATCATAGTGCTTGTTAGTCACTTGCATATGGAAGAATTCTTCTAAGAACTCTGTCTCAAAATCTGTCCACTGCATCTGGTTTATTTGTCTTTTCGCCTTTACTCGGTCCCACCACATCCGAGCATCTCCGGTAAGGCAGAACGACGCGCATTTGACCTTCTCGTGTTCAGGCCAGTCCAGTAGTTCCATTATGCTTTCCACGGTCTTGAGCCAGGCTTATGCATCCCATGGTTCGCAGTTTCCCGAGAATGCTTCCGGCTTAAGCCTTTGCCACTGAATCAGATAGGCCTCTTGTCGGGGGCACTGGCGCGGCTGTAGGTATAACCGGTAGTGTATTCTGATTTGCCGGTGGGATAATCGGGTTGCCTTGCTGACCCATTAAGGTAGTGATCAGCTGTTGTTGCTCTGCGATCTGATGCTGGAGGTCTGCGACTACCTGTGTTAGGTCTGGTGGAGTCCCTGTCCCCTCGGTTCGGGCATTGCGTGTCCTAACCATGTTTATCTAAATAATAACAAATAGACTAGTGTAAGTGGTTATCGTTTTTATCCAATCTAACGTACTGTTTTGTTTATATCTATTTGTTCTAGTATTATTCCTAACCTACTAATATGTAATCCTAATCTAAATTATAACTAAAAGCATGGAATAAAGCATCAAACATAAGCAAGCAAAACATGAAACTAAAGCATAAACAAAATAAGGAAAAAAAATAAGGAATAGAGTGACAAACAATATAACATAAGGAAATAAAGCATAAGCAATGTAGCAAAGAAAATAAAGCATAGGTAATATAACAAGGAAGAAAAATAACTAAAGCATAAGTCATATAACATGAAACTAAGCATAAGCATATAACAAGAAAATTAAGCATAAACATTCTTACTTGGAGCGGCAGGTCGGAGGCTTGATGTGTGTGTAGTGAGCTGGCAAAAACATGGCTCTGATACCAACCTGTAACGCCCGCCCTCCCTGCTAACCCTAAGGGACGGGGCTACGATACTCTATGTACAAATAACAGCGGAAGACTTAAAATAATTTTCTTAGTTTAATAAAAACTTTTCTTTTGTTTTCCTTTTTATCAAATCAGAACTAAACTATCAGTGCCTCAATAACATGATAACAAATTTAGTAGAAACATAACATCAAGTCACACATATTGTACTACAGTTCATGATACCAAAGCGTAGTTCTTAAAAGTTTTAGAGCAGGTTCTTATTTGGTTGCCTAGCCACCGCCACACACATCTCCTTGCCTCTCCTGCTGCTCCTCTAGCTCATCCAGCTTTTTCCCTTATCTGTGGTACAAGGACAGTAAGCTGTGAGCACTCATGGCTCAGTAAATTCCTTTCCTACTCACTAAAACCGAAAATCATAGTATAATAAAAAATGTCTCAACATGGCATCATTTCAATTAGTCATGACATAATGTAACATACTCTTTTAAGCATATCATGCAACATGAAGAAATCATAACTAGTCATGGCATATCATAGCGTAAGCATAGCATGAAGCATAACATAATCTTATCTAATCATGGCATATCATCATAAGGAGTCATGGCATATCATACACATGGACATATCATGGAACATAACATAATCATATCTAACCATGGCATATCATAAATCATCATAAGGTATATGCAATATGATTTTGGAAAACATGTATCCGAAAAACATGTGTATGTCTCATGACCTTTAAAACCATTTCTTCTTACATATATACTTGAACATAATCTCAACTTAAAGGGGATCCCGGCTATGTACCACTTACATATTGCGCGCAACCTATGTAGGTCCAAGGTAGCAAGTCTTGAACCCTACAAGGCAAACATACTAGGCCCGAGTCTTACTCCATCGACCTAGGGGCACTTAGGAGCCCATCCCTAACGAGGCCCGAGTCTTATTCCATCGACCCCGGGGCGCTTATGGAGCCCACCCTTGGTACAAGCCACATAAAGTAAAGTACATGTCATACTTATACATATCATACATCATAAAAGCATGCATCACTTAGGCACACATCATATCATAAAAGTATGCATCACTTAGGCATACATCATGTCATAAAAGTATGCATCACTTAGGCATACATCATATCATAAAGGTATGCATCACTTAGGCATACATCATGTCATAAAGGTATGCATCACTTAGGCATACATCATACCATAAAAGTATGCATCACTTAGGCATACATCATATCATAACAATATGCATCACTTAGGCATAGATCATAAAAACATGCATATCTCAAGCACAAAGCATATCATCAAGCATGCATGATTTAACCACATAGCATATCATGCAAGCATGCATATTTTAAGCACTAAACATAGCATCAAAGCATGCATAATTTAACCACATAGCATATCATAAAAGCATGCATATTTTAAGCACTAAACATAGCATCAAAGCATGCATAATTTAACCACATAGCATATCATGAAAGCATGCATATTTGAATCACTAAACATAGCATCAAAGCATGCATAATTTAACCACATATCATAACATAAGCATGCATATTTTCAGCTCATATCATATCATCAAAGCATGTAAAATTTACCCACATATCATAACATAAAACATGCATCTTTTGAACTCATAACATATTGTAGAAATTCTCATTTTTGTATAGCTCACAAGCATACATGTCTAAGCATAAAAGTGTATCATGTGCTCATCCAATCATGAGAAACAATGTAACATGATTAACTTGGGTACTAAGCTTCCTAATCCCTTAGGTTCTTATCTTGGCCGAAACCCTCTTAGGTGCCAATTTAGGTTTTAAACAACATCCAAGCATGTAGAACCTAGTTCATCCACATATCATTCTCATAGGAAGTGTTATAAACAAGATTTACTTGGACTCCAAATTCTCCAAGTCCTTAAACCTCATTTGGCCGAACCTTAACAAGTGTAAAACAAGGTTCTAAATGACATAAAGCATGGAAACCTTAACCATATTTATAGCATTTATTTCAAGGAATATTGTAAGCACAATTAAGTAGGTTCCTAAATTCTTTATGCCCTTAAAATTATGTCATGGCCGAAATTTACAAGTACTCATTTAGGTTTTCAAACAAGCATACAAGCATGTGAACTTACTCTAACATCATGTATAAATTCATAAGTGGCCTCATACAAGTGGTCATGGCCGAAACTTCCCTTAGCATCAATTTAGGTCACTAACAACATATAGCATGTAAATTTTAGCTTTCTACATTTCATATTTCATGGAGAGTGACATGAGCATATTCAATGTAAGTTCTAGGGTTTCTAAAGCATGTATTCCCTTCTTGGCTGAGACTTAAAGGTGTCCATTTGAATCATAGTTAAATATATAAGCATGTGAACACAAACAACATGTTATCCCAATTTCATAATAAGCATCTTGAACACATGAGGTCTAAATTTTAAGGTTTCTAGGTCTTTAAACCCTACATGGCCGAACCTCATCAAGCATGGAATTTGTTCAAATGGCATAAAAGCATAGAAAGTCATAACACATTTCATAACATGTATAAAAGTCAAGCACTATAAGCATACATTCAAGTTGTGTCTTAGGTTTCCTAGGTTTTTCCTTTCTTTATCTCATAGCATATGTTTGGCCGAAACCTTCCAAGTCTTTAAACTAGGTTTTAGGTGGCCTAAAGTATGGAAAACCTAACCAAGTTTTATGGCAAAAATATCAAAGAAACTATACATACAAGTTTGGTTCACAAACAAGCTAGGACCCTTGTGGTCTTAATTAACATATATCATGCAACCAATTTTCCTATACTCTAATTAAGCATGGGAGCATCAAACAACTTTCATATCTTATTGTCATGGAGGTTTTGAGCATGTTAAAAATCTGTTTAAGCTATTCTAAAGCATCCACCTTACCATGGACGAAACATTAAAAGTGATGTTCATGAGTTTCTATCAACATACAAGCATGCAACTCTTTAAGAAACTCTATATTCTATCATATAAACATGGTAAGTTTAAATTCAAGTCTTCCTAACCCTAAACCCTTCCTTGGACGAAACTTGTGAGTGGGATACTTTTGGTTCCAAGTAACCTTCAAGTATGAAAACGATAATGGATCCTTAACCATTTATTTAGAGGGTTTTGTGCAAGTTAGGTAAACAATTAAATTCCCTAGCCCTTATAAAACCTTTTTGGCCGAAACTCTAGGGTTAGATACATCCCTAATCCAACATCACATATATATAAAAATATGAGAGAAAACCTTCTTACAAAGCATAGAAAAATTATCATGAATCAAAGCTTATATTAAACTTTCCTAGGATCAACAAGTCCTTTCTTTGGCCGAGTTTTCACAACTTTGTTTCTAGGTTTTAAAATCCTCATAAAATCCAAAAACACATTAAAATCCCTTGTACCACAGGTGAGGGGAAGCTTACATCCTTTTCGCTTGTGGTTCTAAAGTGTGGTGATGGAAGAAGAAGTCTCTTCTTCTTGTTCTCCTCCTTTGATTTCCCTTGGTAGCCTTCCTTGTATTCTAGGGGGAACCTTGTTTTTGGGGGCCGAAAATGGAGGAGAGGGGGCTGAGGTTCTCGGTGATGGAGAGGAGAGAATGAGAGAAATGAGAGAAAAATAAAATCTCCTCTTTACATACTCTCTTTTATGTTAAGGGGGAAGAGGTAGCAAAATTGGTTTTTGCTTTCCTTCTCCCTTAGCCCTTTTTTTCATTTTTTCTTTTTTTATTTTATTTTATTTTATTTATTTATTTGTTCTCATCATTCATGATGAAACAAGGGGGAATGAATCCCCTTAATTCCCCTCTTTAAGTCACGACAAAAGATGAAGAAGAGGGAGAGAAAAGAAGGAAGGCAAGTTGCCTTTCTCTTGCTCTTTTCTTGTTTTCTTTTGGCTAGCCTTTACTCTCACCCTTATCATGAGTTTCCCTCCTTTGCTATCAATATATTATTCCTATCCCAACTGGTTATTACCCATTAATCCTATCATTTACATCATGAGAGGTTCAAGGTTCAATCCTTGACAACTCCCTATTTTATTTCTTTTTGGTTCAACATTCTACTAATATTTTTCTAAGGCAAATTCATCATTCTCTTATTTTATCTTAAAAGCTTAGTGGGTGTTACAGATGAGGTATATATCCGACTCGACACATGTGCTGACAGATATCTCAGTTCCTTTTCAGCCTGGTGTTACCTACGAGGAGGTTCCGGTACAGATTTTAGACCGGAAAGAGCGTCAGTTGCGAAACAAGACTATCCGGCTGGTTAAAGTCGGGTGGCAGCATCATACGGATGAGGAGGCTGCTTGGGAGCTCGAGGTTACTATTCGAGCTCGATACCCCCATATGTTCATATGAGGTATGTGGTTAAATTTACCGTTCAATATCTATACTCTTTGCCTGTTGTTAGTATTTGCTGATGGTAGATAAAGAAATTTGGAGGACCAAATTGTTTATTAGTGGGGGAGAATGTAAAATACCAGAAAAATGGCGAATAATGATAAGGGAATTTTTTGGAATTTTTAGAAATTTTTCAAGAATTTTTTGGAGCTCGTATGGACGAGTAAACGGGGATAAAAATGGCGCCCGAGAAAGCCTGTTTAGGCTACCCCATTTAAGCGAGGAAATTTTTTTTTTATTTATTTTTATCTTTTCCTTTTTCTTTTCTATTTCCCTCTAATCGCCATTTTCCCTTTTGCCCTAAACCTGCGCCATCTCTTCCCCGACACCCTCCTCAGCCGCCACCGCCCACACACCTTCGACGATCCATCGCCGGCAGCCAATCTCTTCCTTTTCCTCCCCTCTCTGCCGATTCTTTCTTCTCCATTTCTCTACTTCTCTGCTTCGTCTTCTCCCAACCCGACGCACGCGACGCCTAGTTACCTCTCACTTACTCGGCGAGTCGCTCCACCCGTTTCTTCTTCGTCGCCGGAGAAATTCATCTCGGCCGGTGAGGCCCACGTGAGCCCGAAGCAGTAGTGTCACCTTCCTTCTTCCACGTGACGTCGATCGTTGGCCTTACTCTTGGTCCCTCTCCTCTCCAGCGACGTCGGCCATCTTCCTATTCTCCTCTCTCGAGCGCTGGCAACCGAGCCCTAAAACAGGGAAATCAGGAACGTGTCGTTCCTCAGCCCTAGCATTGGCAGTCACTCTCCTCGCATCTGCTAAGTGCAGCCAACCTCACCGTGCCCTAGCGCGGTCGTCGGATCCTTATCACCTCCTATCAGTGGAGAGGAAGAGCAACTAGTTGAGGGTTGAGGAGCAACAAACATGGCTGTGAGGTACAGGTATCGTGTCCTGTGGATTTGGAATTTTATGCGTTGTGGATGTCTTTTGATCCAGCAGCTCACTTTGGGTTTTGGACAGGAGCTAGAAGTAGAGGTCCTCTGCCGATCACATACCGCCATCGTTGATCTAGGGATTTCCGGCGGTCAGTGTTGAGGTAAGCTTCGGTTGTTGATTAGGATTGTTGCTAAATTTAGTTTCTAAAGGATAGTAGAGTTTGTGATTGATGATATGGTTGATAGGTTGATTGGATTGAAGTGAAGGATTGTGGATTTAGTTAAACCTAATTAGATTATGAAATTAGGTTAATTGTTGCGATTAGGATTTTCCCTAATTTGATTGGGGAGTTTATTTAGTTATTTACTGTATAAGTAATTAACTAAATACAGTATGTGATTTCAGGACTTTGTTTCGAGGCGAGCGTCTCGACGCGGGATAGCTTATCACGATCGACAGATTTTAAGGCGGGTACCTTGACTTATCTTTTCGATATGTCTTGTTGATATGTCTAGTAGGTCATAGCTTTTAGTAATAATTATGTTCGTCATTGTTTCGGTATGTCACTTTTGGATACCTGTAACATGCTTGTTTGCTCACCTGATATGCATTTTATGCTAGTACCCACATGATTATATATATATATGCTCAGAGAAGTAGTGACATACCATGCTTGTTATGTTCAGGACCTAGGTTTTTGATATCCTATCTGACCTGTGTACTTTAGATCTTCGTATTTGACCATCGATATTATGATACTCATTTTATGTATATGGATATGGTTATGCTGATCAGTTTATTGCCATGCTTAGTGTCATGCATCATGATTGCATGCTGCGCGATTGTCGGCTCCACTATGGTTGAGCACATCGCCAGTTACATGTACACACCACCACTCATGGGTTAGTGGTATATCGGACAGGTGTGTGGCGGTTCTGTTTAGCTCCGTTGGTCCGAGGACTCAGCGTGGTAGCCGGACAGAGTTCATTCTGTTTGGCTCACGGCATTTAGTGTAGCCAGTAGTAGCCGTGAGACGGTGGACTGTTTCACTCCGTTGGTCGGTGACTCGGTGGTGCCGTGAGATACCTCCCGTCATCGTGTACCGGGAGATGAGAGCATTGAGCTCCCCATTTATGATTTGGGGTCATGGCAGGAGTACTCCGACAACATCCGTCCACTCGGTCACTCAAGGTATAGTGACGGTAGAGTGCACGGTTGTCACCCTACCCACTCGGTCTCACCATTGTGTGTGAGATGACTGACTAGCGTCGGGGGTGAGGACGCATCATTGACATCATATGCATTTATGCATTTACTACTTGTGTTTGTTGCACTTATATGCTGCATTGGATGGATGCATATGTTTGACATGCATCGTGATTTATGACACTTCCTGGTCGACCGATTACTCGATAGGTGGCCGGTGAGTCTGATACTCTTCAGCCTTTTCTATTATGCATCACCTTCTTTTGTTCAGGAGACTGTACTCCATAGTTATTACTATTTGTTATAGTTTACTATACATGTCAATTAGGTATCTGCTGAGTTGTTGAACTCACCCCCGTGGACACTATCTTTTTAAGGTACTAGGTTATTTATGGAGACGCTTGGAGTATCTTGGCTGCCGGTCCCCACGTCACATCAGAAGACCTGTCTCTGCCTTTGTTTATTGTTATTTTTGGTATATGTATTTGTGTACTTATCTTTGTGTTCCGGTTTTGTGTTCGGAGTGTTGTTTTGGTTGTGTAGTGTAAGCCTAGCCGGCTACCAGTGTTTTATTTGGTTTTGTATGAGCTTGTATTTTATGTTTATCCATTGTGTTGGTTTTGTTCCAGCCGTGTGGGATGATGATATATATATAACTGCGTGGTTGTGTATATATTCCAGCCGCCTGTGGCTGATGTATATTATGTCTGTAGAAATGCTTCAGATTGTCACCGGTACAGGGGAGGTGTTGCCGAAATTTCTTCGGACAGGGACTCCTCTGGGGCGTGACACTGCTATTATCCTGGGATACTCTGGCAATGAATGCATCAATGCCCAGATCCTATAACTGACCAGGACTAGAAACTCTTCTTGCTCAAGTTTCCAAAAAGTCTATCCAGCCGTCTAACATGTTCGTCAACTCCATAAGTAGACTTATACTCTATCTCCTGAATCTCCTCTCGGAGCTGGTTTCGCCGCACTTCACGACAAGTCAATGTGGTAATCGTCCGTGCCATCTGAAAAATTGAATTTAAATACGTCAGTACAAAACCGACTAATCAGTACAAAACCAGTTTAATTCAATTTATACAGGCATATCATCATTATAAATCAAGAAAAATAAATCTTCTCGATTTTCAGGAGTTTAAGTCGACTGACCCATTAGACCGGTCAATCAGAAGTCTGGATGTTAAACTTAGTCTATTGTCCTCATTAGAACTAATCTAATTGGACCTATGTTCTGTTCTCGTTTAAGCCCATTTGAGTTAATCACAGACTTATTAATCAAACTCAGGTTCGTTTGACTCGTCCAATTGCCCATTGGATTAAGTCTGACTCATTAGAACAAATCTAATGTTTTTGATCAAATCTAACACAACGGAACTAATCCGGTCATATTTGATCAGCCCAACTTTTGTAATCAAAATACCCCAATTGATTCAATAATGTCTAAAGTTGGTTCAAATTATTTGTTGGTTTAACCAGTTCGGTTTATTATTGAATTAAAATGGTCTGCTTAAATCAATTAATAATTTAAACCAGACCTGAGTTTGATTGATCAAGTTGGTAGGGTTCTATTTTCGATAAATTAAACCATAATTTAATTAAATATTTATTTATTAATTAATAATACATTCTTATTGTATTTAATTAATTAATAAAAATATTTAATTAAATTTACCTACTGTTCGTGAAAAAAAAAATAAAGGTGTGCATGCTTTTTTTTTCTTACACGCTTTTTTTTTATATATTTAATCGATTCAAATTTGTAATTGAATCGATTCAAAAATAAAAAAACAAATATGCATGCGGCACTGTGCTTCGTCAAATTCAAGCATTGTTCATTCCGTTTTCTTTCAAATCTTGAATTGATTCATGAATCGAATCAGCGAGTTTTTTTCTTACTGATTCGAAAAATGGGCATACTGTGAACTACGATTTTGAATCGATTGAAATTTATTTCAATCGATTTAATTAAATCGAATCAATTTAATTAAATCGAATCGATTAATGAATCGATTCATGCACAGTTTGCGTTATTTTTTTTTCTCTGTCACGATTTTAAATCGATTGGAAAGAAAATTTAATCGATTCAATTTACTGTTCACCTTCTTCTTGGCAACAGAAGAAGAAAAAACGCGAGCTTTTTCGCTTCGATTTCCATACTTTCAAAACTATACATGCTCTGATACCATTGTTGGTAGTTTTGAGAGCATGAAAACTAAAACAATACAAAGATAAAATAAAACGATGTGGTAATTACAAACTTATAGTGATCTCTCGAAGTTCTGTTGAAGACGCTGGCGGTCGACGAAGAGGTTGCCTCTGTTGGAAGCACGATCATGGAGCAACAGGAAAGTGTTTCAACGTTCACGAACCAAATCCTAGCCGAATGTTCTCCCTTTGCTCTCACACGATCTCTCGATGCTCCCTGATCACCTCGCCAAAAAAAACTTCCTTACGATCTGCACTTGGATGCTTCTTATAAGAAGACTAAGGAAGACGAAGGGGAAAGGACGCCCCTTCGTCTCCCTGGCGTTTGCAGGAAACATGCATTTGCAGCAGCGAAAGGGACGAATCCTTTCGTCTGGCCAGTGTAACGCCCAACAATTATGATTCAATTCAGGTACTATAAGTACCTGATTGGCTTAAAATATATAAAATCATATTTAATTTTACATGTTTATAGTGGGTTGAGTAGAGTACATGTGTGTGGCCATGAAGATTATGATATGAAAACATTGACATGTGTGTGATCCATTCTCTATTACTGTAAAGTTTCATTTATTTATTATCCAAGTTGTCTATTTGTCTATTTCTCCAATGGTTTTTTATTACCTATGGTATATTATTTGTCTATTTACCTAGATTCATCATTAATTTTTTTTTCACTTATCTTAGTTCTTTGTATTAGTTGGATGCACAAATACAATATTTACTTTGGAATTGCACTACGATGGTAAATTTCAAGGAAAAGATGATGATTGGGAATATGTTGGAGGTGAGGTTATCTTTGTAGAAATAGTTATCCTGATTATATGTCAGTGTTAGAGTTACAAGATGTGATAAAGTAGATGAAGCTCCCTATACATATTCATATCTATTTTAGGGGCTCTAGTTCAGGACTCAAGAAATTAAGTGAGGATGACTGTGTGCTTGAAATGTTTGGCTTTTACAGGGATAAACCTCATATTAAGCTATACATAAGAGACTTGAAAAATGGGTTGGAAAAATTATCTGATTGGTATGGTGTTAATGAAGGTGAGACTATTGTAGGCATCCCAAGCAATGCTAATTTTGCTTCTCAATGCATATATACTTTAGATAGTGAGTGAATTTTAAATCAGGATTCAATACATGCAAGTCCTGAAAAATACTAGAATATTTGTGGACCTAATAATGATACTGAAACTAGGGGTGTAAATGAAGATTTAAGAAGTGAGGATCTTGATGATACATATGTAGGATATTCCGATGCTTTCACTGATGATGATAGTGACATAGAGTACTTTCTTGATGATGATAGTTTAAGTGACCATTACGGGATTGATAGAGAAAGTGAATCAGCTAACAGTAACTTAGGAGAATATGCTGAATATGCAAATCTAATTTCTCACTACAACAAAAACCCTTATAGACATCAGTGGAACAACAACGGTTTTAAGCAAAAACTAATGTCTTTGAGTATTTTACACCGATTTTTCCAAAAACCGGTGTCTATGAGCGCAGATTTTAGCTCATAGACATCGATTTTTTAGGTGATGTCCATGAGCGCCTTTTTTTCGTTAATAGACACCTATTTTAACAGCGGTTTTTAAAACCCGGTGTTAATGAACCAAAATAAAATATTTTAATTTTTCCACCAATACTTAGCCAAAATTTACAACATTTCTGTCACGCCCCGGAGGAGTCCCTATCCGAAGAAATTTTGGCAACATCTCCCCTGTACGGCGGACAATTTGAAACTTCTACATAACACATATACCTCAGCCACAGGCGGCTGGAATCATAACAATAAGTAAAAGCAAACACCATGCAGTTATTATAATTTATTCAGCCTCTGGCTGTCACAACTACGCAGTTAAGATAATTAAACAGAAAGATAATACTCTGACTCGAAATCCACCCTACTCCACTACACTCGTAAAGCTCAAATCCGACGAACTCACCTCTTCTGCTGTCCTGGCAGGCATGTAGTAGAATAAAACCAAATCATACCAAAACCATCAACGATAAGAATTCATACAAAATCCATAAGTAAAACCAAAACAAGAGTAAGTCCAAACATAGTCAAATAAGAAACAAAACAAAAACAAAAAGACAACTACAGCTGGTGGTCTGCAGGGGACTAGCAACTGGAACTCTCTTCTGACAGCATCATCCTGAAATATAACAACAATGGAGGCGGGGTGAGTCCAACACTCAGCAGGTACAATTGATATACAAAGTAGGGAAATAACACCTAGCACTAATCATGCGTACAGTCTCCTGATATAAGAAAGATAAAAATGCAACTGAAGTGACAGGAGAGAAATTGTACTAACCAGGACCTGAGTATAAGGACAAACAGTCCGAGTGGCATAGGAATCCTGTATGCATGTCAAACATAGGTATTCAAACAATATGCAGCATATAAATGCAGCAAACACAAACACAAGAAATAAATGCATCATGCATATGATGCCAATGATGCGTCCTGGTCACCCCTGACGCCAGTCGATCATCTCATACAATAGTGAGGCCGAGTGGGTAGGGCTATGACAACCGTGCACTCTGTCGTCACTACTCCTGATGAGTGACCGAGTGGACGGGATGCTGTCGGAGTACACCTATCCTCCTATCCCAAATCATAAATGGGGGAGCGCAATGCTCTCATCTCCCGGTACACGATGACGGGGAGGAATCCCTGCCGGATAACACGTTGCGTCACACTACCCATGAGCGGACCAACGGTGCCTAACAGAGTCCCTGCTGCAACACACTGTGCCTGAATCGACCACTAACCCATGAGTGGTGGTGTGTGCAGATCCATGTAACTGGCGATGTGCTCAACAATAATGTAGCGAACTATCGCACAGCATGCAATCGTGCAAATGGTGCATGACACTAACCACAAAATATCCTGACCTAATCCATATATATATATAAGTGCATCGTAGGTCAACGAATCAAATCAAATCAAAGGTACTAAAGGTATAAAACCCTAGGTCCTAAACATGGTAAAGCATGGTATATCACTACCCCTATAAGCATGTATCAACAGGTAAGGAATACATGATATGCAAAACAATCAATCAATCAAGCATGTATCAAGTTTTGGGTAGTGATTAACCGAAACAGAACGAGAAACATAATTAATGCAATTTGTTATATTCACTACTATGTATATCAAATGACATAAGTCAAAAGTACCCGCCTCCAATAGAAAAGTCCAATTAGATCCAAATCGGACGTCGAGATACTCGTCTCGCGTCAAAGTCCTGAAATACCAATACAAAGATATTTTATTTAGCTAAAATTCAAATGAATTGCTAAATAAAATTCCCAACACAATTTAGGGCAAAACCCTAAGTCATAATCATCAACCTACCTAATTTAACACATATAATTTAGTTACTCAACATGTATCAAATAACTAAATCAAACTACTAATTCAATTATGAAAACCCTAATTATTGATCAACCTTAACTGATCATCAATTAACTTATCCACATCAAGACCTAAATCCACAAACGTTAAACCCAAAAACGTTACCTTTCACTGATCTCCTGGTTCAATCCGTATCACCAACACCTGCAAACATTCTAGCCAACATCTATAACGAAAATAAAAACCCTAAACCTTACCTCAATTTGCAATCCAAGTGACTGCGGTTGAGAGGTTGCTTGGCTGCTGAAATTTGATCAGAGCCGAAGGTAGAAATCTTCAAGATCACCACATAGCAACGAAATGCTCTCCAAGATCGCATCTAGGGCAGAGGAAAGATTGGCCGGAGCTAAGGCAGTGGGTGTGCTGGATTTGCATCGGCACTAGGGCACGGATAGGGTCGGCTGTGAACAACCCCCCTTCGGTGTCGGCTGCTCGCGAGGATGAACGACGACGGTGTCGATCGCGATGACCAGAGGCAATGCAGGAAAAAGTGAAGTGTTTGCACCGGCACAGTGGTGGCAGCCGATGCTAGAGAAAGTGTGGAGGCGTCGCAAGCAGCGTCGTCGGGTGGAGGAAGGCCGGCAGCAGCACTAGGTCGGTGGCGGCACAACCCAATTAGGGCACGGCTGGCGCTGCTCCGGTCCAGAGAGGGCAGCGGCGTCGGTGAGCTCGGCTAGGGCACGCGGTGACCGGTGGATCGGGGGTGAGGGCGTGTACACGAGGGAGAAGAAGGGATGCTCAGCCGCCGGCTCTGTTCCATGGCGTCGTCAGCGTCGGCAGAGGAGAGGGAGGAAGAACTGTCGTGTGCGGAAAGGGAACCGCGTCGCATGGGTTAGGGCACGGGAATAAGAGGAAAAGAAAAAGAATAAAAGGAAAGGAGGAATTAAAAACTTTTTCTCTTTAAAATAGGGTAGCCTAAACAGGCTTTTCCAGGCCTCATTTTTGTCCCCGTTAACTCGTCCATACGAGCTCTGAAAAATTCCCGAAAAATGTCTAAAAATTTCGAAAAAATTCCCTTATTAATATTCGCCTATTTCCGGTATTTTACATTCTCCTTCACTAATAAAAATTTGGTCCCCAAATTTTGTTATCTACCATCAGCAAGTACTAACAACAGATATAGAAAGTATAAATGCTGAACGGTAAACTGAATCACATACCTCACGTAAAAAGATGGGGATATCGAGCTCGGATAGTATCCTCGAGCTCCCAGGTAGCCTCCTCGTCCGAATGATGCTGCCATCCGACTTTACCAGCCGGATAGTCTTGTTCCGCAACTGACGCTCTTTCCGGTCCAAAATCCACACTGGAATCTCCTCATAAATAGCGTCAGGCTGGACGGGAACTGAGATATCTGTCAGCACATACATCGGATCAGGTACGTATCTCCTCAGCATAGACACGTGGAATACATCGTGCACTCCTGCCAAGGACGGTGGTAGTGCCAACCGGTAAGCTACCGCTCCAATCCTTTCCGAGATCTAGAAAGGTCCAATGTATCGTAGAGCTAGCTTACCTCTGAAGCCAAATCTCTTCACCCCTTTCGCGGGTGAAACTCGCAGAAATACATGGTCGCAAATAGAGAACTCTAAGAGTCTCCGACTCCGGTCAGCATAACTCTTCTGGCAGTCTTAACCCTCTGACATCCTCTGTCTGATAGTACGGGCCAACTCTGCCTCATGCTGAGCTCTATGAGGTCCCAACAACTGGGCCTCCCCAACCTCATCCCAGAGGGTGGGTGTCTGACAAGGCCTACCATACAACGCTTCAAACGGTGTCATCTGGATAGCCAAATGCAAACCGTTGTTGTAGGCGAACACTACCAATGGCAAATGGTCCTCCCAACTGCCTCTAAAAATCCAACATACATGACCTCAACAAATCCTCTAGAATCTGTATGGTCTGCACTGACTGTCCATCTGTCTGCTGATGGAAAGTTGTACTGAAACAGAGCTGCGTTCGCAAGGCCTGCTGCAGACTCTGCCAGACACGAGACGTGAACCGGGGTCTCTATCCGAAATACTAGTCAAAGGGACACCATGTAATCTGATAATCTCCCGACAATACAGATCTGTCAATCGATCCAGGAAATCAGTCTTCCGGATCGCTAACGAGTGCGCGGATTTGGTTAATCGATCAACGATTACCCAAATCGCGTCATGGCCTTGTCGTGTCCTCGGCAAACCCACCACCAGGTCCATAGTAATATGTTCCCGTTTCCACTCGGAAATAGGAATCCGCTAAAGTAATCCAGCAGGTCTCTGGTGCTCGACCTTCACTTGCTGACAAACAAGACATCTAGCTACAAAATCTGCAATGTCTTCCTTCATGTCGTTCCACCAATAGAAACACCTCAAATCTTGGCACATACGGGTACCGCCTGGTGGAAAACAAATCATGAGCGATGAGCCTCCGGAAGTAACTCCTATAAGACCGGATGAGACTGAAGTACGCATAATCTTCCTCGGAAGTGTAACACTCTCCTCGTCTCGTGTGAACTCGGTCTGCTGCCCGGAAGCTATCTGGCTGCAAATAAATTACAAATACTGATCAGCAGCCTAGGGCTATCGTATCCTCGTTCTGATCAACGACTGAGCAACCATGATAACCAGAGTACCCTGCTCTGTCTGTCCTTACCCCTCAAGGCCGAAATCGCCGGAACCTTAAATCAAGTCTGTGACCACAACTCGGTAGCAAGTTAAAATTTCTCTAGACTTCAAGCTGAGTGTGTCGGCAAACATATTAGTTTTCCCCCGATGATAGTCAATCGTACAGTCATAATCCTTCAGGAACTCCATCCATCTCCTCCATCGAAGATTAAGTTCCTTCTGAGTGAACAGATATTTGAGACTCTGATGGTCAGTGAGAATCTCAATGTAATATCATAAAGGTAATGCCGCCAAATCTTTAGGGCATAAATAATAGCAGCCAACTCCAGATCATGTACAGGGTAGACCTTCTCATGCTCCTTCAACCGACGAGAAGCATAAGAGACTACCATATCGTGCTGCATCAGAACAGCGCTCATACCCTGTAGAAACGCGTCAATGTAGAGGACAAATCCGTCCTCTCCAGAAGGTAAAAACTAAAAAAAATCAAAGCCGACACTAATCTCCGCTTCAGCTCCTAGAAGCTGATCTTGAAATCCTCAGTCCAAGTAAACTTCATGCCTTCCATGGTCAGGCGTGTAAGAAGCATGGCAATCCATGAGAAACCCTCAACGTATCTCCGGAAATATCGAGTCAAACCAAGGAAGTTGCGAGCCTCCGCTATAGACTCTGTCTACTCCCAACGGTAACAACCTCGATCCCCTGTGAAACCATAGTATACTCCTATTGGTGGCCGTGTGTCTCAAACATCTCACAGAAGATAATCAAAATACGCACTACTGATCTTCACATCTAGACGTTTCCATCGAAACATCTCTAGAACTATGCAAAGATGATGTGCGTGCCTCACCATGGATCTGAAATAGATCACAACATCGTCAACAAAGACAATGGAAACCAATCCAAACATCCTGGGAATATCAAAATCATCAAGTCTCTGAAAACATCTAAGGCTTCCTAAACCCTAATGGCAAAATCAATACACATAATGTTCGTATCACAGACATTCCCAATCCATAAGATCCTCCAGTGTGAGAGCAACGCTCCATCCCACAAAATACCACATATGTGGGAGCAACCCTCTACCACAAACAATCCGTAATAGGTGGGAGTAACGCTCCAGCACAACAATCCAAAATATATAAGAGCAACGCTCTATCACAAACCAACAATAATATGTGGGAGCTCCAAAAGTGTCCAAGGTACCTAACTATCCAACTAGAGGCTGCACGAGATCACTCAACCACATATAACTGTGGCAGCCAAAGGTATAACAATCCTAGTAAACAAATCAAATCCATAATCAACTCTATCATCATCCTAGTGGGTTGGTCACCCACTAATAGGAGAATTAGTTGACAGAGTTATACAACCAATAACATAATGTAGACACTCAGTATTCTACATTCAACATAGGTAGAATCATCATGATGCTACCCACCATACACCTGGTACACATGCACACACAACATATGTATGATCGACATAATCCTCCAATTTGTACACACCACACATACTCACAACATAGGTATAATTCATCGTGATACCTCCAACAATGCATACCAAACCCGTGCATATATTAACATAGGTATAATCAACAATACACCTCAACAACACTCACATGACATATATACACCTATGCCAAGAGTATAATCAACGTAATACTTCCAACAAAGCCTAATAGACACAAGTGCATCCACAAATCAAATATAATCAATAAAATATCTCGAATATTACACCGAACACATCTGCACAGATCAGAACTCATATTAAATCAATAAGATACCTCCAAATAAAAAAACCAGACATGTATGCCTAACCACTAGGGTATAATCTACTAGACACCCACAATCATCATAACTGGACAAGTATACACCACATAGATATACCTAATCAGCATATTTAATTCAATCAACCTGACATTCCCTATTTTACCTTCTATGTTATCCAAATCCGACACAACACTCAACCATTTTCATCCAGCCTTGACATTGATGAAAAATTGGTTACATTTAACACTTCAATCAAATTTATATCCTCAATATCTAAAACCATTACTAATCACTCATATGGAGTTATATGATCAAAAATTTTGCCAGGCTTCACAAACCAATCCAATCATAATCAACCGGATATCATGTTCCATACATGTATCCACTCAGCAGACCCAGAAAAATTTTCAACTATGACAACCAAAGGCAGCACAACAAAAATCCTACCAGTTCATTGATCCATAATCCATACAGAACTATCCGAAGGGATCCATCTTTATAGACACCAGAGCAAGTTACAACTTGACCCCCAAATAAATTATCAAATAACTAAATCAGTTCGTGGGTCAATTCAACACTAATTACATCAACTCAAGTAGAAAATGTTAGCCCACATAATATCATATGTATAAATGTGTACGACCCAAAAGAAAAAGTCAGAATTCAAGATCATCAAGACACTCTCATTTTTATCCTCAAAAATATCAACCCACATAATATCAGATGAATAAATCTCTACTCCCCATGAGACCAAGTTAGCATTCAAAAGATCAAATCATTATTTATCCACATAGTCCAATATCAGAGGAAGCAAATATCAATCTTATCATCCTGTTAACTAACCACAACTAACCAGATTTATTAAAATTCAAAGGCACACTCAACCGTAAACTCTCTAGCACCTTATCTATATCTGATCACCAACTATAATCATCAAACCTGTGAATATCATACATGACACTCACTATGTTACCATCAACGACAACCCGAATAATAGATCATCAAAATAATTATCCATTAATAGATCATCAAAACAAATATCTAGTAACAGATCATCAGACAACCACATAACATTTACTCTCATAAATCATTAGAAATCAACACATCACAATATCTGATCTCCCAATATCCCTCAACCTCAAATCATTCTCAACAATGATCAAACATGAAAACTCTCCAATGACCAATTTTCATCGTATCGGATACCCTAATATCCAAAAGATACGAGTATAAAAACTCTACTGGCTAAGTCCACAGGAATATATAGGTATCATCCATTACCCAGCTAACAATAGCAGAGGCTGATATGTGCCTCCATCTCCTACTAGTAGTAACAGAAGTTAAAACTACTGATGGTATAATATGAAAAATCACCAGAGACTATAATCCTTGATCTCTATTAGGGTCGACCAAGATCAGTGGCTAACCCATCACATGTAATATAGCTACAACAACCAGACAGGTAATAAAGATAAAGTGCTAATAGATGTCCTAACTATCATAAAATAAACATCATACCTATTTGTCGTCTGGAGATGTTCCATCGCTTTCCAGTCCCCAACTTCTGACCTCAAAATTCCGAACGAGAAAATCGCCGGAAATTCATATAAATCCGAAACGGAAGTCCGAAACATAACCATAACGGAAATCCGTACAAACTGAAATAGACATCCAAAAATCCAGAACACCAAAAGCAGGTATCCATAACCTGCTCTGATACCAATAAATTGGTATCAGATAAATCTCGAAAATCCAAAATACAAAAATCCAACAAGTATCGCCAAACATGGCGCTCTGATACCAAGTAAATAAATTGGTATCAGGTTATCCCAAACATCAAAAATACGAAAACAAAAGATCATATACCTGTGCTCTAATACCAAAAAATTGTCACGCCTCGGAGGAGTCCCTGTCCGAAGAAATTTCGGCAACATCTCCCATGTACGGCAGACAATTTGAAACTTCTACATAACACATATACCTCAGCCACAGGTGGCTAGAATCATAACAATAAGTAAAAGCAAACACCATGCAGTTATTATAATTTATTCAGCCTCTGGCTGTCACAACCACGCAGTTAAGATAATTAAACAGAAAGATAATACTCTGACTCGAAATCCACCCTACTCCACTACACTCGTAAAGCTCAAATCCGACGAACTCACCTCTTCTGCCGTCCTGGCAGGCATGTAGTAGAATAAAACCAAATCATACCAAAACCATCAACGATAAGAATTCATACAAAATTCATAAGTAAAACCAACACAAGACTAAGTCCAAACATAGTCAAATAAGAAACAAAACAAAAACCAAAAGACAACTACAGCTGGTGGTCTGCAGGGAACTAGCAACTGGAACTCTCTCCTGACAGCATCATCCTGAAATATAACAACAATGGAGGCAGGGTGAGTCCAACACTCAGCAGGTACAATTGATATACAAAGTAGGGAAATAACACCTAGCACTAATCATGCGTACAGTCTCCTGATATAAGAAAGATAAAAATGCAACTGAAGTGACAGGAGAGAAACTGTACTAACCAGAACCTGAGTATAAGGACAAACAGTCCGAGTGGCATAGGAATCCTGTATGCATGTCAAACATAGGTATCCAAACAATATGCAGCATATAAATGCAGCAAACACAAACACAAGAAATAAATGCATCATGCATATGATGCCAATGATGCGTCCTGGTCACCCCTGACGCCAATCGATCATCTCACACAATAGTGAGGCTGAGTGGGTAGGGCTGTGACAACCCTGCACTCTGTCATCACTACTCCTGATGAGTGACCGAGTGGATGGGATGTTGTCGGAGTACACCTATCCTCCTAAACCAAATCATAAATGGGGGAGCGCAATGCTCTCATCTCCCGGTACACGATGACGGGGAGGAATCCCTGCCGGATAACACGTTACGTCATACTACCCATGAGCGGACCAACGGTGTCTAACAGAGTCCCTGCTGCAACACACTCTGCCTGAATCGACCACTAACCCATGAGTGGTGGTGTGTGCAGATCCATGTAACTAGCGATGTGCTCAACAATAATGTAGCGAACTATCGCACAGCATGCAATCGTGCAAATGGTGCATGACACTAACCACAAGATATCCTGACCTAATCCATATATATATATAAGTGCATCATAGGTCAACGAATCAAATCAAATCAAAGGTACACAAGGTATAAAAACCTAGGTCCTGAACATGGTAAAGCATGGTATATCACTACCCCTATAAGCATGTATCAACAGGTAAGGAATACATGATATGCAAAACAATCAATCAATCAAGCATGTATCAAGTTTTGGGTAGTGATTAACAGAAACAGAATGAGAAACATAATTAATGCAATTTGTTATATTCACTACTATGTATATCAAATGACATAAGTCAAAAGTACCCTCCTCTAATAGAAAAGTCCAATTGGATCCAAATCGGACGTCAAGATACTCGTCTCACGTCAAAGTCCTGAAATACCAATACAAAGATATTTTATTTAGCTAAAATTCAAATGAATTGCTAAATAAAATTCCCAACACAATTTAGGGCAAAACCCTAAGTCATAATCATCAACCTACCTAATTTAACACATATAATTTAGTTACTCAACATGTATCAAATAACTAAATCAAACTACTAATTCAATTAGGAAAACCCTAATTATTGATCAACCTTAACTGATCATCAATTAACTTATCCACATCAAGACCTAAATCCACAAACGTTAAACCCAAAAACCTTACCTTTCACTGATCTCCTGGTTCAATCCGTATCACCAACACCTGCAAACATTCTAGCCAACATCTATAACGAAAATAAAAACCCTAAACCTTACCTCAATTTGCAATCCAAGTGACTGCGGTTGAGAGGTTGCTTGGCTGCTGAAATTTGATCAGAGCCGAAGGTAGAAATCTTCAAGATCACCACATAGCAACGAAATGCTCTCCAAGATCGCAGCTAGGGCAGAGGAAAGATTGGTCGGAGCTAAGGCAGTGGGTGTGCTGGATTTGCATCGGCGCTAGGGCACGGATAGGGTCGGCTGTGAACAACCCCCCTTCGGTGTCGGCTGCTCGCGAGGATGAACGACGACGGCAGCAACGACGGTGTCGATCGCGGTGACCAGAGGCAATGCAGGAAAAAGTGAAGTGTTTGCACCGGCACAGTGGTGGCAGCCGATGCTAGAGAAAGTGTGGAGGTGTCGCAAGCAGCGTCGTCGAGTGGAGGAAGGCCGGCGGCAGCACTAGGTAGGTGGCGGCGAAGCAATCTCGGCGGCGGCACAACCCAATTAGGGCACGGCTGGCGCTGCTCCGGTCCAGAGAGGGCAGCGACGTCGGCGAGCTCGGCTAGGGCACGCGGTGACCGGCGGATCGGGGGTGAGGGCGTGCACACGAGGGAGAAGAAGGGATGCTCAGCCGCCGGCTCTGTTCCATGGCGTCGCCGGCGTCGGCAGAGGAGAGGGAGGAAGAACTGTCGCGTGCGGAAAGGGAACCACGTCGCATGGGTTAGGGCACGGGAATAAGAGGAAAAGAAAAAGAATAAAAGGAATGGAGGAATTAAAAACTTTTCCTCTTTAAAATAGGATAGCCTAAACAGACTTTTCCGGGCCTCATTTTTGTCCCCATTAACTCGTCCATACGAGCTCCGAAAAATTCCCGAAAAGTATCTAAAAATTCCGAAAAAAATCCCTTATTAATATTCGCCTATTTCCAGTATTTTACAATTTCATTCTTCCCTCCAAACCTAAACTTATATCGCGCCGTCCACCGTATACCGTCACGACTCCACCACCACTTTCCTCCTCGCCGCTGGTCGTCCAGCCATCTCTCTCAGCCTCATCTCCCTCTTCCCCTTCCTAGATCAAGACCCCTTCCTCTCTGATCAGGATCAACACATGGCTTTCTGCCTTTTCTAGTTTTCCCACAAATCCGGGCAAACCCTCACACGAATAACCCCCGAGTCCTCAGCTGCCAGAGCATTCAGAGACGTAGGGAATGGAGATTGTTCGATCATAGAGGGAATCGACTCATGCTGTCGCCTCGACAACGTCAGCTAAACTCTCTTTCTACCGCTTCGCGCCTGCGCTCAAGGTCCGGCTGGAAGATTTTGAACTCTACGGCATAGATCTCCTCCGAGGTACCTTGCAAAACCTCATCTTGTCCCATTTCTAGGGTTTATGGTTCGTTGTATACTCCCTCGAGGTCCGGCTAGAAGATTTTGAACTCTACGCCATAGATCGCCTCCGAGGTACCTTGTAAAACCTCATATTTTCCCATTTCTAGGGTTTGTAGTTCGTTGAATACTCCCTCGAGGTCCGTATGGAAGATTTTGAACTCTACGCCATAGATCGCCTCCGAGGTACCTTGCAAAACCTCATCTTTTTCCATTTCTAGGGTTTGTGGTTCATTGTATACCTCCCCTTCCTTGATCAACTTCCCTATCCTGCGTCTGTTTGGCTTTGTTGGTAACTTATATTCGATTATTTTCATGAAGTCCTATAGGGTATTTCAGATGGTTTTCCCCGAGGAAAAAGGCCCGAAGTGATGGAGAAATTGGTATTGCGTGTGATTTTGTTTGGATCGCTCATTTTACTTTTAAATATATGTTTTATTTTGGGAAAATTAGGTAAGTGAACTATGGAGGGCACATATGAGGCATCAAGATCCATCAGAGGTCATGAACAAAGATATCATTTCACACTTCGTTCTCCGTCTTGCATATTGTAGAATGTAGGTTTTGATTTTTATGGTCATGTTTTATTTTGATATCACACTATCTTTCCTGAGCGTTATCTCCTTCACCTCCTAGGGATGAATTAAGGAAATGGTTTCTTTCCATGGAGACTTCTCTTTTCCACTATCGATTCCGACTAGAAAGCCCCGAGTCATAGGTATATTCTGGATACCTTGTATGAGGTTTGGAGCTCTTATCTAATTTTATTTACCAAAATTATGTTCTATTGCTCGTAGAGGTCACTCATGTCCGAATTTCAGCTACCCTCTAAGGCTATTAGTCATGCAGAATTTGAGGTATGACTGCAAATTTATGCACCATATTTCTGGTCATATTACAATACTACAAATTTTTAGACATCTCTTTCTATCGAGATGCATTTTTCTCATGTTCTTTGGCCATGGTTTTATCTAGGATGTCTTTTAGTACTTATAGGAAAATATTTTTTATTGCATTGCAGACTGTAAAGGAAAAATTGAACCAAGTTGCGCATTCTATTGGTCAACCGTTGAATGGTATGTCATTACCTACCAGATTTACATTTGTGATGCTACTAGTAACTAGTAATGGGCAAGATTGAACTTCAATAAGTCATCTTAAAACTCTTGTGATGCAATATATATTTGTCAATTTATCTTCTTATCAAATTCCAGGGAACTGATTATAAATTGTTTTGTTCTGTTTGAAAGTAACACAGATACTAGTTGCTCAATCATTTATAGCTTTTACTGTTATGTCTAGTAATTTGACAAATTTTTATTGTTTTTTGTAGCTGATACACTCTTTTTTAAGGTACCATTTATCTACTTGTTTTTAGTCTAAACTCTCTTTTTTACTACAACAATGTTTCCTTAGTTTCTACTGACCTGTGTCTACATGCAGGCACCCTTTGAAGAAGTGCCAGAATTATTTGTTGGCCGCAGGGTTTTCCTACAAAAAGGTTTTGTTTATGTTGTGATGCATCAGGTCCATGTTAAATTTATCTTTATACTTTCAAACTCCACAAGATGTGATTATAACTTTATACTTAGTCGGAACTTTTTTTTAGGCTGTGTCCCTTGTTGCCACTCAATTCCGAAGCAATCTCTCAAAGTGCCTTGTCTTAACCAATAGGTAATTGTTCATGTAATTGATATTCAACATTGCATTTCTTAGAATTGTCATTGCGGTCGAGGACAAATAGAGAGTATTTTGAATACATCACTGATGATAAGTTGAGAGATCCTTCAATTCACTACCAATGCTTCACAAAATGGATGTCATCAATGGATATTGACGAAACTGATGACAATGAACCACCCTGTATTCGTGTAGATTGTGATGGGATTTGGGATGACAATGAGAATTTTTAGTTTGATAACTTTATTTATGATTTATATATATGACTATTTACTTTATTTTGGTAACTTCATGAAGCTAATGATGGTGGACTTCTTGCCACTATCATGGTTGCTGGTTTCAAAGGTATTGGTATCATAATCCACTAAATATGCACTATTGTTATTTTCTTGTGAGAAGGTCAATAATTTATCTATCAGGTGAGCTTAACCGGTTTCAACCTGGAGTGAGAATGGAGATATTTCGGCTTGATGCTTGGTATTTCAAGGAAGATCTATTGATAAACCCTACTAATTACATAGTGAAAGGGCTTAATCGTAGGTGCTGTCTACCATAAATTATTCTTCGTTGTATGCAGGTTAATTAGAATCTCAACCTTGATACTTTTTTATTTCTGTGTTATCTGTGTTCCTTGACATACACCATGGTGTTACAAATCTTTATTGGTCCTTTTTTGTTCACTAATAGGTGTCAGTTTCTCTTGCTAAAACGGGCAATTTAAAAGATCATCGTGATGCACTTGTAGAATTAGCTGCTTCTTCGGAATATGGAATCCTTCATTTGTTTAGTCATCACCAGTTACAGGTATTCTCCGCATTCTACGTGAATGAACAAATCATCATAGTTTGAGTTCTACACCGTGAAAATTGATTTGAACTGTTCTTGAGTATCACTGCCAGCTCCCCAACAAAACATGTGACAAAAGAAATTAACTGGGCATATATTTTTCAGGAATTTTTATTAATTGAAAGGGAATGCTCATTACACGCAATGGAGTACGAAGAAGAGTTGTCTGTCATTAATTCTCAACAAGAATGATGGTAATTTTTGGTAAACTTTGACTCCCTAGGTATAATGTCTTTCATTATCTATGTTTCAAAATTATGCACATATTTGCTAGATTTTTACTAGTTTAATTTTTTTTGATTGATTGACATTTCTTTGAATTGTTTCTAATGTGTTCAAATCATACGTTGTCCAAGTTATCTAGTTTAACTTTATTGCTATTACTTAAATTTAAAATTCTTAGTTGTTTGTGCATAATTAAACAAGTGTTATTCCAATTCCACCCTTTTTTACTCATGTTTCACAAAAACATCAAATCTTTAGTCATATCATTATAGTTGGCAGGACTTTCTGATGAGAGGTTGGAAATCTCTTTTTTCCATTTTCAAAAAGAAGTACCAAGAATACGTTCATTGGCACTTCTCAAGTACTGATTAATTAAAAAGGACCCTAATTAAGAGAGTTGGATTGTGGAGCTGATATCATTGTTGCTACACCAGGATGTTTGAATGATATTCTGAATATGAAAAGATTGAACCTCCATCAAGTACTGATTAATTAAGTTGCAACTATGAGAAAACTTTGTTGCAATAATTTCTGGTTTGGAATATATTAAGTTCCCAGGAATGATAAATCTATCACTATATGATGTGGTTGAGATAAATGATGAATGTGTCTCTTTTTAAGCATTCAAATTAGTCATCTTGTTACCTGGTGCTCTTACTACTTTTTCAACTATAATTTTTTGTCTTGGTTTACTAATATATTATTTATGTGTTTTTACAGTTTACAAATCTCAAGTACTCTAGAGTTGAAATTGATGAAGTGCGGTTCGAGTGGGCTGAATGCATGCTAGATTACATTTGAAGTACGGTTCTACCTTGATGTCTTGTTAAAAGAATGTTCTACCTTAATGATTCTGATATCTATTAGCTTTTGATATAAAAAGAATGTTTGTGTATTTTATGGATACTGTTGTAAGAAGATTATTTATGTAATTTGTGAATATTTGTGTATTTTATGGATACTGTTGAATGAAGAATATTTGTGTAATTTGTGAATATTTGTGTATTTTTTTGTTACTGTCGGTTTTTCATTGTTTCGGAAATCAAATTTGTGAAAAATACCGATATTACATCAGTTTTCCACTGCTGCAAAACCGATGTTATTAACTAATAATACATCGATCGTATACTGCTGCCAAAACTGGTGTTATTAACATATGATATTACATCGGTTTTACACCGTTGATGAAACGGTGTCATTAAGTGATACTACACCGGTTAATAACCAATTCGAACACCGGTGTCGTTAAGTGATACTACACCGGTTTTAACCCAATGTCTAAAATGGCAGACCTTTTACATCGGCTTCATAAACATCGGTCGAAAATGTAATAGACACCGGTGGAAAACCGATGTCTATGAGGGTTTTTGTTGTTGTGTCTGGTGATTGTTCTGATTTCACATTTATGAATGTGGATAGACAGTTTGAAGAGGCAGATCAAATTGGTGATGATAAGAAATTAGAAGAAGTTGTTTATTCATCTGATGAGGAAAATGCTATTGAGTTCCCTGAGTTTAATGAAGAAAGAGATATGGTTGACCCTGAGATGACAATGGGATTAATTTTTTCAAGTGCCCATATTTATAGAAAGACACTTAGAATATACTCAATTAAAAAAGGGTTTGAGTTAAAACTAACAAAGAATGAAAAGAACAAAGTGTGTGGATGGAAGATTTATGCTAGCATTTACAAGAAGTCAGCCCAAATTCAAATTTAATCAATTGATGGGACTCCACACAGGTGTATGTGGTCATTTAGAAATAGGAATGCCAATTCCAAATGGCTAGCCAATCATTCCATAAGAGAGTTTGCTGATAACCCAAAATGGAATGCTACTAGTTTCAAAAAGGTTCTGAAAAGAAGTTTGGGCTACATGTGCAACCATGGCAGGCTTATCGGGCTAGACAACAAGCATATAAAATGATTCAAGTGAGTATAAAGATCAATATACCAGGTGGAGAGATTATTGTGCTACCATAGTTGAGTAAAATCCAGGGTCACTAGACATTGTACAATCTGAAATTACAATTGTGGGTAAAAATCCAGTATTTCAAAGACTGTTTCTCATGTTTTCTACCCAAACATAAGGGTTCTTGGAAGGGTGCAGACTAGTCGTTGGCCTAGATGGGTGTCATTTAAAGAGAGTTTTTGGAGGTCATTTATTACACTCAGTGACAAGGGATGCAAATAATCAGATGTACCCATTAGCTATAGCTGTTGTGGAGTCAGAGTGCAAAGATAGTTGGTCTTGGCTTTTGGATCTGTTATCACAGCAAATTGGCTCACCAATGGACAGGGGATAGCGTTTATTTCTGACCGACAAAAGGTAGTTCACAGTTCTATAATAATATACATATTTCATTTGCATTTTTCCTTTAGTATGATGTTAACATATTATTTGACCCCATTTTTTCAGGGACTGGTTGAGACTTCTGAGGAAGTGTATCCAGGTGTTGAACACAGATTCTGTGTATGTCACTTATATGCCATCAAACTGGAATTCCTTATCCACATGCATGTTCTGCATTACTCCATTCATAGAATCTGGAGCTTGAAAATTATGTACATTCCTATTACTCTATATCATTTTACCAAAAATGCTACCAGCACTTGATCATGCCTATACCAGATCGCAATTTATGGGTTAAATATGGTAGTGAACCTATTGCCCCACCTCTTATTAGAAGAAAGCCAGGTAGACCTAAAAAGTTAAGAAGAAAGAGTGTTGATGAAATTTACCAAAAGAAAGATGATGTTGAGAGGGTAACAAGGAAAGGATATACCAAAAGCTGATGCAATTGCTTACAGCAGGGACACAATTTAAGATCCTGCAAAAAATTCCACTCATCCAAACAGCAAGTTGATGAGGAGGGAAACTCAAGAGGTATCAAGTTCTTAAATAATTGTTAGTTTGCTTTTGCACAATCATCTACCATTTTTGTTTTTCCTGGATGTGTATGATGGTGCTGAAAATCAAGAACCTCAAGGTGATTTCAATTCGAGTGGTGTAGAAGTTGAGAGGGCACATAAAGGAAGGGGCAAGGTTAGTGTTGGAAAAAAAAGGGTAGGAAGTTCTAGGAGTAGAGGAAGGGGAAGAGGCAGACATGCTGAGATTTGTGGCCAAGATGGTGAAGGGGTCAGTAGGAGAAGAAAGGGGAAAAGAATAGACAATGGAAGGAGTGTAAGCAAAGAACATATTGGGAGTTTTAATAGAGGTTGGAGGCAAAATAGTGGGCCTTTGAGTGGTATAGGAGTGTGGAATGGAATTCGTCTATTTTCAAGGAGGTAGTGTTGCAAGTGGGACCAACAATCAAATAGCAAGGACTAATAGTATGTTTTTTATTCATATTTACCCCAGTGTCTCCGTTAATTCGTTTCAGAGCCAACACGGAGGAGGTAAATCACGGATGACTACTACCCTTTGGAATAATGACTAGCACATAAGGGAGACATTTACCTCGGCTTAACTGAGATTCGAACCCCAGACCTTATGGTGGCAACACCTCATGCGCTAACCACTAGACCATCCCGAGGGAACCTTAATTTTATAGCTTCAAGCACATATATCTACACGTGGTGAATACTTATTGTCCACTCAACAATCATAAGTGGAATGAATGCATTTTGTGAAGGATGCCGATCCAAAAAGTGGAGAAAATATGTCATCTATTATTTCTTTGAGTTATTTTGCATGCAAGTTACATAATTTGTGGCAAAGGGTGAATATGCTCGCCCCCAGCACCTCCGTCAATTTCTTCCAGGGTCAACACGGAGAAGGTGCAAGTTTTATAATTTTGAATAGTATGATGTGTGCTTATGGATTATACTATTGCGAAGGTTGTACCTTCTAGATGTTAAATTCAATAGATTAATTTTTGGTTTGTCTCTCGAATCAAGGTAAATACTCATAGCAGTTTGTCTTCTTTTGTGAGGTACAACTAACATAATATATGTAAAACAATACTCAAGTTGTTAATATCAACTTCTTCTGTCTAGATGTATTTGTCTCGATTTTCGTTAAAGCTCTTTTACAAATTTCTCACATCTGGTCAATTCAATTCGTTAATTTTCTTTTTTTAATCAATAATATAATAATCAATTCAATATATTTTTCCCTCTTAAAATTATTATAAAAAAATATGAAAAATACTTATAGAAAATAAGGAGGGTTAAGATATTTAAGCCATAAATCAAATCAAATATCCAATCTAATAATATATTGATCGCAAACAAACATGTATGGTATAAAAGAAGAGCATGCGTTTAATATTTCATTAAGTTATCTACTTCCTTAATTAGCAGGATTTATTCCATAAGAGATAAGTATAAATAAATTAAGTTATTTACAAATAAATTAAAAGATTTACAAGGAATGAGATAATAAAAAATATGACAATTAAATCAAATCAAATATCTATAATTTTTTATAGAATTATACTTATCCAATCTAAACCTTCTATAAATGAAGACCATGCAACGTTTAATATTTCATCCTTAATTA
This sequence comes from Zingiber officinale, assembly GCF_018446385.1. NCBI lineage: Eukaryota > Viridiplantae > Streptophyta > Magnoliopsida > Zingiberales > Zingiberaceae > Zingiber > Zingiber officinale. The sequence continues at coordinate 59,585,137 of NC_055997.1, forward strand.
GTTATATGCATCCTTAATTAGCAGGATTTATTCCATAAGAGATAAGCACAAATAAATTTAACCTAGTATAAATAAAGAGCATGCAACCGTTTAATATTTACAAATAAATTTAACGATTTATTAGGAAAGAGATAATCCATATATGACAATTAAATCAAATCAAATATCTTTAATTTTTTTATACACTTGTACTTTCCAATCTATAAGTATTATTGATCACAAACGCAAGAGGATGCAGCCGTTTAATATTTCTTTGATGTAGAAGGGGCTATTGTTCCCGGAGGGGGTGGCGGCGTCGGCCATCTGGAAGCTGCTGGCGGCTTTAGACTTGAAATCTGATCTCGTTGCGGTGAAGGATGGCTGGCGACTACAAAAATCATTGTGGAAGACGTGGTGGCTTCGGTCAAGGTCAGGGGACGAAGCACGGCGAGGTTCGTGATTCATAAGAAGTCCGACGTCTACCAAGAGAACGTGGAGATTACTAACTCAATGGAGAAATTAATGATGACCACGAACGGAATGGATGCTACCGTTGTGACAGGGAGCAGGAGCTTTAAAGATGGCTACACCACCTTCTGATCGGTCACCTTTGGTTAGTTACATTATAAATAATCAATTGATTTACTTGATAAGAAATTAATTAATACGAGAATGTTTATACAGGAATCTCTACGTTCTCTTGGTAGACGCCGGCCTTCCCGTGAATCATGAACCTCGCTGTGCTTCGGCCCCTCGCCTTGGCCGAAGCCACCACGGCTTTGACAATGGATTTGTAGTTGCCGGAGCCATCCTTCGACACCACGAGATCCGATTTCATGTCCGACGCCGCCAGCAGCTTCCGGTCGGCCGCCGCCACCCACTCTGGGAACAATAACCCCTTCGATATCAAACGGCGGCGCCGTTTATGCTGCCCACTAGCGGCAATCAGCATCGCGTTGTTAACGGCGAGCAACTCTGTCAGGTTTTCGCCGTCCATCACCGGCACCGTCAAACAGAGCTTGAAGAAGCTGTCGCGGCACGTGCGCTGGTTCGCCATGGCGGCGCTGCGCCACGTCTGTGCGTCGTCACCCGGGCGAACCAGGTTCACGTGCCGACTGTATCAGCCAGCAGCTTGACGCCGTCAGTCCAGGCCCCTCTCCCCGGCTCGTCGAACTGCTCGGTTTCCTCGCCCCGGCCCACTGGTAGAGGAGATCACGGAGTCCGTTCCAAGTCAGCACATGCTCAAAGACCGAGTCACCGTGGAGTTGCACGGGTACCGGTACGTGTTACCAGCAGCAGCGGCAGAAGCTACCAAGAAATTCGCCAAGCATTCGAATTAATGCACGAAATATTAAACGGCTGCATTCGATTGTGATCAATATATTATTAGATTGGATAAGTCTAAATCAATAAAAATTTATAGATATTTGATTTGATTTGATTATTATATTTAGATTATCTCACTCTTTATAAATGGTTTAGTTTATTTGTGCTTATCGTATGAAACAAATCGTGCTAATTAAGGATGACCAACTTCATTACTAAAAAATCATACTGACAATATTATTCTATAGATCTGGTTTCATGGCTCTCATGTCGACAGGCATGATGAACCAGTCAATTCGGTTAAGTATCTGATTAGTTTAAAATATATAGAATCCTATTTAATTTTACATGTTTACAGTGAACTGAGTAGAGTACATATGTGTGTCCATGAAGATCATGATATGAAAAGGTTGACATGTGTGTGGTCCATTACTGCAAAGTTTCATTTATTTATTATCCAAGTTGTCTATTTATCTATTTCTCCAATGAATATCCAAGTTGTCTATTTGTCTATTTCATTTATTATCTTGATGATACATATGTAGGATATTCCGATGCTTTCACTGATGATGATAGTAACTTAGAGTACTTTTTAGATGGTGATAGTTTAAGTGACCATTGCGAGATTGATAGAAAAAGTGAATCAGCTAACAGTAACTTAGGAGAATATGCTGAATATGCAAATCTAATTTCTGGTGATTATTCTGATTTCACATTTATGAAGGTAGATGGACAGTTTAAAGAGGCATATCAAATTGGTGATGATAAGAAATTAGAAGAAGTTGTTTATTCATCTGATGAGGAAAATGCTATTGAGTTCCCTGAGTTTAATGAAGAAAGAGATATGGATGACCCTGAGATGACTATGAGATTAATTTTTCTAAGTGTCCATATTTATAGAAAGACACTTAGAATATACTCAATTAAAAAGGGGTTGAGTTAAAACTAACAAAGAATGAAAAAAAAACAAAGTGTGTGGATGGAAAATTTATGCTAGCATTTACAAGAAGTCAACCCAAATTCAAATTAAATCAATTGCTGGACTCCACACGAGTGTATGTGGTCATTTAGAAATAGGAATGTCAATTCCAAATGGCTAGCCAATCATTCCATAAGAGAGTTTGCTGATAACCCAAAATGGAATGCTACTAGTTTTAGAAAGGTTGTGAAAAGAAAGTTTGGGCTACATGTGCAACCATGGCAGGCTTATCGGGCAAGACAACAAGCATATAAAATGATTCAGGTGAGCATAAAGATCAATATACCAGGTTGAGAGATTATTGTGCAACCATAGTTGAGTAAAATCCAAGGTCACTAGCCATTGTACAATCTGAAATTATAGTTGTGGGTAGAAATCCAATATTTCAAAGACTGTTTCTCATGTTTTCTGCACAACCACAAGGGTTCTTGGAACGGTACAAACTAGTAGTTGGCCTAGATGCGTGTCATTTAAGGGGAGTTTTTGGAGGTCATTTATTACACGTAGTGGCAAGGGATGCAAATAATCATATGTACCCACTAGCTATAGTTGTTGCGGAGTCAGAGTGCAAAGATAGTTGGTCTTGGTTTTTGGATTTGTTATTACAGCAAATTGGCTCACCAATGGACAGGGGGATAGTGTTCATTTCTGACCGACAAAAGGTAGTTCACAGTTCTATAATAATATGCATATTTCATTTGTATTTTCTTTAGTATGATGTTAACATATTATTTGACCCTTTTTTTTTCAGGGACTGGTTGAGACTTTTGAGGAAATGCATCCAGGTGTTGAACACAAATACTGTGTACAACACTTATATGCCAATTTCAAACTGGAATTCCTTATCCACATGCATGTTCTGCATTACTCCATTCACAGAATCTGGAGCTTGAAAATTATGTGCATTCCTATTACTCTGTATCATTTTACCAAAAATGCTACCAACACTTGATCATGCCTATACCAGATCGCAATTTATGGGTTAAATCTAGTAGTGAACCTATTGACCCACCTCTTATTAGAAGAAAGTCAGGTAGACCTAAAAAGTTAAGAAGAAAGAGTGCTGATGAAATTTTCCAAAAGAAAGATGATGTTGAGAGGGTAACAAGGAAAGGATATGCCAAAAGCGGCTGCTATTGCTTACAGTAGGGACACAATTTAAGATTCTACAAAAATTCCACTCATCCAAACAACAAGTTGATAAGGAGGGAAACTCAATAGGTATCAAGTTCTTAAATAATTGTTAGTTTGCTTTTTCACAATCATCTAACATTTTTGCTTTTCTTGGATGTGTAAGATGGTGCTGAAAATCAAGAACCTCAAGGTGATTTCAATTCGAGTGGTGTAGAAGTTGAGAGGGCACATAAAGAAAGGAGCAAGGTTAGTGTTGGAAAAAAAAGGGGGTAGGAAGTTCTAGGAGTAGAGGAAGGGGAAGGGGTAGAGGAAATGCTGAGATTTGTGGCCAAAACGGTGAAGGGGGTGAAAGGAGAAGAAAGGGGAAAAGAATAGACACTATTAATGGAAGGGGTGTTAGTAAATAACATATTGGGAGCCTTAATAGAGGTTGGAGGCAAAATAGTGGACCATTGTGTTGGGTTTTTCGGGCCGCAAAAAACCGCTTTTTGCGTTGCAGAAACCCCGAATCCCATGCCACCGGATCCGTGCGAAGTTATAAAAATTTCGTACAAACTTCGTGTACATGTTTTCTAGCCTAGATCTACACTAGATCTACAAGCAAGAGACTTATACCTTTGTAGCGAAACCCTTCGCGTATCCCGCTCGTCCAAGGTTCGCCGGATCTCAAGGTTGTCAAGTGTACAACCCTCTATGTGTATCCACACGAACAAATCGATGGAGAGAACCTCTAAAGATGTGCTAGCAACCTTAGAGGATCAGCAATGGTGGAGGAGAGGGAGAGAAGAAAGGTAGAGAGGACGAAGAAACCTTGAATGAAAAATCAATTCACTCTTGTGTAACCCCCACCAAAGTGGTCGGCCACTTTATGCTTCTAAACCCCCATGGAATATCAAGAGTCAAGTCTCTTGATCTCCTCCATGAGTTGGCATTTGGTCAAGTCAAACTTGACCAAATGAAGGAGCCTTGATGATGTGGCATTAGTCAAGTCAAAACTTGACTCTTTATCTTCCTACTTAAGTCAAGTCAAACTTGATCTTTTCTCTTCCATGGTTGATCAAATCTAACAATTGGTTCAAGTCAATTTTAATTTAATGAATCTCTATTCATTGAATTAAATTGGCTCAATGAGTATAAGTCCAAATTAGACTCATTTAACATATGAACCAAATTGAGTCTAACTCAATTAGTTTACTTTGGATTACTCTTAATCCAATTTAGTTCATCATATGAACCTAATCCTCTTGGTTCATCATATGAATCTAATCTCCATCTAATTGCCCTTTGTGTGTGACCCTATAGGTTCTTGTAACGTTGGCAATGCTCCTAAACCCATTTAAAAGCATAAGTAATGAGCGGTATCTAGTAGCACATCATTACTACCCAAGTTACAAGAATGTTGAGATCCAACATCACCTTGTGACTACTAGTTATGACCCTTCACAATATATGACAAGTGTTCTTCTATCCTTGACATCTAGATTGATCAATATGAGGCATAAACCGTGTCATCCTCTAATCAATCTAAATCTTGAATCCCAAGTAGACTCACTCAATCAAATGAGCTCAACATCTCATATTGACTCATTTGGGTATGGTCATGCACTTAGTGGTCTCACTCTATCAAGAATAATGATGTCACTCCGTCATATAGGAGGGATAGATTCCATCTACATCACTCACATCCATATAACGATCTATGATACTTTCTCATGGTGGGTCATTCAGTATACATTCTCCAATGCATACCCATGTGTCAACTTGATATCTCCATATCCATGACTTGTGAGATCAAGTCATCGAGTTGACCTACATGCTAGTCTCGTCACATTAACATTGTCCCTGAATGTTAATACTTGACTAGGAATGATTAAGAGTAGTGTTCCCTATATCATCTCACTATCGATTCAACCAATCGATTGATATAGGTAAGAACTTTCTACTCAAGGACGCTATTATACTTAGTTATTTGGCATCAATACAAGTAAACATAATAACCATAAACAAATACCTTTATATACATAAGAATATGATACAACGAGTCCATACAATAATCATCAAATGATTGACTCTAGGGCTCTAACTAACACTTTGAGTAGTATAGGAGTGTGGAATGGAATTGGATATTCTAATATGCGACATTTGTGACTTTTGACCTGATAAAATCCAGTAGTTTATCAATTTTTCCCATCTTACAAATATGGAAATATTTCTAATTTTATTGAATTTTGGAAGGAATTTGACTATTTTCAAGGAGGCAATGTCCCACAATCAAATAGTATGTTTCTTATTCATATTTACTTAGCAATTTGGTTATCTAGTTTTTTTGGATTTATGAGCATAACATTATATTTATTCACAGTTTATACACTTTAATTTTGTAACTTTAAGCACATATTTCTGCACGTGATGAATACTTAATGTCCACTCAACAATCATCAAGTGGAATGAATACATTTTGTCAAGGATGTCGGTCCAGAAAGTGGAAAAAATATGTGATCTATTATTTCTTTGAGTTATTTTGCATGCAAGTTTCATAATTTTGGTTGCAAAAGGCGAATACGTTTGCTCTCAGTGCCCCCGTCAACTCGTCCCAAGGTCAACACGAAGGAGGTGCAAGTTTCATAATTTTGAATAGTATGATGTGTGCTTATGGATTATACTATTGTGAAGGATGTACCATCTAGATGTTAGATTCAATGGATTAGCTTTTGGTTTGTCTCTCGTATCAAGGTTAATACTCGTCGCAGTTTGCCTTCTTTTTGTGAAGTACAACTAACATAATATAAGTAAAACAGTACTAAAGTTGTTAATATCAACTTGGAAATGATCAATTCAATATATTTTTTTCCTCTTAAAATTATTATAAAAAAAATATCAAAAATACTTGATAGAAAATAAGGGGGTTTAAGGTATTTAAGCAGTAAATCAAATCAAATATCCAATATGATAATATATTGATCACAAACAAACATGGTATAAATGAAGTGCATGCGTTTAATATTTCATTAAGTTATCTACGTCCTTAATTAGCAGGATTTATTCCATAAGAGATAAGCACAAATAAATTTAACCTAGTATAAATACAATCGTTTAATTTTTCATCAAGATAAATTTAACGATTTATTAGGAATGAGATAATCCATATATGACAATTAAATCAAATCAAATATCTTTAATTTTTTATAGACTTGTACTTATCCAATCTATAAGTATTATTGATCACAAACGCAAGATGTTGCAGCCGTTTAATATTTCTTTGATGTAGAAGGGCCTATTGTTCACGGAGTGGGTGGCGGCGGTCAACTGGAAGTTGCTGGCGGCTTTGGACTTGAAATCGGATCACAACGTTGTGGTGAAGGATGGCTGGCGATTACAAAATCATTGTGGAAGACGTGGCGGCTTCGGCCAACGTCAGGGGACGAAGCACTGCGAGGTTCGTGATTCACGTGAAGGCCGGCGTCTCCACGTTCTGTTGGGAGATGCCGGCCTTCACGTGAATCACGAACCTCACGTGAATCACGAACCTCGCTGTGCTAACTCGCCTCGCCTTGGCCCAAGCCACGACGGCTTCGACAATGGTTTTGTAGTCGCCGGAGCCATCCTTCGCCACCATGAGATCTGATTTCACGTCCGAAGCCGCTAGCATCTTCCGGTTGGCCGCCGCCACCCACTCCGGGAACAATAACCTCTTTGACATCAAACGGCGGTGCTATTTATGCTACCCGCCTGAGTCTATCAACATTGCGTTGTTAACTGCGAGCAAGTTACTGATTGACTCTGTCAGGTTTCTGCCATCCATCACCCGCGCCGTCAAACCGAGCTCGAGTAAGCCTTCGCGGCACGTGCGCTGGTTCGCCATGGCGGCGCTAAGCCACGTCTGTGCGTCATCTCCCGGGCGAAACAGCACGTGGCCGACTGTATCTGCAAGCAGCTCGACGCCGTCAGTCCAAGCCCCTCTCCTTGGCTCGTCGAACTAGCTCAGTTTCCTCGCCCTTGCCTGCAGGTGGGCGAGGACGGTCCTCTCGAGCGTGGCCTGGTGGAGGAGACCACGGAATCCGTTCCAAGTCAGCAACTACTCAAAGACCGAGTCGGACTGAGTCATCATGGAGCTGCACACGTCAGCGTACCGGATTGGGAACAATATGACACGATCGGCTTGCAGTGTCAGCAGCAGCGTGAAAGCAAGCAAAAGCTACCAAGAAATTTACCACGCATGCGACTTAAACGGCTGCATGCTCGGTTCGTTTGTGATCAATGTATTATTAGATTGGATAATTCTAAATCAATAAGAATTTATAGATATTTGATTTGATTTGATTATTATATTTAGATGATCTCACTCTTTATAAATAGTTGAATTTATTTGTGCGGAACAAATCGTACTAATTAAGGATGACCAACTTCATTACTAAAAAAACATACTGACTTAATATTATTCTATAGATATGGTTTCAGGGCTCTCATGTCGACAATATCGACAGGCTAACAGGCATGATGAATCAGTCCAGAGAATTGGTTAACACAAGTACTGAATTTTTGTCGTCGATGAACTGTCTTTTTCCTTTCTTAATTGTATTAATATTGATATGGAAAATAAGATAAGACCCCAAAGACCGGATTAAAGTCAAGAATGCCGGATGACATAGAGGTTAAAATCAAGAATGAAACAATGGTTCGTAAGATGGCTCAGTTCGATTGAGCGTATAGTCCGACCCAAGGACAGAGCTAGACATTTTAAGGGGGGTAGTCAACTAAATACTAAGCCCTCTTCTAAAAAAATTTAAGGGGGACAGTGGATTCAACTAAATAGTAAACCTCTCTTCTAAAAAAATTTGAGGTACTAATTACCACCGCCCCAATGCTCCGTCCTAGGTTCGATCGGATATTCTGACTGCTCTGATTCCAAACTCAATCAAGTTCAGCACTGGTTGGATAGGCCTCCATCATATAACCAGTCGGAACTATGGGGCTAAGCTCCACATTTCTTATAAGTCAGTCGCTCAGCGTACAATGTAAGTATTCCGTGGTAGTTTTGATGTAATCAACTAAGTTAAATTAGGTTCTATTATGTTTTGATGCCCCGTGTTTGAGTGTGTAGGAACTTAGGAGCACAAGAGGTCAAGCAAAAGATGCACATAGAGAGAAGGATGGCACAGAAGAGAATCGACGGGTTTGGTGCGTCCAAGAGACGAGGCACTGTGGAAAAGTACGTTGGTAGATGATAAGGAAGTGCATGGTAGTTCTGAGGGATGAGAAGTCGGAGCGGAAGGTTGCTTGAGAAGGTCGGAAAATAGATTTGGGTGAGCCCTATTTCGGATGGTCAAATCACCCAAGCGAGCTGAAGAACAGGACCAAAAGTCAACATGGAGTTGACTCTAGTCCAGGAGCCCGAAGCTATTTCGAGCGCCCAAACCACCGAGGCCAGCTAGGGCGCCTCGGGTCGCGCCCTTGTTGAAAGCTGGCTCTGCTCGGTCTAGGCACCTGGACCTGGTCCAGGTGCTCAAACTAGAAATCTTATCAAAACGTCACTTGTTGTGATCCATTGTGATTTGGATAAAATTCTATCCACACTCAGGCGCTCGGAACCCTTCTAGGTGGCTGGATCAGTGCTATAAATACAACACTAATCTTAGTAGTTTAACACAATATTTATAAACAACTCTCTTTCTGTTTAGTTGTATAATCGAGTGCTTTAACTGCTGTAAGAGGTTTCTCTGCCTAAAAGAGATTTGATAGTGAGCTTTCAATGTGTTAGACTAGTAATCCCCTGATTGCAAACCATGTAAAAGATCTGGCTCTTCTTTCTCTTTTTAATTAGTTTCTTTTTGTACAAGTGTTTCTATTAATCAAGCTATAAGATTGAGAAAGATATTTCTTATTTTTATTATGCAGGGCAATTCACCCCCTCTTGTTGACTGCAAGGGACCAACAAGTGGTATCAGAGTCCAACCGCTTCTGAAGGACTAACCCTAACTAAAGCACAGAAGATGATGGTTGAACCGAACATCTACCCACATAAGTTCGAGGGGGATTTCGCAATTTGGAAGAAAAAGATATAAGTATTTTTTTTTAAAAACTTACTTTGAATTATTAATAATAATGAAGTATGGTTTTATAACACCAAAGGACAAAGAAGAACATCAATGGATGAAAAGGAGCAAACCGACTTCATAGCAAACGACAAGGCAGAATTTCATCTGCTGAGTATCTTACTGCCTCAAAAAGTCAACCGGATCGGAGCCTATGAGTCAACCAAGGAGCTCTGGGAGAAATTTCTGGAACTACATGAAGGGACCTCAGAGGAAAAACTTGCAAGACGGGATGTGCTCTGGACCAGATCAGCAACCTCCGGTTAGAAGAAGGTGAAACTGTCGCACACTTCCACTCAAGTACCAAAGAACTCATCACTAAACTCATGAATCTCAGAGAAAAAGTAATCAACCGAGATTCGCTAAGGTAGCGCTTAATGCATTTCCTAGGACCTGAATGGTCAACCCTATTGGGACCAGTAGCGGCTGGCTAGAGGGAGGAGAATAGCCCTGCAATAAAAATTGAACCTTCCTCATTCTTTATAGTGTAATTAAATCGAACACTTGCATAAACAAAGTAAATAAACTAAAAGGAAGAGACACAACGAATTACTTAGTTAAAACTGGGGAGGTTGTTAATCTAAGAAAGATAAAAGCTTAGTAAACTCTCCTTCAGGCGGAGAAGCCTTTTACAATTGTTAACACACTCAATTACAACTCAGAACTCAAGATGGATCAATCACAAGTGTTGTTATATTTCCTAGGTCCATGGGTCATTTTATAGCCCCTGGAAAATCTTATCCTAGGCTGGAAGGCGCCTCCAGCAAGGTGCCAATGGATAAGAGTTTATCCATGGCAATGGCAAAATCTGCCTGGTTGAAGGCGCCTTCCATAAGGCTGGAAGGCGCATTCGTACTGTTCATCGAAAGCGCCTTCCATCCATGGAAGGCGCCTTCCATAGTGAGGCGCAGAGGCGCTGCGGAGGCTCCTTCAATTCCCTTTGAAGGCGCCTCCAGTAGTGTTTCCAGCCTCCTTTCGCTCTTCTGCTGCTCCTATAGCCTGGTTGATTTCGACCAACCGGAATAGGGCTCACCTGAACTCTTTTTCTGGTCTTCTCCTCGAGCAAGCCTCCGCTCCAGCTTCTCGTCCCTCGGACAGCCGCGCGTGTCCTTCTCATCTGCCGATGTACTCTTCCGCAGCATGTCGTCCCTCAGAAGCACCGATCCCGTCGGCTCTCTCCCGTGTTATCCTTCTCGCTAGCCGCATCTTCTACTCGACTTCCTGTGCTCCTAAGGTCCTGCACACTTAGTCACAGGATTAAATACCAACAGGACCTAACCTGACTTGGTTGATTACATCAAAACTACCACGTGTTACCAACAATCTCCTCCTTTTTTATGTGATCAAACTCAAGTTAAGTTAGGGTAATTAAAAAAACTTCTAATTTTTGCAAGTAAAAAAAATTTGCAAGTAAGAAAATTTTCCAAGTAAAATTTTGCTAGAATTTTTTTTAAAAAAATTACTAAAAAAAATTTCAAGTAAAAATTCCCTCTAAACTTGTTCTTCCCTACTTTCCCTTTTGATCACATTAAAAATGAAGTTTATTTAAAAGTCTAAGAGTAAAAATAATAAAATCAGTAAAAAAAATTTCTAACTATTTTAAAAAGATAAGAATTAATTAAAAATTATTTAATTAATTTTTAACAGAAAATTAAGGTATTTTTATAACTTCTAAATGTTCAATAGTTAGTCAATTAAATACTTATTTCAATAATTGGTTTCCAGGCTTTGGCGAGACACTAGACCTTTTTGGATATTAGAACAACAATCACTTTCTAGACAAAGCCTCTTAAAGAAATTTAATATTTAATTTACTTTGAAAGCCATAATTTAAAAACATTCAATCCAAATATGATTTTAAAACCCAATATAGGTTCCTTCTTACTAGGTTAATTAAAAATTTCTTAGGTATGTATTTTTGTGAAATTTTCCTAATCTGTCCCTTATGATATTTAAGGTACCAATTTAATTTACTATATTTTCTAATATATTGAATATTTGGGCATACATGATTTTTTAAATTTTCTATTTTATTTTTCAAGCTTTCATTTTCATTTTTTATTTTATCATAGTCTTCTAATCGACAAGATTTAGCTAGAGTTGACTTTAATTCTTTAACTTATTTTCTAATTTACAACAATTCTTTGTTAATAATTTGACAAATTGAAATAATTTACAGGAGAAAGAGACTGTACCTAATTTACCTTGTCGATCCCGTGATCCAACGCTCCCCCTAAAGTATCGCTTTCTTCTGATGTCTCTCCCCCTTCATTGATGCTTTCGATACTCATTTCGGACGAGCTTGCTTTGTCTCCTTCTTCTTGGTGACATGCCACTAGCGCAAGTCCGACAATGGTTGAATTTCTGATTCGGATGATGTTTCATCCCACGTCGCCTTCATATTCTTGTACTTGTTCGCTTGAGTCGGCTTCTTGTTCTTGCTCTTATCCTTGTCTTTTAATTTAGGGTAGTTATATTTCACATGCCCTTCTTCATTGTAGTGATAGCATCTTATCATTCTTTTTCTACCCCGCACTTCATTAAATCTTTTAGTTTTAAATAACTTTTTAAATTGACTTACCATCAGTGTTGTTTCATTATCATCGAGAGAAGATTTTGAATCTTGTTCGTCTACCTTTTCCTTTAAGGAAATGTTATGCTCCTTCTTCAGACTTGCATATCTCGTTTCATGGACTTCAAAAGTTGAAAATAATTCTTCTAAAGTCATTGAATCTAGATCCTTAGATATATAATAAGCATCTACTAATTATGCCCATTCATCATTTCTAGGGAATGCGTTAAGAGCGTACCTTAGCGAATCTTGGTTACTTACCTTTTCTCCGATATTCGTGAGTCCAGTGATGAGCTCATTAATCCTTGTGTGAAGGTGTGAAATGGTTTCATCTTCTTCCAGTTTGATGTTATTGATCTAGTTTCTAAGCAGATCTCGTCTTGCGAATTTCACCTCCGAGGTTCCTTCATGTAGTTCAAAGAATTTCTCCCAGAGCTCCTTTGCAGACTTATAGGCTCTAATCCGATTGACTTCTTGTGAAGGTAAGACGCTTAGTAGATGGAACTCTGCTTTACCATTTTCCACGAAATCGGCCTACTTTTTGGTCTAGTAGAATTTTTCTTTGCCTTCGGGTGCCACAAAACCAAATGCCATTATTAAAATTAAGTCAAAATCAGTTTTGAAAAAGACCTCCATCTTCTTCTTCCAGTTGGCGAAATCCCCCTCGAACTTCGATGGATAGATGCTTGATCCGACCATCTCATGTGCTTCGTTTGACGGTTTGTCTTCCTGAAGAGAACTTGCTCTGATACCACTTGTTGGGACCGGTAGCAACTGGCTAGAGGGAGGAGAATAGCCCTGTAATAAAAAATGAACCTTCCTAGATCTTTATAGCATAATTAAATCGAACATTTACATAAACAAAGTAAATAAACTAAAAGAAAGAGACACAACGAATTACTTGGTTACAACCAGGGAGGTTGTTAATCTAAGAAAGATAAAAGCTCGGTAAACTCTCCTTCAGGTGGAGAAGCCTCTTACATCAGTTGACACACTCAATTACAACTTAGAACTCAAGATGGATCAATCACAAGTGTTGTTATATTTCCTAGGTCCAGGGGTTATTTTATAGCCCCTGGAAAATCTTATCCTGGGCTGGAAGGCGCCTTCCATAGGGCTGGAAGGCGCCTACAGGAAGGCGCAAATGGATAAGAGTTTATTTACTGCCAATGGCAAAATCTTCCTAGTTGAAGGTGCCTTCCATAAGACTGGAAGGCGCATTCGTACTGTTCATCGAAGGCATCTTCCATCCATGGAAGGCACCTTCCACAGTGAGGCACAGAGGCGCAGCGAAGGCTCCTTCAATTCCCTTTAAAGGCTCCGATAGTAGTGTTTCCAGCCTCCTTTCGCTCTTCTGCTGCTCCGATCACCTGGGTGATTACGGCCAACCAGAATAGGGCTCACCTGAACCCTTTTTCTGGCCTTCTCCTCGAGCAAGTTTCCGCTCTGGCTTTTCGTCCCTCAAACCGCGGCACGTGTCCTTCTCGTCTGCTGGTGTACTCTTCCGCAGTACCTTGTCCCTCAAACGCACCGAGCCCATTGGCTTTCTCCCATGTCTTCCTTCTCGCTAGCTGCATTTTCTGCTCAACTTTCTGTGCTCCTAAGATCTTGCACACTTAGACACAAGGTTAAATACCAACAGGACCTAACCTGACTTGGTTGATCACATCAAAACTACCACGAGCTACCAACAAATCTTAGTAGATGCATATTTCATCTCTAGGGACTTAGAGGTAAGTAATTTAGAGGAATTTTTTTCGACATTTGTAATTCACAAATCTAGCCCGTGGATGAAAATGATACAGAACATTGCCCTAAAGGCAGAAATGGATGAACCAGAGTCTGAAACATCCCTTGACGATGACAAAATGACGTTCATGGTAAGGAAATTCAAAATAAAATTTAAGGCTAATAAGTTTAATCAAGTGCAGGGTAAAAGAAGGAAAAGAAAGGTAAGATGCTACTACTATAATGAAGAATGACACATCAAAGACACCTGTCCAAAATTAAAGAACAAGGAGAAGGACAAGAAGCTGACCCAGACAAAGCATAGAAACTTAAAAGTGGCGTGGGACGAAATGTCATTAGAGTCGGAGATCGAAGCCAATGTCGGACTTGCGCTGATGGCAAGTCACCAAGATGAAGATGATGAAGCGAGTTCATATGAGATTAGCATCAAAAGCATCAAAGAAGAGGGAGTAACGTCAGAAGAAAGTAGTTCTATAGTGGGGGCATCAGAGATCGACAAGGTAAGTCAGGTACGATCTCTACCTCCTGACCAGTTATTTAAATTTATTAAAATTCTTGTAAATTACAAATAGATAATAAAAAGTTATTAAAAGAAAATAATAAATTAAAATGAACCTTAGTAGCATCTTGTCGATTAGAAGATTTCGACAAATTAAAAATAGAAAATAAAAAGTTCAAAGAAAAAATACAAAAATTAAAAAATTCTACATGTTCCAATGTTATTCTTTCAAATTTTAAAAATTTTCAATGACTCAATTGGCATCTTAGATATCACAAGGGTCAAATAAGAAAATTATCACTAAAATATATCCCTAGGAAATTTTTTATTAGCCCAGTTGAAAGGAACCTATATTGGGTTCCAAAATCATGCTTAAATTTAATTTTGATGCATGTCATACTTTTAATTGATTTAATTTTTATTGTTTATTTATAATTAACTAAATAAATTACTTTGAATAATTTCTGCTAGAAATTAATTAAAATTTATTTTTTTTGTGAAAGAGAATTTTATCACTTATCTGTAGGAAAATTTTCAAAATTTTCTAATAGATAATTATTGTTTTATGAATTTTTTCACAAAAAATAATATTTTTAAATTTAAAAATAATTCTCAAAGTAATTGTTACGAACTTCATTTTTTTGTGATCGATCAAAGAAAAATTTCAAACTTTTTTTACCATTGTATTATTTTTTATGATTTTTTCTAAAAAATTATATTTTAAATATTAAAAATTTGATTTTCATTAAATTTTCAAAAAATATTTTTTTTTACAAAAAATACTTACTCTATTACATTTTTTTAAAAAAATTCATGATTTTTTGAGCCTTGAAACTATGTTTAAACATTTTTTTTAAATTCAACTTATTTCAGAAGATAAATTATTATTGCTTAAATCAAATCTAAAATTTCATGAAAATTTTATCACAACTGTTGAACCCCGTGGTAGTTTTGATGTGATCAACCAAGTTGGTTAGGTCCTGCGTTTTGTCTGATCCCTGTGTCTGAGTGTGCAGGAACTTAGGAGCACAGGAAGTCGAGCGGAAGACGCAGCTAGCGAGAAGGACGGCACGGGAAGGGAGCCGACGGGCTCGGTGCGTCCGAAGGACGGGAGAGCTGCGGAAGAGTACACCCGGTGGGCGAGAAGAACGTGCACGGCGTTCGAGGGACGTAAAGCCGGGGAGGAAGCTTGCTCGAGGAGAAGGCCGAGAATTGGGTTCGGGTGAGCCCTATTCCGGTAGGCCGCAATCACCCAAGGAACCGAACTGGAACAAGTCAACTGGAAGTTGACTTGTCAATGGTTCGGTCGACCGAACCCCTTGATTGGTCGACCGAACCCTTCTGTATCCGAAGCCAGCTATTGGTGACACGTCAGAAGCCACGTCAAGCAGCCAACCGTTGGAGAGCTGATCGGTCGACCGAACCTTTTGATCGGTCGATCGAACCGAAGTCTATCCAGAGACCAAGTCGAGCAATCTGATCGGGCCAACTCAGCAGAAGACCGTTGGCAGATCGGTCGACCAAACAACAGGATCGGTCGACCGAACCCAAGCTCGATCCACAGAGACTGCACCTGGACGCGAAGCTGGGCAGGTACAGCAGGTTCGATCGACCGAACCTGGGGATCGGTCGACCGATCCCTCTCGAGTCAAACTTGATCCCGAAGGATCAAGTGAACTGATAAGCTCGAGAACCCCTATATAAAGAGGGTCTCGGGTATCTCTGTTAAATCGAAAAACAGTGAACGAATACGAACGATTTTGAAATACAACTCCTGTACTCTCATTTTCTAAGCAACAGTTCTGTGCTCTTCAAGTGTAAAAGGCTACTCCGCCTTCAGAGAAGGAGACTTCTTTTAGTTCACTCTCTTACTGCCTTGGATTAACAACCTTCTTGGTTGTAACCAAGTAAATAGCTGAGTCTTCTATTTCTGTTTATTTTAGTTCTGTTGAATTTCATAACTGTTGCTTTATTATTTAAATTGAAAGCCTTGAGGAGGGTTTAGTTTTTATTGCAGGCAATTCACCCCCCTCTTGCCGGTCTCCGCCGCACCAACAAGTGGTATCAGAGCCCAACAGCCTCAGAGGGACTAACCGCCATCTGAAGCACAAAGATCAGAACAATGGCCGACGCAAACATCCATCCCCCGAAGTTCGACGGAGATTTCGCTACATGGAAGCGAAAAATGGAGGTATTCTTTAAAACAGATTTTGATATTTTAATTACTATGAAATATGGTTTTGCAGCTCCTAAAGACAAAGAAGAAAACACGTGGAGCAAGAAGGATCAAGCCGACTTCGTTGCCAACGGAAAATCGGAATTCCACCTCCTCAGTGTTCTGCCACCTCAGGAGGTAAGCCGGATCAGAAGTTACGACTCCGCGAAAGATCTCTGGGAGAAATTCCTGGAGCTTCACGAGGGTACATCCGAAGCGAAGCTAGCTAGGTGCGACATCCTCCGGAACCAGTTGACGAACCAACGGATGAACCAAGGCGAGAAGGTAGCGCAGCTCCAAGCAAGGATTAAAGAACTGATCACGCAACTAACCAACCTTGGAGAAGAAGTAACGAACCGGGATTCCATCCGATACACACTCAACGCCTTCCCGAGGACTCCAGAATGGGCATCCTTAGTAGATGTGTACTACATCTCTAAGGATCTTGAGGTAAGTAGTTTAGAAAATTTGTTTTCAACTTTCGAACTTCATGAATCTCGAATTACAGAAAATCAAGTAGAAAAGTCGAACCTCAACATTGCCCTACGAGCTGAAAAGCGCGATCCCGACTCCAAAGCGACAATTGACGAAAATGAAGCTGCGTTAATGGTAAAACGATTTAACAAGTTTTTTAAATCTAACCAATTTAGATCGCAGTCAAGTAAACATCGTCAAAAGAGAAGGACAGTCCATTGCTACAATTGCAATGAAGAAGGGCACATCAAGGAGGATTGCCCAAAATTGAAGTCAAACAAAAGGAGAAGACAAAGACCAATTACAAGAAACCAAATTCCTCCAAGCACAAAAATTTGAAGGCGACATGGGACGACTCTTCATCCTCCGAGTCAGAAATCGAAGAATTCTCGGGACTAGCATTGGTGGCCAACCACCTCTTTGAAGATAACTCAGACTCAGAGATGAGCATTGATCAAGGGGGAGAGACAGGAGAGGAAAGCTGCGATGAAGGGGGAGCTACCAACAAACAGGTAAGTAAGGTACGTGCCCTAAACCCTAAACACTCTTTTGAGTTTATTAAAGCTTTGTCTAAAGATCTATTCAAATCAGAAAAAGAAATTGCCAATTTAAAAATAAGTTTGGATGGGATTTAAATTTGGAAAATGAGATTTTGCAATTAGAAAATACAAAATTAAAAAATGAAATTGAAAAATTGAAAAGTGATGCATGCTTGAAGAAATTTCCAAGTTCAAAAATTAGGATTTATGGAAAATTAAATTGGTACATTAGAAACCATCAGGGTCAACTTAGAAAAGTACCAAGAAACTATATACCCCTAAGTATCTGACTAATCCAGTAGGAAGGAACCTCTATTGGGTTCCAAAATCCGTACTTAATTAATCCTTTAAAATTAAATGCTTCAAAAGAGAAAATTAAACATTGATTTTCCTAATGCGGCTTTGATTAGAAAGTGGTTGTTGCTCCAATAACCAATAAGGCCTAGTGCCTCGCCACTACCTGGAAGCCAAATTTAGAAATGAACTGTTTAATTAACGTTTTGATAAAAGCATTGAAAATAAAATTGAATAGTGCTTAGAAAAAGTGTTTGGAACTTAGAATTTTGTTTTTAACATAACCCAATTTTTTTTTTTCATTTACTTAGAAATTTGTTTAGAATTTTTTTTTTTAAACTTAGAAAATTTTTAGTTGCATTTTGAAAAACATTTGACACTTAGAAAATATTTTTGTCCCCCTTTTTGCTGTGATCAAAGGGGGAGAATAAAAGATAAGTTCAGTTGGGGGGAATTTAAAATTTTTTTTTTATATTTTAATGTTACAATTTAGTTCAAAATTGCAAATTTATGCCTGAATTGTTAGTTTAGTAATTTTCTTCAAATTACTATTTGTTTGGTTGACCCCTAACTTGAACTTGGTTGATGCACATCAAAAAGGGGGAGATTGTTGAACCCCGTGGTAGTTTTGATGTGATCAACCAAGTTGGTTAGGTCCTGCATTTTGTCTGATCCCTGTGTCTGAGTGTGTAGGAACTTAGGAGCACAGGAAGTCGAGCGGAAGACGCAGCTGGCGAGAAGGACGACACGGGAAGGGAGCTGACGGGCTCGGTGCGTCCGAAGGACGGGAGAGCTGCGGAAGAGTACACCCGGTGGGCGAGAAGAACGTACGCGGCGTTCGAGGGACGTAAAGCCGGGGAGGAAGCCTGCTCGAGGAAAAGGCCGGGAATTGGGTTCGGGTGAGCCCAATTCCGGTAGGCCGCAATCACCCAAGTCAACTGGAAGTTGACTTGTCAATGGTTCGGTCGACCGAACCCCTTGATCGGTCGACCGAACCCTTCTGTATCCGAAGCCAGCTGTTGGTGACACGTCAGAAGCCACGTCAAGCAGCCAACCGTTGGGGAGCTGATCGGTCAACCGAACCTTCTAATCGGTCGACCGAACCGAAGTCTATCCAGAGACCAAGTCGAGCAATCTGATCAGACCAACTCAGCAGAAGACCATTGGCAGATCGGTCGACCGAACAAAAGGATCGGTCGACCGAACCCAAGCTCGATCCACAGAGACTGCACTTGGATGCGAAGCTAGGCAGGTACAGCAGGTTCGGTCGACCGAACCTGGGGATCGGTCGACCGATCCCTCTCGAGTCAAACTTGATCCCGAAGGATCAGGTGAACTGATAAGCTCGAGAACGGTCTCGGGTAGCTCTGTTAAATCGAAAAACAGTGAACGAATACGAACGATTTTGAAATACAACTCCTGTACTCTCATTTCCTAAGCAACAGTTCTGTGCTCTTCAAGTGTAAAAGGCTACTCCGCCATCAGAGAAGGAGACTTCTTTTAGTGCACTCTCTTACTGCCTTGGATTAACAACCTTCTTGGTTGTATCCAAGTAAATAGCTGAGTCTTCTATTTCTGTTTATTTTAGTTCTGTTGAATTTCATAACTGTTGCTCTATTATTTAAGTTGAAAGCCTTGAGGAGGGTTTAGTTTTTATTGCAGGCAATTCACCCCCCTCTTGCCGGTCTCCACTGCACCAACAACAACTTTGTATATATATGCTTACCTTTGCAAATATTTTTCAGAATTTTTGAATAATTAAACATAATTCTAAAATTATTTTTTCCAAAAATTGTTTATAAATAGTAAAAAATCTAGATTTTCAAAATTTAAACTTGATGATTTTTCTGGATACTAGTCACTATGTTTTTATCTCTTAGACTTTGTTTTAAATTTATTTCAAGTTGCTTTCCTGGAATACCCCTATTTTTAATGTGATCAAAGGGGAAGAAGTTGAGATTAAGTCTAGGAGGAGGGTAACATCTTAACTTTTGCTCATCTTTTTAATTACAAAATTTATACTTGCTATTTTTCTGTTATTTGTTTTTAGTTTTTTAGTTTGCCCTAACTTAACTTGGGTTGCTCATATCAAAAAAGGGAGATTGTAAGTACCCCATGGGTAGTTTTGATGTGATCAACCAAGTGAAGTTAGCTCCTGTTATGTTTCGATGCCCCGTGTCTGAGTGTGCTAGAACTTAGGAGCATAGGAGGTGGAGCGAAAGACACAGCTAGGAAGAAGGATGACACAGGAGAGAGTCGATGGGCTCGGTGTGTCCGAGGAATGAGGCGCTGCGGAAGAGTACACTAGTGGACAGGAAGGAAGCATGCGGCAGTTCCGAGGGACGAGAAGTCAGAGTAGAAGGTTGCTCAAGAAGGTTGAAAAATGGGTTCAAGTGAGACTTATTCCAGATGGTCGAAATCACCCAAGCGAGTAAAGTTGTAGCGGAAGACCCTAACCAAAAGTCAACACAGAGTTGAATCTGGTCTGGGTGCCCGGACTACCAGGGCCAGCCAGGGTGCCCAGGGTCGCGCCCTAGTCGAAAGCTGGCCCAGCTCAGACCAAAAATCTTATTGAAACACCACCTGTTGCGATTAATTAGGTCATGGATAGAATTTTATCCACACTTAGGCGCTCGGAACCCTTCCAAGCACATGGATCAATGTTATAAATACAATCCTCATCTCAGTAGTTCAACACAATACTTGTAAACGATTCTCTTTCTATTTAATTGTGTAATCGAGTGCTTTAACTCCTGTAAAAGGCTTCTCCACCTGAAGCAGATTTGATAGTGAGCTTTCAACGTCTTGGACGAGCAATCACCTGATTGCAAACCAAGTAAAAGATCTACCTCTTCTTTATCTTTTTAATTAGTTTCTTTTTGTACAAGTCTTTCTATTAATCAAGCTAAAAGATCGAGAAAGGTATTTCTTGTTTTTATTGTGTAAGGCAATTCACCCTCTCTTACCGGCCACAAGGGACTAATATACAATCGGTCAGCTACAAGGTCGACACCTTAGTGGTTTGGGTGCCCGGGCTATGTGGTCCGAGCACTCAGACAATCTAGACGCCCAGAGTATACAGTTTGAGCGCCCGGACGATCTAGGCACCCATACCAGTCAGCCAAGTGCTAACTTGTTCGGTGCCTTTTTCGATCGTTTACTTACTTGGGTGATCCACCGGCCTTCTAGAGTTTATCTCACTCAAACCCAAATCCGGCCTTCTTCTCGATCAGTTTTCCACTCCAAATTCTCGTCCCTCGGAAGCGTCGTACACATCCTTCTCGCTCCACTGTTGTATTCTTTCACACCTGGTTATGCCTCAGATGCTCTAAGCCCGTAGACTTGATTCTAATGCCATCCTTCTCATATGCTGCATCTTCTGCTCGATTTCTTGTATTCCTGGGTCCCTGCACACTCAGACGCAAGACATTAAATACGTAGAGCTTCATTTGACTTGGTTGATCATATCAAAATCAACACGGGATACTTACAATCTCCTTTTTTTTGATGTGAATCAACCCAAGTGAAATTAAAGTTAAACCAAAATAGTAAACTAAATGATCGTGCAATTTACTACTTTTAATTTGCAAATTAAAGCAATTGGTACCAAAAAAAAGTGTACCTCCCCTACACTTAATCTTACTTCTCACCCTTTGATCACATTAAAAATTAGGGTAAAAAAATGAAATAAACTTCTAAAGGTTACATAAATATTGACTAAGACTTAGAAAAATTGTGGAAATTATTTAAAAAAAATCTGAATTGGTACTATTTAAAAACTAATTTTTGAAAAAAAAAATTACAATTATTTTTAATCTTTGAAAAATCTAAAAATTTTTTGTCATGTTAAACACAATAATCCAGAATAGTGATAAAATATTCACAGATAATATAAGCAGTAATAGATTATTTTATATAAAGCTATGTATTTTTCAAAAAAAAAATTTAAAAATTGATTTTAAGCTCAAAAAATATTGCTAATTTTTCTAAGTATGTCAAATAGAAAGTATATCTGAAAAAAATTAAAAATTGAATGTTCGAGAAATTTTAATATTAAAAATTAAGATTTTTGGTAAAACATAGAAAATTCATTAATAGTCAGAAAATTTTAAAAATTTTATTCTAATAGAGGATTTACTATATTATCACTGTAGAAAGTATGAATAAAAAATTCTAACAGAAAGTTTGCACCAAAAGATAGCTTTTCTGACTAAAGCAATTCCTAGTCTAGCAAATCAATTAAATTAAAAAAAATAAACTAGACATGATTTCGGAACCCAATATAGGTTCCTACCTATTGGATTGACAAGCTATTTTCTAGGAATAAATTTTCTTATTATTTTTAAATTTGGTCCTTGTGAAATTTAAAATACTAATTTAGTCCTTGATAGTTCTTAGAATTTTGAACGTGTGAATATGCGTTACCCTCTTCTAATTGTTTTAATTTTTCTTTTAACTTAGCATTTTCAATTTTTTATTTTTAATTTATCGAAATCTTCTAGTAAATAGGATTTTCCTAAGATTATTTTCATATATAGGTTTTCCTTTTTCAATTTGTCATTTTTTATTTTTAGTTTACACGTCGATTTAGACAGATTTTATTCCTATATATAACTGATCAGGGGTAAGAGACATACATCGCTTACCAAATTGGATCTGAAACTGGATTCTCTGCCTGCATCACTGCACACTTCTAATGTGGTTCTCCCTTCAATGATGATAGCTTCCGAGTTACTTGGTTCTTTGTGACTCGCCATCAGTCCCAGTTCGACATAGACTTTTATTTCAAATTCGAATGAAGAACTTTCATCCCAAGTGGTTTTAGTGTGTTTGGTTCGCCTTAGCCCTTTGTCTTTCTCGTTCTTGTGCTCTGGGCAGTCATCCTTTATGCGCCCTTCTTTTTGAAAATTATAGCATCGAACCTTTCATTTGCTCCTTGGATTTTTCTTAGTCTCCAATTCCTTAAACTTATTAAATTTAAAAAATTTTAATGTTAAAAAAAGTTATTCTAAAATACTTACCTCTAAGTCCTTAGAGATATAGTATGCATCTAATAAATGTCCACTTTAAAGTTCTGGAAAAAATATTGAGTGTGTAGCGAACTTAGTCCTGATTGGTTACTACTTTGCCAATATTTGTTAGTTCGGTGATCGGCTCCTTGTTCTTCGCGTGTAGTTGAGCCACCGTCTCACCTTTTCCAAATAGAGGTTTGTTAGCTTGTTCTGAAGAATGTCCCATCGTGCAAGTTTCACTTCGGATGTGCCTTCATGGAGCTCCAAGAATTTCTCCAAAAGATCTTTGGCTGAGGTTGTCACGCCGCGGGGAAGTCCCTGCTAGAAGATCGGCAACATCTCCCCTGTACGAGTGATAATCTAAAACTTATCTACATAGCCCTCAGGGCTCACAATTATTAGCTAACATGGCTGGAATATATATCATACAAAAATAAAACAATCCACGCAATTATAATATACCAGCCTCCGGTTGTCATTACAATACGAAAAGAAATCGAAAACAACATCCAAACTTACCTCTTCTGTTGTCCGGCAGGCGCGTAGCAAAACACACCAAATAGAAACCCACCAAGCAAGCAAAAGACCAACCATTACAATGCCTTAAGAAAAATCATACAAATCCAAGGTGCAAAACCAATATAAGCCCGAAACACAGCTCTAATCAAATAAACATAATACCAAAAGACCAATACGTAAACTCTTGTGACAAGGGGACTAGCAACTGAAACCTCCTGACAGCTTCAACCTGAAATAGGAATAAATCAACAGTGTGAGTTCAACAACTCAGCGGATACTAGATAGACATGCATAATAAGATATAACTAATAGTAATAATCTTACGGTACAGTTTCCTGAACAAAAGTAGGAAATGCAGACTGAAAAAGCTGAAGAAACTGTACTCACCAGAACCTCCTAGCCGGAAATAAAGGTCGTCAGACTAGATACAAAATGTCACCTATATGCATGTCAATCATATGCAACCATCAAAATGCAACATACATAATGCAACAAGCATAAACAATAAATACAATCCATGCATATGATGCAAAAATGACATGGTCACCCCTGACGCCAGTCAGCCATCTCACACGCGATGGTGAGACCGAGTGGGTAGGGCTATGACAACTGTGCACTCTGCCATCACTGCTCTTGAGTGACCGAGTGGACAGGATGCTGTTGGAATACACCTATCCTCCTACCCCAAACATAGTGGGGGAGCCTATGCTCTCATCTCCCTGTATCATGGTCAAGGGGAGGGATCCTTGCCCGCTACATGCTGTAGTCATCGCTACCCATGAGCGGACCAGCGGAGCCCTAACAAAGTAAACTACACATACCCTGCCTGATGAACCACTAACCCATGAGTGGTTGTGTGTACAGATCATGTAACTGGCGATGTGCTCAACAATAATGGAGCCGACAATTGCTCAGTATGCAATCATGCAAGATGGTGCATGACGCTATAACATGTAAATCCTGACACCTCCATACTATATACCTAAAGGTAAATAAATCCATACAATGATCTAGGTAACAATAAACTAGGTACACAAGTCAGACATGTCAAATAACTAGACTACTACACATTAGGGCAATGTATGTCACTATTTCAATGAATAGTTGTAAACATGGCAACACACAAGAGAATATAAGTATAAATGCATAACAGATAGGAATATAGGCAAACTGTAAGAACCAAGAAGTGACATACCAAAGTAGAAGTAAACACAATCATTACTACTAGCTATAAACTACTATGCATATCAAAAATAACTATATCAAGGAGATAAGTCAGAGGTACCCGCCTTAAAAATGAAGATCGTATTGGAACAAATCTCACGTTGAGGCGCTCACCTTGAATCAAAGCCTTGTAAAAGAAACGTATAATTTTTCTACTCTAATATGTATCTAGTAGCTAGATCAAATTCCTATTAAACCAATAAACCCTAATTGATCCATTAATCTAGGGTTAACTAAGTAAATCGGATCTAACCCAAAGCTTAGATTAGATCCAATATTTTAACCTTAATTCTCAAGACAACCACTAAATTGGTTTTGGATATCCACAAGCATTCACAATCAGATTTAACCAATTCCAATACATTTATTGATCGAATCAATGCTTGACATAAAAACTAACCTTAACAACCTCCTTCCAAATCCTCAACTGAAGCAAGATCGCCACAACAATTCAAAAGCCCTAAAGCAAAAAATCACACATCCACATCAAGGCATCAACAATGATCTGCTGGAGGGGAAGAGTAGGATTAGGGCATGAGATGTACCTCAGGCGCTGGGCGACGATCTAGGGCACGGAAGAAAGCTTGCTGCCAGCGTGTCCACGACCAGGAGAGGGGAGATCGAGTGTGGCTGGATGACCCTCGAGTCCCTGAACACCTTCTCACGCCGGCAATTGGGTGGCACCGGCTCGATCCAATGGCGTTAGACAAAACTAGGGCAGAGGCACGAGAGGGATCGGACTGCCTGCGCGATCGCGGCTGAGGTGGGCATCGGCGAAGTGGAGATCAAAGGAGAGGATTGGGAGTGGAAGAAGGAAAGGGGGTCGGTGTCGCAAGGGAGGAGTCGGCAGAGCTCAAGCGGATGAGAGGAAGAGAAGCAGCGTCGGCGAAGAGGGAGATCGGGAGAGAAGAGGGCAGGGAGTCGGCGTAGATGGTGAGGAGAAAAAAATAAACTTAGGGTTTTAAATTAAACCCTAAGTTGATTTTCTCAATCAACTCCCACTTATTAGGTATTCCAAACAGGTTTTTCCCAAGCATATAAATGCATCCCCTTAAAACCCGTCATATGAGCTCCGAAAAATTTCTAAAATTTTTTTAAAAATTTCTAAGAAATCCGTTAAGATTATTTTTCAAATAATCTTATTATTAAATTATTATTTTGTTGCCATATTTTACATTCTCCCCCACTAATAAACATTTGATCCCTAAATTTTTGTTATTTACCATCAGCAAGTACTAACAATCAATAATCCATATAAATGCTGAACAGAAATTAACTCACATACCTCAGATAAAAAGATGGGAGTATCGAGCTCGGATCATATCCTCGAGCTCCCAAGTAGCTTCCTCGTCAGAATGATACTGTCATCTGACTTTAACCAATCGGGCAGTCTTGTTCCGCTGCTGACGCTCTTTGTCATCCAGAATCTATACGGGACCTCCTCGTAGGTAATGTCAGACTGAATGAGAACTGATATATCTGTCAGAATATGGTCGGGTACACATCTCCTTAGTATGAACACATGAAATACATTGTGAATGCCTGCCAGAGCCGGAGGTAGCGCCAAACGGTAAGCTACCGCTCCAATCCTCTCCAAGATATGAAAAGACCCAATATATCATGGAGCTAGTTTACCTCAGAGACCAAATCTCTTCACCCCTTTCGT
This sequence comes from Zingiber officinale, assembly GCF_018446385.1. Classification (NCBI taxonomy): domain Eukaryota; kingdom Viridiplantae; phylum Streptophyta; class Magnoliopsida; order Zingiberales; family Zingiberaceae; genus Zingiber; species Zingiber officinale. The sequence continues at coordinate 59,611,410 of NC_055997.1, forward strand.
GGGTGAGACTCTCAAAAATACATAGTCGCTTGTAGAGAACTCCAGGGGTCTCTACCTCCGATCAACATAACTCTTTTGGCGGTCCTGCGCCTCTGACATCCTCCGTCTGATAGTGCAGACCAACTCTTCCTCCTGCTGAGCTCTCTGAGGTCCTAGGAGTTGGGCCTCCCCAACCTCCTCCCAGAGGGTGGGTGTCCGACAAGGTCTACCATACAATGTTTCAAACGGTACCATCTAGATAGCCGAATGATAACTGTTGTTGTAGGCGAACTCTACTAATGGCAAGTGGTCCTCCCGGCTGCCTCTGAAATCCATAACGCAAGATCTTAGCAAGTCCTCCAAAGTTTGGATGTTCCGCTCTGACTGCCCATCTATCTACAGATGGAATGCTATGCTGAATCGGAGCTGTGTGCCCAAGACCTGCTGCAGACTCTGCCAGAATCGGGACGTGAATCATGGGTCTCTATCTGATATAAAGCTCAAGGGAACAACATGCAATTTGATGATCTCTCGACAATACAACTCTGCCAATCGATCCAGAGAATTGATTTTTTGGATCGCTAACAAGTGTGCAGATTTGGTTAATTGGTCAATGATTACTCAAATCGCGTCATGGCCTCGTCGTGTCCTAGGCAATCCCACCATAAAATCCATGGTGATGTTCTCCCATTTCCACTCCGGAATAGGAATCCTCTTAAGTAAACCAGCAGGTCTCTGGTGCTCAGCCTTCACCTGCTGACAGACTAGACATCTAGCTACAAACTCCGCGATGTCTTTCTTCATGCTGTTCCACCAATAAGAACGCTTCAAATCTCGATACATGCATTCCGCCTGGGTGGATCGCAAATCGGGAGCGATGAGCCTCCTGAAGTAGCTCCTCCAAAACCAGGTGAGACTGAGGTACGCATAACTTGCCTCGGAAATAAATAACACCCTCGTCATCTCGGGTGAACTCCATCTGCTGCCCGGAAGCTGTCTGGCTGCCAATGGACTATAAGCACTGATCTGGGCCTCTCGAATCCTCATCCTAATCGATAACTAAGCAACCATGGTAATCAGAATACCCTGCTCTGTCCGTCCCTGCTCCTCAAGGCCTAACTCGGAGAAACCCTGAATCAAGTCCATGACCAAAACGCGGTGACATGCTAAAATCCCTCTGGACTTCCGGCTAAGTGCATCGGCTACCACATTAGCTTTCACTGGGTGGTAGCTAATAATACAATCATAATCCTTCAGGAACTCCATCTATCTCCTCTGTCGGAGATTGAGTTCCTTTTGAGTGAAAAGATATTTGAGACTCTTATGATCAGTGAGAATCTCAAATGTAATACTATATAAATGATGCTGCCAAATCTTCAAAGCAAAGATAATAGCGGCCAGCTCCAGATCATGTACTGGGTAGTTCTTCTCATGCTCCTTTAGCTGACGAGAAGCATAAGAGACTACCCTACCATGCTACATCAAAATAGCACCCAAACCCTATAGAGAAGCGTCAGTGTAGAGCATGAATCTGTCATCTCCAGAGGGGAAAACCAGAACTGGTGCCAACACTAATCTCCATTTCAGCTCCTGGAAGCTGGTCTCGGAAGCTTCTAACCACATGAACTTCACGCCTTTCCTGGTCAGGCGTGTCAACGGCATGGAAATACAAGAGAAACCCTCAATGAACCATCTGTAATATCCGGCTAATCCCAAGAAACTGTGGATCTCCTGAACTGATTTTGGCTGCTCCCAGCAGGTGACAGCCTCGATCTTCTGAGGGTCTACGAAAATACGTCTGCTAGAAACCACGTGTCCCAAAAAACTGACTGAGGATAGCCAGAAAGCATACTTGCTGAATTTCGTATATAGACGATGTTGTCGAAGAGTCTCCTAGACTATACAAAGATGTTGTGCATGCTCCTCCTCGGAACGCGAGTAGATCAGAAAGTCGTCAATAAAAATGATAATGAACTGATCTAGATACTCTAGGAAGACACGGCTCATCAAATCCATAAATACCACTCGAGCATTGGTAAGTCCAAATGGCATTACCAAAAATTCATAATGTTCGTATCTGGTACAGAATGCTATCTTCTGAATATCAGAATCTTTGACTCTCAACTGATGATATCCGAACTACAAATTAATCTTAGAATACATTGATGTATCTCTGAGTTGATCAAACAAATCCTCGATCCGTGGTAAGGGATACTTATTTATGATGGCCATTGCATTCAGCTGTCTATAATCGATGCACAATATCAGAGTACCGTCCTTTTTCTTGACGAACAATACCGAAGAACCCCATGGAGATATGCTAGGGCGAATAAATCCCCTATCCAATAGCTTCTGGAGTTGAACCTTTAGCTTGCCCAACTCTTTCGGTGTCATACGGTAAGGAGCTTTCGATGTCGGTGCGGTCCCCGAAATTAGCTCAATAGCAAACTTTACTTGCCTTCAGGGAGGCAAGCCTGGTAGCTCATCTTGAAATACATTTGGATACTCTTGAACCACTGGAATGTCTGAGAGATGAGATCTACTACTATTGTTAGAATTAATTAACGACAATAGAAATCCTTGACAGTCATGTGACAGCAGCTTCTGAGCCTGTATTATAGAAATGGTTAATATATCGTCATCCCTGATGCTAGTGAAATTCCACGAGGGTTGGTTCGGAGGTTGGAATGTGGCAACCCTTGTCTGGCAATCAACCGTGGCATGATATGCGGACAACCAATCCATGACAAGGATAATGTTGAACTTGACCATTTCCAGTACTAGTAAATCTACAGTGAGTATATTGTTGTCGAAGTCTAACGAGCATCCTCTGACCTCCTGAGTGATATCCAATGTATCACCGGATGATAGGGATACGGTCAGTCGCTGTAGTCTAAGAATAGGTAGTCTACCAATCTCCCTCATAAATACCCGAGAAATAAAGGAATGCGAACTACTAGTATCAATTAGTATATCAGCAGAAAATGCATATAGTAAAATCGTACCACGGAAAACGGATTCATCGGCCCGCTTGCATCCTCTCTGGTATCCGTGTGAATTCGTCTAGTCTCTGGCGGGGGTAGAGGTGGTAGCACTACCAGAGATTACTGCACCTGAGCTGGAGTCTGTGCTTGCCACTGAGGCGGTGTTGGATACTGAGCCAGAGATGGATATGAGGTCTGTGACTGATACTGAACCGGTGGTTGGGGTTGTGACTGATACTGAACTAGTGACTGTGGCTGGAGTTGATACTGGACTAGTGGTTGAGGCTGCGACTGGTATTAGACCAGTGGCTAGGGTTGCAGCTGATACTGCACCAGTGGCTGAGACTGCAACTGAAACTGAGGTCCCGAAACAGAACCCTGTGATACCGTGTGAGCATTAGAGTGCTCCTGTCCGTGTATGCCATATGTAGCTACTGCAGGAGGGGTTGTCCGCTGTGAACAATACGAAGATTGGGCTTTTTGCTCCCCCTCGCTGAGTCCCTGTCTGACTGAACTGTCCTCCCTGAACAGAAACCCAAAAGCCACATGCTGAGCCTTCAGTGAGCAATCTCGACTCATGTGCTTAGGCAGTTTGCAATAATAGCAAATTGACTGTCCCAGGGAGCAGGCTGATATGATGTGATCTCTGGATCCACACCAGTTGCAGTGCATGTCACTGGAGGACTATTTCTGATTGTGCTGAGAAGACCGGAAACGTCTTGAGGAAGTCCGCCTTGATTTCTGAGGCCGGCCAGATGCACTAGAAGTGCCCTGACCCGACTAAATATGACCACTCTGCTACTGTCCGGTAGCTTGTGGCTGCTGGATCTGTCCTGAAGTCCGATCTATCTATTTCCTTTTCTTGTTTACATTTACTCTCTGCTGATTCGTCTCAATCATAAGAGCTCTAAACAATGCCTCTATATAAGATGGATTACCAAACCTGTAATCTTTACTTAAAGATGTCCATCCAGCTGCTAGACAAACTGAAGCATACGAGACCGGTCCTCTGCAACTAACTCTGGACAAAATCTGACCAACTAATTAAATTTGGCATTGCATTCCGTCACCGTGCGGTTGTTCTACCGAAGATTCAAAAAATCTTGATGACGTGTCATCTGATATGACCGTGGGAAGTACTGGCTCTCAAAAACCTCTCTAAATCTCGCCCAAGTGATGTGTTGCTCGCCTATAATCAAGCACTGCGTATCACCAGATGTCAGCCTCGTCCCGTAAATGGTAAGCAGCTAGCTCTGCCTTCTCCCACTCGGAGCAAGCCATATAGAAGAAAGTCCGCTCCAAAGTCTATATCCAAGACTGAGCTACGCTCGGATCAGTCTCCCAGCAGAATAGTGTGAATCTTCTCTTCATCGACTCTGCCAAAGCTGGGATCCGAGCTCGTGCCACAACCATATCAGTAGGGTGAGTAGGGATCACCGCGGGAATTGGCGGAACCACTGGAGCTGGTACTACAAGTGGTACCGCTGGATAGGCCGGGGGAGGTACCCCTGGTGCTGCTGCATAAGCCGAGGCAGGTACCGCTGGTGATACTGCAGGGTCAATATATGCAGGAGCGGCTAGAGGTACGGTAGGTGGTGGTACCGGATAAGGAGCAACTGGTACTGCTGGTGCGGGTGTCAAGTATGCAGTAGGCATAGGTGTAATTGGTGCTGCTGGTGCCGGATACACCATAGCAGGCACATGTAGCGGTGGTGCCGAGTACGCAGTAGCAGGAACTGCTGGTGGAGGGGCCGAGTATGTCGCAGATGGTATTGCTGGTGGTACAGTGGATACTATAGGTGTCAGTAACTCTAGAGAAAGAACCGTCGGGATCCAAGATCCTGACGCACCCACAGTACTAAGAGGAGTCTGTCCCTGACTGACAAGCTCAAACCAAACAGACCTCTCTGGCGGCTTCGTCGCCAGAGATTCCAACGCTTTCTTGCGTGGTCGTCCTGCACCATGTCTCGACACGGGAACACGTGTACTTCGCCTCATATCTATTTAAATTTATTACCCAAGTATTACTACGAGTACCAAAACTATAAAATTAATCATTTTACCTATTTGTCGTCTGGAGATGTCCCGTCGTTGCCAAGTCCCCAAATATGTCCTCATCAAAGTATACCTCGGAATTTTGAAACACAAAAAATCGACAGAAATCCGTACAAATCCAAAAATTCCCAGATTGACTCACAAAACCTGGCTTTGATACCAAATAAATTGGTATCAGATTAACTCGAAAATCTAGAACACGAAAAAAAATAGGCATCGTAAACCTGCTCTAATACCAAATAAATTGTCACATCCTGGGGAACTCCCTACTAGAGAAATTTCGACAACATCTCCCCTGTATGAGTGACAATCTGAAACTTATCTACATAACCCTCAGGGCTCAAATCATCAGCCAACACAGCTGGAATATATATCATTCAAAAATGAAACAATCCACACAATTATAATATATCAGCCTCCGGTTGTCATCACAATACAAAAAGAAATTGAAAACAACATCCAAACTTATCTCTTCTGTCGTCCGGCAGGTGCGTAGCAAAACATACAAAATAGAAACCCACCAAGCAAGTAAAAGACCAACCATTACAATGCCTTAAGAAAAACCATACAAATCTAGGGAGCAAAACCAATACAAGTCCGAAACACAGATCTGAGAAAATAAATAGAATACCAAAAGACCAATACGTAAACTTTTGTGATAAGGGGACTAGCAACTGGAACCTCTTAATAGTTTCAACCTAAAATAGGAATAAATCAATGGTGTGAGTTCAACAACTCAGTGGATATCGGATAGACATGTATAATAAGATATAACTAACAGTAATAATTATGCGGTACAGTTTCCTGAACAAAAGTAGGAAATGCAGACTGAAAAGGCTGAAGAAACTGTACTCACCAGAACCTCCTATCCGACAATAAGGGTCATCAAACCAGATACAAAACGTCACATGTATGCATGTTAATCATATGCAACCACCAAAATGCAATATACATAATGCAGCAAGCACAAACAATAAATGCAATCCATGCATATGATGCAAAAATGGCATGGTCACCCCTGACGCCAGTCAGCCATCTCACACGCGATGGTGAGACCGAGTGGGTAGGGCTATGACAACTATGCACTCTACCATCACTGCTCCTGAGTGACCGAGCGAACAGGATGCTATCGGAGTACACCTATCCTCCTACCCAAAACATAATGGGGGAGCCTATGCTCTCATCTTCCTGCATCATGGTCAAGGGGAGGGATCCCTGCCCACTACACGTTGTAGTCATCGCTACAAATGAGTGGACCAGCGGAGCCCTGACTGAGTAAACAGCACATACTCTGCCTGATGTACCACTAACCTATCAGTGGTTGTGTGTGCAGATCATGTAACTGGTGATGTGCTCAACAATAATGGAGTCGACAATCGCTCAGCATGCAATCATGCAAGATGGTGCATGACACTCCGGACACCTCCATAATATATACCAAAAGGTAAATAAATTAATACAATGACCTAGGTAACAATAAACTAGGTACACAAGTCAGATATGTCAAATAAATAGACTACTGCACAGTAGGGCAATGTGTGCCACTATTTCTATGAACAGGAGTAAACATGGAAACAAACAAGAGAATATAAGTATGAATCCATTACAGATAGGAATATAGGCAGACTACAAGAACCAAGAAGTAACATACCAAAGTAGAAGTAGACACAATCATTACTACTAGCTATAAACTACTATGCATATCAAAAATGACCATATCATGAAGATAAGTCAGAGGTACCCGCCTTAAAAATGAAGATCGTATCGGAACAAATCCCACGTTGAGGCGCTCGCCTCGAATCAAAGTCCTGCAAATCAAATGTATAATTTTGCTACTCTAATATGTATCCAGTAGCTAGATCAAATTCCTATTAAACCAAGAAACCCTAATTCATCCATTAATCTTGGTTAACTAAGTAAATCGGATCTAACCCAAAGCTTAGATTAGATCCAATATTTTAACCTCAATTATCAAGACAACCACTAAATTGGTTTTAGATATCCACAAGTATTCACAATCAGATTTAACTAATTCCAATACATTTATTGATCGGATCAATGCTTGACATAAAAACTAACATTTACAACCTCCTTCTTCCAAATCCTCAGCTGAAGCAAGATCGCCATAGCAATTCAAAAGCCCTAAAGCAAAAAGCACACATCCACATCAAGGCATCAACATGTTGGTTAGAGCCCAAGAGCCAATCATTTGATGATTGTTGTATGGACTCGTTGTATCATATTCTTATGTATATAAAGGCATTTGTTTATGGTTATTATGCTTACTTGTATTGGTGCCAAATAACTAAGTACAATAGCATCCTTGAGTAGAAGGTTCTTACCTATATCAATCGATTGGTTGAATCAATAGTGAGATGATATAGAGAACACTACTCTTATTCATTCCTAGTCAAGTATTAACATTCAGGAACAATGTTAATGTGACGAGACTAGCATGTAGGTCAACTCGATGACTTGATCTCACAAGTCATGGATATGGAGATATCAAGTTGACACATGGATATGCATTGGAGAATGTATACTGAATGACCCACCATGAGAAAGTATCATAGATCATTATATGAGTGTCATATACTTTCTCATGTGGCTATTAGTATGACTATTAGTCCTTGGACCTGAAGTCACCATGGTTCCCTACATAAGGAGTTACATACTTTGGCTTCGTCAAATGTCACCCGTAACTGGGTGGACTAAAAAGGCGATTACTAGGTATGTAACGAATTATGCGGAGGGATGTGAGTGATGTAGATGGGATCTATCCCTCCTATATGACGGGAGTGACATCATTATTCTTGATAGAGTGAGACCACTAAGTGCATGGCCATGCCCAAATGAGTCAATATGAGATGTTGAGCTCATTTGATTGAGTGAATCTACTTGGGATTCAAGATTTAGATTGATTAGAGGATGACACGGTCTATGCCTCATATTGATCAATCTATATGTCAAGGATAGAAGGACACTTGTCATATATTATGAGGGGTCACAATTAGTAGTCACAAGGTGATGTTGGATCTCAACATTCTTGTAACTTGGGTAGTAATGATGTGTTGCTAGATACCGCTCATTACTTATGCTTATAAATGGGTTTAGGAGCATTGCCAATGTTATAAGAACCTATAGGGTCACACACAAAGGGCAATTAGATGGAGATTAGGTTCATATGATGAACCAAGAGGATTAGGTTCATGTGATGAACCAAATTGGATTATGAGTAATCCAAAGTAAACTAATTGAGTTGGACTCAATTTGGTTCATGTGTTAAATGAGTCTAATTTAGACTTAGACTCATTGAGCCAATTTAATTCAATGAATAAAGATTCATTAAATTAAAATTAACTTGAACCAATGGTTAGATTTGATCAACCATGGGAGAGAAGTGGTCAAGTTTGACTTGACTTGAGAGGAAGATGAAAGGTCAAGTTTGACTTGACCATTGCCACCTCATTTGTGAGTTGGCATTAAGTGGACTAATGATGATGTGCCACATCATCAAGGCTAGCACATGTGTGTGCCACCTCATGAGGGAGATCAAGAGTTGTGACTCTTGAAATCCCATGGAGGTTTATAAGCCTCAAAAAGGTGGCCGACCACTTAATTCACTAGTGTGAGTTTCATTTGGTTTTGGTAACCTCCTTCTTCTTCCTCTCTACCTTTCTTCTCTCCCTCTCCTCCACCATTTCTGATCCTCTAAGGTTGCTAGCACATCTTTAGAGGTTCTCTCCATCGATTTGTTCATGTGGATACACATAGAGGGTTGTACACTTGACAACCTTGAGATCCAGCGAACCTTGGACGAGTGGGATTTGTGCAGGGCTTTGCATCAAGGGTAATCTCTTTTTCTTTGTAGATATAGTATAGATCTAGGTTAGAGAAACTCGTACACGTAGAAAATTTTTGTTTTATAACTTCGCACGGATCCGGTGGCATGGGATTCGGGGTTTCCGCAACGCAAAAATTGGTTTTTGCGGCCCGAAAAATCCAACAGTGGTATCAAAGCCACGTGCGAAGCGTGTACGAGTTTCATTTGTATTTTTATGAAAAATATCAGTTCTGTAACTTTCTGTAAATTTATGATTTTTATGTATTTTATGGGTATTTTTCTCGTAGAAGCGAAGCAACAAGTGTTAGAGCACTTGTAGGCTTCGACTACCGAGAAACACCTTCTGAATCGGCAAGGTCTCGCCCAAAATATTTTGGGACAACGACTTAAGGCGCTGTAGGATCACTTAGGAACACTCGCGATGGTTATATCACAAGTAGGGGTGCTGCCCCTAACCCCGCAAGGGGTTTTGTTCCGCGTTCGCGCTCGAAAATTGTTAATCGGGACCACCGGAAAGTTGCGACTCATAAAATCGTAAAAATATTAGAAAAAATTACAGAAATTTATGGAAATTACATAATTTAGAATTATGTATCATTTTGTGATGGTCATGGCCCAAAGAACCCAATTTGATTGGAAATATGTGTTGTAATTCATAATATGGCCTGCGCGCCATTTTGTGTGTTTGTGTGTGTTGTACTTGATTCGTGACCTGCGCGTCGTGCCCTTCTATTTATATTCCTATTGTAAAATAGTTTTAGATTTGAATGTAACTCGAGTTTCACCTTTTTGTAATGTACAAAATGAGGCGGTGGAAGGTCCACACGAGGAGGAGTTACGAGGAGGGTGCGAGCAACACATGGCAGTCAAAGGGAGGAGCTTGGAGAATATATTGACGGTTGACCATCCGATCTTCTCATTGGCTTGAAAAGATCGTAGTAGGGCCATGACTAATCACAAAATTTAATTAATTGCTTGTGTGTGTGTATGTGATGCATGCTAGAATAGTAATTAATTAATACCTTAACGATTAGATTAGATCTAAATTGCGTACATGATGCACCTCCACGATTAGATTAGATCTAAATCACGTATATGATATACATCATCGATTATATTAGATCTCAATAGCGTCAACTCGAAATGCCTACCATGCCGTGATACCCATCACTACCTCGATCACATGTTGTTGTTGAATCTGCCAAAGCAGAGCAATGCATATTATCTTGGTAGGGTGCGGAGGGACAATCTTGGTCCCGCCTATCAACGCATGGGTGAGTACAACTCAATTAGATTGAGTAACTAGTTAACTCAATTGGATCGAGTTTAACTATAGGCATTTTCCAATGGTTGGTATATAGGTCAAAATCACATTTATATTAACTCTTGGGCAATTTAGCCAAAGCTAACTCAAGTTTTAATATGCATGCGGATCTTGATCCTATAAACAAGAGTTGCATAGAGATGTAATTGGTAATTAGTTATCTACCAATCATACTAAGTCTTGGGCGATTTAGCCAAAGCTAACTCAAGGCGTAGTATGATGTGGATCTTGTCCCGCACGAATTATAGTTAGTTAGAATCTAGTATGTGTGGTTTGACCACGTCCATGACTTGATTCGACAAAGATCTATAATTCAGTGGGAGCATCATTTAATTAAAGACCTAATTAGATGATTAATTGGAATATGATTTTTTTTTTTTTTTGCATTTTTCTGTTGTAGATTACCATGTCGTCAAACACAAACTCCTTCTCCCTGTGTTCTGTCCTCGATAAGGACAAGCTCAATGGAGCTAATTTCCTAGACTGGTACAGAAATCTGAGAATGGTTCTCACTCAGGAAAGAAAACTGTACGTCCTGGAGCAGCCCATTCCCAAGGCACCTCCTGCCACTGCCACGCGAGCTGATCGTGATGCTTATAAGAAGCATCAAGATGACGCATTAGATGTGTCATGTCTTATGCTCGCGACCATGAACTATGAGCTTCAGAAGCAACACGAGTTGATGAGCGCTTATGATATGATTGAACATCTTCATCAACTATATCAAGGACAAGCGAGGCACGAGAGATTCGAGATCTCTAAGGCACTGTTTCAGTGCAAGATGCAAGATGGGACTCCCGTAGGCCCATATGTACTCAAAATGACTGGGTACATAGAAAACCTACAAAGGTTGGGATTCCCGCTTGGCTAAGAGCTGGCCACTGACCTGATCTTGCAATCCTCGCCAGATAGCTATAGTCAATTCGTTCCAAATTATAACATGAACGAAATTAACAAGCCACTGCCCGAGCTACTTAGCATGTTAAGAACTGCTGAGCTCAACCTTAAGAAGGTTAAGCCCAATTCCATTCTTATGGTACAAAAGCATAAGGGCAAGGGCAAGCCCAAAGGTAAGGGAAAGTCCTAAGCCAAGGGCAAAGGCAAGGCACTGAAACCCAAAGGAGGGGTTGCCAAGGATGCTACCTGCTTCCACTGCGGTCAGACCGGGTACTGGAAGAGGAACTGCAAAGTGTACCTGGAAGATCTTAAGAAGAAGAGAAGTGAGACTTCCACTTCAGATATATATGTTATAGAAGTCAATCTATCTATTTCTTCATCATGGGTATTAGATACCGGATGTGCTTCTCACATTTGTATTAATGTGCAAGCGCTGAGAAATAGAAGGACATTGACGAAGGGCGAGGTGGACCTACGAGTAGGCAATGGAGCACGGGTTGCTGTTGTTGCTGTAGGAACTTATTCTCTATCTCTTCCCTCTGGGCTTGAACTAAAATTGGATGATTGTTGTTATGTGCCTGCTTTCACTAAGAACATTATATCAATTTCTTGTTTAGACAAGAAAGGTTTTTCATTTATAATAAAGAATAAATGTTGTTCAGTTTATTTAAATGATATGTTCTATTGTAGTGCACCTCTGATGAACAGACTCTATATTCTAGACCTTGAAAACCCTATCTATAATATAAGTACCAAGAGGTTCAAGTCAAATGACATGAACCAAACCTATATCTGGCACTGTCGCTTAGGTCATATAAATGACACACACTTATCCCAGCTCCATAAAGATGGTTTGCTGGACTCATTTGATTTTGAATCATATGAGACATGCGAGTCATGCCTACTGGGCAAGATGACCAAGACTCCCTTTAGTGGACACAGCGAGAGAGCGACTAACTTGTTAAGACTTATACATAGTGATGTATGTGGACCTTTCAATGTCGCTGCTAGGTGTGGTTATAGGTACTTCATTACATTTACTGATGATTTCAGTAGATATGGTTATGTGTATATGATGACACATAAGTCAGAATCCTTTGAAAAGTTCAAAGAATTCAAGAATGAAGTACAAAACCAGCTTGGCAAGAGTATTAAGATACTTCGATCAGATCGAGGTGGTGAATACCTTAGCCATGAGTTTCGTGACTATCTAGCCGAGTGGGGGATTCTATCTCAACTCACTCCTCCTGGAACACCACAATGGAATGGTGTATCTGAAAGGAGGAATCGTACCTTATTAGATATGGTACGGTCTATGATGAGTCACACAGATCTTCCCATGTATCTTTGGGGCTATGCTCTAGACACTGCAGCCTTCATTCTCAACCGAGTTCCATCTAAGGCTGTAATAATGACACCATATAGGATATGGACTGGGAGAGATGCACAGGTGTCTTTTATGAGGATGTGGGGTTGTGAGGCTTACGTTCGACGTCAAGTCTCGGACAAACTGGGACCCAAATCCGATAAGTGCTATTTTATTGGATATCCCAAGGAAACGAAGGGATATTACTTCTACATTCCCAGTCAACACAAGATAGTTGTGGCTAAGACTGGGGTATTTCTATAAGGGATTTTGTTTCTAGAAGACTAGTGGGAGTACGTTCGATCTTGAAGAAGTTCAAGATGTGGACCATAGCACTGAAGCCTCGATGGAAGTTGAATTGGAACCACAAAGTGTTGTGGATGATGTTGTTCCACAAGGAGTTGTGGAACCACAACCAGTTCAAGTAGACCTACCTCTTCGCAGATCTGATAGGGTACGTCATCAACCTAAGAGATACTCATTTCTCTTGTCTGACCATGATGATGTTGTGCTCATTGAGGATGAGCCTACCTCCTATCAGGAAGCTGTGATGAGACCAGATTCCGAGAAATGGCTAAAGGCCATGAGATCTGAGATGGAATCCATGTACACTAACCAAGTATGGACTTTGGTTGATTCACCTGAAGGGGTCAAACCCATTGGGTGTAAGTGGGTCTTTAAGAGAAAGACTGACATGGATGGACTTATTTATAAGGGTTTCTTGGTAGCTAAAGGTTTCAAGCAAATTCATGGTATTGACTATGATGAAACCTTTTCTCTAGTAGTGATGTTTAAATCCATTCGGATGATGCTTGCTATTGCAGCGTACCACAAGTATGAGATCTGGCAGATGGATGTCAAAATCATGTTTCTGAATGAAAACCTGCTCGAGGATGTGTACATGACACAACCTGAGGGTTTTGTAGATCCACAGCATACTAACAGAGTATGCAAGCTGCATAGGTCCATTTATGGACTAAAGCAAGCTTCTCGGAGCTGGAATCTTCAATTCGATGATGCAATCAAACAGTTTGGTTTCATCAAGAATGAAGATGAACCTTGTGTCTACAAGAAGGTTGTTGGGAGCGCAGTTGTCTTCCTTATATTATATGTGGATGACATACTACTCATTGGGAAAGACATCCCTTTGCTGCAGTCTGTCAAGACTTGGCTAGGGACTTGTTTTCAATGAAGGACTTAGGTGAAGCATCCTGCATTCTAGGCATACAGATCTATAGAGATAGATCTAAGAGATTGCTTGGCCTAAGTCAGAGTACATACATTGACAAGGTACTACTACGGTTTGCCATGCAGAACTCCAAGAAGGGATTTCTGCCGATGTCACATGGTGTGAGTCTTTCGAAGACTTAAGGTCCCTCTTCTAGAGAGGAGAGAGACCTCATGGATCAGATCCCTTATGCTTCAGCCATAGGATCTATCATGTACGCCATGCTATGTACTCGTCCTGATGTCTCGTATGCTTTGAGCATGATGAGCAGATACCAGTCAGATCTAGGTGAAAGTCACTGGATATCGGTCAAGAATATTCTTAAGTACTTGAGAAGGACTAAAGAATATTTCTTGATATATGGAGGCGATGACGAGCTAGCTGCAAAGGGTTACAGTGATGCTAGCTTCCAAACTGACCAGGATGATTATCGATCGCAGTCTGTGTTCGTGTTTTGCATAAATGGTGGTGTTGTAAGCTGGAAGAGTTCGAAGCAGGACACAATCGCTGATTCTACAACAGAGTCTGAGTATATTGCTGCATCAGAAGAAGCAAAGGAGGCAGTTTGGATCCGCAAGTTCATTACTGAACTTGGGGTGGTTCCTAGCATAGTTGTTCCCATAGAGCTCTATTGTGACAACAATGGAGCAATAGCACAGGCTAAGGAACCTTGCTCACACCAGCGGACCAAACACATACTACGGCGCTTCCATCTCATTCGAGAGATCATCGATAGAGGAGATGTGAAGATTTGCAGAGTACCCACTAAGGCTAACATCGCAGATCTCTTGACCAAGGTTTTGGCACAGAGAAATCATGATGGTCACACTAGATCATTGGGCCTTAGAGTCTATACTTATTGGCACTAGTGCTAGTGGGAGATTGTTAGTTAGAACCCTAGAGCCAATCATTTGATGATTGTTGTATGGACTCGTTGTATCATATTCTTATGTATATAAAGGCATTTGTTTATGGTTATTATGCTTACTTGTATTGGTGCCAAATAACTAAGTATAATAGCGTCCTTGAGTAGAAGGTTCTTACCTATATCAATCGATTGGTTGAATCGATAGTGAGATGATATAGGGAACACTACTCTTAATCATTCCTAGTCAAGTATTAACATTCAGGGACAATGTTAATGTGATGAGACTAGCATGTAGGTCAACTCGATGACTTGATCTCACAAGTCATGGATATGGAGATATCAAGTTGACACATGGGTATGCATTGGAGAATGTATACTGAATGACATGCCAAGAGAAAGTATCATGGATCATTATATGAGTGTCATATACTTTCTCATGTGGCTATTACTATGACTATTAGTCCTTAGACCTGAAGTCACAATGGTTCCCTACATAAGGAGTTACATACTTTGGCTTCGTCAAACGTCACTCGTAACTAGGTGGACTATAAAGGCGATTACTAGGTATGTAACGAATTATGCGGAGGGATGTGAGTGATGTAGATGGGATCTATCCCTCCTATATGACGGGAGTGACATCATTATTCTTGATAGAGTGAGACCACTAAGTGCATGGTCATGCCCAAATGAGTCAATATGAGATGTTGAGCTCATTTGATTGAGTGAATCTACTTGGGATTCAAGATTTAGATTGATTAGAGGATGACACAGTCTATGCGTCATATTGATCAATCTAGATGTCAAGGATAGAAGGACACTTGTCATATATTGTGAGGGGTCACAATTAGTAGTCACAATGTGATGTTGGATCTCAACATTCTTGTAACTTGGGTAGTAATGATGTGTTGATAGATACCGCTCATTACTTATGCTTATAAATGAGTTTAGGAGAATTACCAACGTTACAAGAACCTATAGGGTCACACACAAAGGAAAATTAGATGGAGATTAGGTTCATATGATGAACCAAGAGGATTAGGTTCATGTGATGAACCAAATTAGATTAAGAGTAATCCAAAGTAAACTAATTGAGTTGGACTCAATTTGGTTCATGTGTTAAATGAGCCTAATTTGGACTTAGACTCATTGAGCCAATTTAATTCAATGAATAAAGATTCATTAAATTAAAATTGACTTGAAACAATGGTTAGATTTGATCAACCATGGGAGAGAAGTGGTCAAGTTTGACTTGACTTGAAAGGAAGATGAAAGGTCAAGTTTGACTTGACCATTGCCACCTTATTTGTGAGTTGGCATTAAGTGGACTAATGATGATATGCCACATCATCAAGGCTAGCACATGTGTGTGCCACCTCATGAGGGAAATCAAGAGTTGTGACTCTTGAAATCCCATGGAGGTTTATAAGCCTCAAAAAGGTGGCCGACCACTTAATTCACTAGTGTGAGTTTCATTTGGTTTTGGTAACCTCCTTCTTCTTCCTCTCTACCTTTCTTCTCTCCCTCTCCTCCATCATTGCTGATCCTCTAAGGTTGCTAGCACATCTTTAGAGGTTCTCTCAATCGATTTGTTCGTGTGGATACACATAGAGGGTTGTACCCTTGACAACCTTGAGATCCGGCGAACCTTGGACGAGCGGGATTTGTGAAGGGCTTCGCATCAAGGGTAATCTCTTTTTCTTTGTAGATCTAGTGTAGATCTAGGTTAGAGAAACTCGTACACGTAGAAAATTTTTGTTTTATAACTTCACACGGATACGGTGGCATGGGATTCAGGGTTTTCGCAACGCAAAAAGTGGTTTTTACGGCCCGAAAAACCCAACACAACAATGATCTGCTGGAGGGGAAGAGTAGGATTAGGGCATGAGATGTACCTCAGGCGCTAGGCGGCGATCTAGGGCACGGAAGAAAGCTTGCTGCCAGCGTGCCCGCGACCAGGAGGGGGGAGATCAATTGTGGATGGATGACCCTCAGGTCCCTGAACACCTTCTCACACCCACAATCTGGTGGCACCAGCTCGATCCAGTGGCGCTGGACAAAACTAGGGCAGAGGCACGAGAGGGATCCGACTATCGGCGTGATTGGGGCTGAGGCGGGCATCGACGAAGTGGAGATCAGAGAAGAGGATCGGGAGTGGAAGAAGGAAAGGGGGTCGACGTCGCAAGGGAGGAGTCAGCAGCGCTTGAGCGGATGAGAGGAAGAGAAGCGGCGACGATAAAGAGGGAGATCAGGAGAGAAAAGGGCAGGGAGTCGACGTAGATGGTGAGGAGAAAAAATAAACTTAGGGTTTTAAATTAAGCCCTAAGTTGATTTTCTCAATCAACTCCCACTTATTAGGTATCGCAAACAATCTTTTCCCAAGCCTATAAATGCATCCCCTTAAAACCCGTCATACGAGCTTCGAAAAATTTGCAAAAAATTTCTAAAAATTTTGTTAAGATTATATTCCAAATAACCTTTTTATTAAATTATTATTTTGTTCCCATATTTTATAGAGTTGTAGCTTCTGATACAGTTGACTTCTTGAGGTGATAATACACTTAGTAGCTTCCAACGGGTTGTTGACGAGGTACTTGTTCGGTGCCTTGGTGGTCTAGTTGCCCGGACTATATGGTCTAGGCACTCAGACCAGTCAACCAAGTGTTGACTCGTCGACACCTTCTTCGGTCGCTGACTTCATCTCTGGTTGCTTGGGTGATCATATGGCCTTCTAGAGTTTAGTTCACCTAAACTCAACTCCGGTCTTCTCCTCGAGTAGTCTTCCGGTTTAGCTTTTCATCCCTCGGAAGTGTCGTGCACTTCCTCACTCCACCGGTGTACTCTTCCACAACTTCTCGTCCCTCGGATGCACTGAGCCCGTCTACTTGATTCCCATGTCATCCTTCTCATCTGCCGCATCTTTCGCTCGACTTCTTACGCTCCTAAGTCCCAAGAAACTCATACGCAAGGCATCAAATATGTAGAGCCTAACTTTACTTGGTTGATCACATTAAAACTAATACAGGGTACTTACAAAGGTTAGTATAAAAGAGGGATCCTCTTCATTAGTGGAGGGCATGAGGCCACATGCTCAGACACACACATTTACTGCTATTCTACTATTCATCTTCTTCCTTTCATATTTTTTCTCGGCCATCGTTCTGACTTAACAGTCAGAGTATTTGCGTCAAGGACTCCTTCCCTAATTCTCGCCCTAACACTCCCGTGTGATCTCTTGTGGTGTGCGTAGGCTCATAGTACCACTTTCCACTGTCTTTTTCTTTATTGTGTTAAGTTTCAAGGTCTCCAGCACATCTTCGAGTTCTAGCCCCCAAATCCTCTCCCCGTCAATGTTCGTTCCATCTCTGCCCTCGTCATTGACCCCTCCATCAAACTTATCTTCTGAACATGATCAAATATCATTATTGATAGAGTATGTACACAGTGAAAAAGATGGATAGGCAAAAATATTTTAGTCTTACAGAGCCTTTGCTTCCTCTGTCGGCACTAAGCAGATCCAACTACGTTAGCTTATAGTCTCCTACTCCATAAGACTATAGAATTCATCTGATTTAATGGATTAAGGCCACTTTGGTGCCTTTCAATCACTTCAATTGCAGGGAATGGCCTTCAACTGGTACTGTGTCACGTAGATTCTCCACATCTCTAATTTTGTACTTGGAGAGTCACCATTATTAGTAATATTCCTTCCGTCCCTTTCTTTCATTTTCTTTTCTTCCCTCCTAGATCAATCTAGTGGTAATTCAATCCAATAGTCTTATACCAAGGATAGTAGAGACCTGCTAAAGTATATTAGGTTGAGAGAAGCAACGTCGTCTTTATTCATGTTCTTATTGAGGAATCTCGACATGAGTGCATGCTAAAACATGTTTTGTAAACATGCAAAGTGGAAGACAAATAATAATAATAATTCTTAATTATTACAGCATACACACTATACACATACAAGGATACATCTCAAGCAGATATGATCGCAATATAAAATTTTATGGAATTAAATTTACGCTAAGCGTACCTGGCAGTTAGTGATTGAACCTTATAGATAGTGTTTGTTAGCCTCGTAAGGCTAGCATTTATTGGAATGAACTAGAGTGGAATTAGAATCAACCAAGCGACGCACAAGTCTCACCTCTACTCATATCCACATCAAGTTATCGTCGAGACGACTTCATAAAGACACAAGTTGTTGTTCTCCGATTGGTACTAGTCAAGCATGGAGATGAAGTGATCAAGAGAACTCCAACAACATGATTTGGTGGGTAGCGACAACGTGTTATCAACGACACCAAAATCATCGACATTGAATTCATCGGCACTAAAATGATCGACACTAAATTTGTCGGCACCAAAATCGTCGACACTGAATCCGTTGGCACAAAAATCATCGGCACTGAAATCATCGAAACTGAATTCACTGGAACCAAATTCAGTGGCTAGAGATGGCCGGCAGTAACTCATGGACAACAAGAGCTAAGGCGACGGATAAAAAGAGGGAGAAGAGGATGAGAAGAAGAGAGGAAAGCCCTAATCAAATTTGTAGTGTCCGAAACCACTTAATCAATTAATGGGATTTATTGGGTTAAATTATAATTTAATTAGAATTTGAATTTATCTAATTAAGGAGATTTATTGGATTAATTGTAATTTAATTTGATTTTGAAGTTATTTAATTAAGGATATTTATTTGAGTAATTGAAATCTAATTAGAATTCATATTTTATTAAGAATTATAAATTTAAATAGATGAGTTAGTTTGGATTAATCAAGTTAACCTTTAATTATGGAATTTGGATTAATCAAATTAAGAAAATAATATGATATATTAAATATAATATAGAATATAATTAAACAAGAATAAAAAAAAGAAATACAAGACTAAAATTTTATGTAGCGTGTATTGTGTATAGAAAGAAAGTATAAATAATATATATAATATAAACCCTATAATTTAAATAAGAATATATATATATATATATATATATATATATATATTCTTATTTAAATAATGTTTAATATATTACGTAGGTAACGTGTAACAAATATAGTGTAAATAATGATTAAGAAATTTTAATCATATAATATATGAATTATATATCTATATTATATATATGGATATCCATATAAAATTATATTAAATTGACGACTTAGTTTTTATATAAAAATCTATATAACCATGAATATATATAGGAAATATAAAGTATATAGTATAAATAATGGAAATAGAAAAATTATAAGATATATATAGGAGATTTTAATTGAAGATATGGATATATCTTCAACGTGAAACTATATATATATATATAAGAGATTTGATTCAATATCAAATTAATAACTAATATATATATATATATATATATATATATATAGTTTTGATACTGTGCGCGTCTTCTTATACGCTCCCGTGCACGTCTTCTTATTTTTTGTTTTTTTTTAAATCTAACATTTTCTCATCGATAAAACTTCTCGGTGTTCCTCTGCCTTCCTAACTCAGTCGCTTGCCTCCGCGTTCCTCGCCCGCGACGCCGTGCTCCTCGCCCACGACAAACCGATTACTGAATGACAGTGCTGCCGGCGTAGGCAAGGTGCCGGTGGTCCGCGACTGGGCCATCGGCGGTGAGACGTGTGAGGCCGCAAGTCACGACCTCGGCTCCTATGCCTGCATTAGCAATCACAGCGTGTGCGTCGACTCCTCCAAGTGCCATCGTTTGAGCATAGATTCGATTACAGATTACATTCATCGATGTCTAAAATCAAAGTGCATATTACAAATTAACCATCCCATGCAGTGCAGCAATTGAATTGAATTAAGCAGGATATATATAATTAAATCGATTGGTATTGATATAGATAGACCAACCTTGGCATCCGTCGGAGACGTAAGGGTTACCTCGGTATCCCGTCGAACAGTTGCAAGGATAGCCAGGGCCATTGGAGGAGTCGACGCACACGCTGTGATTGCTGATGCAGGCATAGGAGTCGGTTCGTCGTAGGCGAGGAGCACGGCGTCGCGGGCGAGGAACGCCGAGGCAAGCGACTGAGCGGAGGTTTTATCGATGAGAAAATGTTAGATTTTAAAAAAATAATAAGAAGAAGACGCGCACAGGAGCGTATAAGAAGACGCACACATTATCAAAACTCTATATATATATATATATATATATATATATATATATATATATATATATATATATATATATAAAATGTATACATAATAATTCAATATTATAGTTTTCTAAATATACATGTGTCAGTAACTTTATATTATATATATATATATATATATATATATATATATATATATATATATATATATATATATATGGAAATATATAATTTGATTCAATATCAAATTAATGATTATTAAGAAACTATATATGAATTAAATATATTATCATGTATATGTGATATATACAAGGATATTTATATATATGAAATTAGTATATGAAAATATATAATTTGATTCAAAAATCAAATTAATGACTTAGTATTAAGAAACTATAATATGAATTAAATATATTACCATATATATATATATATATATATATGAAATTAGTATATGGATATAAATATGTATAAAATTAATGCAATTAATGACTTAGCATATAAGAAGGAAAACAAGGTCCTAAGCTCTCACTTCTATTTAAACCTTACCCTCAAAAGTCTCACCTTGGATGTTGCCACCGACCCTAAGAAGGTTTCCTATCCCCTTTTTGTTTCTCCACCGGTGCTAGAGATTCAACAGAAGACAAGGATTTAGGAGCTAAATACTTAAAGGCATGTTCCCTACGTTGTTAATGCTTTAGTTGGTTTCTATAATTTGTGTATTTCGGGGAGCATGGTTGGTGTTCTTGGTTGTTTTGGGGAGCATGATACTCACGCTTTAGGTTCTCTTCTTATGCTCCAAATTGTTGTATGGACGATAAGTTTTGGATTTATTTAGGGATGGTGTCCTTGCTCTACAATTCCGTTTAAGATGTGAAATTGATGTTTAGGCATAGGGATCAATCCAGGTAATTGCATCTCACAACCCACCTGGTTATAATATGATATAGGAATGAGTTGATTCCTGCATGTTTAAATAATAAACTCACCTGGTTTTAATATGATAAAGAAAGTATAAATAATATATATAATATAGACCCTATAATTTAAATAAGAATATATATATATATAAAAGATTAATATATTATGTAGGTAACGTGTAACAAATATAGTGTAAATAATGATTAAGAAATTTTAATCATATAATATATGAATTATATATCTATATTATATATATGGATATCCATATAAAATTATATTAAATTGACGACTTAATTTTTATATAAAAATCTATATAACCATGAATATATATAGGAAATATAAAGTATATAGTATAAATAATGGAAATAGAAAAATTATAAGATATATATAGGAGATTTGATTCAATATCAAATTAATGACTAATATATATATATATATATATATATATATATATATATATATATAATATAAATTTAATGAAAACTATAATATTTAATTATTATATATATATATATTTGATTCAATATCAAATTAATGATTATT
Organism: Zingiber officinale; assembly: GCF_018446385.1. Lineage (NCBI taxonomy): Eukaryota > Viridiplantae > Streptophyta > Magnoliopsida > Zingiberales > Zingiberaceae > Zingiber > Zingiber officinale. Next base: position 59,633,539 of record NC_055997.1, read on the forward strand.
AAGAAACTATATATGAATTAAATATATTATCATGTATATGTGATATATACATGGATATTTATATATATGAAATTAGTATATGGAAATATATAATTTGATTCAAAAATCAAATTAATGACTTAGTATTAAGAAACTATAATATTAATTAAATATATTACCATATATATGTGATATATATATATAATTAATGCAATTAATGACTTACCATATAAGAAGGAAAACAAGGTCCTAAGCTCTCACTTCTATTTAAACCTTACCCTCAAAAGTCTCACCTTGGATGTTGCCACCAGCCCTAAGAAAGTTTCCTATCCCCTTTTTGTTTCTCCACCGGTGCTAGAGCTTCAACATAAGATAAGGATTTAGGAGCTAAATACTTAAAGGCATGCTCCTTACTTTGTTAATGCTTTAGTTGGTTTCTATAGTTTGTGTATTTCGGGGAGCATGGTTGGTGTTCTTGGTTGTTTTGGGGAGCATGATACTCACGCTTTAGGTTCTCTTCTTATGCTCCAAATTGTTGTATGGACGATAAGTTTTGGATTTATTTAGGGATGGTGTCCTTGCTCTACAATTCCGTATAAGATGTGAAATTGATGTTTAGGCATAGGGATCAATCCAGGTAATTGCATCTCACAACCCACCTGGTTTTCCTGCATGTTTAATTAGGGGTTAGGAGAAAATTGGGTGATTTGATTTACTATGCTTTATCATGTTATTGGAAAAACCAAGGCATGTGTAGCTTCAAGTCTGTAGCTTTATTGTGATAATGATAAAATATATGTATGAGTAGTTTCGTATTCATTGCTTGATTATGCTGGTGGGAAAAAAAATGTACGGATGGCTCAGGTTATAGACTTTGATGGGTTAGTTATGCTCCTTGGGAATGTATGTAAGTGTATTTGGATTTCAATATGATTATAATGCTCTACCGTAATACATGCATGGTCTTAATTTAATGTGTAGTATGCTCCATGGATTTTGTGCAAGTATGGGTGTTATGAACTTAAAAACAATCATGGTTCGGATCTTTATGGATTAGGATGCTATGAAATTAATCCCTGGTTTTATTAACTGTGTAGTATAGATTAGTTTCAGTTTTTATGGTTTAATGTGTTACAAAACCTGCCACTGCTTTGATAACTTAGCATGCTAATTTAATTTCATTTTGTGGTTTAAAATGCTATGAAGTTCGTCGTGTTGTTGATAACTTACTAAGTTAAATTAGTTCGTTATTTAGGACATACATGTTATGGATTTTATGATAATTAATGATTATGCATGTTATGAATTTTATTATGGGTTGAGTTATGAACTGAGGATCTAAGCTCGGGGAGCTCACCAAATCTACGTGGTCGAGTGTGACCGGTGTCCTTAGCCCGGGAGCTCACCAAATCTACGTGGCTGAGTGTGACCGGTGTCCTTAGCTCGGGAGCTCGCCAATGTTATGTAGTAGAGTGTGACCGGTGTCTTTAGCCCGGGAGCACACCAAATCTACGTGGTCGAGTGTGGCCGGTGTCCTTAGTCCGGGAGTTTACCAAATCTACGTGGCCGAATGTGACCGGTGTCCTTAGCCCAGGAGCCCGCCTGTAAGATATTGCAAAATTAAATAATAAATATTATTGGACGAAAAATCTTATTGGATTTCTGGAAATTTTGAGGGGATCGAACAGCGGGCGCGGATAAAGCCGGTTTGGAATACCCAATTAACGTGGGATTTGATTGAGGAATTAACTTAGGTTTTAATTACCTAAACCTAAGTTTATAATCCCTAATTTCCGAGTCATTCTCCTCAACCTCGAGCCTTTCTCCTCTTCTCCCTCACGCACTGCCCTCTCCGGCGATTTCTCTCCCCGCGACGTTGAGCCACCGCATAGTGGGCATTCCGATCGCATCGACACATCTCAGCCCAACGTCGGTCGAGTCTCCTTTCTTCCTCTCCCTCTCCCTCTCGATTTCCCTTTCCTCTCTCACGAGAACGCCCGACGCCGACGGTGTGCGTTCTCCACCGCGATCGCAGCCTCGCCGAGTCGCCTAAGGAAGAGCCGCTGGATATCGAAGGGTACCCGGCTATCTCCGGCTGAGAAGGTGTTCTGGTGGTTGTCTTCTACGGGCGATCATTAGTGATCCAGAGGCTAGGGCACGCGGGGTGCTTGACTCGCATCATCTTCGATCGATCGAATTCCTTTGTTCTTCCTCCTGGATCTGCCCAGAGGGAGGCGACTCGTGCCATCACACGTTGGGATAGATCGGACGACACCAGCTGTAGGTGATGATTGAGGTAAGCATCAACGAGAAAGATTTTGTGGATTCAAAGATTTTGGTTTATAGGGTTCCAATGTGATGTTTCCCTTGTTTTTGGATTAGGGGAAGGCATAGGAACCACTCGATGGATTTCCTTTGACCGATCACTGTCCTTTGCATTCTTACGGCTGAGTAGGGTTTTGGATGCAGAGATGGAGGGTTGTTGAGGTGAGTGTTGTCCTGTTGTGTTAGGGTTTCAGTAATTTATTGCTGTACAATTGATTCTAGACAGATTTTGGAAGGATTGATGTATGGATGCTTCTTTGGGTAGCTGTCAGCGGGGATTCTTGTTGGCTGTGAGCCCTTGATTATGGTCATACCTCAAGGTAAGTGTTCTACGGTGAGGTTATGTGTACGGTGGGGTATCCGGTTGGTGGACCGCAGCTTGATCAGGGCAAAGAGGTAGACACCTGCAATGTCTCCTTTCTGTAGGACCGTTGGGCCGGCTAGAAGGGGGGTTGAATAGCCTGTAAAAAAAACAACAAAGACCCTTCTCGAACTTTCAACATAACACTTGCATAAAGTAAATTAGCAGTAAATAAAATGCAGAAAGAAGAGGCTCACAACTTGACTTGGTTACAACCAAGGAGGTTGTTAATCCAAGGAATGAACGTGCACTAAAATATCTCCTTCAGGCGGAGAAGCCTCTTACAGCAGTGAAAGCACAAAAGACAGAAGCTAAACTAGAACAGAATCGCACAAGTGTTTTTAAAGTAAATCTCTGAGGTGATTTGAAGCTTCTGGACCAAGGCTATATTTATAGCCTTGGTCGGGGCGCCTGGAAGGGTTCCGGGCGCCCTGGGGGGATAAAACTTTATCCCCCAACGTAGACGCGTTCTGGTCAAACTTCACGTTCCGGGCGCCCCGGAGCAAAAAGTCAACTCTAGTTGACTTTTGCGTCCGGGACCTCTGCTCCGTTTCAGTCCCGCTTCGGTCCGGGTCTTCTCCTCCGGATCCGCTCGCTTGGGTGATCTCTGCCATCCGGAATAGGGCTCACCCGAACCCAACTTCCGGTCTTCTCGAGCGTGCTTCCCTCCGGCTTCTCGTCCCTCGAAATTGCCGCATGTTTCCTTCTCGTCTGCCAGCGTACTCATCCGCAGTCTTCATCCCTCGGTCGTCGACCTTCTCGCCAGCTGCGTCTCTTGCTCCCCGAGCAATCTTCCACTACGGCTTTTGTCCCTCGGAACCACCGCGCGCTTCCTTCTCGTCCACCGGTGTACTCTTCCGCAGCGCCTCGTCCCTCGGACGCACAACGTGCCGTCCTTCTCGCTAGCTGCATCTTCCGCTCAAGTACCAGTGCTCCTAAGCTCCTGCATACTTAGACACAAGGTTAAATACACACAGGATCTAACTTAACTTGTTGATCACACCAAAACAACCTTGGGGTTCCAACAATCTCCCCCTTTTTGGTGTGATCAACCCAAGTTAAGCTAGGGTAAAAATAGACATTAAATAAAATTAAGTGAATTAACTTAATTTGTAATTTAAGTACAAAAAGATAGAAAAATTAAATCTATCTACCTACCTCCCCCTAGACTTATACTTTCCCTTCTCCCCCTTTGATCACAAAAAAATGTGGTTCCAAGAAAAATAATCTAAGGGCTATAGACTTAAAAAAATATTTCAAAAAAATTCTAAGTTTTTAAGAAATTTAGAAAGTTTTTCTGAGTAATTTAAGCTGAGATTTCTTGTTTAAAAAGATTCTTAACTTTAAAAAAATGATTTTTGAGAATATTTAAAAAAATTCTGAGTAAGTAAATTTGAAATAAAATGTTTTGAATAACCTTTTTCAAGCACTAGTTAATTCTTGTATTAATGCTTCATTAGTAAGTTAATTAAACATTTATTTCAATATTTTGGCTTCCAAGTCGTGGCGAGGCACTAGGCCTTCTTGGTTATTGGAGCAACAACCACTTCCTTAGACAAAGCCTCATAAAGAAATTATTTGTTTAATTTTCTCACTTAAAGCGCTAATTTTAATTTTAAAATTAATTTAAGCATGATTTAGGAACCCAATATAGGTTCCAACCTACTGGATTAATTAAAAAGCTTTTAGGGACATATTTTCTTGAAATATTCCTAATTTATCCCGGGTGATATTTAAAGTACCAATTTAAATTATTAAATCTTCTAAAATTGGTTTTAGATGAGCATGCATAGTTTTTCAAGTTATCTACTTGAATTTTCAAATCATCATTTTCAAGTTTCAATTTTTCATTTGCTATTTTTAATTTATCTAATTCTTCTAAGGGATAAGACTTAGCTAGAATTACTTTTAAATTTTTATTTTCACTTTCTAATTTGTAGTAATCTTTTGTTAAAAGTTTAACGAACTTAAACATTTTATCGGGAGGAAGAGATCGTACCTGACTTACCTTGTCGATCTCGTTGTCCGTTTCTCCCCCTGAGCTGCTGCTTTCTTCCGACGTGTCTTCCCCTTCATCGATGCTCATTTTGGAAGAGCTTGAATCGCAGTCGTCGTCTTGATGACTCGCCATCAGTGCGAGTCCGGAGAATGCTTCAACTTCTGATTCGGACGACATATCGTCCCACGTCGCTTTCAGGGCCTTTCATTTCTGGATAGACTTCTTACCCTTCTCCTTGTCTTTGTTCTTCAGCTTGGGGCAGTTGTCCTTGACATGCCCTTCTTCGTCGCAATGGTAGCAGCGGATCGTTCTTTTCTTTCTACCCTGTGGATGGTTAGTTTTTCTAGAATTGTATAACTTCTTAAATCGTCTTACCATCATTACCATTTCCTCGTCGTCGAGAGAAGATTCCGATTCAGGTTCGTCTCTCGAAGCTTTGAGGGCGACGTTGTTCTTTGGCTCCCTCATTCCTGCACATCTTGACTCATGCACTTCAAATGTTGAAAAAAATTCTTCTAATGAAATTTTTTCTAAGTCCTTCGAAATGTAAAAGGCATCTACTAATGATGCCCATTTTGAATTTCTAGGGAAGGAATTTAAAGCGTACCTGAGCGAATCTCGGTTACTTACCTCTTCTCCGAGATTCGAAAGTCCGGTGATGAGCTCCTGTATCCTCGAGTGTAGATGTGCAATTGTTTCACCTTCTTCAAGACGGAGGTTGGTGAGCTGGTTGCGAAGTAAGTCCCGTCTCGCAAGCTTGGCTTCGGATGTTCCTTCGTGTAATTCAAGGAACTTCTCCCAAAGCTCCTTTGCCGAATTGTAGGTGCCGACACGGTTGACTTCTTGTGGCGGAAGTACGGTTAGCAGATGGAATTATGCTTTCTTGTTTGCCACGTACTCGGCCTGCTCTTTCTTTGTCCATTGATTTTTTGCTTTGCCCTCGGGAGCTTCAAAACCGAGTTCCATTATTAGTAATAAATCAAAATCGGTACTAAAAAATACCTCCATGTGCTTCTTCCAACTTGCAAAGTTCCCCTCGAATTTTGGCGGGTGGATGTTAGATCCGGCCATCTCGTTGCTTCGTTCGCCGGTTAGTCCTCCTGAAGCGTCTCGGCTTTGATACCACTTGTAGGACCATTGGGCCGGCTAGAAGGGGGGTTGAATAGCCTGTAAAAAAATAACAAAGACCCTTCTCGAACTTTCAACAGAACACTTGCATAAAGTAAATTAGCAGTAAATAAAATGCAGAAAGAAGAGGCTCACAACTTGACTTGGTTACAACCAAGGAGGTTATTAATCCAAGGAATAAACGTGCACTAAAATATCTCCTTCAGGCGGAGAAGCCTCTTACAACAGTGAAAGCACAAAAGACAGAAGCTAAACTAGAACAGAATCGCACAAGTGTTTTTAATGTAAATCTCTGAGGTGATTTGAAGCTTCTGGACCAAGGCTATATTTATAGCCTTGGTCGGGGCCTGGAAGGGTTCCGGGCGCCCTGGGGGGGATAAAACTTTATCCTCCAACGTTCAGAACGCGAAAGATGCGTTCTGGTCAAACTTCACGTTCCGGGCGCCCCGGGCTGCTCCGGGCGCCCCGGACAGTTCCGGGCGCCCCGGAGCAAAAAGTCAACTCTGGTTGACTTTTGTGTCTGGGACCTCTGCTCCGTTTCAGTCCCGCCTCGATCCGGGTCTTCTCCTCCGGATCCGCTCGCTTGGGTGATCTCTGCCATCCGGAATAGGGCTCACCCGAACCCAACTTCCGGTCTTCTCGTCCCTCGGAATTGCCGCATGTTTCCTTCTCGTCCGCCAGCGTACTCATCCGCAGTCTTCGTCCCTCGGTCGTCGACCTTCTCGCCAGCTGCGTCTCTTGCTCCCCGAGCAATCTTCCGCTCCGGCTTTCGTCCCTCGGAACCACCGCGCGCTTCCTTCTCGTCCGCCGGTGTACTCTTCCGCAGCGCCTCGTCCCTCGGACGCACAACGTGCCGTCCTTCTTGCTAGCTGCGTCTTCCGCTCGAGTACCTGTGCTCCTAAGCTCCTGCATACTTAGACACAAGGTTAAATACACACAGGATCTAACTTAACTTGTTGATCACACCAAAACAACCTTGGGGTTCCAACACTTTCCGGCAGCCAACTTCTCCAGTAGTGGAACATCAGTTGGAGGCATTTGGGTTGAAGCAAACTTCCTCCTTGCTCTGGTTACGAATTCTGGCAGTAGGCACATCTTCACCTTGATCCAATTTGGGTAAGTGGTTGGAAGTTAGATGTGATTAGGTGTATGATTTAATTAATAAGGTTGGGCTAATGCATGAGATAAATTATTAACTATGATGGTTCATGTGTTAGGACTTTTGTTTACGGACAGTAGCTCTACCTAGCTTCGGCCACCAACTCTGACAACAAGATCTTTAGTCGTGAGTTAGCACAGGAGCAACCGGATCAAGGTAAGCTAAGTATGGAGTTTGGGTTGCATTTATGTGATAGATGGGTGAATAAGGATTTATATCATATTATGTTGGCAATAATGAGATATTATGGGTGATTGGATTCCATTAGCGTATATTGATTGTAGAAGATGACCATGATTAACTTGATTAACTCATGAGTAGAATTGAAGTGAAGGGTGGCGGGTTTAGTTAAACCTAATTGGATTAAGGAATTAGGTTAATTATTTTGATTAGGGTTTCCCTAATTAGATTGGGGTGTTTATTTAGCTATTTGCTAGCTATGTAATTAGCTAAGTATATTATGTGATCACAGGATTTTGTTTCGAGACGAGTGTGTCGACGGGGGATTGGTTTATCTGGCACGGTCGACTGATAAAGGCGGGTATTTCTTCCTTGGCTCTATGTAGATTTTTATTGAGCTTAGTGCATCGTTATTATGTGATGGTTTAGGCTGCTTTACCTTATATCGTGTTCGTTTGTTACTTTCCTGCTTGATGCTTATGCTTCATCTTTGAGGTTTTCTACTTATATCATATGCAGTCTCTACTTTTGATATCTACTCTGCTATGTTCACACGTGTAGAGTATGTATTGTAGGGATTGTCGGGTTGTTTGTATTATCATGCTGATTATGCATATGACAGGGATTGTACATAGGATGGTATGTGTTATAGGAGTCATCATGTTGACCTTACATTTACATGTTGTATGTATGCACGTATTTGTTATGTTCTTTTGGGAGGAGTTGTGTTGATCGTATGTCTGTGGTTTATACACGTGTCTGATGTGTTTTTACTGGAGGATACATGTTGATTGTAGACGTGGGGTTGTGTATGTGTGTCTGGTGGGGTTATTGGAGATTTTTGGTTGACTATACATGTGTAGTTATATACATATGTTTGGTGGGATATATGGAGGTATCATGATGATTATACTCATGTTGTGGGGTACTTAGGTGGATTTAGAGTTGCATGGATGATGACGGTGTTCGTATCATGATTATATATATATCATGTTTATCATTCATTGCATTGCTGACGACTATTGTCTTCGTTGTGGTGGAGAGAGTCGTCAGTCGTTTATAGCTGTTCTTTCGACCACTGATGAAGAGTAGCAGCTAGGAGTGGAGCTAGTCCTGTCGCGCTTACTCAGCAGCTCAGTATTCTGTCAGCCTCGACCACTCTGGAGTAGTGAGTCTTGAGGGTACAGTAGTCAGAGGCCTAGAGATGTGAGTGGTCAGGGACCCTTAGCTATGTAGTTATATAACTACTTAGCTGACCGTCCGCTTCGGCCGCCTATTGCGGTGCATGTACTAGAGGCTAGTACGGTTTGTCACGGACCCAAGCCTCTCGGCCATACAGTGGTCGTGGTGTCTAGAGAGGTGGCAGGGGTGACCATGGAGCATGCATGCACATTTGCATTTGATGCGTGGTGCATCGTTGGAGATATATTTGCATACATGCCTAGTAGATACTAGTTGCATGTGTTTGTGGTATGTTGCATTTGTTTGCGATATGATTGTTGCATATGGTTGTCATGCTGCATACATGTCATTTATTTTACATGTATTTGCAATCGTATTTATATTGCACAGGTGTCACGAGTAGGTCTGTTGCAGATATGGTGAGTTTACTGACCATTGTACCAGGTGTTGATTCCAGATTGGGTATGTATCTATCATTATGTCGGTTGTGGTTTGTACAGTATGTATAACAGGTTAGTAGGTCTGATATGTTCAGATGCATTGATTATGATAGTAGGATCATGTTCTTTGATTCCCTACTGAGACTGTATACCTTTGTTCTCTATGTTTATGTATAGACCATGCACTATCTTTTCTATTACCCGCTGAGTTACCTATACTCACCACCGCATGTATATCTTTATGTTTTCAGGTAGATGGTTGGAGTGTCGCTCGGAGTATCCTGTCTGCCGGGTCCTACGTCACATCCGATGATCGTTTCGCGTTTTGTATATCTTTTATTTGTATTCGATATTTGTTGTATTTGGTGTGTTGTTGTATTTGTTGTTGTGGTTGTTGTATAAAGCCTAGTCGGCTAGCAGTGTGTTGATTGTGTTGTGTGGGATTTCCTTCATTTTTCCGTTGTGTTTTAGTATAACCGTGTGGGCTGTTTTATATATAACTGCGTGGTTGTGATTGTTTCATTCCAGCCGAGTGGGTTGTTATTATAACTGCGTGGTTGTGTATATAAATATTCCAGCCGCATGTGGCTGATGTATTTTGCTTGTATTGATGCTTCAGATTGTCACCGGTACAGGGGAGATGCTGCCGGATTTTTGTCTGGCAGAGACTCCTTTGGGGGAAGTGACATTTAGTGGTATCAGAGTAGGTATACGATACTTGCTATGTGTTCTGGATTTTTGAGATTTATCTGATACCAATTTAGTGTATCAGAGCAGGTTCGATGCCTGTTATTCATGTTTTGGATTTCATGATTCAATTTTTTTTTATGTGACTTTTCGGGTTTTGGAACCAGGCAGTAGCAGGACATCTCCAGGCTATGGGAGGTATGTTTAGATATTATGATCATACATTTCTGTTGGTGTATGTATTGTTACCCATAATAGTTAGTTATGACATGTGTTAGTACTCTCATGTTAGTACCTGCCTATTTGTTTGTAGCATGCATTGCATGTGTTGGGTTAATCACTGATCACGGTTGACCTACAGGAGATCAAAGATTACAGTCTCAGGGGATTCTTCATATCATACTACCAGTTGTGTTAGTTACTGCTACTACTAGTTGGTTGAGATTTAGAGTCACATACCAGTCTCTATTATTATTAGCTGGATAGTGGATGATATCTGTATACATATGTTGACTCAGTTTGTATTACTCTGGTTGGTTAGATCAGTTTAGGATTGATTTACCTAATCGACTTGTGTAGTTGTGGATTGATTTAACTTAGTAGGTTTCGTACTCCTGTTATTTTGATTAGTAGAGTATTGATTGACTCCTGTTGGTTAGGTTTGTATATTACCCTCGTTGACTTGGGTAGTGGTGGATCGATTTTTACCTTAGTTGCTTTTGACGATGATCGATTTACCCTTTTTAGATCAGTGAGTGGATGATCGATTTATTTTGACAGTTCGATCATGGGGGTACCATCATACTCTATTTTAGAGATTCTGATCCTTGTGCTACTCATGCTTGATTAGATATTTTGGGAGACATACTTGAATACATGACTTGTACTGTCATGGGGAAGACTGAGTTAGCCGTATACCATTCTCGGCTTGGTCAGCCTGTAGAGGGTTGTCGTATCCTATTCCATGGGGACTTTGACCATGAATTGTTTGTACCTGATAGGATGACTTAGAAGGTACATTCGGATAGGATACCTCTGTTGAAGTGGGAAAAGTGTAAGGCTGCATGCTTAACACTTATGAGATACAACCGTTACTAGGATGTATGATTTGGAGAGAGAGTAGTTCTCTACTTCTTCGTTAGCATGATGGATTATAAGGCGATGATGAGTCGACTCGCCTAACGTTGTTCCATGGGAGATCCTGACTCATGGAACTATTGGATATGATTAGATATCCATGATGTACTTAGTGATATATACCCTGCAATGGTGCGGAGGAAGTGGTGTTAGTTGAGTAATACCTAGGAGGTCCGATCGTAACTAAGTATAGTTTCAGATGATGATCTTCGAGGGGTAGAGCGTCCATTGACGGATATTTTGATCAGCTATTTAGTTGTAGCGTTCCTCTATCTTTGTGTTCATTGCTCGATGCTAGAGGTTGCTGAACCTCAGGTGGAGCAATCACAGTATGATGGGGTACAAGACAATGGTTAGATGACTCAGCTAACATTGTCTCTATCAGGTGGCTCAAGACCCTGACCACGTGATCATTTTACCAGATATTGTAGTTTATATCTCAGATTAGAGGGTTTTGACCTTTTATCGATATTTGTCGAGGGGCATATATGGGATGATTATGAGAGTTGTAGAGATATCTCCTTGATGGATAAACTCTTAGTCAATAGGTTGCGTGACCCTTTGACTTTGGCTTGACATTTCTTTACTGTGGATATTTGATTATCTAAGAGGATGAGATGATGAGATTTGGCAGACTTTTTAGGATACATTTAGTTTGTTGGCAGTAGGTGTTAAGGGTTGAATGCTTTCATTTTTCTCTATCATTGTTTAGGGGACTATCTGGTATGATTGATTGATGTTGAGGATGATTGGAGTTTGGTGGATATGGTGAGATCAGGTGTGATGATATGTTATCTTTTGATCATCTATTAGTAGATATTTGATTTGATGATCTATTGTTTAGTATTTGATGCTGATAGAGACATGAGGAGTAGCACTTGTGTGATATGTATGGATTTGTTGATTTGTAGTGTGTGATCAGATCACAGATTTGTTGGGGATCTTACGGTTGGGTGTGCTTATTGTATGGATAATATGAGTCTTTGGTGTTACCATTTAGGCATACCGTGCCCTAGATGTTTTCATGGACTCGATGTATTTGATATTATTAGGGTGTTTAGATCATTGTTCATTGTCTCCATTGATGATGTTGTGATCTATTTTCGATTCGAGGTGGATCACATACACTAGCTTCGCATAGTTCTAGAGATGTTTCGACGGGAACATCTATATGTGAAGTTCAGTGGTGCGTATTTTGATTGTCTTGTGTGAGATTTTTGGGACACATTGTCTCTGGTAGAGGATATTAGTGGATTCACAGGAGTTAGGCGGTTACTAGTTGGGAGTGACCATAGTCTATATTGGAGACTCACTATTCCTTTGGTCTGGCTAGATATTACCGGAGATTGATGGAGGATTTTTCCAGTATTGTTATGTCGTTGACTGGACTGTCTAGGATGGGTATGGAATTTTCTTGGATAGATGCGTACGAGATCAGTTTTAGAAGTTGAAACGAAAAGTTGTTAACCGAATTATCCTAGTTGTGCTTTCTACTGTAGACAGATTTGAACTCTACACATATGTATCGTACCTAGGGTTTGGTGCAGTTCTGATGTAGCATGGGCGGAGTAGTCTTCTTGTGCTCGTAGTTAAAATTCTCGTGTAATGAGAATTAGATTCTTTGATTTCTATGGGAGATCATGTGTGTTCCCGAGTCACTTCTTATCCGAGAGGAGTTACTGTAGGAAACACATTGATCCGGATTTGCAATACATTTGGGTGACACCCGATGTATAGAGATTTGAAGTATTCTTATTGGTAGAAAGATGTGAAGGAAGACATTGCGGATTTTGTAGCTTGATGTCTAGTGTGTCAGCACGTGGAGGCTGAATATTAGAGACTAGCAGGATTGTCTCTGTTGATTCAAGTACTAGAGTGGAGTTGGGAGCATGTTTGATGGATTTTGTTGTAGGATTACCCAAGACATGGAGAGGATATGATGGTTTGAGTAATCATTATTGGATGACAACTTGGCTCCCTAGCTGTCGATTTGTAAGGCGGATTCTTTTGGATTGAGTAGCAGAATTATACTCTAGAGAGATTATCGGACCTCATGGTATATCTCTGAGTGTTATATTGGATGGAGATCCGCGATTTCACATTATGGTTCTGACCGAGATTACAACAGACTTTGGGTTTGGAACTTTGTTTTAGCATAAATTTTCACCCTCAGACTAGTTGATAGTTTAAGCGCCCTATATAGATGTTGGAGGATCTGTTGATAATGGATTATGGATTTTAGATGTAGTTGATTTATCCACAATGGGTTTGATAATAGTGTGGAAGTAGCGGAAGCAGGGTGAGCTCATAACCCACACAGTCATCGCCATTCATTTGGATGGGTGGTATATGAGGATGTTGCTTGGTTGTTACCCTTGGATAAGGATTCCTGAGTTGACCAGTAAATTTAGGGACCAAAATTTTATTAGCGGGGGAGAATGTAAGATATTGCAAAATTAAATAATAAATATTATTGGACGAAAAATCTTATTGGATTTTTCCAGAATTTTTAGAAATTTTCTGAGAATTTTTCGGAGCTCGTACGGAGGGTTTTGAGGGGATCGAACAATGGGCGCGGATAAAGCCTGTTTGGAATACCCAATAAAAGTGGGATTTGATTGAGGAATTAACTTAGGTTTTAATTACCTAAACCTAAGTTTATAATCCCTAATTTCCGAGTCATTCTCCTCAACCCCGAGCATTTCTCCTCTTCTCCCTCACGCACTGCCCTCTCCGGCGATTTCTCTCCCGGCGATGTTGAGCCACCGCATAGTGGGCATTCCGATCGCATCGACACATCTCAGCCCAACGTCGGTCGAGTCTCCTTTCTTCCTCTCCCTCTCCCTCTCGATTTCCCTTTCCTCTCTCGTGCGAACGCCTGACGCAGACGATGTGCGTTCTCCACCGCGATCGCAGCCTCGCCGAGTCGCCTGAGGAAGAGCCGCTGGATATCGAAGGGTACCCGGCTATCTCCGGCTGAGAAGGTGTTCTGGTGGTTGTCTTCTACGGGCAATCGTTAGTGATCCAGAGGCTAGGGCATGCAGGGTGCTTGACTTGCATCATCTTCGATTGATCGAATTCCTTTGTTCTTCCTCTTGGATCTGCCCAGAGGGAGGCGACTCGTGCCATCACACATTGGGATAGATCGGATGACACCGGCTGTAGGTGATGATTGAGGTAAGCATCAACGGGAAAGATTTTGTGGATTCAAAGATTTTGGTTTATAGGGTTCCAATGTGATGTTTCCCTTGTTTTTAGATTAAGGGAAGGCATAGGAACCACTCGATGGATTTCCTTTGACCGATCACTGTCCTTTGCATTCTTACGGCTGAGTAGGGTTTCGAATGCAGAGATGGAGGGCTATTGAGGTGAGTGTTGTCCTGTTGTGTTAGGGTTTCAGTAATTCATTGTTGTACAATTGATTCTAGATAGATTTTGGAAGGATTGATGTATGGATGCTTCTTTGGGTAGCTGTCAGCGGGGATTCTTGTTGGCTGTGAGCCCTTGATTATGGTCATACCTCAAGGTAAGTGTTCTACGGTGAGGTTATGTGTACGGTGGGGTATCCGGTTGGTGGACCGCAGCTTGATCAGGGCAAAGAGGTAGACACCTGCAGTGTCTCCTTTCCGGCAGCCACCTTCTCCAGTAGTGGAACATCAGTTGGAGGCATTTGGGTTGAAGCAAACTTCCTCCTTGCTCTGGTTACGAATTCTGGCAGTAGGCACATCTTCACCTTGATCCAATTTGGGTAAGTGGTTGGAAGTTAGATGTGATTAGGTGTATGATTTAATTAATAAGGTTGGGCTAATGCATGAGATAAATTATTAACTATGATGGTTCATGTGTTAGGACTTTTGTTTGCGGACAACGGCTCTACCTAGCTTTGACCACCAACTCTGACAACAAGATCTTTAGTCGTGAGTTAGCACAGGAGCAACCGGATCAAGGTAAGCTAAGTATGGAGTTTGGGTTGCATTTATGTGATAGATGGGTGAATAAGGATTTATATCATATTATGTTGGCAATAATGAGATATTATTGGTGATTGGATTTGATTAGCGTATATTGATTGTAGAAGATGACCATGATTAACTTGATTAACTCATGAGTAGAATTGAAGTGAAGGGTGGTGGGTTTAGTTAAACCTAATTGGATTAAGGAATTAGGTTAATTATTTTGATTAGGGTTTCCCTAATTAGATTAGGGGGTTTATTTAGCTATTTGCTACCTATGTAATTAGCTAAGTATATTATGTGATCACAGGATTTTGTTTCGAGGCGAGTGTCTCGACGGGGGATTGGTTTATCTGACACGGTCGACAGATAAAGGCGGGTATTTCTTCCTTGGCTCTATGTAGATTTTTATTGAGCATAGTGCATCGTTATTATGTGATGGTTTAAGCTGCTTTACCTTATATCGTGTTCGTTTGTTACTTTCCTGCTTGATGCTTATGCTTGATCTTTGAGGTTTTCTACTTATATCATATGCAGTCTCTACTTTTGATATCTACTCTGCTATGTTCACACGTGTAGAGTATGTATTGTAGGGATTGTCGGGTTGTTTGTATTATCATGCTGATTATGCATATGACAGGGATTGTACGTAGGATGGTATGTGTTATAGGAGTCATCATGTTGACCTTACATTTACATGTTGTATGTATGCATGTATTTGTTATGTACTTTTGGGAGGAGTTGTGTTGATCGTATGTCTGTGGTTTATACACGTGTCTGATGTGTTTTTACTGGAGGATACATGTTGATTGTAGACGTGGGGTTGTGTATGTGTGTCTGTTGAGGTTATTGGAGATTTTTGGTTGACTATACATGTGTAGTTATATACATATGTTTGGTGGGATATATGGAGGTATCATGATGATTATACTCATGTTGTGGGGTACTTAGGTGGATTTAGAGTTACATGGATGATGACGGTGTTTGTATCATGATTTATATATATATCATGTTCATCATTCATTGCATTGCTGACGACTATTGTCTTCATTGTGGTGGAGAGAGTCGTCAGTCGTTTATAGCAGTCCTTTCGACCACTGATAGAGAGTGGTAGCTAGGAGTGGAGCTAGTCCTGTCGCGCTTACTCAGCCGCTCAGTGTTCTGTCAGCCTCGACCACTCTAGAGTAGTGAGTCTTGAGGGTACAGTAGTCAGAGGGCTAGAGATGTGAGTGGTCAGGGACCCTTAGCTATGTAGTTATATAACTACTTAGCTGACCGTCCGCTTCGGCCGCCTATAGTGGTGCATGTACTAGAGGCTAGTACGGTTTGTCACGGACCCAAGCCTCTCGGCCATACAGTGGTCGTGGTGTCTAGAGAGGTGGCGGGGGTGACCATGGAGCATGCATGCACATTTGCATTTGATGCGTGGTGCATCGTTGGAGATATATTTGCATACATGCCTAGTAGATACTAGTTGCATGTGTTTGTGGTATGTTGCATTTGTTTGCGATATGATTGTTACATATGGTTGTCATGCTGCATACATGTCATTTATTTTACATGTATTTGCAATCGTATTTATATTGAACAGGTGTCACGAGTAGGTCTGTTGCAGATATGGTGAGTTTACTGACCATTGTACCAGGTGTTGATTCCAGATTGGGTATGTATCTATCATTATGTCGGTTGTGGTTTGTACAGTATGTATAACAGGTTAGTAGGTCTGATATGTTCAGATGCATTGATTATGATAGTAGGATCATGTTCTTTGATTCCCTACTGAGACTGTATACCTTTAATCTCTATGTTTATGTATAGACCATGCACTATCTTTTCTATTACCTGCTGAGTTACCTATACTCACCACTGCATGTATATCTTTATGTTTTCAGGTAGATGGTTGGAGTGTCACTCGGAGTATCCTGTCTGCCGGGTCCTACGTCACATCCGATGATCGTTTCAGGTTTTTGTATATCTTTTATTTTTATTCGATATTTGTTGTATTTGGTGTGTTGTTGTATTTGTTGTTGTGGTTGTTGTATAAAGCCTAGCCGGCTAGCAGTGTGTTGATTGTGTTGTGTGGGCTTTCCTTCATTTTTCCGTTGTGTTTTAGTACAATCGTGTGGGCTGTTTTATATATAACTGCGTGGTTGTGATTGTTTCATTCCAGCCGAGTGGGTTGTTATTATAACTGCGTGGTTGTGTATATAAATATTCCAGCCGCATGTGGCTGATGTATTTTGCTTGTATTGATGCTTCAGATTGTCACCGGTACAGGGGAGATGCTGCCGGATTTTTGTCTGGCAGAGACTCCTTTGGGGGCGTGACAGCACCAATCTTATGTGGTAGAGTGTAACCGGTGTCCTTAGCCCGAGACCTCACCAAATCTATGTGGCCGTGTGTGACTGGTGTCCTTAGCCCGGGAACTCACCAATCTTATGTGGTAGAGTGTGGCCGGTGTCCTTAGCCCGGGAGCTTACCAAAATTCCATGAGGTGGAGTGTGACCGGTGTCCTTAGCCCGGGAGCTCACCAAACTATGTAGTTGAGTGTGACCGATGCCCTTAGCCCGGGAGCTCACTAACTCTATGTGATTATGTTTATCTTCATACTTAGCTTATGTACACGATGATGCTTATGATTATGCCCATCCTTAGTATATACGTTTATGCCATGCACGTATGCTTATGCCTATGTTTATATACATACTCATGAGTATGCCTATCTCATGCTTAGTTATTTAAATGCTTATGCTTATATTTCTGTTCATCTATAGTATGTACGTTATGGCAACAAGAGTGCTTATGCCTATGTTTATATACATGCTCATGAGTATGTCTATCTCAAGCTTAGTTATTTAAATGCTTATGCTTATATTTCTATTCATCTATTGTATGTGCGTTTATGCCAGCTAGTATGCTTATGCCTATGTTTATATACATGCTCATGATTATATCTATTTCATGCTTATGCTTATGCTTCTGTTCATCCATAGTATGTATGTTTATGCTAGCTAGTATGCTTATGCCTATGTTTGTATACATGCTCCCGGTTGTGTCTATTTTATACTTAGCTTACATACATGCTTAGGCTTATATTTATGCTTGTATGCCTAAGTAGACGTCTACGCTCATGTCCATGATGTGCCAGTAAGTAAGACCTAAGTTACCTTTGATGTGGTTTCCCATGGTACACTAGATTATAGACACTAACTAATGCATAACATTGTTTTGAACATGCTGAGTCTCTCGACTCACAGTTTATATCTCTTTTTTTCATACAATGAGATGAATGGAATAGGAGGCATTGACTAGTGAGCCAACTCAGAACAAGGGCAGTACAACCCGAAAGCCTTCTAGATTAATTCCCCATGTAGTTATGTTTTCTTTCGAATCGTCTATATAATTTTATTTGAAGTAAGGAACCATTATGGAAGTATGAGAAGTGACGCTGCAGGTTATGCATTATATATATGTTTTAAAAAAAAAAACTTGGGCCGTTACAAAATTAGTGTTTTTCTCTTTAGAATAAATCTACACGTTCTTCTCCTCATAGAGGGGTATTTATACATCTCTACATGACTTAGGGAGTAAGTCATCTCCCAAAACCAATAGGTTGAACCAACCTGATCCATTACCATTAAGAGTAAGTTTGATTCAAAACCAAACCATCTTGGTTTATAAATAAACCAACCCCTTTTGATTTATTATTAAACCAAGTTGTTTCATAATTAAACCAAACCCTTTTTGGTTTATTATCAAACCATAATGAATTCATACCTCCTTCAAAAGGCATGGCTCATTTGCGCTTCCATTCTGATAATCTCTATCCATATTTGCCCTTCATCTGGTCCAATCAAACTCAATCTCTCTCAATCTAAGAATCCAATTCTCAAACTCATTTTAAGTCTCTAAGATAAACTCGTAGTGCATGTGACCTTATATGTTCTCGGTTATGTTGGTCATCCATAATTAACCATTAATTATGGTTCAATTATGAGTGGCACCTAGTAGCACATCATGATCCTCAATTGATCGAAAAATCAAAGGATTGATTCTAGAACCACTTTTGAACCTTTCAGCAGCCAGAGTGAGTCGTGCCTCGTTCCTTTCACTCGTCTTATACTCACTTGGTTCAAGACATGATCTATATGTCAGTCCCCACTAGGTTGACTATATCACACTTACCCTAAGTAATACTTCCTCATCCTGTTGATTCAAATTACACATAATGTGTCCAAGAGTCTTGTTCTCTTGACGTGTGATGCTTTGGCCAAAGAAGTTGAGTAACAATCTTGACAAGTGGTCATAGGGTATATGTCTCCTTGCAAGGAGCGGTGAATCCTCTGTGGGCTATCCAAACACCTTCGGGTACTTCGACTTATACCTAATCATTTTGGGTACACATCTCCAAGGAGATTCTTTGCTTAAGATATAAAGTATAAGCTTCCATGATCAAAAGGTGACTTGAATACCTTAAGTCAAAGGAAACATGCACTCGAGCTATAGTAAGGAATTCACAGACATATCCATGTATTTAGAGAATTATATGAAATCTTACAGCAGGTTATTCCAATGAACTTGTTACCATAACAAGCATTCACATTTAACTCTCGACATTCCAATATCTCCAACTAGTGAAGAACAACTTCTAAGATAACCCAAGGAGTATAACCCGTGCTAGTCTCACAGAATCTATAATATCCAAACTCATCAATTCATTGACTAGGAAATGTTTCAATATATTCATAATTACACATATAATGATGCTCACTAGTTGTGATCTAATCAGAAGTTCTCTCATGTTATGAATGATATTGTGGACTTTTAGTAAATGAGTTTAAGATCCAATCATACACATTGATAATATGCACTCAATTAATAAAACTTTATGTATCCAATAAATAAGTACAAAACATAAGACAATTGCCTTATGGCACCTATCAAATATAACATACTCCCACTCGGCTTAATGTCAATTGCTATGGTATCCAATACCACAGGCCTCTATATAATTCTCAAACTCGTTTTGAGATAGAGGTTTCGTAAAAGGATCTGTTAGCTTCCTTTCGTTGGGAATTTTCTTGATTTGTATTGCATTTCTACTTTGATCTCTCTGATAAAATGATAGCGATGAAACACATATTTAGATCATTGATGAGACCTAGATTCCTAGGCCCGGTCAATCACCACATTGTTATCTTAGTAAACTGGTACTATTTTAGCAATACTCAGAACCTTATCTAAGTTTAGTGATTAACTTCTCGATCTAAACCATTTCCAATGTTGCTTCAAAAATTGCAATATATTCTACCTCGGTGGTAGAATATGCAATGGTTTCTTGCTCGAAACCTTTCCAACTTATTACGCTTGCATTTTAAGGTGAACATGTATACAGACTAGGACTTGGAATCATCCTTGTCTATCTGGAAATTGACATAAGTATATCCACGTATAATCATATCACCATTTTTATATACCAAGTACAAATCCTTAGTACTTAAGGATTGCCTTGACATCCACCCAATGATCCATGCCTCGATCCAATTGATATATTCTCATGATAATTGGAGTGTATGATATACTGGGGCACATACATAACAAAGCATACATGATTGATCCTATAGCTGACGCATATGAGATCTAAATCATGTGAATTCTCTTGTCTTGTGTGTTCGGGCACATAGACTTTGAAAGGTAAATCCCATCTCACATGGAAAGATAACCTTTCTTGGATTCTTCCATGCTAAACTATTTTAGCACTTTATAGATGTATGTAGACTATGAAAGACAAAGCAACCTTTTCAATCTATCTCTATAGATCTTAATCCCATGGATATAGGCTACTTCTCTTATGTCTTTAATGGAGAATATTTTGGGCAATCAAACTTTAACTTATTGTAGAAAAGTCACATCATTTCATATAAGTAATATATCATCAACATATAATATTAGGAATACGACCCTCCCACTAACCTTCTTGTACATCCAAGGTTCGTCAAGATTTTGTAAGAAATCAAACTCACATCCATGTCAATTTTTCCTCTTGAAAACTCATTTGCACCCATTAGGTACTATACTTTCGGTTGGTCCACTAAGTTCCAAACTTAGTTTTTGTACATGGAATCCATTTCTGATTTCATGGTTTTCAAACCATGAGTCCTTTTTTGAACTTTTCAAAACTTCTTTGCCCCTCATCCTCAATGAGTAACTCATCTCTCAATTCACTTATGAGCCTACCTGATAAAAACCACTAACCCATGAGTGGTTGTGTGCGCAGATCTATGTAACTGGCGATGTGCTCAACAATAATGGAGCCGACTATCGCACAGCATGCAATCATGCGAGAAGATGCATGACACTAAGCATGATAATGTTGGTCCCCGTGGGTGTTTTGATGTGATCAACCAAGTTGGTTAGGTCCTGCTTTGTGTTTAATCCCTGTGTCTGAGTGTGCAGGAGCTTAGGAGCACAGGAAATCGAGTGGAAGACGCAGCTAGCAAGAAGGACGGCACGGGAAGGGAGCCGACGGGCTCGGTGCGTCCGAAGGATGAGAGAGCTGCGGAAGAGTACTCCGGTGGACGAGAAGAACGTGCGCGGCGTTCGAGGGACGAGAAGCCGGAAGGAAGGCTGCTCGAGGAAGGCCGGAAATTGGGTTCGGGTGAGCCCTATTTCGGTTGGCCGAAATCACCCAATCGCATGGAGCTACGGAAATCAAAGGAAGGCGAAAGGATGATGGAAATAGAGCTTAAGGCGCCTCAAGCCAGTACTGGAGGCGCCTCCACCTTAGAGGCGCCTCAATCTGCCTTGGAGGCACCTCAAGCTTGAAGGCGCCTTCAGACTTGATGAAGGCGCCTTCAACTGGTCAAATGTGACCGTTTGCGCTGCGGATAAAGTTTTATCCGC
Source organism: Zingiber officinale (assembly GCF_018446385.1). Classification (NCBI taxonomy): domain Eukaryota; kingdom Viridiplantae; phylum Streptophyta; class Magnoliopsida; order Zingiberales; family Zingiberaceae; genus Zingiber; species Zingiber officinale. The sequence continues at coordinate 59,654,972 of NC_055997.1, forward strand.
CCTCTCGATGGAGGCGCCTTGGACCCCTGTTGGAGGCGCCTTGGACCCTCGAGATCAAATTTCCAGAAGCTATTTAAAGGCCCATGGAGCTAAGAAATTAGTATCAACTGAGTATTCAACTCTGTAACAACTTCCTAGCAATAGTTCTGAGCCGTTAGTGTGTAAAAGGCTTCTCCGTCTTCAGCAAAGGAAATCCTCTACTGCGCTTTTCTTACTGCCCTGGATTAACAACCCTCTTGGTTGTAAACAAGTTAAATTCCTGTCTTGTTTCTTTATTGCTTTATTATTTCATTTACTATTGCACTATTTGAGTTGAAAGTACGAGGAGGGTATAGTTTTAATTTTTCAGAAGCAATTCACCCCCTCTTGCCGGCCTCCGCTGCACCTACAATTGGTATCAGAGTCAGACTGCCTCAGAAGGACTAACCGCCGACTGAAGCACCACGATCAAGATGATCGCCGGAGTGAATATTCATCCCTCGAAGTTCGACAGAGACTTTGCGACGTGGAAACGCCGGATAGAGGTATTCTTTAAAACTGACTTTGATATTTTACTAACTATGAAATATGGTTTTGAAGTTCCTAAATACAAAGAAGAGCATCAATGGAGCAAGAAGGAGCAAGCCGAATTTGTCGCCAACGGAAAGACAGAAGTCCACCTGCTTAGCCTGCGGCCACCACAAGAGGTAAGTCGAATCGTAAGCTACGACTCCGCGAAAGACCTCTAGGAAAAATTCCTAGAGCTTTACGAAGGTACCTCGGAAGCTAAGCTAGCGAGGCGCGACATCCTCCGGACCCAATTAACGAACCTCCGGATGAACCAAGGAGAGAAGGTAGCACAACTCCAAGCAAGGATCAAAGAGTTGATCACGCAACTAACCAATCTTGGAGAAGAAGTAACGAACCGGGACTCTATCCGGTAAGAGCTCAACGCCTTCCCCAGAACTCTAGAGTGGGCTTTCTTAGTAGATGCGTACTACATCTCTAAGGACTTCGAGGTAAGTACTTTAGAAAATTTATTTTCTACATTTGAACTTCACGAATCTCGGATTGCAGAGCCCATTAAAGTGGAGAAAGCAAGTCAGAACATTGCCTTGAAGGCAAGAACAAACGATTCTGACTCCGAAGCCTCGATCGACGAATCTGAAGCTGCATTAATGGTAAGATGATTTAATAAGTTTTTTAAATCTAACAAATTTAGATCGCAGAAGCATGAGCGAAAAAGGAGAACGGTTCATTGCTACAACTGCAACGAAGAATGGCACATCAAGGATGACTGCCCGAAATTAAAGAGCAAACAGAAAGAAAAGGAAAGGGTCAAGTACAAGAAGCCAGAATCCTCCAAGCACAAGAACCTAAAGGCCACTTGGTCAGACTCGTCGTCTTCCGAATCAAACATCGAAGCCTTCTCGGGGTTAGCGCTAATGGCTAACCATCAGATAGAAGAAGAGTCAAGCTCAGAGATGAGCATAGATGAAGGGGGAGGAACATCAGAAGAGGAAAGCTGCAGTGAAGGGAGAGCCTCACCAAGTCAGGTAAGTGAGGTACGTAATCTAACCCCGACTCAGTCTTTTCGCTTTATTAAATCTCTTTCTAAAGACTTATTCAAATTAGAAAAAGAAAATACTGAATTGAAAATGAAATTAGCAAAAGCATATCCACTTGAGATGTACGATAATCTAAAATCAGAAACTGATAATCTAAAATTAGAAATTAAGGATTTAAAAACTAATGCATGCTTAAATAGATTTCCAAAATCAAAAATTATAATTTATGGAAAATTGAATTGGTACATTAGAAACCATCAGGGCCAACTTAGAAGAGTGCCCAAGAACTATGTACCCCCTAAATTTTTGAATAACCCTGTAGGAAGGAACCTCTATTGGGTTCCGAAATCTGTGTTAAATTAATTTATTTAATTAAAAGCTTACAGTGAGAAAATTAAACTTTGAGTTTCTTTATGAAAGCTTTGTCTAAGGAAGTGGTTGTTGTTCCAATAACCAAGAAGGTCTAATGCCTCGCCACGACCTGGAAGCCGAAATATCGAAATAAAACTGTTTGATTAACTTTCTGGCAAAAGCATTAAAATTAGAATTAAATAATGCTTTGAAAAGTTTTTAAACATTTTCTTAGAAATTCATTTTTTTTAATGTCTCTTGAAAGTTTTACTTAGAAATTTTTTTTTAATTCTAAAAATCAATTTTTTCGACTTAGAAATTATTTTGAAAAATTCAAACAAATCATTTTAGTTAGAATTCTTTTGTCACTTAGAAATTTTACTTAGAATTTTTTTAAAAAAAATTCGAAAAATTTCATTTTACTTAGAAATTTTTTTTTTGAAATTTCTATTTTTGAAAATTCTATAAATTCAGTTTACTTAGACATTTTTTCATCTTAAATTGAATTTTTCTAACTTAAAAAATTTTGCTAAAATTTTTTTTCTGTTACTCCGTTTTTGCTGTGATCAAAGGGGAAGAGAAAGTACAAGTTTAGAGAAGTACATGTAGGGGGAGAGAATTTTTTAAATTAAAAATATTTTTTCTGGTTAACTCTTAATTTAGTAGTTGCAATTTTATTTATTGCAAACTGATACTTAATATGTTAGTTTAGTAATTTTCTTTTAAAATTACTTTTCTGTCTTTTCTCTAACTTGAACTTGGGTTGATGCACATCAAAAAGGGGGAGATTGTTGGGTCTCGTGGGTGTTTTGATGTGATCAACCAAGTTGGTTAGGTCCTGCTTTGTGTTTAATCCCTATGTCTGAGTGTGCAGGAGCTTAGGAGCGCAGGAAGTCAAGCAGAAGACGCAGCTAGCGAGAAGGACGACACGGGAAGGGAGTCGACGGGCTCGGTGCGTCCGAAGGATGAGAGAGCTGCGGAAGAGTACTCCGGTGGATGAGAAGAACGTGCGCGGTGTTCGAGGGACGAGAAGCCGGAAGGAAGGCTGCTCGAGGAAGGCCAAAAATTAGGTTCGGGTGAGTCCTATTTCGGTTGGCTGAAATCACCCAATCGCATGGAGCTACGGAAGTCAAAGCAAGGCGAAAGGATGCTGGAAATAGAGCTTAAGGCACCTCAAGCCAGTATTGGAGGCGCCTCCACCTTGGAGGCGCCTCAAGCTTGAAGGCGCCTTCAGACTTGATGAAGGTGCCTTCAACTAGTCAAATGTGACCGTTTGCACTGCGGATAAAGTTTTATCCGCCCACTCGATGGAGGCACCTTGGACCCCTGTTGGAGGCGCCTTGAACCCTCGAGATCAGATTTCCAGAGGCTATTTAAAGGCCCCTAGAGCTAGGAAATTAGTATCAACTGAGTATTCAACTCTGTAACAACTTCCTAGCAATAGTTCTGAGCCGTTAGTGTGTAAAAGGCTTCTCCGCCTTCAGTAAAGGAGATCTTCTACTGCGCTTTTCTTACTGCCCTGGATTAACAACCCTCTTGGTTGTAACTAGGTTAAATTCTTGTCTTCTTGTTTCTTTATTGTTTTATTATTTCATTTACTATTGTACTATTTGAGTTGAAAGTACGAGGAGGGTATAGTTTTAATTTTTCAGAAGCAATTCACCCCCCTCTTGCCGGCCTCCGCTGCACCTACAGATAATATCCATATATAAAATGTGTACCCTAGCATCGATGGGTCAAATCCGAAGCTCTAAGGAACACAAGTCAGGTATGGTATAAAAATCTAGGTCCTGAACATAAATAAGGCATCGTATGTCACTACCTCTATAAGCATATATAATCAAGTGGGTACTAACATAAAATGCATAACAGGTAAGCAAAAACTAGTATGTAATAGGTATCAGGTAGTGACCAACCAATGTAGATATGAAACATAATCATTACTACTTCTTAAAAAAACTACTATGCATATCAAATGACATATCAAAATAGATAAGTCAAGGTACTCGCCTCCAATAGAAAGGTCCAATCCGGTCCAAATCCGACGTCGAGATGCTCGTCTCGCGTCAAAGTCCTGTGTCACCAATATATATACATTTTTATTTAGCTACAACCCAAATGAATAGCTAAATAAAATTCTTAAGAATAATTTAGGGAAAACCCCTAAACTATAAACCTCAACCTACCTAAATTAAATCCAACGGTTAATTAGGGTTAGTTACCTAATCCTTAATCAACCCATTAGATTAATAATCCAAACCTAATTCTATTTACACATAAACAACTAATTACAACATCCAATTCAAACCACGATCGACAACATAGATCAATTAGCTACCCTTATCTCACTTCACAGCTGCTATTGATCCACAATCAAGGAGCGCAGCCGTCGAAATTGAGTAACTGCTGGAAACCACCTGCCCAGCTCTATTTTGGTTATCTGCTTTATCAGAGCAACACCCAAACTCCTAAATCCAGGTCTAGGAGGGAAAGCCTACCTCAAGTTTGGTCATCATAAACCCTAGATCGGCAGTGGCAGCAAACAACCAACGGTGATGCGCCTGAGGAAAAGAGGATGTGGCTGTCAGATTGGTTTACTGCCAATGTCTCAAGCTTCCGAAAGTGATCAGAGCAGATACCCCCTTACCCTAGGCGTGCTGGTGGTGGATCGGAACTAGGGCACAGTGCTGGCGTAGGGAAGATCGGGAGTAAGGGGGTCTCGGCCGATGTTGCTTGGTGCGAAGAGATGAACGGATCAGAGGGGCAACTGCCAAACAGAACTTGACAATCGGAAGAGGAGGTTGCTAGGCCAATGATGGATCAACCGGTGTCGGCGCCACGGGGCACGTTCGGGCGACGCTCAGGAGAGGGGAAAATCGGCGTGGCAGCAATGAAAATCTAGGGCACAACGAGATGAGGGCTGGTGTTAGCCCTTCCTTTCGGCGATCGGGCGGTGGCACACAAAGGAAAGTCGGTTTAAGGGAAAAGGAGAGGTGGTGGCTTGGCGTCGCACGAGAGGGGCGGTGGAGAGGAAGGGGATCAGGCTCGGGGAGGAAGAAGGAGAAGAGAAGAGAGGAGAAGAGGATCGGGCACGGCGTGAACGAAAGGAAAAGAAAAAGAAATAGAAAAATAAAATAAAAGGGAAAAGGAAAAGAAAATTAGAACTTTTCCTCGTTCAATGGGGAAGCCAAAACAGGCTTTCTCGAGGCTCAATATTTGATCCCCTTAAACTCGTCATACAAGCTCCGAAAAATTCCCAGAAAATTTCTAAAAATTTCTGAAAATTCCCTTATGGTTATTCACCCTTTTCCGGTATTTTATAGTCATCCACCGACAGATCAACATCGTCCACCTTACGGATAACCGTGGAGTAGAAGTAAGTGATCTCTGAACCATGTTACATAAATGTGTCATTGGGATTGTTATTTCTTGTCATTGTAGAGCTTAGGGTTAGCTTTCTATTCTTGTTAGTTTGTATTTTATATTTCCACTGCATGCTAACAAGTGTAGGAAGCAAAGTGTGAGTGATCGGCTATTCACCCCCCTCTAGCCGGGTATCAAGGTCTCAACATTCTCCACCTCGATCTGATTAAAGCATCTTAATATGCTTTCTAAGTTGGTTTTGTACTTCATTTTTAAATTCTTTGAACTTTTCAAAGGATTCAAACTTGTGTTTCATAAGATACACATAGTCATATCTACTGAAATCATCAGTAAAAGTAATGAAGTATTGATAGTCTCCTCTAGCTGTGATATTCAAAGGACCACAAACATCAGTATCTATCAGTCCTAACAAATCATTAGCTCTTTCACTGTGTCCACTAAAAGGAGTTTTTATCATCTTGCCTAGTAGACAAAATTTTCATACCTCATATGATTCAAAATCAAATGAGTCCAAAGTCCCTCCTTATGGAATTGTGATATGCGATTCTGATTTATGTGACCCAAGCGACAATACCAGAGATATGTTTGATTTGAATCATTAGATTTGAACCATTTTATATTTATATTATAGATTGGATTTTTCAAAGTTTAGAACATAGAATTCATTCAGAAGATATGCACTACAATAGAATATTTCATTTAAATAAACATAACAACATTTGTCTTTTATTTTAAATGAAAAACCATTCTTATCCCAAAAAAAAAAAGAAATAGAGATTGTTGGATCGAGATAGCGCTAGAGGGGGGGTGAATAGCGCTCGTGGCTATTTCGTTCGATTTAAAACTAATCGAGATAACGCAGCGGAAATAATAAAGAGAAAACACAAAAAGACACAAGGTGGTTACTTGGTTCGGAGCCTATGGCGACTCCTACTCCAAGGCCCACAATTGTTGATCGCTTCCGGTGGGAAACAACTATAAGCTCAGAAAAAGTTATTACAAACTAAGTATAATGTAAAAGTAATAAAGAAACATTATACCGACAACAGAATACTGAAAACTAAAGCTCCGGGTTGTCGGGATGTTGTTGTAGCACTTCGGGATCATCTTGTTAGCAGCTTGTAGCAGAGGAATAGCTTAGAATCTGATATCTCTAGCTGCTGGTCGAGACCCTCTTATATAGAGTGTGCAAGGGACCTCCATTAAGCTCCAAGGTGCCTCCAACATGCCGAGTCAGCCGCGTGGATCAGCACTAAAGAATTCACCGCTTATCCAGTCCAAGGCGCCTCCATGCCAGTCCAAGGCGCCTCCAGCTCCGTCCGAGGCGCCTCCAGCACCTCTTCGCAGCCAGCTCACAGTCTGCACCCGAGGCACCTCCAAGCTCCATGGAGGTGCCTCGGACACTGTTCATCCAAGGTGTGATTTACTCCTTTGTTCTTGCAAAATGTGTTAGTCTCAAACACATACCCTGCAAAACAAAGTTAGCACATAATAGCTATGAATAAGATATTGACAGTTTCCGAACTGTCTGAGTCTGACTTCGAATTTCCTACCAAAAACCCTAGGTCGACCCGACGCCTACTGTTCCCTCTTCCGGGGAACGCATCCTCACCTACTCCCCTCAGGAGAGATTACCTGATGCCAGTTCGGTCCTCCAGACCGACTGGACTTTCCGCCTAGGGTTACGACCCCCTAGGACCTAGGGTTACCACCCCCTAAGGTTTTTCTCCACCTAGGGTTACCACCCCCTAGGACCTAAGGTTACCCCCCTTAGGATTTTCCTCCACCTAGGGTTACCACCCCCTAGGACCTAAGGTTGCCACCCCTTAGGGTTTTTCTCCACCTAGGGTTCCCACCCCCTAGGACCTAAGGTTACCCCCCTTAGGATTTTTCCATCCCCTAGGATTACCACCCCCTAGGACCTAAGGTTACCACCCCTTAGGATTTTCACCTGCCTAACCACAGTTAGAACTTTCATAAAACCTTATTTAAGCACGTTAGATAACAAGGAATCCTAACTTTGAATCCCTTTACCATTATCAAAACTTGAGTTTGATCGTCGGATGCTTCCCACACCAACAGAGATAATGTTCTTAGTTAAAGCAGGTGCATAATAGCACTCTTCTAGTTCCAAGATAAGCCCGGTAAGAAAAGATAAGGAATATATTCATATAGTTATAGTAGCAATTCTTGCATCATTGCCTACTCATAGGTCCACTTCGCTATTTGTCAACGATCTACTCTTTCTGAGGCCCTACACATTCGTTCAAATGTGAGATGCCAAGTATCTAATATTCATGAAGAAGAAATAGATAGATTGACTTCTATAACATATATACCCAAGACAGAAGACTCACTTCTCTTCTTTTTTTTCTTCCTCTAGGTACAACTTACAGTTCCTCTTCTAATATTCGGTTTCACCACAATGGAAGTAGGTTCCTTCCTTAGCCACCCCACCTTTAGGTTTTAATGCATGAGACTTAGCCTTGCCTTTCACTTGGGTCTTACCCTTACCTTTGAGCTTCCGTTTACCTTTGCCCTTTTGCACCATCAAAATGGTACTAGGCTTTGTCTTCTTAAGATTGAGTTCAACAATTCTCAACATGCTTAACATCTTAGGCAATAGCTTGTCAATTTTATTCATCTTGTAGTTCATGACAAACTGAATGTAGCCTTCTAGCAACGATTGAAGAACAAGGTCAGTAGTCAATTCTTAGCCCAATGGAAATTTCAATCTTTCAAGGTTCTCAATATACCCAATCATTTTAAGTACATGAGTTCCTACGAGACTGTTGGGTTCTTCAGGCCGCGAAAACCGCTTTTCGCATCGCGGAAACCCCGAATCACCCAAAGTCGTAGATCCATGCAAGGAAAATTTACGAAAAACTTACGAGTACGAGTTTACTATCTAGATCTACACTTAGATCTACATGTTTAGAAATTTACCCTTGCAGCGAAGCCCTTCGCGTTCCCGCTCGTCCAAACGGTGCCGGATCTCGAGAGTGTCAAAATAGACACTCCTCTAGAAGTATCCACACGAACTAATTAGGTGGAGAGAAACTAAACAAAGGTGTGCTAGCACCCTTGATCAGCCACGGCAAGAAGAGGAGAGGGAGAGCTTGAGAGGAAGAAGGAAGAAGAAGCACACTTGAATGAAAAATGAAATTCACATTCAAACCAAAGTGGCCGGCCACTCTACATTGTGAAACTCCCAAATTAATTGCATTAATTGCAATTAATATGAAGCCATTAAAGAGAATGGCTTTGTAACTTCCATGAGGTGGCACCCATGATGATGTGGAGTAACATCATTGGTCCACATCAATGCTAACTCACCAATGAGGTGGCATAAAGTCAAGTCTAACTTGACTTTTAATCTTCCTCTCAAGTCAAGTCAAACTTGACCAAATCTCTTCCATGGTTGATCGAATCCAACCATTTGATTCAAGCCAACTTAATATAATGAATCTAATTCATTTAATTAAATTGATTCAATGAGTCAAAATCTAAATTAGACTCATTGAACACATGAATCAACTTGAGTCGAACTCAAGTTAGCCCAATTAGGATTACTCTTAATCCAATTTGATTCATCAAATGAATCTAATCCTCTTGGTTCATCATATGAACCTAATCTCCATCTAATTGTCCTTAGTATGTGACCCTATAGGTTCTTGTAACGTTGGCAATGCCCTAAACCTATTTAGGGGCATAAGTAATGAGCGGTATCTAGCAACACATCATTACTACCCAAGTTACAAGAATGTCGAGATCCGACATAACCTTGTGACTACTAATTGTGACTCCTCACAATATATGACATTGTCCTTCTATCCTAGACATCTAGATTGATCAATATGAGGCATAGACCGTGTCATCCTCTAATCAATCTAAATCTTGAACTCCAAGTAGACTCACTCGATCAAATGAGCTCAACATCTAATGTTGACTCATTTGGGCATGGCCATGCACTTAGTGGTCTCACTCTATCAAGAATACCGATGTCGCTCCCGTCATATGGGATGGATAGATCCCATCTACATCACTCACATCCCTCTACATAATTCGTTATATACCCAGTAATCGCCTTTATAGTCCACCCAGTTACGGGTGACGTTTGACGAAACCAAAGTACATAACTCCTTATGTAGGGATCCATGATGACTTCAGGTCTAAGGACTTATAGTCATACTAATAGCCACATGAGAAAGTATATGACACTCATATAACGATCCATGATACTTTCTCATGGCGGGTCATTCAGTATACATTCTCCAATGTATACCCATGTGTCAGCTTGATATCTCTATATCCATGACTTGTGAGATCAAGTCATCGAGCTGACCTACATGCTAGTCTTATTGCATTAACATTGTCCCTGAATGTTAATACATGACTAGGAATGATTTAGAGTAGTGTTCCCTATATCATCTCACTATCGATTCAACTAATCGATTGATATAGGTATGAACCTTCTACTCAAGGACGCTATTATACTTAGTCTATTTGGTACTAATACAAATAAGTATAATAACCAAACAAATGCCTTTATTAATATACAAGAATATGATACAATGAGTCCATACAATTATCAAATGATTGGCTCTAGGGCTCTAACTAACAATATCCCACTAGCACTAGTGTCAATCAGTATAGGCTCTAAGGCCTAATGACCTAGTGTGGTCATCATGCTTTCTCTGTGCCAAAGCCTTGGTCAAGGGATCTGCGATGTTAGTTTCTGTAGGTACTCTGCAAATCTTCACATCTCCTCTATCGATAATCTCTCGAATGAGATGGAAGCGCCGTAGTATGTGCTTGGTCCGCTGGTGTGAGCGAGGTTCCTTCGCCTGTGCTATAGCTCCATTGTTGTCACAATAGAGCTCAACTGGGTCAGTGATCCTAGGAACCACCCCAAGTTCAGTGATGAACTTGCGGATCCAAACTGCCTCCTTTGCTGCCTCTGATGCAGCAATATACTATTGTAGAATCAGCTACTGTATCCTGCTTCGAACTCTTCCAGCTGACAACACCACCATTAATGCAAAATACGAACCCCGACTGTGATCTATAGTCATCCTGGTCGGTCTGGAAGCTAGCATCACTGTAACCCTTTACAGCTAGCTCATCATTGCCTCCATATATCAAGAAATATTCTTTAGTCCTTCTTAAGTACTTAAGAATATTCTTGACCGCTATCCAGTGACTTTCACCTGGATCTGACTGGTATCTACTCGTCATGCTCAAAGCATACGAGACATCAGGTCGAGTACATAGCATGGCGTACATGATCGATCCTATGGCTGAGGCATAAGGGATTTGATCCATGCGGTCTCTCTCCTCTCTAGAAGAGGGACCTTGAGTCTTCGAAAGACTCACGCCATGTGACATCGGCAGAAATCCCTTCTTGGAGTTCTGCATGGCAAACCGAAGGAGTACCTTGTCAATGTATATACTCTGACTTAGGCCAAGCAATCTCTTAGATCTATCTCTATAGATCTGTATCCCTAGAATGCGGGATGCCTCACCTAAGTCCTTCATTGAGAAGCAACTCCTTAGCCAGGTCTTGACAGACTGAAGCATAGGGATGCCCTTCCCAATGAGTAGTATATCATCCACATACAATATGAGGAAGACAACTATATCCCCTACAACCTTCTTGTAGACACAAGGCTCATCTTCGTTCTTGATGAAACCAAACTATTTGATTGCATCATCGAATCGAAGATTCCAGCTCCGAGAAGCTTGCTTTAGTCCATAAATGGACCTATGCAGCTTGCATATTCTGCTAGTATGCTGTGGATCTACAAAACCCTCAGGTTGTGTCATGTACACATCCTCGAGTAGGTTTCCATTCAGAAATGCGGTTTTGACATCCATCTGCCATATCTCATAGTCATGGTAGACTGCAATAGCAAGCATGATCCGAATGGACTTAAACATCGCTACTGGAGAAAAGGTTTCATCATAGTCAATGTCATGAATCTTCTTGAAACATTTAGCTACCAAGCGACCCTTATAGATAAGTCCATCCATGTCAGTCTTTCTCTTAAAGACCCACTTACACCCAATGGGTTTTACCCCTTCAGGTGGATCAACCAAAGTCCATACATGGTTGGTGTACATGGATTCCATCTCGGATCTCATGGCCTCTAGCCATTTCTCAGAATCTGGTCTCATCACAGCTCCTGATAGGTGGTAGGCTCATCCTCTATGAGCATAACGTCATCATGGTCAGACAAGAGAAATGAGTATCTCTCAGGCTGACGACGTACCCTATCAGACCTGCGAAGAGGTATGTCTACTTGAACCGGTTGTTGTTCCTCAACTCCTTGTGGAACAACATCATCCACAACACTTTGTGGTTCCAGTTCAATTTCCATCGAGGCATCAGTGTTATTGTTCGCATCTTGAACTTTTTCAAGATCGAACGTGCTCCCACTAGTCTTTCTAGAAACAAAGTCCCTTTCTAGAAAGACCCCAGTCTTTGCCACAACTACCTTGTGCTGACTGGGAATGCAGAAGTAATATCCCTTAGTTTCCTTGGGATATCCAATGAAATAGCACTTGTCGGATTTGGGTCCTAATTTGTCTGAGACTTGACGTCGTACGTAAGTCTCACAACCCCAAATCCTCATGAAAGACACCTGGGCATCTCTCCTAGTCCATATCCTATATGGTGTCTTTATCACGACCTTTGATGGAACTCAGTTGAGTATGAAAGCTGCCGTGTCTAGAGCATATCCCCATAGATATGTCGGGAGATCTGTGTAACTTATCATAGATCGTACCATATCTAATAAGGTACGATTCCTCCGTTCGGATACACCATTCCACTGTAGTATTCCAGGAGGAGTGAGTTGGGATAGAATCCCACACTCAGCTAGATAGTCACGGAACTCATGGCTAAGGTATTCTCCACCTCGATCAGATCGAAGTATCTTAATACTCTTGCCAAGCTGGTTCTGTACTTCATTCTTGAATTCTTTGAACTTTTCAAAGGATTCAGATTTATGTGTCATCAAATACACATAACCATATCTACTGAAATCATCAGTAAATGTGAAGAAGTACCTATAACCGCTTCTAGCCGCAACATTGAAAGGGCCACATACATCACTATGTATGAGTCCTAACAAATCAGTTGCTCTCTCGCTGTGCCCACTAAAGGGAGTCTTGGTCATCTTGCCTCGTAGGCATGACTCGCATATCTCATATGATTCAAAATCAAATGAGTCCAACAAACCATCCTTATGGAGTTGGGATAAGCGCTTGTCATTTATATGACCTAAGCAACAGTGCCAAAGGTAGGTTTGGTTCAGGTCATTAGATTTGAACCTCTTGGTATTTACGTTATAGATAGGGCTTTCAAGGTCTAGAATATAGAGTCCGTTTATCAGAGGTGCACTACAATAGAACATATCGTTTAAAAAGACGGAACAACATTTGTTCTTTATTGTAAACGAGAAACCTTTCTTGTCTAAACAAGAAACTGATACAATGTTCTTAGTCAAAGCAGGCACATAACAACATTCATCTAATTCTAATACAAGCCTAGAGGGCAGAGATAGAAAATAAGTCCCTACAGCAACAGCAGCAACCCGTGCTCCATTGCCTACTCGTAGGTCCACCTCGCCCTTTGTCAATGCCCTGCTATTTCTCAGCGCCTGCACATCAGTACAAATGTGAGAAGCACATCCAGTATCTAATACCCATGATGTAGAAATAGATAGATTGACTTCTATAACATATATACCTGAAGTGGAAGTCTCACTTCGCTTCTTCTTAAGATCCTCCAAGTATACCTTACAGTTCCTCTTCCAGTGCCCGGTCTGACCGCAGTGGAAGCAGGTAGCATTCTTGGCGACCCCTCCTTTTGGCTTCAGTGCCTTGCCTTTGCCCTTGGCTTGGGACTTTCCTTTGCCTTTGGGCTTGCCTTTGCCCTTATGCTTCTGGACCATCAGAATGGGCTTAACCTTCTTAAGGTTAACCTCAGCAGTTCGTAACATACTAAGGAGCTCGGGCAGTGGCTTGTCAATCTCGTTCATGTTATAGTTCAGAACGAATTGACTATAGCTATCCGGCAAGGATTGCAAGATTAAGTCGATGGCCGACTCTTGGCCAAGTGGGAACCCCAGTCTTTGTAGGTTCTCTATGTACCCAATCATCTTGAGTACATAAGGACCTACGGGAGCCCCGTCTGACATCTTGCACTGAAACAGTGCCTTAGAGATCTCAAATCTCTCATGCCTCGCTTGTCCCTGATATAGTTGGCGAAGATGCTCAACCATATCGTAAGCGCCCATCAACTCGTGTTGCTTCTGAAGCTCAGAGTTCATGGTCGCGAGCATTAGACAGGACACATCTAATGCGTCATCTTGATGCTTCTTGTAAGCATCTTTGTCAGCTCGCGGGGCATTGGCAGGAGGAGCCTCCGGAATGGGCTGCTCCAGAACGTACAGTTTACGTTCCTGGGTGAGAACTATTCTCAAGTTCCTGTACCAGTCCAGGGAATTCGCTCCGTTGAGCTTGTCCTTCTCAAGGACAGATCGTAGGGAGAAGGAATTCGTGTTCGACATCATGGTTATCTACAACAGAAAATTTGCAGAAATAAATATCATATTCTTTTAAAATCATTTAATTAGGCCTTTAATTAAATGATGCTCCCACTGAATTCTATAATTCTTGTGGGATAAGATCCACATCATACTAACCCTTGAGTTAGCTTTGGCTAATACGCCCAAGGCTTAGTATGATCGGTAGGTAACGATTACCAATTACATCTCTATGCAACTCTTGTTTATAAAATCAATATCCGTATTTATATTAAAACTCGAGTTAGCTTTGACTAATACGCCCGAGAGTTAATATAGATGTGATTTTGACCTATCTTTTCCAACCGTTGGAAGAATGCCTATAGTTGACTCGATCTAACCGAGCAACTAGGAATACTCAATCTAATTGAGTTTGTATTCACCCATGCATTGATAGGCGGGACCAAGATTGTCCCTCCGTACCCTACCAAGATAATATGTATTGCTCTGCTTTGGCAGATTCAACAATACATGTAATCGAGGTAGTGATAGGTATCACGGCACGATTAGGCATTAAAGTTGGTTTGATCGAGATCTAATCTAATCGAAAAAGATGCATCTTGTGCACGACTTAGATCTAATCTAATCGCAAGGGTGCATCATGTGCACGACTTAGATCTAATCTAATCGTAAGGTACTAATTAATTAATTACTTATTAAACATGCATCATAAACATAAGCAATTAACTAATTAATCTATTTGTGATTTAGTCATGGCCCTACTACGATCTTCTTAAGCCAATGAGAAGATCGACTGGTCAACCTAGGGTCAACAGCTTCTCCAAGCTTCTCCCTTTGACCACCTTGTGTTGCTCGTGCCCGCCTCGGAACTCCGTCTCGTGTGGACCCTCCACTGCTCCAATTTGTACATTACAATTTGAAACTCGAGTTACATTCGAGTCTAAATCTAATTTACAACCAGAATATATGAGAAAGGCATGACGCGCAGGTCGCGGAAAAATAAAAACATACAACACGCGCAAACACATAACGGCATGCAGGCCGTATTATGAATTACAACACAATCCAATCATATTGGGTTTTTGGGCCATGACTATCACAAAATTAATATATAATTTAAAATTATATATTTTCATAATTTTCTATAATTTTAAAATTAATTTTTTTTAAAATTTTTACGAGTAAACTTTCCCGGCGGTCCCATTTAGCGGTTTCGGGCGCAATCGCGGAACGGATCCCCTTGCGAGGCCAGGGGCAGCGCCCCTACCCGCGATCTAACCATCGTGAGGGTTCCTTTGCGATCCTACAGCGCCTTAGCCCGCTGTCCCAAAACAATTTGGGACGAAACCTTTGAGAAGAATTTTCCCGGAGGTCCCGATTAGCGATTTCGAGCGCAATCGCGAAGCAAATCCCCTTGCGGGGTTAGGGGGAGTGCCCCTACCCACGATCTAACCATCGTGAGTTGCTCCTAAGCGATCCTACAGCGCCTTCGCTCGCTGTCCCAAACGGATTTGGGTCGAAACATCACCGTTTTGGAAAAATCTTCCCGGTAGTCGAAGCCTACAAGCGTCTAAAACACTTGTGCTTCGATTACTCGAGAAAAATACTCATAAAAACCCAAAAAACATAATTTTATAGAAAATTACATAAACTTTGGTTTTCATAAAACTAAAAATAAACTCGTATTCGCCTTGCACGTGGCTCTGATACCACTGTTGGGTTCTTCAGGCCGCGAAAACCGCTTTTCGCGTCGCGGAAACCACGAATCATCCAAAGCCGTAGATCCGTGCAAGGAAAATTTACGAAAAACTTACGAGTACAAGTTTACTATCTAGATCTACACTTGAACCTACATGTTTAGAAATTTACCCTTGTAGCGAAGCCCTTCGTGTTCCCGCTCGTCCAAACGGTGTCGGATCTCGAGAGTGTCAAAATAGACACTCCTCTAGAAGTATCCACACGAACTAATTAGGTGGAGAGAAACTAAACAAAGGTGTGCTAGCACCCTTGATCAGCCACGGCAAGAAGAGGAGAGGGAGAGCTTGAGAGGAAGAAGGAAGAAGAAGCACACTTGAATGAAAAATGAAATTCACATTCAAACCAAAGTGGCCGGCCACTCTACATTGTGAAACTCCCAAATTAATTGCATTAATTGCAATTAATATGAAGCCATTAAAGAGAATGGCTTTGTAACTTCCATGAGGTGGCACCCATGATGATGTGGAGTAACATCATTGGTCCACATCAATGCCAACTCACCAATGAGGTGGCATAAAGTCAAGTATAACTTGACTTTTAATCTTCCTCTCAAGTCAAGTCAAACTTAACCAAATCTCTTCCATGGTTGATCGAATCCAACCATTTGATTCAAGCCAACTTAATATAATGAATCTAATTCATTTAATTAAATTGATTCAATGAGTCAAAATCTAAATTAGACTCATTGAACACATGAATCAACTTGAGTCGAACTCAAGTTAGCCCAATTAGGATTACTCTTAATCCAATTTGATTCATCAAATGAATCTAATCCTCTTGGTTCATCATATGAACCTAATCTCCATCTAATTTTCCTTAGTGTGTGACCCTATAGGTTCTTGTAACGTTGGCAATGCCCTAAACCCATTTAGGAGCATAAGTAATGAGCGGTATCTAGCAACACATCATTACTACCCAAGTTACAAGAATGTCGAGATCCGACATCACCTTGTGACTACTAATTGTGACTCCTCACAATATATGACATTGTCCTTTTATCCTAGATATCTAGATTGATCAATATGAGGCATAGACCGTGTCATCCTCTAATCAATCTAAATCTTGAACTCCAAGTAGACTCACTCGATCAAATGAGCTCAACATCTAATGTTGACTCATTTGGGCATGGCCATGCACTTAGTGGTCTCACTCTATCAAGAATACCGATGTCGCTCCCGTCATATGGGAGGGATAGATCTCATCTACATCACTCACATCCCTCTACATAATTCGTTATATACCCAGTAATCGCCTTTATAGTCCACCCAGTTACGGGTGACATTTGACGAAACCAAAGTACATAACTCCTTATGTAGGGATCCATGGTGACTTCGGGTCTAAGGACTAATAGTCATACTAATAGCCACATGAGAAAGTATATGACACTCATATAACGATCCATGATACTTTCTCATGGCGGGTCATTCAGTATACATTCTCCAATGTATACCCATGTGTCAGCTTGATATCTCTATATCCATGACTTGTGAGATCAAGTCATCGAGCTGACCTACATGCTAGTCTTATTGCATTAACATTGTCCCTGAATGTTAATACACGACTAGGAATGATTTAGAGTAGTGTTCCCTATATCATCTCACTATCGATTCAACTAATCGATTGATATAGGTATGAACCTTCTACTCAAGGACGCTATTATACTTAGTCTATTTGGCACTAATACAAATAAGTATAATAACCAAACAAATGCCTTTATTAATATACAAGAATATGATACAATGAGTCCATACAATCATCAAATGATTGGCTCTAGGGCTCTAACTAACAGAGACTTCCTTCTTGTATCTTGTATTGAAATAAAGCTTTAGATGTCTCAAATCTCTCATACCTTGCCTGCCCATGATCAGTTGTTTAAGATGTTCAACTATATCATAAACATCCATATTCTCATGTTGCTTCTAGAGCTCAGAATTCATGGTGGCAAGTATAAGGCAGGACACATCCAATGCATTATCTTGATGTTTCTTATAAACATCCTTATCAGCACGAGTGGCAATAGTGGCGGGTGGTTTAGGAATAGGTTGCTCTAGAACATACAATTTTCTTTCTTGTTTGAGAACAATTCTCAAGCTTTTGTACTAGTCTAAGAAATTAGCTCCATTAAGCTTGTCCTTATTAAGGACAGATTGTAGCAGAGAGTATTAGACGTATTTGATGACATGTTGATCTACAATAAGAAATACATAAATAAGTATCATATTTCAATCATTTAATTAGATATTTAATTAAATGATTCTCCCACTGAATTATAAAGTTTGGTAGGAGCAAGTCATGGATGTGGGCAACCTTAGTTTACCCACACTACTAGCTCCAAATCCAAAAGCAATGACATTCAAGTGGGTAAAGATTCATATTATACCTCATCTTGAGTTAGCTTTGTTTAATTTCCCAAGACTCATATAATTTAGATAGGTAACATGTGCCAATTATATCGTATGTAACTCTTGGATAGTTATGTGAACAATGCTATTTGTTCATTTTCCCATCATATGAGACATGCTTCTAAGTTCTCAATCCAATTGAAGTAACTTAATTAAGTTACACCCAAAGTTCAATAGTCGGACATCATAATTATCCTATCATACTCTATCAAGATAAATTGAGTGACTTTGCTTTGGCAAACATGACTACAATTGATCGAGGTAATAGTGAGTACTAAACTTCGGTAGGCATATGAAAAATGACCTAATTATGATAACTAATTAAACATGCATCACATACAAGCATGGCATACATCAACATATATGCATAATAAAAATATCACATGGTTATAGTCTGTATACTATGATCTTCTCAAGCCAATGAGAAGATCGAAAGGACAACTTAGGGAATTGCATCTTTTCCAAGTGTTTCCTTGGTTGTCATGTGTTGTTGGCCTCCTTCTTTCTCAATCATCATCCAGTAAACTAGCACTCCTTTTAATTGTACATTACAAATTAAAAAAACCTCGAGTTATATTCGAGGATAGTCTAATTTTACAATAAGAAATATAAAGGAGATAGACATGACTCGCAGGTCGTATTATGAATTACAACACGCACACACATAATCATCCAATCATATTGGGGTAAGGGGTCATAACCATATACCATGGCATAAATCATTCGTAAAAAATCTATGACATAAAATTTATTATGATTCAAAACAACAATTTATGAGTTGCAACCTTAAATTATTTTATTAACTCATTGAATGAGTTGCTGCTCTTAGTCCATCAAGATGAACTTAAGACCCTTGTAGCCATTGTTCGGAGCCTCGATCCTTACTGTTCTAAATATGAGATGATTTCCACGTTTGGAGCAACCAGCGAGTAGCAATAGGCAACGCCCAATGGCAACATAGGTTGTTGTTCACATTTTTATATGGGTTCACTCCCGACAATAACAGCTATACAATCGTGCAATCATAATAAACACATGTACTACATCTATATCACATATAAAGCAGAATTAAAACTATGTATACATCTTTGTAAGCAGCTCTAATACCATTGTTGGGATCTTTTGTAAAAAATAATAACATACGTAGCAAAAAAATGATCCCTCCAGAGATCCATGTGAATAATATATACATATTTTTCTACTCTATCAAGATAGAATAGTTACCTTTATTGCATGAATGGTACAATCTCAGCAGTAACTTTGATTAGTTGAATCTCAACGCGATCAGAATGTCCGCGTCTTTTCAGTATCCACATAAACATTTTCCATGTTCATCGCATGAACTTAAATTCAGAGAAGAACAACCTTGTTGTGCTAGCAACAAGATGGTGTTTGGCCAAGGGAAGAATAAAAAGATCAAAAGTCTCTTATAAAAATTCTCACTCAAAAGGCCTTTTATATTTTTCAAGGAATACCAAGAGTTTGCCTTTTGGTCTTCTTCCATTAATGATATCAATTAATCTCTATTAATCTTCTTAATGGATTAGATTTTAATATATTGATTAACATTAATCCAATAAGTCATTAACTCAATAAGCCAATAAGTCTAACTCATTAATCCAATGAGTCTAATCTGAATTTATTTGAGTCTAACTCAATGAGTCAAATTCAGATTAGACTTAACCACATAATCTTAGGGTCCATCATATTTTAGTCAAATTAAAATAAACGCATCTTCAAATCAACATGATCTTTATGTGACCCAATAGGCTCTTGTAACGTTGGCAATGTATCTAAAATCATTTTAGATACATAAGAATGAGTGTCATCTAGCAATGCATCATTGCTACCAAAATGATGAGAATGTTAATATCCAACCTAACACTTCTATGTCTATTATCTTATATGACTTGGTCCTTCTATCCTCGATATCTAGATTGATCAATGAGGCATAGACCATGACATCCTCTTATCAATCTTTATGTTTCTTAATCTCTAATTAGACTCAACCAAATGAGCTCAATATCTCATATTAACTTATTTGAACAGGATCATATATTTTAGTTGTCATACTTAATTAAGGGGCCCATAGATATCTCTTTCGTCATATGGAAGGGTTAGATCTCATTTACATCACTCACATCCCTCCACATAACTTATTGCATACCCAGTGATTGACTTTATAGGCCACCTTATTACAGATGGCGTTTGTTGATATCAAAATACATAACTCCTTATGTAAAGAACTATAGTGACTTTAGGTCTAAGGATTATTCATACCAATAATCACTATAAGAATATTTATAACACTCATATAACGATCCATGAAACATTCTCATGGCGGGTCAATTCAGTACATATTCTCTAATATATATCCATGTGTTAACTTAATATCTTATATTCATGACTTACGAAATTAAGTCATCAATTAAACTACATGCTAGTCTCAACGTATTAATATTGTCTTTGTATATTAATACTTGACTAGAAATAGTTAAGAGTAGTGTTATATATATATATATATATATATATATATATATATATATATATATATATATATATACCTCCAACTATCAATTAAACCGTTTGATATGTTGTAGACTAAAACCTACTATCCTAGGATATTATTTTATTTATTCATCTGACACAAATCTGAAGTAAATATAATAACCATTGCCTTTTATTAATGAAATATGATACAATATGTCCTAAGTCAATCAACTCTTACACTAACAGCTGTGGCATTGACCTCCCCTTCGTATAAGGATTGAGTGCATATCGTATTATCAATATCCTTTTCAGGGCTCAAACTCCCCCACTCAGACATAGTCGAGGTCGATATCCAGGTTGCGGTATCAACCTTCCCTTCATAAAAGAGTTCAGGATATATCGTATTGTCAATGTCATTTTTAGGGCTCAAACTCTTCCTATTCAGACATAGTTGAGATCGAGATCTAGGCTGTGATATCAACCTCCCCTTTGTACAAGGATCGAGCGCGTATCATATCACCTATGTCCCTTTCAGGGCCCAAACTCCCTGCCTTGGACATAGTTGAGGTCGAAATCCAGGTTGTGATATCAATCTTCCCTTCATACAAGGGTCAAGTGCATATCATATTACTAATGTCCTTTTCATGCCCAAACTCCCTCGACTCAGACATAGTCGGAGTCAAGATCAACGGCTGAATAGGACAAGACTCAATACAGCCCAATTCGGCGCTCAGCATCCCTCCTAGCTGAGGTGGAGTGCTTATCTTCTCATAGGTTGTTCTCTCGATTCCCTCTCTCAGCGGTAGGATTCATATCTCTCAACTCCCCTTGAGGACATGCCCGAGTGGGGAACTTCCTTAGGCTTAGTCAATGACGAATAAATTTTTCATCAAGACTATAAGTTGCTAAGGCATCATAAGAGAGACAACAAGACTCCCAAAAGATTTTACATTATATTCAAAAGTTAATTACAAGTGGGGGATGCTGTTAGGATCTTCGGATGGCTAGAGAGGGGGGGTGTGAATAGCCTCCTCTTAACGCTTAAGGAACTTCTTCCTACAAATCGTTAGCGCAGCGAAAATATGCAAACAAAAATGTAATACACGAAAAAGAAAGATAAGCACCACTAACACCAGTATGTACGAGGTTCGGGGATAACTTGCCCCTACTCCTCGGCGTGTCCGTAAGGTGGACGATTCCTTGATCTTTCGGTAGATCACACCCCGGATAGATTCCGGCTAAGGATTTCCTCCTTCTCGGTGGAGTAACCTCTCCACAAAGTCTTCAGAGATATGTAAATGAAGCACAAGACTTACAGCAATCAGTGGCTAGAAAGAATGAAGAATACGCTCACAGCCACACGAAGACGACAGCAGAGCGCAAGAAGGAAAACAACAGCTTCTCAGCCAAGAGCTCGAAAAAACCTTTTTACTTGCTTGATCGATTCCTGTTCTTCTATTATCTTCCTTCTTCTTATGCCTCTGTTTTTTCCACTGCGTTCAACCTGTACAGAATCACTGTCAACCTGCACCGAATCGCTGCTGCAAGCTAAGGCGTCGCCAATCACTCTTCCTCCTCATCTGATTCTTTGAACTCACACCAATAGAACTCATGTTCTTCACAGGTGTCTCTGAGCTCGAACCAATAAGCAAGAGTCAAGCTGACTGTCAACTGATCGCAGCCAGATCGCAACCAGTGAACGTTGATGCTCCAATTGCACCACTTGCAGCAAAACACAGTAGAAAGAAACCTTTGTTTTATTCTCCTGATGGAGTTTAATTTGAATTTAAGCATTGGCATGATACCTGTAACCTACAAATTAAAAAGCTCACAGCAGATGGTTAAATCAGACGAATCAGAAGTTGCAGAGAAACAGCAGAAACTACAGACATTATCGTGGATCGGTCAGCAGACCGATCCACAACCTTTCTGACCGATCAGGCCATAGCCTGATCGGTCCAAGAAGGCTTTGATCGGTCTGTGGACCGATCAGGCTATAGGTGGATCGGTCCACAAACCGATCCCCTATCCTTTCTTCGAAATCCATTGCCTCCTGATCGGTCACCAGACCGATCAGTAATTCTCATAGAGAGTTACTGATTGGTTACTGATCGGTCACCAGACTGATCAATAATTCTCACAGAGAGTTACTGATTGGTTACTGATCGGTCTGGTGACCGATCAGATAACCATAGTATCACTGGATCGGTCAACAGACTGATCCAATGCCTATGTAGGTTTAGAGCTTCCCAGCCCTAAACCCTAAAGCCTTCCTGGTCTAGAGAACGAGCTACCGAGCCCTCTCTGATCTAGTCCAGAGAACGAGCTGCTGAGCCCTCTCCGACTCCGTCCGGTCTAGAGAACGAGCTACCAAGCCCTCTCTGACCTAGTCCGGAGAGCGAGCTGCCGAGCCCTCTCCGACTCCGTCCGATCTAGAGAACGAGCTACCAAGCCCTCTCTGACCTAGTCCAGAGAACGAGCTACCGAGCCCTCTCCGACTCCGTCCGGTCCAGAGAACGAGCTACCAAGCCCTCTCTAACCTAGTCCAGAGAACGAGCTACCGAGCCCTCTCCGACTCCGCTTGCAAGTTTCCATACTTGGACTTTTCCCTTCCATCTGATCAACCTTGATCAGTAATCAATCTGAGTTTAATTAATATCTGATACAAACTTAAATCAGTGTCAACATCAAAACAACAGCCATGTCAGACTGTATCAACAATCTCCCCCTTTTTGTTGTTTGACAACACGATTTAAGTTTAGATCAGAAATGCTCATCTTCCATAATTTTAGGGGAATCAAGATCCTCCCCCTAAGACGGATACAACATTATGTAAGGAAGTCAATAATCCTCTAGGTTATCCTCTCCCCTAAAATCAAAACTTCATTCATCTCTAAACTTAGTTATCTTCTCCCCCTTTGTCAAACACCGAAAAGGTGTAAATTAGGTAATAGGACTTAAAGGACTCCCCCTTAACCCATACTGTCTCTTTCTTAATCCACATAGAATTCTTTCTAAGTGTACAATCAAGATATGGCATATGAAAAGTATATAAATAGCCAATAAGAACTGAAACATGAAGAGAAGCAAGTAATAGAAAAACGAGTAGCATAAATATATGAAAACAGCTAATATCCAAGTCAGACACATGTATCTATCAAACAGTATCCGAAACATAGACAATCAAAATGACCAACATAAAACAAAGTGTATCAATCAACATCCTCAATATGAGGAGCATCATCATCATCAGCTGGAGGAATGAGTCCCTGAGGCGGCAAGCTGCTGCTCGAGGGTGGATAGCACGAGAAATACTGCAGAGGTGGGTAGCTAGCCATCCATCCCAGAAGCACCTGCTGCGTCGCCAACTGCTGACTGCGTAGATCATCGTAACGCTGGTCAATCCGAACGCGCAGCCCATGGAGCTCAGCAGCCAGCAGCTCATCGTGCTGATTGATGCGGCTCTCCAGCTCAGTGATCTGCCAGCGCAGATCAGGATCTGCCTCTCCATATTCAGCAGCAGCAGGAGGAGGAGCAGCATCAACCTGTCGTGGAGGTGCTCGTGGTAACTCACCCAGTGCTCTCCCATCCTTCCAACGAACCTCCCCAAATTGTCCTATGATGCCAGACTTGGAAAATGCACATTTTCCAAGTCTGCAGTCCTGCCTCACCATCTTGACTATCCTTCCCTTGGAGACATCAATATGTAGGGTCTCGAGCCAATCCGTAATTATATGCCCATAAGGCATATAAACGGTGAAGCTGTTAGGCTCACTATAGGAGATGATAGACGAATAAATGCTCAACATGATGTCAAAATCAAGACGCCGACGCAATCCATAAAGCATCAAGCAGTGATATGGTCGGATCTCTGACAAGGGTTTAGATGTGATTGGTAGAAGGCAATTTGTGACAACCTTAAAGAGAATGTAATTTGGGGCAGATAATCTCAGGGCTGCAAAGGTAGGAAAATCAACATCTAACTCATCTTGTCCACCCGGTCTTGGATGGCCGAAGAAATACTCATAAATGGAGTCAGATGAGACATCAAAAGGAGAAGGTAAGGGGTCTGGTAAATCAAGGTATATGGAAAAGACATTTCCTGAACACCTCCGGCAAGCTAGATAATCAAAGAAGGTCGAGAAATTGAAATCAATAGTCTGCTTAGAAACTCTAGTTTTATAATTAACATCATTAGTTTGATGAAGATTATTATAAAACTCAGATACTAAATCGTAATTGATGTCCCGTTCTAAATAGACTAGAGAATCAAGTTTGTAATAGGCAAGTATTTCCGACACAGATGGACAAAATCCATCCATGAATTTTTTATCCACAAACCTACACGGAAGCAGTTTGAAGGTTCTTTGTTGAAAGGCTTGTTCAAAGTGATGGTTTGGAAATCTTCCAGAAACAGATGGTTGAGGTCGGGAGGGAGCCTTAGGTTTAGATTTCTCAGTTGATGACTTAGAAGGTCCCTCACCAACTTGTTTCTTTCTAAAAGTTAAAAATGGGACACGGACGGGGGTAAGTAGGTGAGCACGAAAGTCACCAACAATCGAGAACCAAGCCAAATTACACAAATCTGGAGAGAAATGAAAATGAAGTGCCAAAATGAGTAGAGCTTGGGGAGAATGAAGTTACCTTGGTGCCATCTATGTATCTTTCGAAGAACGGAGAGAAGAGTTGAGTCGTAGGAGGGTGTCGGCTAGGGCTTCGGCGTGTAATGGGAAGAGAAGGGATCGGGAAGAGTTAAGAGGGATGGGTGATCATGATCGGACAGTCATCCGATCATAAGAGATCCTGACCGATCAGGGAACCTCTTGATCGGTCAGGGAATACCCTGATTGGTCAGCGGATCGATCAGGGAACCTCCTGATCGGTCCCTGGACCGATCAGGAAGCCTCCTTGTGTGCCAGAATAACCTGATCGGTCTCTGGACTGATCAATAAACAAACAGAGAGTTCTGGATCGGTCGATAGACCGATCCAGCCTCTCCTGATCGGGCTGTGGACCGATCAGTGTCTGACAAATTAAAATTTCAGTAACTGAATTTCGTAGAAATTTTCTATCGAAAATTCTGAAGATTCAGAACTGAAAAAGTTCAGAAACTTCCAAATTCAGAACCTAGAATCTGAAGAATCTACAAACATAAATATTTCCGAAAGATGAGCTCTTACGGTCTGAAATTGTTCAGAATTGGAAAGTTCCAAACATTTAAAAACTCAGACCAACTCTAAACGCATAGAGTTCAGACGTTTTGAACCTTAAGGTTTCAAAACCAGAGAAACTTCTGAAACTATGATGTATAGTGAACCAAGGTATTAATCAAAACTCATGCTTTTTATTACCTGGTTCAAAACACATCCTTGCTATGATCAGTTTCAAGTTTGTCAAAATATATCCAAATTGCTATCATTACCTCAATAGCTTGTCTTATTTTCAATCAAAATCATGAAAGGTATCGATCAAAAATATCAATCAACACATTAACCAAAGTTAGATAAATTCTAGGTAAAGGTCCAACCAAGTTTCCTTGGTTGGAATATATGAGTAAGATCTAGGAACCAACTACACATGAATTATGTAATGGTCTTCCCCATACTCAATTTATGTCTCTTCAACCTAATTATTCAAGGGATGCATGATACATTTTGAATAATTTGGCTGATCCTAGCATCTCACCCCATTTCTAGCAAACAAAAATAATTTGTTAAACCTTATAGTTTGTGTGAGATGTCCCCAAGTTGCCCAAATTAATTTCCCAATTTCTCTTCTCGTGCTAATTGTCCTTATTGATCATGATGAAGTCCAAATGACCTATTGAGCCAAACACATCCCCAATTCTCTTCTTAAATGACTAAATTCATTTTCTGGAAGAGGTTTGGTGAAAATATCGGCTAGGTTTGACTTTGACTCAACATATGTGAGCGCAATGTCTCCCCTAGCTACGTGATCTCTAATGAAGTGATGACGCATTTCAATGTGTTTGGTCCTTGAATGATGGACTGGATTTTTCGTTAGGTTTATTGTGCTAATGTTGTCACACAACACTTGCACTCCCTTATACGAAAGCACATAATCTTCTAGGGTGTGGATCATCCACAACAATTGTGATACACTCTCTCCCATGGCAATGTATTCAGCCTCGGTCGTGGAGAGAGCAACACAATATTGCTTCCGACTTGACCAACTAACCAATGATGAATCTAAAAATTGGCAACCTCCACTAGTGCTTTTCCGATCCAATTTGCACCTAGCATAATCAGAGTCGGTATAACCTATCAAATCAAAAGACTCAGTACGAGGGTACCAGAGACCTACTCTAATTGTGCCCTTAAGGTATCTCAGGATTCTCTTAACTGCAATTAAATGAGATTCCTTGGCACAGACTTGATATCTAGCGCACATGCCCATAGCAAAAAGTATGTCCGGTCGACTAGCTGTGAGATATAGAAGACTACCGATCATGCTTCTATATTGCGTTAGATCAACTGGTTTTCCATTCTCATCATTGTCAAGGCGAGTGTTTGTCGCCATTGGAGTGGATACTTCCTTAGAGTCACTCATTTTGAATTTCTTGAGCATCTCTTGAGTGTATTTTGTCTGATGGACATAAATGTCATCTCGAGTTTGTTTGATTTCAAGTCCAAGGAAGAATGTCAATTCTCCCACCAGACTCATCTCAAACTCACTTTCCATGTGAGTGATAAATTCATTCAAATAGCCCTTGTTATTTGAGCCACAAATTATGTCATCGACATACACCTGGGCTACAAATATGTTTTCATCATCTCTACGCAGAAATAGTGTTGGATCTATTTGACCTCTTACAAAGCCCTTCTCTAGTAGGTAAGTTGACAACCTTTCATACCAAGCTCGAGGTTCTTGTTTAAGCCCATAAAGAGCTTTCTTGAGCTTGTACACGTGGTTTAGAGCTTCGGTATTCACAAACCCCGGTGGTTGTTCAACAAAGACCTCTTCTTTAATGAAACTGTTTAAGAAGGCCGATTTAACGTCTATTTGATATAGCTTGAAGCCTCTATGTGCAGCAAAAGCTAGCATTAAACGAATAGACTCTAATCGGGCCACGGGAGCATAAGTCTCATCATAATCGAGGCCTTCGACTTGACTATAGCCCTTGGCTACAAGTCTTGCCTTGTTTCTTACGACTTCTCCCTTTTGGTTTAACTTATTTTTGAAGACCCATTTGGTTCCAATAATGGTGGTCTTCTTAGGTCTAGGAACTAAGTGTTGGGGATCGGTCGGCCGGCTTGAAGGGGGGTTGGATAGACGGCGCCCCCAAATACTCGCTTCTTTCTACAACGTTAGTTTGCGCAGCGGAAATACAAACAAAACAAACAAGCTTAAAGATAAAGGCAAGAAAGAAATGCAAACCAAGCTACACGATCGTTTAACGTGGTTCGGAGATTAGGGCTCCTACTCCACGGCTGTCCGTAAGGTGGACGATCCCGATCCTTCGGTGGATTACTCCCCGGCAAACTCCGGCTAGCTCACGTAGCTCCTTGTGGGTGGAGAAACCTCACCACAACCCTCACAAGAACTCTTTTGACGCTAGGGCACAAGTAGACTACTAATAGAGATTAACCACCTCTATTTCGTCAACTCAAACCAAGCTCCCAAGCTTTGGTTTTATAGGCCACGGGTTGGAAAACCCCGCCTACCAGTCGACTGCTAAAACATGCAGTCGACTGCCCTCTATGGAAATTCGATCGTTACATCCCAACGGCTCGATTCCATACGAACAGAGACATTCTGTTCGCTGCCAGTCGACTGTCCCAGTCGACTGCACCAGTCGACTGCTAAAACATGCAGTCGACTGCTACAGTACTGCTACATTAGCACTACAGTACTGCTACAGTAGCGCTACAGTACTTCTACAGCAAAACCCTAAAAACTAGGATTTTACTCCGAGTACAATCTCTCGTGCACTCGTACCCTCACCCTTATGACTCACTTGATGCTTCCTTTGCAGCTTTGACCTTTTACCTTCAAGCCTACTTCCTTTGGCTCTCGTCCCTCGGATGCATTCAAGCCCGCGGCTCGTCCCCAATGCCATCCTTCGCGTATGCCTCGAAGTCGCTTCCCTCGGCCCTTGTCCTCGCTGCCTTGTCCATGGTCCCTCAGATGCTCCATCCTTCACCGGACAAGCCATCAACCTGAGTCACATGTGTATCCTGCAAACCTGCACAACTCAAATACACATATCAAATACAAGGGTGAACCTAACTTAAACCCTTTGCCCAAACACCAAAACACATGGTCGCACGGACCATTGGGATTGCTCCAACAATCTCCCCCTTTTTGGTGTTTGGCAATACGTTTAAGTTAGGGAAAACAAATAGCAAATAAACATGCTAATACATACAATGGACTTACGATGCCAAGGCTACACACTTGGACTTACTCCACCGAATGGTCTTACGATGCCAAGGCTACACACTTGGACTTACAACACCGAATGGTCTTACGATGCCAAGGCTACACACTTGGACTTACAACACCGAATGGTCTTACGATGCCAAGGCTACACACTTGGACTTACAACGCCGAATGGACTTACGTTGCCAAGGTTACACACTTGGACTTACAACGCCGAATGGTCTTACGATGCCAAGGCTACACACTTGGACTTACAACGCCGAATGGACTTACGTTGCCAAGGTTACACACTTGGCAACCGCCGAATGGTCTTACGATGCCAAGGCTACACACTTGGACTTACAACGCCGAATGGACTTACGTTGCCAAGGTTACACACTTGGAAACCGCCGAATGGTCTTACGATGCCAAGGCTACACACTTGGACTTACAACGCCGAATGGACTTACGTTGCCAAGGTTACACACTTGGCAACCGCCGTAACAATGCATCATGCATTTGAACCTATCCCAAGGCTCTCCCTACACCTACGCTCCCCATGAGCTAAGATTTTTACAACGGGCTTTTTAAGAACCTATCCCAAGGCTCCCCCTACGCAAAGGCACTTTCAGGTTTTCCCAACTAAACCTTACTTCTCCCCCTTTGCCTAACATCCAAAAAGTCCTCCAACAATATCCCAATTGTTGAAAACTTGTCATTCCAATTGACCCTAAACTTGTGTGTTTATCCCCCATGGATTTCATACACTTGTATGAGTTGACTTGGTCAAAATCCAGTGCTGAAAACAATTTCAGACTGGTATCAGTCGACTGCAAGAAGTGTCAGTCGACTGGTCGCTACTGGTTGAGCGAACAGAATGCTTCTGTTTCAAGCCAGTCGACTGCAACTTTTAGCAGTCGACTGGTGCAGTCGACTGCTAAAACTAGCAGTCGACTGGCACAGTTTTTCAGCCTTTTTCAGCATTTCTGACCCAATTTCAGAAATGCACCAATAATTCCACAGACCTCCAAAAATCCCCAAATTTTGTGGAGAGGTCTGTTTTACCCATGTCTACTTGGGAAAAATACATTCAAAAATGTATCTATCACCAATCCCAAGATTGACACAAAACTCAAAACTAGCTAAAAAGTTCAATTGAACCTTGACCTAAAGTCCTAGTTTTAGCTTCCTCTTGATGTATTTGTCCATATTAACCCACAATGCATCCCTAGCATTGGTTTATATGGCATTTATACATCCAAAACCAATTTTCATGCTATATGACCCCAATTGTCATATTTCTTGCATGAAACATAAACTAATTGTGCCAAAACCCTAGGTTTGAGACTCAAGTCCGTCTCCAAACCACTTGGCACATTCCATGGCTTGTCTAGACTCCCAAGTAAAACCCCCTTGAGATCCATTGGCCATGGGTCCCAAATTGACTCTTTGAGCTCCCCCTAGAGCTCTTAACCTTAGTCACCTCCCTAGATGACTCATCCACAATGGCTAGGCCACATCGGTCCACCCCCGGTGAAACTTGGCCTACAAATCTAACTTTCTTAACCTTGGACACTTTGTCCTTGGTTAATTTCTCCTTACCATTAAATGGTTTTCCCTTGCCATTTATTGGCTTCTCCTTGCTATAGTCATATGCAACCCTAGCATAAGACTTTCCCTTAGCTTTGGAGGACTCTCTCTTGCCATGATCATGTGCTACCCTAGCACATGGTCTCCTTTTGACCTTGGAGGGACTAGATTGGTATCCCAAACCCGATCTATCATTATTGGGTCTTTGACTACCCAACACCATATTTAATCCTTTAGATCCAATAGTGAATCTCTTAAGGAATTTCTCCAAATTATCAAACTTTAACTTCAAAGCTTGATTCTCCCTCTCTAGGTTCCTAACCCTAGAGTCAACATGTCCACCATGGACATTCCTAGACCTACCCTTTCTAGGCATGTGTCTCCCCTTCTTGGGATTAATGCCTTGGGTCTCCTTAGGTCTATCATTTCTAAATTTATCATGCATAGATTTCCTAGGGTTATGATCCACATTTACCCTACTCCTATCATGATATCTAAATCCAAAATTTTTCATTGCTACATAATGATAATCATTATTTCTCCTAGCATGCATGGGAAGATAAGAATTTGAATTTGAATTACACTTCAAATTAGGGTATACCTCCCTTACCCTTGAAGCTCCCCCTTGACTTGAGCTCCTCTTCTTCTTCTCCCACTTCTTTAGATGCTCCAACTTCTTGAACTCTCCCTTCCTTGAGCATCTTGTGTGGTAGTGTCCAAGTTCTCCACACGTGAAGCATCTAATGTGCTTCTTCTCCTTCTTCTTCCTACAACTCAAATTAGATTCTAAATGAATTGAATTGATTTTAGGAGATACCTTCTTCTTACTCATTGGACACCTACTCTTGTAGTGTCCCTTCTCATTACATCCGAAGCAAATTATGTTGTTCTTTGACTTCACTTCGATGGAGGTGCTTGCTATGTTTACTTCCAAGACTTCATCTTCTTCACTTGTCTTGGAATCTTCTTCAATTCTTGAGGATGTAGATGATACCTCAACTTCCTTCTCCTCCTCGGATATTGAGCGTGACTCAACTTCCGTTTGCTCCACCTCCTCTTCTTGAGCTACTAAACCCAACTCCTTGGGCTCCACATCCGATTGGTCATTCTTCTCCTCTTGGACCACTTCATCACTTTCTTCGGATTTTTCTTCTCCTTCTTGTGTAAGCAAAAATTCCTCCCATGGAAATTTCTTCACTTTACTCCACAATTCATGGGCGTTCTCATATTTACCTACACCACTTAACACATTAGGAGGCAATAAATCAATTAAAATTGCTATTACCTTTGAGTTTGCCTCCGATCGTGAGGTTTGCTCCTCCGTCCAATGTCGTGTTCGGAGCTTCTTCCCTTTCTTGTCTTTAGGGACTTCAAATGGCTCTTCCACCACCATCATTGTGTCCCAATCCGTCTCGAAGAAGTTCTTCATCTTCACCATCCAAAAGGTGATATCCCATAAGCTTCCTCCTTTGAACTTTGGCGGATCTATCAAGCCGGTCATCTTTGCTTCCTCG
This sequence comes from Zingiber officinale, assembly GCF_018446385.1. Lineage (NCBI taxonomy): Eukaryota > Viridiplantae > Streptophyta > Magnoliopsida > Zingiberales > Zingiberaceae > Zingiber > Zingiber officinale. The sequence continues at coordinate 59,686,942 of NC_055997.1, forward strand.
GCGGTTAGTCCGACGGAGAGCGGCCTTGCTCTGATACCACTTGTTGGGGATCGGTCGGCCGGCTTGAAGGGGGGTTGGATAGACGGCGCCCCCAAATACTCGCTTCTTTCTACAACGTTAGTTTTCGCAGCGGAAATACAAACAAAACAAACAAGCTTAAAGATAAAGGCAAGAAAGAAATGCAAACCAAGCTACACGATCGTTTAACGTGGTTCGGAGATTAGGGCTCCTACTCCACGGCTGTCCGTAAGGTGGACGATCCCGATCCTTCGGTGGATTACTCCCCGGCAAACTCCGGCTAGCTCACGTAGCTCCTTGTGGGTGGAGAAACCTCACCACAACCCTCACAAGAACTCTTTTGACGCTAGGGCACAAGTAGACTACTAATAGAGATTAACCACCTCTATTTCGTCAACTCAAACCAAGCTCCCAAGCTTTGGTTTTATAGGCCACGGGTTGGAAACCCCGCCTACCAGTCGACTGCTAAAACATGCAGTCGACTGCCCTCTGTGGAAATTCAACCGTTACATCCCAACGGCTCGATTCCATACGAACAGAGACACTCTGTTCGGTAACAGTCGACTGTCCCAGTCGACTGCACCAGTCGACTGCTAAAACATGCAGTCGACTGCTACAGTACTGCTACAGTAGCGCTACAGTACTTCTACAGCAAAACCCTAAAAACTAGGATTTTACTCCGAGTACAATCTCTCGTGCACTCGTACCCTCACCCTTATGACTCACTTGATGCTTCCTTTGCAGCTTTGACCTTTTACCTTCAAGCCTACTTCCTTTGGCTCTCGTCCCTCGGATGCATTCAAGCCCGCGGCTCGTCCCCAATGCCATCCTTTGCGTATGCCTCGAAGTCGCTTCCCTCGGCCCTTGTCCTCGCTGCCTTGTCCATGGTCCCTCAGATGCTCCATCCTTCACCAGACCCGAAGCCATCAACCTGAGTCACATGTGTATCCTGCAAACCTGCACAACTCAAATACACATATCAAATACAAGGGTGAACCTAACTTAAACCCTTTGCCCAAACACCAAAACACATGGTCGCACGGACCATTGGGATTGCTCCAACACTAAGTCCCACACTTGGCTCCTTTCAAATTGACCTAACTCATCTTGCATAGCTATGATCCAGTCAGGATCGTGCAATGCCTCATCAACTAATTTTGGTTAGATTTCTGAGATCAAGGCGACCTCATTAGACTCATTTCTAAAGAATGATCTGGTCATAATCCCTTGTTGGATGTCTCCAACAATCTGGTCTTGGGGATGACTAGATGCTATCCTAGATTGCCTTGGTGTTGGCGGTGTCTCATGAGTGGTCTCACTGGACACAGGCAATGACTCAGTATCAGGAAAAGGATCAGCCTGAGCCCTTTGTTGCCTTTGTTCATCATCATCGGAGTTAACTTCGACTCTTTCTATGTTTTGATCATTCAAACTTAGACTTCTAAGTTCAAATTGAATTTCTCCTACATCCCTCGATTGATCATTTGATTTAAGGATTTCTTCAAATGCTACATCCGAGGACTCTTTAATCAATTTAGTCCTATTGTTGTAGACTCGATAGGCTTTGCTGGTGAGAGAGTACCCGACCAGTATCCCTTCATCAGCCTTAGCCGTGAACTTTCCAAGATGATCCTTGGTGTTCAAGATAAACACCTTACAACCAAACACCTTAAGATGTTTAATTGTAGGGGGTTTCCCAAACCAAAGTTCATGGGGAGTCTTTCCTAAAAACCTATGTATCAAGACTCGGTTGTGCACATAGCAAGTTGTATTTATAGCTTCAGCCCATAAGTAGCTCGGTAGTGAGTACTCATTGAGCATGCTTCGTGCAGCCTCTTGCAAGACTCGGTTCTTTCTCTCCACAACCCCATTTTACTGTGGGGTCCTTGGAGTAGAGAACTCATGCCTATATCCTTTTTCTTGACAAAATTCTAAAAATCTATGGTTTTGAAATTCTCCACCATGATCACTTCTAATTGTTTTAATTGTTGTTGATTTTTCATTTTTAGTTCTTCTAAAAAAGAAACAAAAATATCTATGGTTTGATCCTTATTTTTCAAAAAGAAAGTCCATGTATATCTAGTAAAATCATCAATGATCACTAAGCAGTATCTACTTCCATTCAATGAAATGACATTACTGCAATTAAATAAATCCATATGCAATAAATCTAAAGCAGTAGATGTACTTACAGCGCTTTTACCTTTATGAGACGTTTTTGTTTGCTTACCCTTTTGACATGCATCACATAATTTTATCTTTTGGTACTTTATGCTTGGTAGGCCTCGCACTAATCCTTTGTTGGCCAGCTTTCGAATATTCTTCATGTTCACATGGGCCAACCTCCTATGCCAAAGCCATGATTCTTCTTCTTTTGACATGAAACACTTAGCAGAGGCATTAGTAGCACTTTTAAAAGATACTTGATAAATGTTATCTACCCTTGTGCCTACTAGTACCGTGTCAAGTGTGTCAATGTGTTTGACCAGACATTGACTTGAATGAAACTCAATTGTGTAACCCGTATCACACAATTGGCTGACACTTAGGAGATTAAAGGTCATCCCCTTGACTAGAAGGGCATTCTTGATTTGGAGGCATTCGGATATATGAATGTCTCCAACTCCTATAACCTTAAGACTACCATTATTACCAAACGACACATTACCTCTATTTTTGTTTTGAAGGGTAGTAAAGAGTGACTTGTCCCCAGTCATGTGCTTGGAGCATCCACTATCAACAAACCAAGTTGATAGATGCTCCCCCTTGACCAATGCCTACAAGACACGAAAGATAGACGTTTTAGGTACCCAAATCTTGGGACCTAATGCATCTACAATGAAAGACCTAGGAACCCATGCCTTGGTCACAACCTTCCTAGTCTCATGAACCCTAGAAGTATGTGATCTATGAAATTGGGTTCTAGACACAAGCGAAATGAAACTAGACTCCTTAGGTTGATATCATAACCCAGCCTTGTTGTAGACCGCCCTTTGGGCATTTAGAATCACATCTAAAGTCTTAGAGCTAGTTGAGAATTTTTCAAGCATTTTCTTGAGTTTCTCAACTTCACCCTTTAAGGCTTTGTTTTCATCCTCAAGGGCCTCTTGATGTAGGTCATCAACCTCATCTTCCCTAAGGGCCCTCAAGAGCTCTACTTCATCTTTTAATGATTTAATTTGAGTTTTTGATTTCTTAAGCAAAGTAGATAAATGTGCAATGGTTTTATAACATTTTTCTAAATGAGGAGAAGTTACCTCTTCATCATCCGAAGATAATGAACCCGCGGCTGAGGTATCACTCGTGTCACCATCACTCCCGGAATTCGGTTCCTCCCTTGCCATGAACGCTAATTGAAGTGTGATTTTCTCATTCTTTTCTTCCTCCGATGAGCTTGAGGAGGATTCATCCCAAGTAGCTTTGAGAGCTTTCTTCTTCTTGGCCCTTTCCTCCTTCTTCTTGAGTTTTGGACACTCGCTCCGATAGTGTCCTTTCTTGCTACACTCAAAACAAGTGACATTAGTTTTATCAACATTTTGATCGATAGATTTACCTTTCCCTTTGTATCTCCGGCTCCTTCTCATGATTCTCCTTACAAAGTTGGCCATCTCGCTTGATGATGATCCACCTTCATCATCGGACTCGGAGGAGGATGAGGATGAAGGAATCTCTTTTTCCTTCTTCTTTTCTTTCTTCCTTCTTCCATCTTTGCTCTTTTCTCCTGTAACTAAGGCAATACCTTTCTCTTTTTGACCCTTGTTAGCAAATTCATGGAGTTCCATTTCACAAAAAAATTCATCTAATTTAACAATTGAAAGGTCCTTGGAGACCTTGTAGGCATCTACCATAGATGACCACAAGGCATTCCTCGGAAAGGATTTGAGAATACACCTTACAAGATCGCGATTCTCTATGCGTTCATCTACGGAATGAAGACCATTGATAATTTCTTTGAACCTTCCGTGTAGTTCACTTACCGTCTCGTTCTCCTTCATGGTAAGGTTTTGTAATTGATTTAAGAACAAATCTCTCTTGGCGATCCGAGAGTCTCGAGTTCCTTCTTGGAGTTCAATGAGCTTGTTCCACAAGTCTTTTGCGCTCATGAATGGACCTACCTTGACGAGTTGGTCCTTGGCTATCCCACATTGTAGAGTGACCACTGCCTTGGCATCGGCTTGTCCTTAGCGAGTTTGCTTGGCGGACCACCTTGATGAGTCTAGTTCCTTACCTTCTTCGTCCTTCGGAGATGTAAACCCTTCCTTGACGGAGAACCATATTGAGATGTCGGTCTTGAGATAATATTCCATGCAGCTCTTCCAATATTGAAAGTCCGCTCCGTCGAAGTAGGGTGGACGATTGGTGCTAAACCCTTCCTTCATAGCCATCTTCTTGCTCTTTAGGGTGTTAATCCGGATGAAGAGAACCTCGCTCTGATACCACTTGTTAGGATCTTCGGATGGCTAGAGAGGGGGGGTGTGAATAGCCTCCTCTTAACGCTTAAGGAATTTCTTCCTACAAATCGTTAACGCAGCGGAAATATGCAAACAAAAATGTAATACACGAAAAAGAAAGACAAGCACCACTAACACCAGTATGTACGAGGTTCGGGGATAACTTGCCCCTACTCCTCGGCGTGTCCGTAAGGTAGACGATTCCTTGATCTTTCGGTAGATCACACCCCGGATAGATTCCGGCTAAGGATTTCCTCCTTCTCGGTGGAGTAACCTCTCCACAAAGTCTTCAGAGATATGTAAATGAAGCACAAGACTTACAGCAATCAGTGGCTAGAAAGAATGAAGAATACGCTCACAGCCACACGAAGACGACAGCAGAGCGCAAGAAGGAAAACAACAGCTTCTCAGCCAAGAGCTCGAAAAAACCTTTTTACTTGCTTGATCGATTCCTGTTCTTCTATTATCTTCCTTCTTCTTATGCCTCTGTTTTTTCCACTGCGTTCAACCTGTACAGAATCACTGTCAACCTGCACCAAATCGCTGCTGCAAGCTAAGGCGTCGCCAATCACTCTTCCTCCTCATCTGATTCTCTGAACTCACACCAATAGAACTCATGTTCTTCACAGGTGTCTCTGAGCTCGAACCAATAAGCAAGAGTCAAGCTGACTGTCAACTGATCGCAGCCAGATCGCAGCCAGTGAACGTTGATGCTCCAATTGCACCACTTGCAGCAAAACACAGTAGAAAGAAACCTTTGTTTTATTCTTCTGATGGAGTTTAATTTGAATTTAAGCATTGGCATGATACCTGTAACCTACAAATTAAAAAGCTCACAGCAGATGGTTAAATCAGACGAATCAGAAGTTGCAGAGAAACAGACATTATCGTGGATCGGTCAGCAGACCAATCCACAACCTTTCTGACCGATCAGGCCATAGCCTGATCGGTCCAGGAAGGCTCTGATCGGTCTGTGGACCGATCAGGCTATAGGTGGATCGGTCCACAGACCAATCCCCTATCCTTTCTTCGAAATACGTTGCCTCCTGATCGGTCACCAGACTGATCAGTAATTCTCATAGAGAGTTACTGATTGGTTACTGGTCGGTCACCAGACCGATCAATAATTCTCACAGAAAGTTACTGATTGGTTACTGATCGGTCTGGTGATCGATCAGATAACCATAGTATCACTGGATCGGTCAACAGACCGATCCAATGCCTATGTAGGTTTAGAGCTTCCCAACCCTAAACCCTAAAGCCTTCCTGGTCTAGAGAACGAGCTACTGAGCCCTCTCTGACCTAGTCCGATGAACGAGCTGTCGAGCCCTCTCCGACTCCGTCCGGTCCAGAGAACGAGCTACCAAGCCCTCTCTGACCTAGTCCGGAGAGCGAGCTGTCGAGCCCTCTCCGACTCCGTCCGGTCTAGAGAATGAGCTACCGAGCCCTCTCTGACCTAGTCCAGAGAACGAGCTACCGAGCCCTCTCCGACTCTGTCCGGTCCAGAGAACGAGCTACCAAGCCCTCTCTGACCTAGTCCAGAGAACGAGCTACCGAGTCCTCTCCAACTCCGCGTGCCAAGTTTCCATACTTGGACTCTTCCCTTTCATCTGATCAACCTTGATTAGTAATCAATCTGAGTTTAATTAATATCTGATACAAACTTAAATCAGTGTCAACATCAAAACAACAGCCAGGTCAGACTGTATCAACAGATGCTACATCAAGATACAACAATATTAGGTTAAATCTGCCATGTCTTCTTCAAGGATGTTGTCGGTAATCTTCGATAGACTGATAGTGTCGGTAGGAAGGGGTCCCATTTTCTAGCAATTGCTTCACTACCCCTTCCATGCCATGTTGAACCATTTGGACTATGTGAGTGCTAACTAGGTCATAGAATTCCTCGGAGTGTAGAAATTCTTTTTTCTTAATGGTCAATGCTTGCCCTCCTCGGCTTGATACTCTTGGAGCTCTGCCATTTTGCTTTCTAATTGACCTCTTTGGGCCCCCAATGTCACTTGTAGCTCGAACTTGGAAGCTTTCAGGCTCTCAGCTTCAGTCTTAGCTGCCTCCACCTCAACACGAGTAGACTCTAACTCGTATAGTCGAGCGCCCGCCAAGACTTTGATTGATTCGACCTCCTCTCGGGTAACTCCCAGCTCCACCTTTAGAAACCTGGCTTCAGTCCAGCCAGCCTCCAGTTCGGCTTTGGCGGTCTCTGCCTCTGCTTAACCGCCCCCAGCTCAATCTTTTGGACTTCCAACGTAGCCTTCATCTTTCCTATTTCCTTTCATTGCTTCTTCTTCCCCGACTTCAGCTTTTTATTCTCAGCTGCTAGGAAATCTACCTCACTGTGTCCAAGTTGTACCTCGCTAGGAGTTTCTCCACCGTCTACTCTACTAGCACCCTCTTCAGTTGGATAATCTCCACCTGAGTGAAGGCAGGGTCAACTATCAGCTTCTTCAGGCAGTCGATCTCTATCTGCATTGAAACCATCTCTACCTAGGCTACGACCAAGACCTGCTAAGAGGGGGCTTGGGCTAGTTGAGTATTTATTTCTAGTATAATAACAAACACATATCTAGTATTTATTTGTTTGACTTATCAATGGGTGAGATTTAGTTGGGAAATGATATTATTTATAGTGTGTATTATTGATTATAGAAGGAAACTATGTCCTAGTAATTTAGGTTGATGATGTCCCCAAGAGGAGCTCATAAGGATTGTCATGTAAACCCTGCAGGTGGACCTAGTCCGACATGATAATGAAGTTGAGTAGTACTACTCTTGGAGCTAGATATTAATTAAGTGAGTTGTCAGTGACTCATTTAATTAGTGGTCATTCTATATCTTAAACACAAGGAGACTAACACACTCATAATAAGAAGGAGCCCAAAATGTAATTTGAGATTGGTGCGGTAATTCAATAATAATTCTTTAGTGGTATAAATTATTATTGATGAAATTAAGTTGGGTGTTCGGGGCGAACATAGGAAACTTAATTTCATCGGGAGACCAAAATCAATTCCTCCTCTCGGTCCCTATCGTAGCCTCTTATTCATATAGTGTTATACCCACCTATACCCACCTTCTTACCCAACCTTAGGTGGCCAGCCAAGCAAGCTTGGAGTCCAAGCTTGGGTCGGCCAAGCAAAAGGTTAAGCCAAGTAGAGGTGGCCGGCCATTGCTTGGAACCCAAGCTTGGTGTGGTCGGCCATATAAAATAAAAGGATTTTATTTTTAAAATCTTTTCTTATGTGGATACCATGGTTTTTTTAAAAAAGAGTTATAAAATTAAATCTTTCCTTTTATAGCTTTTTACAAAAGATTAAGTGAAAGGTTTAATATCTTTCCTTATTTGTAGTTAAAAGGAAGATTTTAATTTTTGATAAAACTTTCCTTTTTTGTAACATCTTCATGATTTAAAAGAGAGTTTCAAAATTAAATCTTTCATATTATAGTTTCTACAAAAGATTAAGAAAAGATTTGATATCTTTCCTTATTTATAAATTGAGAGGAATATTTTAATTTTAAAGAAAACTTTCGTTTTTGGAAATCATCCACATGTTTAATAAGAGAGATTTTAATTTATAAAATTCCCTATTATAACCAACTATGAAGGAAAAATTAATAGAGAAATTTTTATTTTAAAAATTTCCTGAAACAAATAAGAAAGTTTTAATTTTGTATTTAAAACTTACCTTATTTGGAGCAATTGATGTGACCGGCCATGTAAAGGATTAAAATGAATTTTAATTAAATTTTCCTTATTAACCAATGGCAAGGAATATAAGGGAATTTTAATTATAATTAAATTTCCTTTTTTGTCATGACCAAGGATATAAAAGAGAGGGTAGGGGTGCCTTCATGAGAGAGAATATCTCTTTTATTTTCCTCTCCTCTCTTCCTTGGTGGTAGTCGGCCCTATCATCTCTTCCTCTCTTCTTCTAGTGGTCGAACCTATCATCCTCTTGGAGCTTGTTTTGGTGGCCGGATTTACTTGGTGAAGAAGGAAAGAAAGAAAGCTTTGTTTCCTAGTTTTCCTTGGAGCTTGGTTGGTGGCTGAGACTTGCTATTTCTTGGAGAAGGTTGCTTGGCCGAAACTTGGAAGAAGGAAGGAGGAGGCTTGGTGGATTCTCATCTCGGTAGATCGTTGCCCACACAACGTCCGAGATAAGAAGAGGAATATGGTAGAAGATCAAAAGGTTGTTGCTTACAAAGAAAGGTATAACTAGTAATTCTATTCCACATCATACTAGTTTTCTTTGTATGGATTTTGAAATATCAAACACAAGAGGCATATGATTCTAGGTTTCGAATTTGTGATTTGAGTTTGTATTTTTTTTTGTTATTTTTCGAATTTTTGATTCGATTGTTCCATTTGGTTAAACCTAGGGTTATATAAGGAAATTAAATATTAAATATTTTTTTAAAAGACTTTGTCTAGGCGGTGGTAAATGATCTCATACCCAAGAAGGCCTAGTACCTCGCATGCAGTCCTAGAAGCTAATTTTAGAAATTAATATTTAATTGAATTTATAATATGGGTGGATTTGGATCAATAATGTTAAGCATCGTTTGCGATCCAAGTCCACAAAGGAATTTACATGTAATGTAGATCAAACAGAATGTAAAAACTAATAATAATATGGTAAGTGACCGTATTTAATTATTACAATCATGCACACACAAACAACCTCGACATGCCCGAGAGTTCAAATCATACACAAACACACAAAGTCATAATAGTTGGATCTAGGATGCCTGCAACCACAAAGTTAATCTATCTTGCACATCCTACTATTATCTGGCCTAAACTTATATATGATCAGTGCATAATTTAACCGAAAACCAATCACACAGAACTAGAAATGTTGCTCTGATACCACTTGAAGGCGCTAGAATTCCGTTCTGTTTCAATTTCCCTGTACAAAAAAATTGTACAAGAACAGAACTTTTCCTAGCAACCCGCATGTTTGATTAGTCATGTGTTTGATCAATCAAGCAAGTTCTTGAATGATCAAAGCACACCTTGATCGAAGTACAAGATCGTTGGCCTCTTGTGTTGGTATTTCAAAAAAAAATACAAAGAAAACTAACTAATTACGCAGCGGAATTAAAGAACTAGTTGTACCTTTTCTTTTCAGCTAAAGACCTCTTGATCTTCTGCCGTATTCCTCTCCTCTTCTTGGACGTCGTGTGGGCGATGATCTACCAAGACAACACCACCCTCCTTCTCTTCTCGGTTTCCAAACCGCCGGCTACAAAAGGAGCTCTTAGGATGGGGCACCTTCTCTTCTTCTTCCTCTTCTCCCTCTTCTTCCTCTTCTTCCTCTTCTCCAAGCCACCGCCCACCAAGGAGTAGAAGAGGGGGACGCCGACCTTAGCAAGGAGGGGGTTGCCTGCCCTAGCAAGGAGAGAGGCCACTAGCTCTTAGCAAGGGAGAAGGGGAGGGGTGCCGGCCCTAAGCAAAGAGGAGGGGAGGGGCGCTGGCCCTAGGTGAGGAGGAAAGGGAGGGGCGCCGACCACAATTAGGAGAAGAGAGAAAAATTAGAAAATTAGGTTTTAGGAGCCACCACCTACTCCTTTTTATAAGTTTGTCGTCGGTTACAAAGAAAGAAAAATAACAAAATTCTGTTAAGAAAAAATCTCCCTTTCTATAACCAAGTTAAACCAAACCAAATCAAGTTAAGTTAAACTAAACCAAGTTGTAGATGGCTGGATGCAAGGCTTTATATATAGAGGCTATAACAGGGACCTAGAGGAGAAATTGGTTTAGGCCTCCTAATGGGCTTGGGCTTCCTATGTTCGACCTGAATACCCAACCCAAGTCCATCAATAATAACTCATACCACTAAAGGGTTATTATTAAACTACCGGACAAATCCCATATTACAATATGGGCTCCTTCTTATCATGAGTGTGTTAATCTTCCCATGTTTAAGATATCGTATGTCCGTTAATTAATTGATTTACTGACAACCCAATTAATTAACATCTGATTCCAAGAGTAGTACCACTCAACTTTATTATCATGCCGGACTAAGTCCACCTGTAGGGTTTACATGATAATCCTTATGAGCTCCTCAAGGGGACATCATCAACTTAAATAATTAGGACATAGATTCCTTCTATAATCAACAACACACTTTATAAATAATACTATCTCCCAACTCATCAGGCCTATTGATTTAACGAATAAATCTCACTCATTGATAGGTTAAAGAAATAAATACTAAGTGATCTTGTCTGAGAGCTTGCGAGATGAAGCACTGGGTGGCGATGGGTGATGGTGGATTTGATATTGATGAACAAGAGAGGATCCGAGAAAACCACAGCAGACCTCACTGACACTTGAGGATAAGATAACCAATCCAAGAAAACCAAAGCGGATCTTATGAATGATACCTTCACAAAAGAGAACTCTGGTGAAGTGGCTCCGGGGATCAGCGGAAATTCTGCAATCCGGTGGATGAGATAATCTCGTCTCCCTGCACACAACGAGGCCTACCAACAAAGCGTTAGTGGCCTAAGACCAGGGTGGGAATCCCTGGCTAGGCCCTCCGACGCTCAAGTTAGTTTTTGACGAGAAGAAGAAGAAGCAAGTATGAAAATTAGGGTTTAATCTGGATGCAATGCGTATGCTTGCATACCTTGCCAGTGAAGAGGATTTCCCTTTTTATTTCACCTCATCTAACCTCCACAGTCATGAGGTGGACCCCGATTTGTTGAAGTTTGTTAAGAGATGACGTAAGTCAGAACTGCAATAATAATAGTTTAAGGAATCCTTTTCTTACCCCAGATGTACCTTCTTTGTCGTTTAGTATACTTACGGAGAATTCTAGAAGATATTTACCGCCAAATTGATTAAGCTGCATATGATAGTATATTGTTATGGTTCACCTATTATGATTCACCTATTACATGTTCCTGGTTAGTCACATAAACTTGTTTGGCATATATGTGGAATATATTCTATCCATACTAGTTTTAGTTCTATACTCAATCGGCTACTTATATCCGATCAAAACTTTATTATAAATATGCCAGAAGCTATATAAGGTTGAAGACCTTTATGTTGAATCTATTTCTTACACCTAACCTATCTATTGAACCTGGGCGATCACACCTGGCTGCCCGCGATTGATCGGTAAGGCGTATGAAGACGCCTTTGCCTTTTAACTCTTCCTTTGGTCAATCGTATGTAGTTAAACGCCTCTACGCTCGACCGATCTATTCAGCCGGCCCCACCTCATCGATCGAGACCAATCAGTCGGGTGTATGTAGGCTTTCAGGATAGATTAATGCTAAGTGCTTCTACTTTCGATCGGTCTTTTATACTCGACAGGTCTTTGCTTACCGAACTCATATGCTCGGTCGGTCTTTTGAGCACGTTCGACCCTACATCATTGACTAAAATCATCCAATTGAGTCTGTAGAGCCACCATCATCCGATAACCCTTCCTTGAGCGACCCTACTATGTTCCGGACCACTTATGGTTAAACTTTCTTTACATCGGATCGATCCTTTATATCAGACCGATTGAACCTACTTGGTCAGTCTTTTTGGCCGGTCCTACATGTTCGGTCGGTCCTACATGCTCGATCGGTCCATCACCCCCGGCCTATCTCTATCTGCCATGTGTATAGCGACTCCCCTTTGCCGTGTCTAACCTTTTCCGGGCAGTCCCTCCTCTCTCCCTTTTCAGCCTTCCTCATCTTCGTTATCCTTCTTTCCTTCTCTTTAAAAAAAAAAAGGGTCCCCTCATCATAACCCATATCACTAAGTATACGTGCTTGTTATTATATAGCACATCCATAATAACAGAGGTTCTGTTCTTTTATATAGTCAGTATAAATCGAACAATCTCAAATGGTCCTGCTCAATACACACATAGTGTACTAGTGTAATTTTATAATCAAGATAGACTAATATCAAATTACACTACAACTGTTCCAATGGTTTATCCCAATCCATCTTGGTTGTGAGCTACTATTTATAATTTATGAGGAACCGATAACATGATCTTCTGTGTGGCACCACACACCATATTATCTACAATATAAATTAAATGGACAACTTCATTGACGTATATATAAATATAAAATGCAAACATTTGACCAAAGTGATTCTCATTTCAAAATAGATGTTCATACAAAAGCTAAGCTTATAGTACACATCCCAACAATCTCCCACTGATACTAAAATATTATACTGCCATAAATGCTGTCATACATCTGATTCTCATCCCCTCAACATGACTATCAAAATCTCTCGCTGGAAGGGCCTTGGTGAAAGGATCTGCCAGGTTATCTGCTGATGTAATCTTGGCGACAACAACCTCTCCTCGTTTTACGATGTCTCGTATCAGGTGGTACTTGCGCTCAATGTGTTTACTTGCCTTATAAGCTCGTGGTTCCTTCGAGTTTGCTACTGCACCACTGTTATCACAATAAATTGTAATAACTTTGGGCAAACCAGCAATCATATCTAAGTCCATTAAGAAGTTTCTGAGTCATACAGCTTCTTTGGCTGCCTCAGAGGCTGCCACATACTCAGCTTCCATGGTGGAGTCTAAAACGCATTTCTGCTTAACACTCCTCCATGCTATGGCTCCACCTCCCAAAGTAAACACATACCCCGATGTTGATTTACTATTGTCCCTATCTGATTGGAAGTCCGAATCTGTGTAATCTACAGGGAGCAAACCATCTGTCTGGTAAACCAGCATATAATCTCTAGTCCTTTTCAGGTACTTTAATATATACTTTACGGCAGTCCAATGTCCCGGTCCTGGGTTACTTTGATATCTGCTAACCATGCCCACGGTAAAATCGATATCCGATCTCGTACATAGCATCGCATACATTAGGCTTCCTACAACCGAAGCATAAGGAGCTGCCTTCATCTCCTCTATCTCCTTTGGTGTCTTAGGACACAACTCTTTAGATAAAGGTACTCCATGCCGAAAAGGTAGAAAATCTTTCTTAGAGTTTAGCATGCTAAAACGAGCTAGGATAGTATCGATGTATGAAACTTGGGATAAGCACAACTGTTGGCGCTACTTGGAATTCCGTTTTGTTTCCCTTGTACAAAAATTTGTACAAGCACAGAACTTTTCCTAGCAACCCATGTGCTTTTCAGAAGTTAAACTTAGATTGCAAACGAAACTTAACATTATTAATCCAAATTCAACTCATGCGTTCATCAGAAGTTAAATCATATTACAGAAGTTGATTAAATATCTATTTCAAGGATTGACTTCCAGGTCGTTGGTGAGGCACTCGACCTTCTTGGGTATGAGATCATCCACCACTTCCTAGTCAAAGCCTTTCAAAGAAATTGAATATTTAAACTCCTTACAGTAAATCCTAGGTTAAACTACAGAGACCTCAATTAAAGCACAAGATCGCTAGCCTCTTGTGTTGGTACTTCAGGATCCATACAAAGGAAAAATAAACTAGTACACAACAGAAACAATTAACGAGTTATACCTTTATTTATAGCTTAAAGACCTCTTGATCTTCTGCTGTATTCCTCTCCTCCTCTTGGATATCGTGTGGGCGACGATCTACCAAGACACAAAAACCACCCCAAGTCCTTCTTTCTTCCAAGACTTTTGGCCACCAAGGGATCAAAGCTAGGAACATCACCTCTTGTTCTTCTTTCTTCCTTGCAACCCGCCGGCCGCAAGATGGTTGAAGCCTCTTGATGCCGCCGACCTTAGGTGAGAAAGCAAAGGGAGAATAAGAATATGAGGGGGTCGACCACAAGGAGAATAGAAGAGGAATAGAAATAGTGTAGATGATTATTTCCTCTAAGGCACCATCTATCCTCTTTTATAATCCTTGGTAATAGCTAAAAAGGAAAGATTTTAACAATAATTAAAATATCTCTTTTAAATTTCCTATTGTGGATGGCTACAAAAGGAAAGTTTTAAAATTAAAAACCCCCTTTTTAAACATTGTAGATGGCTAAAAAAAGGAAAGATTTTTAAAATTAAAATCTTTCTTTTAAATCATGGTTACAAAAAATGAAAGTTTTAACAAAAATAAAATCTCTCTTTTAAATCATTGTAAATGGCTACAAAAGGAAATATTTTTTAAGTTTAAAACTCTTTTTTAAAACCATGTGGATGGCTTCAAAAAAGGAAAATTTTTAAAATTTAAAATCTCTCTTTTAAAATATTTTAGATAGCTACAAAAAGAAATATTTAAAAAATTAAAAACTCACTTTTAAACCCATCTTGGTCGGCCCCTTGCTTGGGCACCAAGCAAGGGGTGGTTGGCCCTTGCTTGGGCACCAAGCAAGGATGTGGTCAGCCCTTGCTTGGGCACCAAGCAAGGATGTGGTCGGCCATAAGGATGACTTGGGTGGATGCGAAGCTTTATACATAGAGGCTACAACAGGAACCTAGAAGAGGAATTGATTTTGGCCTCCTGATGAGCTTGAGCTTCCTGTGTTCGACCTGAACACCCAACTCAAGTTCATCAATAATAACTCATATCACTAAAAAGTTATTATTGAACTACCGCATCGATCCCATATTACATTATGGGCTCCATTTAATAGTATCTGCCCCTTCAGATGGAGAAGATCACACATATCTAAATAATTTCTTATAATCATCCATAGAGGAAGTTTGATCTAGTGATCCGCAAACAAACTCATCCGATATGGAAGAAGGCACTTAAAGTCAACGCGCAAGTTTGAATGCATCACTTACAAACCAGTAATAGAGACCGTGGAATTTATTTAAATAATCCTTCTCCTACTTAGTTATTTAAATTGAGGAATTTTAATATGCACAGACATCACAACACATAAAACAGCATCATCACAGCACACACAAACAGCATATAAAGGCAATAAATATGAAAATAAAATTTCCAACTATTATGGCCTCATCCAGCATTGTCCTCCAATATGTCGTCAATGGATCGTTGTCCTCCAATATGTCGTCAATGGATCAAGCTATCGCGTCTATCTCGCTTCCTTCTCCGTCGCGCCTCCGGTCCTCAAAATAGCACCACGCATAGCAAGGATACAAACTACAACAAAAAGAAATAAAATTTAGGCACATGTCATATATAATTTAGGTAGGATAATAATAGAATATGCTAACTCTATGGTTGCAGACTCTAATTATTATGGCTTATAGAGATTGTGTGTAATTGGACCTTTGGATATGTCAAGGGCATTTTATTTGTGTGCATGATTATATGTATTAAATACAGCAGGAGCTGTATTAGTTTTAAGATTTTATATTTTTGTTTCGATCTAGATTACATATACATTCCTTTGTGAAATATAGGATCGATATATGTAAAATTCTATTTTTGTCGCAGATCGTATCCTTGCGAGGCGTGGTACTATTTATGGACCAGAGGCGCAGCGGAAAAGGAAGCAAGATAGATGCGGCGACTAGACCCTATTGCGGTGGCTAAAGATGACAGCAGCTAGGGTTGGCAGCACACGGAGGACAGTGATGGAAAAGGCCATAATAGTTGAAAAATTATTTTTCCATATTTATTGCTTTATTTGCTGTGATGTGTGTGTACATGGTTAAAATTCCACACCTTAAATAACTAAGTGGGAGAGGAATTAGTAAATAAATTCCAAGGTCTCCATTACTGGTTTGTAAGTGATGCAACAAACTTGCGTGTTGGCTCTAAGTGCCTCCCTCCACAACAGATGAGTTTGTTTGCGGATCACTAGATCAAACTTCCTTTATGGATGGTTATAGGAAATTATTTAGGAGCGTGTGATCTTCTCCAACTGAAGGGGCATAATCCTATTTAATGGACTAAATATCAAGTAATGGTATACACTTATGCACATTTAATAGTATCCTCCCCAACGGAGTCACTGTTATTATTTGTGTGACCAAAAGAAAATCAACTATTAATTTTATTTATCATAAAGTTAGGATGACAAGATAATAAAATTAATGGGTAAGACCCTCCTCTTACAAATGTTTAATTTTGTATACGTCCACACTATCGTGGCATGCAAAATTCACTGTGTTTTGAGATGTTGGTAAATTTAAAAATATTGTTTGAGGAATCAATATTATTCTAAATTTAGAGTGTTGACCAAAAGTTTATGATTCTTAGGATGACTTTCAACCCACTGGCTATTATACTGAAAGTGAACAAACTTACTGGTCCCAATTACATAGATTGGAAAAGAAACTTGGGCATTGTCCTAACTGCTGAAGGCTATAAGTTTATATTGTTAGAGGTCTGCCCTAATGTGCTTAATAGTGATTCTAGTGAAGAGGAGATTGAGTATCATAAGAAATGGGTCAAGGCAGATGAGATAGCGTGGAGTTACATTTGGCTTTTATATCAAATGTGCTACAACATCAGCATCAGATAATGCCTACTTACCAAGACATGATGTACAATCTCAAGGAACTCTTCGGACACTAGAATCGGGTTGATAGGCAACACTGTATGATCTCTAGGTACTGGACTAAAAGTAGGAATGAAGAAGCCAAAAGGCAAGTGCTTCATTTGCAAGCAGTCTAGACATTTGTAGGTGGACTGTCCTCGTAGGAAGAGAACAATATAGGTATATCTTATTCTCTAGTAGTTGGAATATGTTTAGTGGTGTTATGTACCGGTACTTGGCGTGCAGATATGATAACCACTGATTATGTCTGTAAATCATTGCAGGGGTTCCAGGAAACCTAACAACTACACGAAGGAGAAATCATTGTTTACATGGGCAATGCAGCTGTTGAAGTGGGAGATGTTTATAGGAATAAAATATTAGTTTTAAGAAATTATCTTTACATACCAAATTTTAGAAAAAATATGATTTCAGTTTCTAAACAATACAAGGATGGATATTCTGTCTATTTATGATAGCAAAGGTATTATCAAGATAAATAGGGAAGTTATTTGTTCTGGTACGTTGGTTGGCAATTTATAATCCAATAACTCCCTCGATACAATAAATGGAAATTAATAACACGTCTCTAAATCTAATAAGAGAAAGGAACCTTCGGATATCAACCAAACATATCTTTGGCATCTAAGACTTAGTCATATTAACTTGAGTAGGATTCAAAGGCTTAGCCGATGGACACTTGGGTTCATTAGTGTTGGAAAACTTTCCAACTTGCGAATCTTGCTTGGAAGGTAAAATGACCAATAGACCTTTTTAAGGCCAAGGGGTATAAAGCCAAAGATGTATTGGAACTGGTTCATTCTGATTTGTGTGGTCCTATGTCTATCCAGGCAAGAGGTGGTTTTGAATATTTTATCTCTTTTATAGATAACTATTCGAGATATGTGTACATTTACCTGATGAGCCACAAGTCTAAATGCTTTGATAAGTTCAAAGAGTACAAGGCTGATGTGAATAAACGTCATGGTAAAAGTATCAAGACACTACGGTTTGATCGTGGTGGCAAATACCTCTTTGGAGAGTTTAGGAATTACTTATCATAGGCTGGGATTAAATCCCAATTGTCTGCACGTGGTACACCCCAACATAATGGTGTGGCAGAATGAAGGAATAGGACTCTTATGGAAATGGTTAGATCGATGATGAGTTATGTAGAATTACCAAATTTGTTTTGGGGATATGCTCTGGAAATAGCTGTGTACATTATGAATATGGTACCTTCTAAGTCAGTACCCTCTACTCCCATAGAATTATGGAATGAGCGAAGCCTAGTCTGAGTCATATTCAGATATGGGGTAGTCCAGCACATGTGCTGAAGGGAGATACTGAGAAGTTGGAATCACGTAAAGAAGTTTGTCTGTTTATAGGATATCCTAAGGGAACAAAAGGTGGTTTGTTTTATAATCCTAAAAATCAAAAGATCATTGTTAGCACCAATGCTTGATTTTTAGAGGAAGATTATGTAATAAACCATAAACCCATGAGTGAAATTGTTCTAGAAAAAATGCAAGAGGACACGCCTACTTTAGTACCAACAGTACAAGATGAAATATCACAAGAAACTACAATACGTATCACAAATGATACACAACAACAGACAGTGCCTCGTTATAGTGGGAGGGTTGTTAGGAAACCTGAAAGATTCATGTTTTTGGGAGAGTCATTGGACCTGATCCCTGGTGAACATGAACCTGATCCCCGAACATATGACGAAGCACTCCAAGATATAAATGCAGAATCTTGGCAAAGAGCAATGAATTCAGAAATAGAATATATGTATTCTAATAAAGTTTGGGAGCTTGTGGAACCACCAAATGATTTAAAAGTCGTTGGATGCAAGTGGATCTACAAGGACAGATGGGAAGGTGGAAACATTCAAAGCAAAGCTTGTTGCGAAAGGGTACACTCAGAAAAAGGGAATCGATTATGAGGAAACTTTTTCGCCAGTAGTCATGCTTAAGTCTATCCAGATACTCTTATCTATTGCCACTCATATGGATTATGAGGTTTGGAAAATGGATGTCAAGACAACTTTCCTTAACGGAAGTCTTGAAGAGAACATCCATATGAAGCAACTAGAGGGGTTCATTGAAAAAGGCAAAGAGCATCTAGTGTGCAAGCTAAATCGGTCTATTTATGGACTGAAGCAAGCTTCAAGGTCTTGGAACATCTGGATTAATGAAGTAATCCAGTCATATGGATTTATTCAATATCCAGATGAGTCTTGTGTATACAAGAAGTGTGATGGAAACATGATGGTATTTCTTGTACTATACGTAGATGACATTTTGTTAGTTGGAAACAATATCAAAGTGTTGTCGAAAGTAAGGGTATGGTTGTCCAAGCAATTCGATATGAAGGACTTAGGAGAATGCACACATATTCTTGGGATTAAAGTAATAAGGGATCGCAAGAAAAGGATGTTGTGCTTGTCCCAAGCTTCATATATCGATGCAATTCTTGCTCGTTTTAGCATGCAAGACTCCAAGAAAGGTTTTCTACCTTTTAGGCATAGAGTAGGTTTATCTAAAGAGATGTCTTCGAAGACAGCAAAGGAGATAGGGGACATGAAGGCAGTTCCTTATACTTCGGCTGTCGGAAGCCTAATGTATACAATGCTATACACGAGACCAGATATCTGTTTTACCATGGGCATGGTTAGCAGATATCAAAGTAATCCTGGACAAGGACATTGGGTTGCTGTAAAGCATATCTTAAAGTACCTGAGAAGGACTAGAGAGTATATGCTAGTTTACCAAGCAGATGATTTGCTCCCTGTGGGTTACATGGATTCTGACTTCCAATCAGATAGGGACAATAGTAAGTCTACATCAGGCTATGTGTTTACTTTAGGAGGTGGAGTCATGTTAAGCAAAAATACGTTTCTGACTCAACCATGGAAGCTGAGTATGTGGCAGCCTCTGAGGCAGCCAAAGAAGCTGTATGGTTTAGGAACTTCCTAATGGACTTAGATGTGATTCCTAGTTTACCCAAAATCATCACAATTTATTGTGATAATAGCGGTGCAGTAGCAAACTCGAAAGAACCATGAGCCCATAAGGTGAGTAAACACATAGAGCGCAAGTACCACCTGATACGAGACATCGTAAAGCAAGGAGAGGTTATTGTCGCCAAGATTGCATCAGCAGATAACCTGGCAGATCCTTTCACTAAGACCCTTCCAGTGAAAGCTTTCGATCGGCATGTTGAAGGAATGGGAATCAGATGTATGGCAGCGTTTATGACAGCATAGTCTTTTAGTATAAGTGGGAGATTATTAGAGTGTATACTAAAAGTCTAGCCTTTTGTAAACATTTTATTTTGAAATAAAGAATCACATTGGTCAAATGTCTACATTTATATGCTAAGTATAGTTGTTAAATTAATTTATATTGTAGATAACATGGTGTGTGGTGTCACACACAGAAGATCATGTTATCAATTCCTTATAAATTATAAACAGAAGCTCACGACTAAGATGGAAAGGAACAAACCATTGGAATAGTCATAGTGTAATTTGATATTATTTATCTTAACTATAAAATTACACTAGTATACTCTGAGTGAATTGAGCTAGACCATTTAAGGTAAGTTCTTTTTATACTGACTGAGTAAAAGAACAAGACCTTTGTTATTATGGAAGTGTGTGCTCTTAATTCTGATATAATAACAAACACATATATCTAGTATTTATTTCTTTGACTTATCAATGGGTGAGATTTAGTTCGATAAATCAAGAGGCCCGATAAGTTGGGAAATGATATTATTTATAGTGTGTGTTATTGATTATAGAAGGAAACTATGTCTTAGTAAATTTAGGTTGATGATGCATGTCCCCAATGTAGGGGACCGGTGGCCGACTAGAAGGGGGATTAGATAGCTAGGTCACCCCCAATTTACTTTCTTCTCTACAAGATGTTAGTGCGTAGCGGAATATATTAAACAAAAATAATAAGAAAGGAAATGCAAACCGCTAACATGCTCATTTACGTGGTGCGGAGATAACTTGCTCCTACTCCACGGCGTGTCCGTAAGGTGGACGATCCCTCAATCCATCGGTGGATTAGTCCCCGACAAACTCCGGCTAGCTCAACCTCCTTGTGGGTGGAGAAACCTCACCACAACTCTCACCAAGGACTCCTTTGACGCTAGGGCATAGGTAGACTACTAATAGAGATTAACCACCTCTATTTCGTCAGGGATAACCAAGCTTCCAAGCCTTGGTTATATAGGTCGCGGGTTGAAACCCCCGCCTACCAGTCGACTGCCAAAACATACAGTCGACTGCCCTCTGTGGAAATTCAACCGTTACATCCCAACGGCTCGATACCAGTCGACTGCTAAAACTAGCAGTCGACTGCTCCACACTGACCGAACGAACAGAAGCATTCTGTTCACTCCCAGTCGACTGCCCTAGTCGACTGCACCAGTTGACTGCTAAAACATGTAGTCAACTGCTACAGTAACGCTACAGTAAAACCCTAAAACTAGGATTTTACTCCGAGTGCAATCTCTCGTGCACTCGTACCCTCACCCTTATGACTCACTTGACGCTTCTTTGCAACCTTGACCTCTTTCCTTCAAGCCTACTTCCTTTGGCTCTCGTCCCTCGGATGCATTCAAGCCCGCGGCTCGTCCCTAATGTCATCCTTCGCGTATGCCTCGAAGTCGCTTCCCTCGGCCCTTGTCCTCGCTGCCTTGTCCACGGTCCCTTGGATGCTCCATCCTCCACCGTACCCGAAGCCATCAACCTGAGTCACATGTGTATCTTGCATACCTGCACACTCATATACACATATCAAATACAAGGGTGAACCTAACTTAAACCCTTTACCCAAACACCAAAACACATGGTCGCACGGACCATTGGGATTGCTCCAACAATCTCCCATTTTTTAATGTTTGGTAATACATTTAAGTTAGGGAAAATAATAGCAAATAAATATGCTAAAACAACTGAACTTACGTTGCCAAGGCTACACACTTGGACTTACATCGCCGAATGGACTTACGATGCCAAGGCTACACACTTGGACTTACAACGTCGAATGGACTTACGTTACCAAGGCTACACACTTGGACTTACACTGCCGAATCAAAAACAATGCAACATGCATTTGAACTTATCACAAGGCTCCCCCTACACCTAAGCTCCCCATTGAGCTAGGAATTTTACCACAGGGCTATTTAAGAACCTATCACAAGGCTCTCCCCTACACCTATGCTCCCGAGCTATGATTTTTACCATTGCAAAGGTATTTTCAGGGTTTCCCAACTAAACCTTGCTTCTCCCCCTTTGCCTAATATCTAAAAAGTTCTCCAACAATATCCCAATTGTTGAAAATTTGTAATCCAAATTGACCCTAAACTCATATATTAATCCCCCATGGATTTCATACACCTATACGAGCTAACTCGGTCACAAACAGCGCTGAAAGATAGTTTCAGGCTGGTATCAGTCGACTGCAAGAAGTACCAGTCAACTGGTCGCTACTAGCTGAGCAAACAGAATGCTTCTGTTTGTTGCCAGTCGACTGCTAAAACATGCAGTCGACTGGTACAGTCGACTGCTAAAACTAGCAGTCGATTGGCACCCTTTTTCAGTCTTTTTCAACATTTCTGACCCAATTTCAAAAATGCACCAATAATTCCACAGACCTCCAAAAATTTTTAAATTTTGTGGAGAGATCTGTTTTACCCATGTCTACTTGGGAAAAATACATTCAAAAATGTATCTATCACCAATCCCAATACTGACACAAAATCCAAAACTAGCTTAAATGGTTTAATAGAACCTTGACCTAAAGTCCTAGTTTTGGCTTCCTCTTGATGTATTTTCCCATACTAACCTAAAATACATCCTTAACATTGGTTTGTGTGGCATCTATACATCCAAAATCAATTATCATGTTATATGACCCCAATATCATATTTCTTTGCATGAAAAACAACCCAATTGTGTCAATTTCTTAAAGTTGAGACTCAAGTCCGTCTCTAAATCATTTGGCACACTCCATGGCTCCTCTAGACTTCAAAGCAAAACCCACTTGAGATCCATTTGCCATGGGTCTCAACTTGACTCTTAGAGCTCCCCCTAGAGCTCTTAGCCTTAGTCACCTCCCTATGTGACTCATCTACAATTGCTAGGCCACATCGGTGCACCTCCGGTGACACTTGGCCTACAAATCTAACCTTCTTAACCTTGGACACCTTGTCCTTGGTTAATTTATCCTTACCTTTAAATGGCTTTCCCTTGCCATTTATTGGTTTCTCCTTGCCATAGTCATATGTCACCCTAGCATACAACTTTCCCTTAGCCTTGGAGACCTCTCCCTTGCCATGATCATTTGCCACCCTAGCATATGAACTCTCATTGGCCTTGGAGGGACTAGATCGGTATCCCAAGCCCGATCTATCATTGTTGGATCTTTGGCTACTCAACATCATCCTTAATTCCTTAGATCCAACATTGAATCTCTTAAGGAATTATTCTAACTTATCAAGCTTTTCCCTTAAAGCTTGATTCTCCTTTTCTAGGTTCCTAACCCTAGAGTTAATTTGTCCATATTGGACATTCCTAGATCTACCCTTCCTAGGCATGTGTCTCCCCTTCTTGGGATTAATGCCTTGGTTCTCCTTAGGTCTACCATTTCTAGGTTTATCATGTATTGGTCTCCTAGAGTTTTGATCTACATTAACCATATTCCTATCATGATATCTAAATCCAAAATTTTGCATGAGCATACTATGATTATTATTATTTTTCCTAGCATGCATGGAGGAATTTAAATTTAACTTTAAATTTAAATTAGGGTTTACCTTACCCTTTACCTTTGGAGCTCCCCCTTGACATGAGCATCCATTATTCCTCCACTTCTTTTCCCACATCTTCAAATGCGCCAACTTCTTGAGCTCTTTTTTCTTTGGGCATTTGGTGTGGTAGTGTCCCACGTCTCCACACGTGAAGCATCTAATGTGCTTCTTCTCTTTTTTTTTCCTACAACTCAAATTAGATTCTAAATGAATTGAATTGAGTTTAGGAGATACCTCTTTCTTACCCATAGGACATCTACTCTTATAGTGTCCTTTTTCATTGCCCCTGAAGCACACAATGTGATCTTTTGATTTCACTTCGGCGGAGATGCTCACTAGGTTGACTTCTTCCAAGATTTCTTCCTCATCCTCTTCACTTGTCTTGGATTCATCTTCAACCTTTGAGGATGTAGATGATGCTTCATCTTCCTTTTCCTCCTTCTCCTCCTCGGATGTTGAGCATGGCTCAACTTCCAGTTGCTCCACCTCCTCTTCTTGAGCTACTACATCCGTTTCTTCGGATTTTTCTTTATCTTCTTCTTCTAGTGTAGGCATAGGTTATTCCCATTGAACCTTCTTTATCTTCCTCCACAAATCGTGAGCATTCTCGTACTCACCTACACGAGTCATCACATGATTAGGTAAAATATCAATCAAAATAGGCATTACCTTTGAGTTTGCCTTTGCCCGTGTGGTTTGCTCCTCCGTCCAATGTCGTGGTCGGAGCTTTTTCCCTTTCTTGTCTTTTGGGACTTCGAACGGCTCCTTGATCACCATCATGGTGTCCCAATCCGTATTGAATAAGACCTCCATCTTCATCATCCAATATGTGATGTCCCATAAGCATCCGCCTTCGAACTTTAGCGGTTCTATCAAGCCGGTCATCTTCTTGTAGTGGCTCTTCTCGGCGGTTAGTCCGGTGAAGTGCGACCTTCACTCTGATACCACTTGTAGGGGACCGGTGGCCTACTAGAAGGGGGGTTGGATAGCTAGGTAACCCCCAATTTACTTTCTTCTCTACAAGGTATTAGTGCGTAGCGGAATATACTAAACAAAAATAATAAGAAAGGAAATGCAAACCGCTAACACGTTCGTTTACGTGGTTCGGAGATAACTTGCTCCTACTCCACGACGTGTCCGTAAGGTGGACGATCCCTCAATCCGTCGGTGGATTAGTCCCTGGCAAACTCCGGCTAGCTCAACCTCCTTGTGGGTGGAGAAACCTCACCACAACTCTCACCAAGGACTCCTTTGACGCTAGGGCACAGGTAGACTACTAATAGAGATTAACCACCTCTATTTCATCAGGGATAACAAAGCTTCCAAGCCTTGGTTATATAGGTCGCGGGTTGAAAACCCCGCCTACCAGTCGACTGCCAAAACATGCAGTCAACTGCCCTCTATGGAAATTCGACCGTTACATCCTAACGGCTCGATACTAGTCGACTGCTAAAACTAGCAGTCGACTGCTCCACACTGACCGAATGAACAGAAGCATTTTATTTGCTCCCAGTCAACTGCACCAGTCGATTGCTACAGTACTGCTACAGTAACGCTATAGTAAAACCCTAAAACTAAGATTTTACTCTGAGTACAATCTCTCGTGCACTCGTACCCTCACCCTTATGACTCACTTGACGCTTCTTTGCAGCCTTGACCTTTTGCCTTCAAGCCTACTTCCATTGGCTCTCGTCCCTCGGATGCATTCAAGCCCGCGGCTCGTCCCCAATGTCATCCTTCGCGTATACCTCGAAGTCGCTTCCCTTGGCCCTTATCCTCGCTGCCTTGTCCACGGTCCCTCGGATGCTCCATCCTTCACCGGACCCGAAGCCATCAACCTGAGTCACATGTGTATCCTGCATACCTGCACACTCACATACACATATCAAATACAAGGGTGAACATAACTTAAACCCTTTGCCCAAACACCAAAACACATGGTCGCACGGACCATTGGGATTGCTCCAACACCCAAAAGGAGCTCATAAGGATTGTCATGTAAACCCTGCAGGTGGACCTAGTCCGACATGATAATGAAATTGAGTAGTACTACTCTTGGAGCTAGATATTAATTAAGTGAGTTGTTAGTAACTCATTTAATTAGTGGACATTCTATATCTTAAACACAAGGAGACTAACACACTCATAATAAGAAGGAGCCCAAAATATAATTTGGGATTGGTGCGGTAGTTCAATAATAATTCTTTAGTGGTATGAATTATTATTGATGAAATTAAGTTGGGTGTTCGGGGTGACCATAGGAAGCTTAATTTCATCGAGAGACCAAAACCAAATCCTCCTCTCGGTCCCTATCGTAGCCTCTTATTCATATATTGTTATATTCACCTATACTCACCTTCTTACCCAACCTTAGGTGGCCAGCCAAGCAAGCTTGGAGTCCAAGCTTAGGCCGACCAAGCAAAAGGTTGAGCCAAGTAGAGATGGTCGGCCATTGCTTGGAACCCAAGCTTGGTGTGGTCGGCCATATAAAATAAAAGGATTTTATTTTTAAAATCTTTTCTTATGTGGATATCATGGTTTTTTAAAAAAGAGTTAAAAAATTAAATCTTTCCTTTTATAGCTTTTTACAAAAGATTAAGTGAAAGGTTTGATATCTTTCCTTATTTATAGTTAAAAGGAATATTTTAATTTTAAATAAAACTTTCCTTTTTTGTAATCATATTCAAGATTTAAAAGAGAGTTTCAAAATTAAATCTTTCCTATTATAGTTTCTACAAAAGATTAAGAAAATATTTGATATCTTTTCTTATTTGTAGATTGAAAGGAAGATTTTAATTTTAAAGAAAACTTTCCTTTTTGGAAATCATCCACATATTTAATAAGAGATATTTTAATTTATAAAATTTCCTATTATAATCAACCATGAAGGAAAAATTAATAGAGAAATTTTTATTTTAAAAATTTCCGGAAACAAATAAGGAAGTTTTAATTTTGTGTTTAAAACTTACCTTATTTGGAGCAATTGATGTGACCGGCTATGTAAAGGATTAAAAGGAATTTTAATTAAATTTTTCTTATTAACCAATGGCAAGGAATATAAGGGAATTTTAATTATAATTAAATTTCCTTATTTATCATGACCAAGGATATAAAAGAGAGGGTAGGGGTGCCTTCATGAGAGAGAACATCTCTTCTATTTTCCTCTCCTCTCTTCCTTGGTGGTGGTCGGCCCTATCATCTCTTCCTCACTTCTTCTAGTGGTCGGACCTATCATCCTCTTGGAGCTTGTTTTGGTGGTCGGATTTGCTTGGTGAAGAAGGAGAGAAAGAAGGCTTTGTTTCCTAGTTTTCCTTGAAGCTTGGTTGGTGGCCGAGACTTGCTATTTCTTGGAGAAGGTTTTTGGCCGAAACTTGGAAGAAGGAGGAGGCTTGGTGGATTCTCATCTCGGTAGATCGTTGTCCACACAACGTCCGAGATAAGAAGAGGAATACGGTAGAAGATCAAAAGGTTGTTGCTTACAAAGAAAGGTATAACTAGTAATTCTATTCCACATCATACTAGTTTTCTTTGTATGGATTTTAAAATACCAAACACAAGAGGCATATGATTCTAGGTTTCGAATTTATGATTCAAGTTTGTGTTTTTTTTGTTGTTTTTCGAATTTATGATTTGATTGTTCTATTTGGTTAAACCTAGGGTTATATAAGGAAATTAAATATTAAATTTTTTTAAAAGGCTTTGTCTAGGCGGTGGTGGATGATCTCATACCCAAGAAGGCCTAGTACCTCGCCATGTAATCCTGGAAGCCAATTTTAGAAATTAATATTTAATTGAATTTATAACATAGGTGGATTTGGATCAATAATGTTAAGCATCGTTTGCGATCCAAATCCGCAAAGGAATTTACATGTAATGTAGATCGAACAGAATGTAAAAAATAATAATAATACGGCAACTGGTCATATTTAATTATTATAATCATGCACACACAAACAACCTCGACATGCCCAAGAGTTCAAATCATACACAAACACACAAAGTCATAATAGTTGGATCTAGGATGCCTGCAACCATGAAGTTAATCTATGTTGCACATCCTACTATTATCCGGCCTAAACTTATATATGATCAGTGCATAATTTAACCGAAAACCAATCACACAGAACTAGAAATGTTGCCCTGATACCACTTGAAGGTGCTAGAATTCCGTTCTGTTTCAATTTCCCTGTACAAAAAAATTGTACAAGAATAGAACTTTTCTTAGCAACCCGCATGTTCGATCAGTCATGTGTTTGATCAATCAAGCAAGTTCTTGAATGATCAAAGCACACCTTGATCAAAGTACAAGATCGCTGACCTCTTGTGTTGGTATTTCAAAAAAAATACAAAGAAAACTAACTAATTACGCAGCAGAATTAAAGAACTAGTTGTACCTTTTCTTTGTAGCTAAAGACCTCTTGATCTTCTGCCGTATTCCTCTCCTCTTCTTGGATGTCATGTGGGTGACGATCTACCAAGACAACACCACCCTCCTTCTCTTCTCAGTTTCCAAACCGCCGGGTACAAAAGGAGCTCTTAGGATGGGGTACCTTCTCTTCTTCTTCCTCTTCTTCCTCTTCTCCAAGCCACCGCCCACCAAGGAGTAGAAGAGGGGGACGCCGGCCTTAGTAAGGAGGGGGTGCCTGCCCTAGCAAGGAGAGAGGCCACTAGCTCTTAGCAAGGGAGAAGGGTGTTGGTGCAATATTTCCTAGGTCAAGGTTGACCTAGTTGACTGAGCTTGAATTGGGTCAAGCTCGAGTCTTGATGTTTGGGTTTCGATGTTTTACAATACATGAAGACAACACATGGAGATTGCAAGTGCAATTGGTCATGTGGGGAGTTTGTGAAGGAAAGTCAAGTAGGTCAAGGTTGACTAGATTCTTGATTGGAAAGTCCTAGTGAGTGAAGCTAGGAAGAAGGAAAATCCTGATGAGTGAAGCCAGGTGAAAGACCTAGTGAGTGAAGATAGACACATAGAAAATCTTGGTGAGTGAACCCAGGTGAAAGACCTAGTGAGTGAAGCTAGGCAGTTGGAAATCCTGGTGAGTGAAGCCAGGTGAAAGACCTAGTGAGTGAAGCTAGACAGTTGGAAATCCTGGTGAGTTAAGCCAGGTGAAAGACCTAGTGAGTGAAGCTAGGCACATGGAAAGTCCTGGTGAGTGAATCTAGGCATAAAGGAAGTCCAAGTAGGTCAAAGGGATTGACTGGATACTTGGCACGAGGAAATCTAGATGGGTCAAGGTTGACCAGACATCTGGTGGAAGTTCAAGTGGGTCAAAGGGATTGACTGGACACTTGGTGAGAGAGTTCTAGCAGGTCAAGGGTGACCTAATGCTAAGCATGATGTACCAACAGGTCATGGTTAACCGGATGTTGGTCTAGGGGACTTTGGACTTAATTTGGCAAGTCTCACATGGGCTGGATCGATCAACCGATCGATTGGCTCATGCCCAATTGATCGGTTGATTGATTGGGTGAGTCCCGCGGAAGGAGAACCTCCCAATCGATCAGTGGATCGATTGGGGAGAATTCCCGATTGCACAGAAAGCCTCCCAATCGATCGGCCGATCGATTGGGAGCCTCTAATCGATCGGGTGATCGATTGGGAGCTGCGATTTTGCGCGATAAGCCCTGGGTCGATCAGCCGATCGATCCAAGCAATTCCCAGGAGCACAGAGGCGCTCTGGATCGATCGGTCAATCGATCCAAAGCCTCCCCAATCGATTGGGAGCAATCCAATCGATTGGGATTCGACCGTTGGCGTCGTATTTAGCTGTTGGCGAGCGTTTCTCTCGGTAGAACTCTCATCTTTTCATCTCCGATCTTCACAGCGATTTCACAACTTCTCCACAGAGTTCTCACTGTCAGATCTTGAAGGTTCTTGGAAGCATTTCCAAGTCAAGAGGCGGATCTACAGCAAGAAGAAGAAGTTAGGGTTAGGGTTTCTTGTGTAAACCGTGTAAGCTTTCCCTTGTATTTATTTCTCTTTGGTTCTTGTTGTATTGAGAGTATTGTAGGGCTTCTCCGCCTTCGGTAGTTACCGAAAAGGAGTGTTTACATAGTGGAGGGTGCGTGAGTGTGTGGATCCTTGGACTAGTCACCTCTTCTTGAGGTGGAAACCAAGTAAATCCCTAGCGTTAGCGTTGTGTGTTTATTTCTTTGTATTTTCCGCTGCATTTCATCACAAGAAGCAAGCAACGATGAGCACGAGATCGCTCCAAGCTATTCACCCCCCCCCCCCTCTAGTTACATATTTGGTCCCAACAAGTGGTATCAAAGCAAGGTTGCTCTTCACCAGAATCATCGCCGGAAGGGGCAACAAGCTAGAGCGTGAAGAAGTTGAAGCAAATTCATCAAGTCAAAGAATTCAAAAAGGCTCAACTTCAAGATGGAATTCCAAGACGGACTTGGGTTCGATACAAGGGTGCCTCCACCATTCGCAATGATGAGTTTCGATCTTTGGAGATCAAGGATCAAGAATTTCTTGATGGTGGAGATAGAGCAATGGTTTGCTCTCATGGAAGGTTTTGAGGCTCCAACAAATTCAAAGGGCAAAACTCTCAAGAGGAGCAAGTGGAGCCAAGAGCAAATTCAAAGAAGCGAGGCAAATGACAAAGTGACCAATCTATTGGTCAATTTATTGCCAAGCAATATTTTGGCTCAAGTCGGAGAGTTCAAAGATGTCAAGGAGCTTTGGAGCAAATTGGAAACGACTCATGAGATCCCCTCCACTGTATCAATTCAAGAAGAATCCAAAGAGGGCGACTCCATGGGTCAAGATCAAGAGGAAGTGGACTCCAAAGTTGAGAGATGCTCAACTTCCGAAGAAGAAGTCCAAGAAGCCTTATCTTCAAAGGAATGCAATGAAAAGAGCAAAGATGGAGCATACTCTTTGTTCCATGTACAAGATGAAGATGATGAAGCCTCCACCTCTAGGATTGAGGGGGAGAGAGTTTCGTTGACACCGAATCAAGAAGAAAAAGAAGTCTCCACATCCGGGTCAAGAGAATAAGAGGATGAAGAAGCTTCCACCTCCACAAGTCGAGTCAAGTCTATTGGAGGAGCATCATTGTCAGATCAAGAGGAAGCATTTACCTCCGGATCAAAAGGAGGATCAAGTGTCATCCCTACACATGAAGGTATAACTAGTTCAATTAAAAATAAAAATCACATTATATGTTTTGAGTGTAGGGAACATGGGCACTACAAGAGCAAATGCCCTAAATTGGCCAAAAAGAATGGCCAAGTGACACCAAAGGGCAAGGAGAAGCCCAAGAGACCGCTCCTGAAACAAAGAAGAGCAAGGAGCACATTGTGTGCTTCTCTTGCAATCAAAAGTGACACTATCGGAGTCAATGTCCCCAGGGGAAGAAAGCAGTCAAGGCTCAAGGAGGAAGCATGAGTCAAGGGGAGCCTCCAAGGTAAAACGAAAGGTATCATTTATTGAGTCTACCCCTTTAAATAATGGTAAAAAGCATGCAAATTCCAATTTTTATCATTTTAATGCTATTTACCATAAAAATAGGGAGCATGATAGCATTAAAGAAAAACATATGACTCTCCATGCTAAGACTACCACACCTAGGGTTAGGAAGGTAGGTAAAAGTTTAGGCAATAACACTAAGGACCATAGTTATAAGCCTAGAAATAAAAATGCTCAAAGATTTAAGGAAAAATCAAAATCTAGGGATTTATGGGAAGAAAATCAAGTCTTGAGGTCACGGCTTGATAAAATGGAAATGACCCTAAAAAGGATGGAAAGTATCCTAAAAGGGTAAAATGAGCAAAACCTAGGTTTAGCACTACAAGGGTCATCCAAGGGCTATAGGAGTTTGGGATACAAACCTAAAATTAAAAAGGATGTGCCTTCTTACCATATGGTTCCATATAATTATGGAACCAACCCTAGGTCAAGTGATCAAGTCAAAAATACTAGGGAAGTTATCTCTAGAAATATTTTGCAACACCAAAAGTGATCAAGACTTCTAAGAAGTCTAAGAAAGTCACTAAGAAGATCACAAGGGAAGCAATCCCTAGGGTTGACCTAGAGAAAGTGACAAAAGCCCCTAAGAAGCCTAACAAGGTCATAAAAAGGTATCTAGGGAAGTTATCCCTAGTGAGTACCTAAAGCATCCAAGGAGCACCAATAGGTGTTGGGTTCCTAGGAGCATTTTCTCTATCCCTTAGATGGGTTAGAGAGTGTCAACTCTAATTGAAAGGGTAGTTAACCCAATCATGATGAAGTTGGCACTCTAAGAGCATTTTCAAGATTATTGTTAACCTTTGAAAATGATAAGGATCAATGGCTTACTCTTGGAAAGAGTAAAATGTGTCATGGGTTGAGAAATTTGATATAATCTTGATTGGCACAAGAAATTAAGTGTAATAAAATGTCAAGTTGGGATTTTGGCATTTTATTAGGAAGTTAAAGGCAAATCTAAGCCATATTTTAACTTGTTACTCTTTAAAAGAGTAATTTATGCCAAAATTTGAGGAACATGATTAATTTAAATTGGCACAAATTAGGAAAAGTAAAAGAAATTTCAAAATTGGGTTTTGACATTTTCTTGGGACATTTTAGGCAATCTAGGTTTGAAATTTTAATTTAGCTAAGGATTAAGGATACTAAGATAGATAATCTAGGTATTTCATTTATGCTAATTTGTCATGCTTTGTTTGCCCATCATATGTCATGACATCATGTTTATTTTTGCATTCATGCCTTATTATGAAAAATACAAAAATACCATGTCATGTCATACATAAATCATGTAATCGTAGGAAATTTTCTTTTGAAAATTATTTATCTTTGATGTATGCCATAATACATCATGCATTATTTTAATTCCTTGCAATCTAAGGACAAATGACATTCATTAACAAGTAACATCCTTGGTGGATGTTTATAACCTCAAAATGCCTAGATAGATATGCATGATCCCTAGATTAGGGCAAAACCAAAGTTTACATCTCACTAAGAACTATAAGGTGACTTGTATACAGTTTCATATACATTAAATACAAGTGAGATGTTAGGATGATGAACAAAACTCAAGATGTTGACCTAGTGCATTCTTTTGAGTTTTAAATTCATCAAAACACATAGCTATGTGTTTTCCAATCATTGGGAAAGCTAATGTACAAGTCATGTGCATTGAGCCCAAAGAATATGGTTGGATATTGGTTTTGAAAATCATTTTAAAATACTTTTGGAAAACCTTGATGAAGACTATCTTTTGATAGTAATCATCATTGAACAGTTAGGCACAAACTTGAAGAAAACACTAAAGTTTTTTACAAGTTTTCAAGTTTGTGTTAATCTTTGAAAATATGAAGTATTTTCTTAGAAAACTATTTTTCCATGGTAATATATACCCTAAATAATGTCTACATGAATTTTCATGATTTTTGGAATTTTGTAAAATTTTCTAGGGGTTTCTGAAGTTGACTGAAATGAAATTTCAACATCTTCAGACCTTCAATCGATTGAAGGGTCTCAATCGATCAGGCGATCGATTGAGAGTGAGCTTCTAGCGAACAGAATCTCACTGGATCGATCCACCGATCGATCCACACTAGTTGAATCGATCAGTGGATCGATTCAAGCAGGTTCAATCGATTGGGACCCAACTCCAATCGATTGGGGATGCTGATTTCGGCTGGGAAAACTTATTTTCAGCATTCTAAACCACTTTTAGTCTAGGTAACCATTCGTTACCCCTCAAAACACATTTGTATACATTTAGGGGGAGTTTTCATGATGAAAGCAAGAATGGATTGGTTAAGGAAGATTAAGTAGAGGTTTAGGTTGAGGTTTGGTTTCAATATTGAATTAATGAACCTCGAAACTTCTAAATTTGGGTTTCCTAAAGTTTTAGGGATTCCAAGTCATTGTTGGTGCAATGACAGAAGTTACGCGCATGCCTTTAGGGGGAGTTACTTTTTAAGGACATGAAAATCTATTTTCCATACACCTTGGAAGGTGGTTAACCTTCTTTAGCGAATATGCTCAAGATTGGGCATTTGAATGTAATGGAGAGTGGATATCTTCATTATTCAAGTGGTGTATACTCACGGATGAGCATTTGATGACAATGAAGGGTATAGGACCTTCATTTGAATCGTGTGTGAATATACCAAGTGGTATATGCTCAAGGATGAGCGTTAAGAATAATGAAGGGTATGGGACCTTCATTATTATGTTGTGAACAACGAGTGAAGTTGTAAACAACGTTGGGTAACTCTTCAGGGGAAGAGTTTTTGATGTGTGCCAATAGGGGGAGAATGTGTGGTTAAGTTAGGCCTTCATTACCTAAAGAGGGAGTTTGCCCTCTGGGAAAGGGAAGAATGAAGGAAACCATCATTCATATATTGGCATAAAGGAAGTTGAGGCTATGGGATTAGCCTACTTAAAAGTGGTATTGTCAAACATCAAAAAAGGGGAGATTGTTGGTGCAATATTCCCTAAGTCAAGGTTGACCTAGTTGACTGAGCTTGAATTAGGTCAAGCTCGAGTCTTGATGTTTGGGTTTCGATGTTTGACAATACATGAAGACAACACATGGAGATTGCAGGTGCAATTGGTCATGTGGGGAGTTTATGAAGGAAAATCAAGTAGGTCAAGGTTGACTGGATATTTGACTGGAAAGTCCTAGTGAGTGAAGCTAGGCAGAAGGAAAATCCTGGTGAGTGAAGCCAGGTGAAAGACCTAATGAGTGAAGCTAGGCAGTTGAAAATCCTGGTGAGTGAAGCCAGGTGAAATACCTAATGAGTGAAGCTAGGCAGTTGGAAATCCTGGTGAGTGAAGCCAGGTGAAAGACCTAGTGAGTGAAGCTAGGCAGTTGGAAATCCTAGTGAGTGAAGGCAGGTGAAAGACCTAGTGAGTGAAGCTAGGCACATGGAAAGTCCTGGTGAGTGAAGCTAGGCAGAAAGGAAGCCCAAGTAGGTCAAAGGGATTGACTGGATACTTGGCACAAGGAAATCCAGATGGGTCAAGGTTGACCAGACATCTGGTGGAAGTCCAAGTGGGTCAAAGGGATTGACTGGACACTTGGTGAGGGAGTCCTAGTAGGTCAAGGGTGACCTAATGCTAGGCATGATGAACCAACAGGTCATGATTGACCGGATGTTGGTCTAGGGGACTTTGGACTTAATTTGGCAAGTCTCACATGGGCTGGATCGATCAACCGATCGATTGGCTCATGTCCAATCGATCGGTTGATCGATTGGGTGAGTCCCGCAGAAGGAGAACCTCCCAATCGATCAGTGGATCGATTGGGGAGAATTCCCGATCGCACAGAAAGCCTCCCAATCGATCGGCCGATCGATTGGGAGCCTCCTATCGATTGGGTGATCGATTGGGAGCTGCGATTTTGCGCGATAAGCCCTGGGTCGATCTGCTGATCGATCCAAGTAATTCCCAGGAGCACATAGGCGCTCTGGATCGATCGGCCGATCGATCCAAAGCCTCCCCAATCGATTGGGAGCAATCCAATCGATTGGGATTCGACCGTTGGCGTCGTATTTAGCTGTTGGCGAGCGTTTCTCTCGGTAGAACTCTCAGCTTTTCATCTCCGATCTTCACAGCGATTTCACAGCTTCTCCACAGAGTTCTCACTGCCAGATCTTGAAGGTTCTTAGAGGCATTTCCAAGTCAAGAGGCGGATCTACAACAAGAAGAAGAAGCTAGGGTTAGGGGGTCTTGTGTAAACCGTGTAAGCTTTCCCTTGTATTTGTTTCTCTTTGGTTCTTATTGTATTGAGAGTATTGTAGGGCTTCTCCGCCTTCAGTAGTTACCGAAAAGGAGTGTTTACATAGTGGAGGGTGTGTGAGTGTGTGGATCCCTGGACTAGTCACCTCTTCTTGAGGTGGATACCAAGTAAATCCCTAGCGTTAGCGTTGTGTGTTTGTTTCTTTATATTTTTCACTGCATTTCATCACAAGAAGCAAGCAACGACGAGTACGAGATTGCGCCGAGCTATTCACCCCCCCCCCCCTCTTGTCACGCCCCATAGGAGTCCCTGTCCGAAGAAATTTCGGCAGCACCTCCCCTGTACCGGTGACAATCTGAAGCATTTCTACAGACATAATATACCTCAGCCACATGCGGCTGGAATCATAACAATAAAAGAAAACAAACACCACGCAGTTAATATCAAATTCAGCCTCTGGCTGTCACAACCACGCAGTTAAAAGTAAAGCAGCCCACTAGGCTGTACCAAAACCAAAACACAACAAAAACTGACAGAAACTAAATACAATCAAACACAAAACTGCTAGCCGGCTAGGCTTACACAACCAACAACAAATACAAAATACCACATAACAACATCAACACTCCAAAAATAAAACCGGAGTATAGAGCTAACAAACTGATACATAAACAAACAAAACATACGTGAAACCGATAAGTCTTCTGATGTGACGTGGGGACCAGCAGACAAGATTCTCCAAGCGACACCATAAACAACCTGGTACCTGAAAAATATAATGTCCACGGGGGTGAGTTCAACAACTCAGCAGATACCTAGTTGACATGTATAGTAAACTATAACAAATGGTAATAACTATGGAGTACAGTCTCCTGAACAAAAAAAGGCAATGCATAATAGAAAAGGCTAAAGAGTACTGTACTCACCATGGCCACCTATCAAAATAATCAGGTCATCAGATCAGAAGTGTCATAAATCCTGTATGCATGTCAAACATATGCATCCATCCAAATGCAGCATATAAGTGCAGCAAACACAAGCAGTAAATGTATAAATGCGTATGATGCCAATGATGCGTCCTGGTCACCCCTGACGCCAGTCAGTCATCTCACACACAATAGTGAGGCCGAGTGGGTAGGGCTGTGACAACCGTGCACTCTACCGTCACTATACCTGATGAGTGACTGAGTGGACGGGATGCTGTCGGAGTACTCCTGTCCTGTGACCCCAAATCATAAATGGGGGAGCTCAATGCTCTCATCTCCCGGTACACGATGATGGGGAGGTATCTCTACCGGCTACCACGCTGAGTCACCTGACCAACGGAGCCAAACAGAGTCCACCGTCTGTCGGCTACTACGCTGCTACACTAAAAGCCAGCGGAGCCAAACAGAGCGGAACTGTCTGCCGGCTACCACGCTGAGTCCTCAGACCAACGGAGCCAAACAGCAGAACCGCCACACACCTGTCTGATATACCACTAACCCATGAGCGGTGGTGTGTGCAGTACATGTAACTGGCGATGTGCTCAACCATAGTGGAGCCGACAATCGCACAGCATGCAATCATGATGCATGACACTAAGCATGGCAATAAACTGATCAGCATAACCATATCCATATACATAAAATGAGTATCATAATATCGATGGTCAAATACGAAGATCTAAAGTACACAGGTCAGATAGGATATCAAAAAACCTAGGTCCTGAACATAACAAGCATGGTATGTCACTACTTCTCTGAGCATATATATATAGATAATCATGTGGGTACTAGCATAAAATGCATATCAAGTGAGCAAACAAGCATGTTACAGGTATCCAAAAGTGGCATACCGAAACAATGACGAACATAATTATTACTAAAAGCTATGACCTACTAGAC
The DNA here is from genome assembly GCF_018446385.1 of Zingiber officinale. NCBI lineage: Eukaryota > Viridiplantae > Streptophyta > Magnoliopsida > Zingiberales > Zingiberaceae > Zingiber > Zingiber officinale. The sequence continues at coordinate 59,724,242 of NC_055997.1, forward strand.
ATATCAACAAGACATATCAAAATAGATAAGTCAAGGTACCCGCCTCCAATAGCAGGTCCAATCCAGTCAAAGTCAACGTCGAGATGCTCGTCTCGAATCAGAGTCCTGTAATACATTATATCCAAATTTAGCTAATTTCATATAAATAAATTAGCTAAATCAAATCCTCGAGAAACTATCATAAATCCAGATCCAATTATAAACCCTAATTGGATCATCTAACTCCTCAATTGACTTAACTAATCCATTCGAATTTGGACTTGCAATAAGCATAACCAATCATAGTAATTGACCCAATTTAGCCCTGATTTAACACATATATCAAATTCAAACCTGAATTCAAATAACCTTTAAACTAACTTACCCAAATCCAATCGACTTTGCTGTTTGACTCACTCGAAGATACTTGCCGCCATATGATCAAGCAAGATGGTGTTTGTTGTCTTCCCAAATCAAATACCCAAAATCATCAATTGTTGGTCGGCATTCAATAGGTCCATAATGCTACTAAATGGATCTGTAAACCCACTGCAAATCAGATGAGTACAACCATCGATCAGGTAGGAAGGAAAACAAAGACAAAAGAGCCTCACCATACTTGCTGAAAACCACCTACCTCACACTTACAAATCGGATCATGAAGAGGAAGTTCTAGCATCGATCCTTCTCCGGCGACCACAACACTCGGCGACAGATACAGGTGTTGGTGCATCTCACTGGTGGTGTCGGAAAGTGAACAGAATCTAGGGCACGACCAAGTGGAGGCTCGGATGATGCATCGACGCCAGGGCAAAGCAATGGTGAGCCTCAAGGAAAGAAGAAAAATCAACCATGTCGCCGGCTCACACTCTAAACGTTGTTGCCTGGCAATCAATAGAACAACCCCTCCACTACCGACCCGGTATCGCGTGGAGAACACCAGACGACGATCGGCCGAGAGGAGGAGAAGGAAAGCGACACAAATGCTTCGGCCTCACGAGGGCTTCACCGGCCGAGAAGATATGCCCCGGCGACGAAAGGGCGAGAAATGGAAGCAGACGAGAATCGGCAGAGGCTTGCACTCCTTGGCTGATCACCCTTGTACATGAAGGAGAAGGAAGAGGCGTGAGGCTTGGCCACCGCTCTTGTACCGGAGGGGAAGGAGATGAAGGATCGGCGCCGCACAGAGGAGGGGATCGGGATGGTGAGGAATGGAAGAGGAATCGGCGTCGGCTAGGTCACGCGGGAGAGAAAAAGAAAAAAAAACTAAAACAAAAAGGAAAAACAAAAACAAAAATCAACTTTTCCTCATTAAAATAGGGTAGCCTAAACAGACTTTCCCGGGACCCAATATCTATCCCCGTAACTTCTTCCATACGAGTTCCGAAAAATTTCCGAAAAATTCCCAAAAAATCCAAAAAAATTCTCTTATCATTATTCGCCATTTTCCGGTATTTTACACCTCTAGCTACATATTTGGTCCCAACAAAGGGGGGGTGTCGGCCCTAAGCAAAGAGGAGGGGAGGGGAGCCGGCCCTAGGTGAGGAGGAAAGGGAGGGGGGCCGACCACAATTAGGAGAAGAGAGAAAAATTAGAAAATTAGATTTTAGGAGCCACCACCTACTCCTTTTTATAGGTTTGTCGTCGATTATAAAGAAAGAAAAATAATAGAATTCTGTTAAGAAAAAATCTCTCTTTCTATAACCAAGTTAAGTTAAACCAAACTAAGTTGTGGATGGATGGATGTGAGGCTTTATATATATAGGCTACAACAAGGACCTAGAGGAGGAATTGGTTTAGGCCTCCTAATGGACTTGGGCTTCCTGTGTTCGGCCCGAACACCCAACCCAAGTACATCAATAATAACTCATACCACTAAAGGGTTATTATTGAACTACCGCACCGATCTCATATTACAATATGGGCTCCTTCTTATCATGGGTGTGTTAATCTCCCCGTGTTTAAGATATTGTATGTCTGTTAATTAATTGAGTTATTAACAACCCAATTAATTAACATATGATTCCAAGAGTAGTACCACTCAACATTATTATCATACCGGACTAAGTCCACCTGCAGGGTTTACATAATAATCCTTATGAGCTCCTCAAGGGGCATCATCAATCTAAATAATTAGGACACAGATTCCTTCTATAATCAACAACACATCATATAAATAATATTATCTCCCAACTCATCGGGTTTATTGATTTAACGAATAAATCTCACTCATTGATAGGTTAAAGAAATAAATATTAAGTATACGTGCTTGTTATTATATAGGAATTAAGAGGACACACATCCGTAATAACAGAGGTTTTGTTCTTTTATATAGTCGGTATAAATCGAACAACATCAAATGATCCTGCTCAATACACACATAGTGTACTAATGTAATTTTATAGTCAAAACAGACTAATACCAAATTACACTACAATCGTTCCAATGGTTTGTCCCAATCCATCTTGGTTGTGAGCTACTATTTATAATTTATAAGGAACCGATAATATGATCTTCTGTGTGGCACCACACATCATATTATCTACAATATAAATTAAATGGACAACTGCATTGACATATATATAAATATAAAATGTAAACATTTGACCAAAGTGATTTCCATTTCAAAATATTTCAAAATAGGTGTTCATACAAAAGCTAGGCTCATAGTATACATCCCAACAGCCTTTTCCTCATTATTCCTAGGGGTGCCCTCAACTCTGCGGGCAGTGTTGGTTTTACATATGGCAATAGGGAGGCTATGGGCATCCTCAACTCCCTGGGTGGGTTGGTGTTATATTTGAGAGTGTTCTAAGGCAATCACCTTAGATATTGTTATTTATTTGATAAATAAAATTCACTACTTGAGTATACATTCTATATGTATGTGATTTGATTTTAAACTTAATTAATTAAGTTTACAATATAATACATAACATGAGAGAAATTATGATTAGATCGTAATTAGTGAGTATCTCATCATGTGTAATTATATACATATTGAAATCTTTCCTAATCGATAAATTGATGAGATAGGACATTGTCAATTATGTGATACTAACATATGTTATACTCCTTGGTTTAACCAAGCAATCAATCCTCACTAGCTAGAAATATTGGGATGTTGAGAGTTAACATGTGGATGCTAGTTATGGTAACTAGTTCATCGGATGTGGCCTACTATAAGATTTCATGTGATTCTTTATATGTCTATGAAAATCTCATTGCAACCCAAGTGTAAGTTTCCTTAGAGTTAATGTATTCAAGTCATCTTGGACATGGAGACTTATACTTTGACATTTTGGTATAATATCTCCTAAGAGGTGTATAAATCAATATATCCGAAAGTATTTGAACAACCCACAGAGGATTCACTACACCTTTTATAAATGAGATATATACCCATGGCCTCTTGTCAGAATTATTACTCATAAGTGTTTAGCCAAAGAAAAATATGTCAAGAGGATAGTCTTCTTAAACACGTGTTTAAGTAATTTGAATCCACAGGACAAAGAACTATTGCTTGGGCTCGGTGTAACATAGTTAACCTAGTGGGGACTAACACTTAGATTATGTCCAGAACTAAGTGGGTATAACATGAGTGAAAGGAGCAAGTGCACTAATGCCCGTAGCTATTAAAGGGTTAAGAATTTATTCTAAGATCAATTATAATTTTCTAGTCAATTGAGAATCATGATGATCAATCCATAATTAATGGTTAATTATGGATGGCCAACATAACTGGAAATCTATTGGGTCACACACACTATGAGTATATTTGAAAGACATAAAATAAATTTGAGAATTGGATTCTCAATTTGAGAGAGATTAAGTCTAGTAGGACCAGATGAATGGAAAATATGGAAGATATTTTTTGAGCCAGAATGATTAGTGGGTTGCGCCTCTTGTAAGCAAGTTGGATCCGTTTTAGTTTATAATTAAACCAAAATTGGTTTGGTTTAATTATAAACCAAAATTGGTTTGGTTTTAAACTAAGTTGGTTTAGTTTTTGAACCAAGCTAATTTCTAATGGGTAATGTTGGCTTAATGGGTACTGGTTTGATCTTGTCTATGAAACCCTGAAGGAGGTGTATATAAACCCCTCTATGGGAGAAAAATAAGAATACAACCTAATTATGATTAGGACTCTCTTTCTTTCTATCCCTCTCTCTTGAGTTGTCGCCGCCCCTTGTGTCACGTCTCCCAGCCACCGACTGCCTCCATTATTGTCGACCACCATCCAACCTCTAGCCCTACCTCCTGTTAGTAGCCCAACCACCTGACGATAGCCAAGGAGGTTGTTGTGCCTGCTGTGTCGCTAGATAGTAAGCAAGGGTTGTTGTTCCTTGCTTGTCGTCGGACTCTTTCCCTGTCGTCGGTCAGCCCTCTGTCGTTGGCCTCACAGCCGCCGGTAGCAACTATTGTGCTACCAAATAGTAGCTAAAAGGTTGATACCCTTCCCAACTTGTGTCACCAAGTTGCACTAGTCACCTAGCACAAGTCAAGTTGTGGGTTTCTCTCTCAGATCACACAGTCTCCTCCCTTTGGGTAGTACCAAAGCGGAGACACAACTTGTGACTTAGAGAAATTGTCTTGAAGGAGTCTCAACATGAATACAAATAGAGACAATCCTTATGAGGATTACTAGATGATGTCGTTTCCATTACACGTCATCTGTCAGGTAAAATTTCTAAACAAAATTATTTTCTACGATTATGTCTGCACATATATGTTCCTGTGGCCATGTGTGATGCATGTTGTATTAATTTAGAACATTATTATACTTTTGCTGCATATTTTTAAAAATATACTCTTCTACGCACATAGAAACACCCAACAGTTGTCTCTAGTATCGACCTAGGGTGTAACCTCTATCGGAATCACAAGCAGAGCCAATGGTGCCCCCCCCCTCTTGCACTTCCTCATCCAAAGTCAAGTCAACAATCGATGGCCAAGCTCCTCCAATTTAGCTTCGGTCATCTTGACCACTTTGTTCATTGAGGCCTTCAGCATGGTGATAGCTGCACAAATCGACAAGCATTCAGTTAGATATCAAAGTTGGTACAAGCAAAATGTCTTACCGAATGATGTTGTTAGAAGGGTTGGGATGGGACTCAGTTCGAATTTGTGAAGCAACCCTTCCTCAAGTAGAAGGTTGTTGTCGAATTTGATATCTTGCAGCATCTCGGATGCAGTAAAGTAGCCTCGATCCAAGTAGCCTCGCTCCAATTGATAATTTTTCAAGGTAAGAGCCAAAAATAACTTGAGATGCCATTGAGTCGGCCAAGACACAAAGTTCAGGGGGCTTTACAAAGAAAAACTAGGGCAACCACCCCTCATACAAAGACGGGAAGTTTTTCAGGAAACTGGGTTCGACTCTAGATGAAAAAAAGAATACCCCATCTTCCATTTTCTTCGAGTAAAAGAAAAAATAGAAGATTCGGTAAGTAGGGAATAAAGGATGACTACACTGGTTTGGATTTGAAAAGAATTTGGCCCAAGTTGAGACAAAAGAATGCAGAAATAGCACGACACTTTGGCAAAGAAGGCCGAAATAGGGAACTATGGCCCACTCAATAGATGACTTCTGAAAAAAGTCATGAAACAATGAAACAGGGGGATGATCTGGACGGTTGTTACTATTCAGAAGCATTATCTGATGATTGATCAGGATTCCGTCAGTTGTCCTTATTCAATCCAAGGCATTGCTGGTGATGTTGGACTCAATAGACCTATACCAAGGAATAGAAGAAGACTCTATAGCCATTGAGAGGCACAATGACAAACTACGGATGCTATACCCGAAGAATAGATGATCAATAGTTCATTGGAGAAGAAGGTGACGATGAAGAATAGGGCAACTTACTGTGAACTAGGAACCGAAGTGCTCAGAGACTAAGGAGATTCGAGTGGAGGACACAGAAGTAATGGTTACGTGACAAGGGTAATGACATCTTTCGTCGACCTAATATCCCCTTGCCCCTTCAATTTTGACTAATGGATCTCTGTAATCACAAGCGATATGGGCCTTCGACTGTTCGATCGGGCACACGGATCAAACCAAATCTTGATAATTATGGCAATTCGGATGATGCCTCATCTTCTCTGCAGATGGTCACACCACCTTAATGAGACGCAACCTCGGAGGCATGTCGACACACTCCGAGCTCGGCGACCAAGATAGATTGTGCCTGTCGTGCATTTATTAGGTGTGATGGCATTGAATGCACAATGTCATTTGGACCACACTTGGGATTCACCACATGGTCGTTACAATTGGGGCAAAGGTAGACTTGACTATACAACAGTCTAGTCAGTTGGACTCCCACATCCTTCGACTAGATTTAAAGAAGAGACTGGTGATGAGGAAGGTAATCAGAGAGTGTCACGTGGTTAAGGAGGTCAATAATCCTGCTGAGGTGGTGGTCAAAGTCAACAAAGAGTCGCTCCTTAATTTTGCATACTATGGTTACTTCATATCGCCCTGACTTTGCATCGCTCCCGGATTAGGATCATCCCCAACTCCAAGCATCCCTAACTCCAAGAAACCCCGATTCCATACAGCCCCAACTCCAAGCAACATCGGCTCTACATCAATCTCGATTCTGAATCACCCTGACTAACAGGAGCAGTAAACCTGACTGCAAACAATTAAGATGATAAGTTGTTGCTTATTGAAGATATGGACAACATAGTCGCTATTCCCCAAAGAACGTGAAAAACACCAACCGTTTAATTTGAGAAAGGTGGGTAACGTGGTTATTTATTTCAGAGAACATGGGTAATGCTAGCATGGATCTCAGGACACTAGGAGCACAATCGCAACCCTATAAAAGGTAGGTCACTCCTACGAGTGTAGGTATGTGCACATACGCATCCAAAAAACCCTAGACTTTTGTTCATCTTCCCCTTCATCCTCTATCGGAGACTTACTTGAACATCAGAGTGGTTGTGTTAGGGAATCCTTGTCCATCATTCTAATCATCTCTTTCTATTGCTCTCTCCCTAGGCTACGTCGATCATCCTACTAGTTCTTGCTACACCAAGGTGAATGACGTCAAAGTCAAGCTTGACGGCAACGCATCGATGGCTCATTCGTCAACAATCTTAAAGAAGGAAAATGAGTCATGTACTAAACATATCAACATAACAATTCATAAATTATGCCATATAATTAATTGATATAAATGATACATCAATTGATCAATCCATAGTTTTATTTATATTGTGACAAACTATATCGGCCAGTTTATGAACTTTTTTTATATAAATATAACAGTGGGACAGAGTTGCTACCATTTATATAAATATAACATCCATCTAGCCGATTTGAGGAACTTGTCTGACAATGTCATATTCGTCAACCCACGCCCGCACCCTATCACAACGAATGTCTGGGGTGACAATCTTTCCAATCAACACGATATAGCATTTACATTCGGTTCTCCTTCTCAATAATAGTCATCACCTTGTTTCCATTTACTCCTACCAATTCCAGCCATCAATTGTTCTTCATTTCCTCATCAAAATCATTATTATTATAAAAATTTCAAAGTAAATAAAAATATATCGGTACACTTTCCATAGCTTTGAGTAATATTTTAGTTGATGCATGTGTTGCAAATTTGGTGATATTTATGGACGCCTTTCTTTGATTTGTATTTGAGAGAGTCCTTTCTTTGATCTGTATTTGAGAGTCCTAGGGGTTTTCCTTTCTTTATGAATTTTCAAACTTCATCGCCTCAAAAAATTTTTGAAAAATCTCATTGGTCAGTTCTGGTTAGCTACATCATCAATATTATCTATTCAATTTTACAAAGTTAAAGTTGGAGAAGAAATAGAATAGTAACTTGTAATTCACACTTGAGGTTGTTAAATTCTTGATATTGCCTACATTTTTAATGAAGCACCTTCACTCTGGTTGCCAATGGAGTTCGGGTTCTCTCATTGAATATATTTTATATTTAATTTTTATAATTTTATTTTTACATATACATGTCCTATGATCATACTGTTTAAATTGCATAATCTATTTTTTATATTTAATTTATAATTTTTTACATCAAATATTTTATTAAAAATGATATCTTATATGCTAGTCATATTTTTAGATTCACATTTTAAATTAAATTTATATCAAATATTTACAAAATATTTATGTATACTGAAATAAAAATAAATTTATAACTTAATCCCTAGTGACTTTCATTGATGGGAATAATTTGAATGTCTTGCAACATTGTCCTTCACAGAATTTCAAACTTCAACAAATCAATTTTTTGAAATTTCATTGCTGAACTTTGTTATCATGCACCCACATCATCAATATCACCTGACACGTCGTCGCCACTTCCGTTTCAATGCTAAAAGCCTTGATAATAATGTTTTCTTCATTTCTTCCAAAAGAAAAACCACCACTACAACTGTTACCAGAAGTCGTATGCCACACTCTTAATCCAAGCAACAGGGCAGCAAGCGAGCCCATTGATAGTCTATATGTTAAAGATAATGTGTTGAGGATGATCCTACACCAGTTGAGTGCCTTGAACACACATGTTGTGAACCTCAAGAATGCTACAAGCCAAGATTTAAAAATTTTGCTCGAGGAATGGGTCAGACAAAGGGAAAAAGTGGAAAAATCAAGCTAGTAGATGGGAAAGGCAGATATATAGTAGACCTATGCAAGCAACTGATAAATTGTGTATCCATAACAAATCAATACGATAAGACACTGATTCGGAGTGCTGCGAAACAGCCACCCATTGCAAGGAAAGTTCACTGCTTAATCATATAGACATTAACAAGTCAGCTGCTGTTAGTTCACTGCTTAATCAAATTTTATTGTCTCTGCTACGGCTGTTCAGAAACTCAGATTTCTCTGTCCCAAAGTTGATCCATAGGTCAAGGTAGCTCCTGAGAAAGTTTGGTGATAGTATTTTAGGTACTCTATCCTTGTTTAGTGCTGATCTAGAGAGTGCCAAAAAAAATAGTAGGCCAGGTATCATTGGAAATGACAAAGAACACACAGGCCAGCTAATGGAATATTTTCTTATCAGCAAAACGTGACTATTGAATCATAAATACAAAGAACAGCCTTAAAAGACTGACTCCTATTTCTAAGATTTATTTCAAACATGAGAGCATGGACTACATTCCGTCACATTAATTCATTCATTCATGTTTGGCACAAATTAAATTGTAGGTAATTGATTTATTTAAGACACTTCCCTCAGGGACTATGAATGTCACGGCAGCAGCCAGATTGAGAAAAGAAAATTTGAGATGCTACTAACATTTTCACCATAACAATGCAATTCCAAAATGAATTGCCATGATATACGTAGACATTGAATACGAGAAGAAATATGGTTTGAATGCATGAGCTGCATAAGAATAGTCCAGTCTTGTTGTTATAGTATCTAAACCTGAAAACCTCTCTTGATACTAACCAATTAAAAAAAAAGTTTCCATAAATCAGAGGGGTAATGATTCAAAGACCATCTTGCTGCTAAGATTTCTTCACAGGACGAGGTCCCAAATAGTTTGTAACCAACCCCATAACACCAAACCTAACAAAAGTTCAAAAATTTTGTAAGAATAAGAAATGAAAGCTTTCACAAGTCAATTGATTATATGCCATACAAACTCAACAGCAAATTAGCATGTAATTTTCATGTGAAACCGGTAAAGAAGAAATCATGGATGGAGCTATGGATCTGAATCATTTACTTACATGAAAGCCATAGACAACTGTTTAGAATCATTCTCAAAACTCTTCATGTTTGCAAAAGACTGAGCACAAAAGATAATTGCCAGCCATGAGCAAAGCTTGTACTGCAGGAAAAAAATTCATTAATGTGCAGCATTACAATCAAAGCGCAAAGGAAACCAATAAACCATGGAGTTTTGATTGAAAAACAGTAGTTGTTATTTTAAATCAAATAATTATTTTTGCAAAGTAATGGTGGGAAAATGGAGAGCAAGCAATCAACCATAAGCTCCTTCCTATATATATATTGTATAAACACCAAAAAAGAAAAAGATAAAAATGCTAATGATCAGCTTCAAGTAGGACTGAGCATTTGGTTAAAAAACAAACTGATCAAACCAAACAAACTGAAACCGAACTTTTTTTAGACAAATAGAACCAACCGAATTTTATCACTAAAATCGAACAAATCAAACCAATTTGATCTATTACCGAATTAACTGAACTTTTCTTAGTAGTCCACTAATGTTGCACATCAATCGACTAACTATTGAGCAGTCAAATCTATCAATTGATTGATACATCAAGTCAGGATTTAGAGATTTTTCTTTCAAACACCAATTCAGGCACACAACATAGCAGTTGATTGAATATGGATTTAGTTTAATCGGTGTAATCAAATTTTGAATTTTAAAATTGATACCAAACTGAATAAAGCGAAACAACCGAGATTTTTAAAAAAAAAAAAAAAAAATTCAAATTAACCGAACTGAGCTTGTGAATTCATTCGGTTTGGTCAGCTATTTCGATTTAACCGATATTTTGCTTATCCCTAGCTTCAAGGAACTTTATTTAGAATTGAGTAATTTACCATATCATTCTCTCAACTTTAAAAAAATACTCAAAACGTGCACCTTATTTGATAATTACCAAAGAGCGCACTCCGTCTAATTCACCAATCTTTTAAAAAAAAAAACAAATCAAATCTTCTCTCCTCCCCTCTCCTCTCCAAGGAAAAATGAAACTGCGGGAAGCTCTCTGTTGTTTAGACTGTGCGCATGTGCAATTGCAGGAAAAAAAAAACTCTCGCACCATCCAAACCATGAGCAAACACGCAGCCAGGCAGTTGTAAAATCACGGCCAGGTGGCCATGAAATCACGACTAAGTGGCCGCGAACTCTCAGCCAAGCGCCGTGAAATTTCAGTCAGCACAGCCACGAGCTCGCAGCCTTGAATGGAAATCACAACCACTAGAAGTTCTTCAAAACCGGCCAATAGCGAGATCATGACCAAGCAGCTGTGATATCGCAGCCAGCTATCCACGAGCTCAGTCACGAATGCTTGCAATCTGCCTACAAAATCAGCAACAATGAACTCTCCAGAGTTTTCCTTTTTTTGCCTTTTTTTATTTTGCTATGGAGAGGAGAGAAGAGGAGAAAAGAAAAAAAAAAATGATGCAATAAGTGAAAGTATATTTTGGGAAGCAAGCGTGTTCTTTTGGTAAATATCAAAGTTAGTTGTGTGATTTAAGTATTTTTAAAGTTGAGTGTGTGATACAGTAAATTACCCTTTAGAATTTTAATGATAAGAAAATGAAAGTTGGTTTGATTTATATAAAAAAAGACCGTCTCAGAATGATACAAAAGATTTTTTTGTCTTTTTACATCAGCCACAAATCATTGCCTCTTCTCTAAGGGCAGGTGTCATACTATTCCAACAATTAAGGTGATCATACCACAATCAGAGTTTCTGGCATAGGACCAACACATTGAGAACCTACCAGCACGCCTGTGTCATATGGGATTCCCATGGTAAGCCACAAATTTTCTCATGCATTTGCAGCTAGCAAGAAACGTGACAAAAGGAATCACTCGATCCTTTTGTAAAAAAAAAAAAAAATTAACCAGGTCAGGTAACGTCGAACCTGGGAGGACTGCTCTGGCACTCGATCCTTTTGTAAATCACATGGGAGGGGGTCAAGAGGATATAAAAGCTTGGAATCTTACTAAACAATGGCAAGAAGCGACAAGAGACTACCAACAACATCACAAGAGGCGATAGTAGAAATGATGAACTCTTCAGCTTCAGAGCGCGCAGCAGCATGGAGAAAGGTAATGCATCTTTTGCGAGGTAGCATCTATGGTTGGAGTGTCAGGCAAAAAGAGACTGTCACAACTATGGTTAGAGGTGAACATCTAATTATAACAGTGTTATATAACAATTATTAACTGTCATAACATTGTTATATATAGAAGGGGAACCTTAAGAGTAAAGTTGTTATCATGTGAGTGTGTGACCAGGAGGTCACGGCTTTGAATCTCGAAAATTACCTTGCAAAGAAAGGTAAGATTGCGTAAAATAGATCCTTTCTAGAACCCTGCATTGGCAGAAGTTTCGTGCATCAAGCTTTCCTTTTTTTATAACATTGTTATATATATTATCTATAAGTGTTAATATATAATAATAATGTTATAATTATTATATCAATTTATGCCTAATTTATATTTGCTATTATATATATAGTTAATTAATTAAACTGAAATAATTAATTAATATACTAAATTTTCTTTTTATTAATTTTTTTATTGCATGAAACTTGGATCATTAATGTGAAAGATTAAGTGTAATTTGAGTTAGAATCAATTATGTGCAACCTATTTAGGATGATTCTCATTTAATTCAAGTCGATGTGAACTATGATTGATTAAACTTAAAAGTAATTTTAAATTTTGAGAAAGCATCTAAATTATTTTAGGATGTTGACAATGAATAATAGTCTCTATATGTGTTGGTAATAACTATAATAAATTATTTTATATTTCCAAGAATCCATTTTATGTGTTTGACACCACAAAAAAAATTCCATAAAGAGTCATGTCCCTTAAAATAATTGACTTTTGTTAATAGCCTCATCAACTAATTATGTATTTAGATGTAGCCTTAATATTCCACTTCTGAGGGTCATTAAGAAATTATCATTTGTGGTTATATTATATAGGAATTCATTAACATAATAATTTAAAACTATTAAACATATATAATCATCAATAATCAATATTAAAATTTTCTTATTGTTTAAAAATATCACATACTACCAACTTAACATTTTTCCCATTTGATTGTTCCATCTCGTAGTAATTATATAAGCATAATGTTGATACTTAGTAGGTGGCAGTAGGAGACTCATGATTTCCTCTTTTACTTCATGAATTAAATAGTAGACATTACCCATTTGCAACTTCTTATACATATTAACTTTGCAAAAATAAGGTTTACAAAGGTTCTAATGTCATAAGAATATCCCTAATATAGTCTCAAAATCAAGCAACTATAACAATTTTTTTTTTTTATTTTATGAAGACTATAACACTTTTATATGCCTCTACCTTTGGTGGTGCTAGAGTGCCGAGAGACTTCCAAATCCTCAAAAGTGGGCATGACCTTTTTCTAAGACGACTTTACCAAGAGGAAATGAGTCACCAATCTAGTTATTCATGGTCGTAATATCTCCCCGTCCACAAATTTCCTCATTAATCCATGAATCGAATAATGATTATAAAGGAATTTTATTAACGAGTACCCCCTTTTCATTATCTTCTCTATTATATTGAGTTTACCGATATCTATCATCATCAAATCAACTCAATGTGTTGCCCATAATGTCCAAGACAATGTTGAATTTTGCATCAATAGCTCTCCAACCCTCTTAAAGTAGACATCATTATTTATCGTGTGTGTGTGTGCGCGCGCACCGAATAAGTGGCCTATTCGGCCTAGGTGACTGATCTATTCCGTCCAGGTTATTTTTTTATATTCATTTTGGCATTTACTATTTTCTACTACTTGTCATTGTGTCAATTTGATGTTCATTTTGATATTTCTATTTAAAAGAACAAGAGCGCCGCCTAGGCGCGCTTTCTGCAACATTGTGTGTGTGTGCGCGCGCGCGCGCGCGAATTCTAGTTTGTTTGCTAGCTTGGTTTGAAAATGTCATTAAATTAATATGGGAAAAATTAACTACACATCTTCGTCCCATAGAAGGAAAAATCGACTAATACCACCTTGTGATGAGGTAACACGAGCTCTTGCACTCCTCTCCAATGTTGGTGCAACGATTAAGACACTTCCATTAACATCAATTGGCACTTCAACTAGCACCTGCATGAGTTGTATCATCGCTATATCGCATATGTTGCTCATATCCATATTCAGTTCGAGAGGCATAAAGAGCGTTATCACCAAGACCTTCAAGTTCATTGTAGATGGGCTTCTCCAAAGACTCATCAATCAAAATCTTCATGTTCATGTTATTTTTGTTTGGAGTTAAAGATTTTTTAGCATAAGTCCCTCCATTGCACGGTGAATTTTGTGAGTACTTTTAGACACTTAAAAACATGAGTATACACCCGCAAAATGTTGCTTAAGGTGTGTAACCTCATCATCACATCCAACTACATCACAATGTACACACTACCAATGATCGATTCTCTAGTCAACATGTGTATCTCCAAGTTGAATCATAAGTGTGTTATTTTGATGCCATTTGTCTACCTATGTATCATTAAAAAATTATAGTATCAAAAAAGATAAAATGATTCACAATAAATAAATTCACTAAATATTCAGATCTTATGACATTGTCGGAATTAACATAGAAAATATTTTCCTGTTCATAAAAATTACAAAACAAGAAGAATATCTAATTTTAACAAAAATATCAAATAAATATCTTCTAGCGCAAACATTATTCAAATATTTTAAAATTGAATAACTATTAATCTGACATAATAAAATTCTCATCTCAAATTAGTTACACTTATAAATCTAGGCATTAGTAAAATTTAGAGTAAGCAAAGTATAGCTAATGGATATCAACATGGAAATCCAAAATATACATAAATGAATATAAAATACTATATTAATTTATCACCAAGAATGACACAACTTTGTATATCAATTTCCAGCTCACAAAACTTTATCATATCAATTTCCTGCTCAGAAAAACACATAAGATTATAGAACAACCCACACAAATTTCCAAATGCAGCTCTTGCTAATGGAAAATTCCCAGATTAGTCAATAGTGGCCGGATCAAATATCCCTTTAACAGATATTGGTTTTTACTTATAAAATGTAAGCAAAATTAATTTAATTTTGTATATTTGATCCATCGTACAGTTCGGTCAAACAATAACTGAAGCCATTCAATTTTCTTTAAGAGAAAAGACAAATATATTTAGTTAAATGGTTATTCATCTTTTCAAGAAACAGAATAATCTACTTTTGGCCATTTCAGTCCATCAAGTTCATTTATGAAACAGCTTGAAAGTGAAACCATTAAAAGTTTTCTAACAAAAAAAATGAGAAATAATCATTTGATCAAATGGCCATTTGCTCTTTTTTAAAAGAAAAATATATATTAGTTCATATTACCAATTTCAGCACATCAAGTTGTTTGGTGACACCAAGCAGGTTGAACTGAAACCATTATAAGTTTTTTAAAAGCACACAGACATACTAAAGATAAATGACCATTAATTTTGATAATTTCAGTCCATCACAGTGTTGTTAGCATGATAACAATCGTGGATAGCATTCTGGTCCAATCTACCAGGAGGGATCTGATTTAGACATTTCAAATAGGGAGTCCTGGTCTGAGAACTTCCATTAGTAGGGACTCAAACAAAATTAGGTTTTCACTCAAAACATTTCTTATCTGATTCATTGATGAGGTTACAGGAGAAAAACTCAAATCCCAAATAAATGGTTTTTATCCAATATTAGAAATAATTAAAATTGCATTAAGAACCCCTATTAGACAAACCGAGAACCTATTTTAATCAAAATCAAAGAGATAAAGAAGTAGCCACGATCAAACATGTATAGCCCAACGATCTTCACATTACCAGGAACAAACTCGACAACTTCCAGCAGATCTAAGAAATTCCCATGAAAAACAAGAAGGAAAATTATAGATCTACAACCCTATCTTTCAAGAAAGAGAAAGAGAAACAGAAAGAAGTAGGTTGAGGAGGAAGTACCCGCAAGGTAACGCCGAGAACGCCGAAGATAACGGCGAGAAATCCAGCATAGTCGATGGGGAGATCCTGAGGCGACAAGGTCGGAGGGACGTAGGGCTTCGCCGCGGACGGCTGCCTCGGATCGGTCGCGGAAGAACTAGTCTCCTTCATCACGCAACTTCGTTCCCCCCTTCAGGCCTGCCCTTCACTGTGAGATCTATTTTTTATGGAACGGTTTTTCTACACGACCAATTTCAATGGACCGGTGGACCGGGAACCCAAAATATGGGCCGATGCAGAGATTCATCTGGGTCGATTGCAAGATCCACGCCGGTTCGAATTACTTTTCCACATTTTAAATTAATATTTATTAAAGCGACTAAAAAAATTGAAAGGGTGGATGAATGGTTTTACTAACATCCAAAAATTCATTGACCACATTGAAAATAAGAGTCCTCGTATAATTCTCCTTATGATATCTTTATCTCGGGTGATTTAATATTATCGGTTTCGTGACAAAAGATAGTTCATTCGCTTCTAATTTTCTTACCAATTCATACTTAATATTTTCGTCAATTCATCCTTAAATTAATATAGAAGAGATAAATCATGATTAAAATATAAGGATGGACATATTTGGACATGTCGAGTTTCGATCCCAAGATCTCATGCAACGATTTCATGATAATATACAAGTAAATTAATTATAAAAGGTGATCCGGTGGTAAGAACGGGGAACCCTCATGGGCGGAGGGTCAAAGACACGTGGAGGTCAACCCCAAGTTCACGCTGAACGAAGGATGCCGGGCCGAACGGAAGGATGTCTTGCCGAACGAAGGATGCCGGGTTGAACGGAAGCATGCCGGGCCGAACGGAATGATGCCTTGCCGAACGGAGGATGCCGGGCCGAACGGAAGGATGCCCTGCCGAGCGGAGGATGCCGGGCCGAACGGAAGGATGCCCTGCCGAACGGAGGATGCCGGGCCGAACGGAAGGATGCCGGGCCGAACAGAAGGATGCCGAGCCGACCTGACATTAGGCCAGGAGCTTCCCGGGCCGGACAGAAGACAACCCGACCATGGGCGGGTTTCCGATGCTCATAGTGAAAAGGGTCACCTGGCCGAGCGGATAGCCCGCTCGACCGAAGCATAAAGCATCGTTGTTGTGGAACACTCTCAGCCGAGCACCCGGTCGGACCGATACCTACGCCCGGTCGGACCTATGCCTGCCGAGCGGCTGGCCGCTCGGCGCGGGAACAGAAGAGACAAAAGGACAAAGGAAACATCGGGGGAAAATCTCCTAACAGCGGGTATGTTCAACGACCAGGCCATACGCAAGATCTTACAACAGAGGATCCCGCTGTCCCATCATAGATGTGCTCGGACTATAGCAGTATGGTGTCAGGTAAGCTCTTCTGACAAGCCCATACAGAGGTATGGACAGAGGACACGTATGCACCTCGGTATGTGTGCCCGAGCCTCTTCACAGCTCTATATAAAGGGTCCTCACCCTTCGCCGGAGGTACGCATTCTACGATTCTGGGAGCCACTTTCTTGTTGAGCTTTGCCTGACTTGAGCGTCGGAGGGTCGTCGCCGGGAACCCCTTCCCGGCCCGACTTCTGTGCAGGTTCACCGGAGGTCCGGGCGGATAGTCAGCAGATCTACGTCAGCCGCTTGGAGAGCGCCACGTGCCCAGCGTCCGTTGATTCAGCTTTCGGACAGGATCAATTTGGCGCCGTCTGTGGGAACGCTCCTGCATCCGATCGGAAGCAATGGACGAGGTTGGACGACTGCACATGGTGATGCTCTCCACGAAGGAGCTCGACGCTCTAATCAAGGCAAGAGCGGCTAAGCTCGTGGAGCGACAGAGAAAGAATGCGCAAGCCAAGCGGCTGAAGCAACAAACCACGTCAGCATCAGGTGGCCGAGCGGAGGCACCGCCTGCCACGGTTGCAGTTCGTCGGGCCCTATTCCGAGCGTCTCCTGAAGTCGCAACAGGCAAGGCTCCCCGAGCGTACGCCTCCCCCGAGACAATGATCCAACCGGCATTCAAGGGGGAGCACCGCCGAGCAGATGAAGATGGATTGGGACTTGGATCAACCATGAAGCGCAAATTATCTCCAGCCTTTCCGGGGCAGGGTGAAAGGTGCGCCAATATAATTTGTGCTATATATTTTCCGTTTGGCTGTATATTTGAAATGCAGGAAGCAAAATGTTAAAAACGCAATTGGCATTATCGGCCGAGCGGCCTATCTCCATGATGTATGAGATCCGAGCCACCGGCTCAATGGCGAAGACCCAGTGCCGATCGACCGGCGTATAGTTACACGAGTCAAAAGCTTGATGGCGAAGAACCCGAGCCGTTCGGCCGGGTGTAAAAATTATCCGAGCCAAGTCATCTAAGACGAAGACCCCTCGCCGCTCTGTAGGACGTATGTCATCAGTGTTAAAATTAGCCTTAAAGGCCGTCGAGCTCCGACGTTAAAAATCGAGAGACGAGCCGGCGTCTATAAACCCTCCGAGCGGAAGACCGTCGAGCTCCGACGTTAAATATCGAGAGATGAGCCTGTTGGTGCAATTTCCAGTAGGTCAAGGTTGACCAAGTTGACCAAGCGTAAACCTTGGTCATAGTTTCGATGTTTGACAATACAGAAAGACATGTAGACATGGACAATGCAGGTGCAGTTGTCCATGCGGAGAGATACTGATCAGGGTCTGATCAGGTTGGATGAAGAAGAGTCAAGTAGGTCAAGGTTGACCGGATACTTGATTGGGATGTTAGGCAGTTCGGAAAGTCCTAGTGAGTGAAGCCAGGCAGTTCGGAAAGTCCTGGTGAGTGAAGCCAGGTAGTTTGGAAGTCCTGGTGAGTGAAGCCAGGCAGTTCGGAAAGTCCTGGTGAGTGAAGCCAGGCAGTCGGGAAATCCTGGTGAGTGAAGCCAGGTGAAAATCCTAGTGAGTGAAGCTAGGTGAAAGTGAAAGTCCTGGTGAGTGAAGCCAGGTAGTTGGAGAAAGTCCTGGTGAGTGAAGCTAGGCAGTTGGGAAGACCTGGTGAGTGAAGCCATGCAAGGGAAAGTCCTGGTGAGTGAAGCCAGGTAGTTTGGAAGTCCTGGTGAGTGAAGCCAGGTAAGGGAAATCCAGATGGGTCAAGGTTGACCAGACATCTGGTGAAAAGTCCAAGCAGGGAGCTTGGCACGGGAAAAGTCCAAGTATGGAGACTTGGCATGGAGAAGACCAAGTTGGAGACTTGGCACGGAAAGTCGGAGAGGGCTCGGTAGCTCGTTCTCTGGACCGGACGAAGTCGGAGAGGGCTCGGTAGCTCGTTCTCCGGACTAGGTCAAGAGAGGGCTCGGTAGCTCGTTCTCAGGACCATTTAGGGTTTAGGGCTGGAGCTCTAAACCTGGATCGGTCTGGTGACCGATCCAGCGATACGCCTGAGTATCTGATCGGTCTGGTGACCGATCAGATAACAAACAGAAGGGTTCTGTAAGTCATCTGATCGGTCTGGAGACCGATCAGCAGGGAGTCTGATCGGTCTCCACGATCGATCAGAGACGCAGCCACCTCTCTTACAGAGAGGTGGGATCGGTCCGGGGACCGATCAGACTGGGGCCTGATCGGTCCCCAGGACCGATCAGAGGTTCCCTGGACCGATCAGGCTGAAGCCTGATCGGTCCAGAACTAGCCGTTGGCTCACAACGGCTAGTCTTCTGTCTTCTGTTCTTCGCAGGTGCAGTGCAGGTTGAGTGCAGGTTATAAAAGGAGTTCAAGGGCTTCTACAGTGCGGCTGCTCTTCTTCTTCCTACTCCTGACTGTGATCGAGCTTTGCTGAGCTCTTAGCTTACTGAGCTTCGTGTGAGCTCCTTCTTGAAGCTTCGGGTGAGCTTTCCTCGACTGATCAGCTGCTGCTGTGAGTTTCCTGAAGTTGCTGCTTCGGGTTCCAGTCGACAAGAACAGTAGGCAAGCTTTGTTTTGTACATTCATATTGTCTTCTATTTTGTGCTGTATTTTTGTACACCTTTCTTGCTGTTGCAAGAAGTTTCTGTGGCGAGGTTTCTCCACCCAGAAGGAGTGTTCTTATTAGCCGGTTTTTCGGGGACTCATCCACCGACGGATTGATAGGCTTCGTCCACCTTACGGACACGCCGAGGAGTAGGAGTTTCATCTCCGAACCTCGTTACATCGACGAGTTTGAGGTTTGCTATTCTCCGTTGTCATTTCTATTGTTTATTTCCGCTGCGCTAACCTTGATTTGTAGAAAGAAACGAACGATTTGGGGCGGCTATTCACACCCCCCTCTCTAGTCGAGTACGACGATCCTAACAGAGCCGACGTCTATAAACCCTCCGAGCGGAAGACCGTCGAGCTCCGATGTTAAATATCGAGAGACGAGCTGGCGTCTATAAACCCTCCGAGCGGAAGACTGTTGAGCTCCGACGTTAAAAATCGAGAGACGAGCCGACGTCTATAAACCCTTCGAGCGGAAGACTGTCGAGCTCCGACGTTAAAAATCGAGAGACGAGCGGACGTCTATAAACCCTCCGAGCGGAAGACTGTCGAGCTCCGACGTTAAATATCGAGAGACGAGCCGGCGTCTATAAACCCTCCGAGCGGAAGACCGTCGAGCTCCGACGTTAAATATCGAGAGACGATCCGGCGTCTATAAACCCTCCGAGCGGAAGACTGTCGAGCTCCGACGTTAAAAATCGAGAGACGAGCCGGCGTCTATAAACCCTCCGAGCGAAAGATCGTCAAGCTCCGACGTTAAAAATCGGGAGACGAGCCGACGTCTATAAACCCTCCGAGCGGAAGACCGTCGAGCTCCGACGTTAAAAATCGAGTCGTGCCGGTGACTAGAAACCCTCCGGCCGGAAGACCGTCGAGCTCCGACGTTAAATATCGAGAGTCGGACCGGCGACTATAAACCCTCCGGGCGGAAGTAATGCTGTTTATCGGTAATTCCAGTTAAAGCCATGCATGTATTCAACTAAGCGAGTCCGGCGGACCAAGTGTGCAAGCGGGCGGGTTACCAAGAGTACCCCGTAAACATCTGACGAAAATCCCATTTGCGAAACGAGATATATTCAGCCGAGCGGACTAGCTATACAAAATACTTCGTGAGAAATCCCTTGCAAAACGCAAGAGAGGTGAGATGAGAGGCGATTAACGAGGAGAAGCGGAGGATGGTTTCTTGGATGCGCCGCTCGGCACTACGGGCGTCCAGTCAGTCAGACTATGCGTCTCCTTCGACTAGACTTGAAGGGGAGGCATGTGATCCGGTGGTAAGAACGGGGGACCCTCATGGGCGGAGGGTCAAAGACACGTGGAGGTCAACCCCAAGTTCACGCCGAACGAAGGATGCCGGGCCGAACGGAAGGATGCCGGGCCGAACGGAAGGATGCCGAGCCGACCTGACATTAGGCCAGGTGCTTCCCGGGCCGGACAGAAGACAACCCGACCATGGGCGGGTTTCCGACGCTCATAGTGAAAAGGGTCACCTGGCCGAGCGGATAGCCCGCTCGGCCGAAGCATAAAGCATCGTTGCTGTGGAACACTCTCAGCCGAGCACTCGGTCGGACCGATACCTACGCCCCGGTCGAACCTATGCCTGCCGAGCGACTGGCCGCTTGGCGCGGGAACAGAAGAGACAAAAAGACAAAGGAAACATCGGGGGAACATCTCCTGACAGCGGGTATGTTCAACGACCAGGCCATACGCAAGATCTTACAACAGATGATCCCGCTGTCCCATCATAGATGTGCTCGGACTGTAGCAGTATGGTGTCAGGTAAGCTCTTCTGACAAGCCCATACAGAGGTATGGACAGAGGACACGTATGCACCTCGGTATGTGTGCCCAAGCCTCTTCACAGCTCTATATAAAGGGTCCTCACCCTTCGCCGGAGGTACGCATTCTACGATTCTGGGAGCCACTTTCTTGTTGAGCTTTGCCTGACTTGAGCGTCGGAGGGTCGTCGCCGGGAACCCCTTCCCGGCCCGACTTCTGTGCAGGTTCACCGGAGGTCCGGGCGGATAGTTAGCAGATCTACGTCAGCCGCTTGGAGAGCGTCACGTGCCTAGCGTCCGTTGATTCAGCTTTCGGACAGGATCAAAAGGATTTTATCCTAATATAATAATCTTTTGTATGGTAATTTCATACCTCTAATAAGATATTTTACATCCGTTAATAATTCTCTTAATATCAAAAAAAAAAAAAAGAATGAATATAAATAAATTTTTATTAAGTCATGCTAAACACATTAATCAGGACACCCTAATCTTTATTTTAACAAAGTTTTACATAGTTATAGACCCAACCAATAAAAGAGTTAATTTGGATTTGATCATATCGATCGAAATCCAATCAGGGTGACTGTGAGGAATACCTTATCCAAGGGAGGGGCGACATGGACCACACTTGTACCCTCTCACCCAAATATTATGGCCTCCATTTCTTATCGTCTCATCTTCTTCTTCCTCTCTGCCTCTTCTTTTTCTTACTTCTTCAGTTCCACTTCCATTAATGGCTACTCTTTCCGCTGCTTTTGCGTCATGGAAGCCTGCTGCCAGCTTCATTAACCAGGTCCACATCTTCTCTTACCCAGAACCAATCCCATAAAACTTTCCATGCAACTTTTCCATCATCTACATGATCTTTAATATTATTGTTTTGTAGGTTAAATTAAACTGTATTTGATCATTTTTAATTCTTCCAAATAAATATAGTAGGTTTTCGCGATTAATAATTATGAACAACTAAGTGAATCATGAAAAACATGATGCATTGGTAAAATTTAACATTCCGACTATTATTTACGGTAAGGGTGGAGCCGCGTGTTAGTCTAACCGGGCTTCAGTCCCCGTAGATTATAATTTTTGACTCTGTCACCAATTTACTAGTGACAAATATGTTTGAGACAATGAAAAATTCAGATGATGGGTAAGAGATCTCTTTCACCCACCATTTAGGTTCTACACAAATCTAAGTGGGAAGAATCAAAATACTGTCCTTGCTCTCTATTTGTTTCATGTCTAATACTGAAAACTTAATCCCCTTCTAAGCAATGCAGACTAAGGGGCTTACTTATCCAGCCAAGGTTGCATCAATTGGCACATCGAGGCTCAACTTTCCCTCTTCGAGATCATCGCGCCTTCACATCCGTTGTGCGGTACGATCTTACGATCATTCCATGCACAATTTTGATGTAGTTGCTGTCGCGATAAATACCAATGCATAACAATTGAAAAGCTTTTCCCAGGCCAAACCTGAGATAGTGAACAAAGTGTTAGAAATTGTGAAACGACAATTGGCATTGTCCAACGAAACTAGCCTCGCTCCGGAGTCGAAATTTTCTGAAATCGGTGCGGACTCACTAGACACGGTACATCGATCATTATCCAAATTGTGTCCATGTCTAGTCCTTAGCAAAATATGCATGGCATCATCCACAAGGTTTGGGTTTCAGGTGGAGATTGTGATGTGCCTGGAGGAGGAGTTTAGCATCAGCATTGATGAAGACAACTCACAGAACATAAACACAATTCAAGATGCGGCCGATTTGATCGACCAACTCGTGCAGCAGAAAACTGAGGTCGCTTGAGCTTAATTTTCGAGTTTTAGCGATTGGTGTGGAGTTTGTGTTGGCACCAGTCGTCATGAATTTTTTTTTCCTTTTAATTCAGACAATAGTTTTTGGTTTTTTGTTTTTGAGAAAAGACAAAGTGATTGATTAATTGGCAGTTGAATGGCATAAGTTTTACTATAATAGAATAAGGGATCAATTTTCAATAGACACATAGGAAAAATTCTTCCCATCCTCTAACCATTTGACGTTGGCTATAAGTTAACTCTGAATTTTATCTTGCTTTACATAATCTAGGGATAAGTTTTACTAAAAAGTATTTGTGCACTATTATAGTGAACTGGCCACTTTAAAATATAGAAGAGGTCTTATTTTTTAAAATTCACATCACCTTCGTTAAATTATAGTGAAGAAAATCTTCACCCACTTTTCTTATTTTAAATTACTTTCAATGTCCAATGTTAGACGATTCAGCACCTACAGTTTTAAAATAGAATTAGGCAAAAGACTATTTGTTATTAACTTTCTCACTTCACACCTTTCGATTTTAATAAATTATATATTAACTTTTAAGTCTTATGAAATTGTACTACTCCACTCTTGAAGCTAAATATTGACATTTCAAGAAGAAATTTATTGGCAGAAAATTTTCACATTGCTCTTTGTTGATTATTATTAGAACGTCTACATATACAAAAATAAATAAATAAATAATACTTAGCCAATTCGACTCGTGAGTCATATTGAGTTATCCCTCTAAAATAAAATTCATAATGTCACACGTCATGTAATGTGATCCCTATAATGTTAAGCTAAATCGTAAGGAATTCATGTCCATTTTATATTTCACAATATTGAGTTGAAAGGCTAAAAGGTCAACTCGAGCTCCTTATTATTCAAACAATCATTGATTTTAATTTATAGAATGTAAACTAAAATTTTACTATATCACAGGCAAGCCATAAAGGGCATTCAATTATTGCCCAAAATTTTTTAAAAAGAGTCAATTTTTTTTTTAAAAAAAAAAAACTAGAACGCCAAAAGAGACTCCTTATCCTTCCGCAATCTGGACGGCACAAAACAAACTTTTTTCGATTTTTTTTTTCTGAATCACGCAGGCAAGTTCAGAATTTCTAATTTGACATACTTAACTTTTGTAATTCCCCATTCAAAACTAACTAAAATAACTGTTGAATCTAACAAATCGCATCATAAAATCAAGTTAATCCTAAAAATTTTCTTAATATATTTATATTTTCAGATTAGTTTAATATCATAAATTTAAAATAGTAATTTTTAGTCTAATAAAATTTATCATAAACTCATCATAAGATATATGATAATGATATTCACTAAAATACCATCAGTGTATTCTTAGGACTTTCTAGTTCAAAAAAAATTAAAATTTTAAATTTTTGAATAGTCATAGTCTATTCGCCAGTTTCATCCGAAATTGAGTGATGAACTGAACTCTGAATCACTTCAACCAAAATCAATATACTCCTAAAAATATCTTTAATATATCTATGTCCTCAGATCTGAATCTGATAGCATAAATTGATAGCAATAAATTTTTGAAGGGGTAGAGTAAAAATTTAGAAATGTGCTTTTAATTTAATTTAACATCTCTCAATTTACGCTATTAAATTCAGATTCGAAGGGATGAATATTAAGGAAGTTTTCATGAGCATATTAATTTTAGTTTGAAATTATTTAGAGTTTCTAGGACAAAATTGATTGATGGATGTAAAGGGAAAGATGAGGAATAATTCAGGGAGGCACTATATGGTTTAGATATTACGAAAGTTTGGTATGTGAAATGAGAAATATTGAAACTTCATGCACAATTTAATAAAATGTCAAATTTTTTTATATGCATGTGATTTTAGTAAAATTTAAAGTTGGATGGTTGAAATGAAAAAGTGTATCGAGTATTTTATATGATAGTAAAGCACCTTTAAAACTTAAAGGAAAATTTTATAAAACTGTAATTAGACCTACTATGTTATATGGAGTTAAATGTTAAGCTATGACTCGAATACATAAGTAAAAGATGAGAGTTACAGAGATGAGGATTTTAAGCTGGATGTGTGTGTTGGAACAGATAAGCCAACATCCAACAAGAGGAGGGTGAATTGACTGTATAATAAAAGCAAACCTTTCTCGACTTCCAACTATAATTAGTAGCGTAGTTATAACAATAAATTAAATAAATAATTTTAAAAAGAAAGAAACAAAAGAGTTACTTGGTTACAACTTAGATGGTTGTTAATCCAAGGTAAAATGAAGCACTAAAAATCTCCTTCATTGAAGGCAAAGAAATCTCTTACACTCTTTGAACGTTGAGGAATGAGCTAGGAAATAAATACTTGAGTTGTTGATTTCCTAGGTTCAGGGGTCTTTTTATAGCCCTTGGAAAACTCTATCTGCAGCTTAAAGACACCTCCAAGATGGTCCAAGGTGTCTTCCATCGCATAAGTTTTATCCGCAGTGGATAAAACTCTATCCGTGGTAATAAAACTCTATCCGTGGTAAACGACTATCGGAAGGTGCCTTCAAAGGCTAGAAGGTGCATTCATACTATTCATCGAATGTGCCTTCCAAGAGCCATTGAAGGTGCTTTCCAGTCCATAGAAGGTGTCTTTCACAGGGAAGCTTAGTTCAATAACTGATTGCTTCATGTGGGTGATTCTCCAGTTAATCAGAGTTGAGCTCACCTGAACCTAGCTCTAACCTTCTCCTCGAGCAGACTTCCTTCCCGACTTCTTATCCCTCGAACGTCGCGTACACCCTTCTTGTCCACTGGTGTACTCTTCCGCAGCATCTTGTCCTTCAGATGCACAAAGCCCGTCGACTCCTTTCCTGTGTCATTCTTCTCGCTAGCTGTGTCTTTCGCTCGACTTCTATGTTCCTAAGCTCCTGCACACTTAGACACAAGGATCAAATATAATAGGACCTAACTGAACTTGGTTGACCACATCAAAACAACCACGGGATACTAACAATCTCCCCTTTTTTAATGTGCATCAACCCAAATTCAAGTTAGGGTTAAACAAAAAAAAAAGATAGTAACATGATGAATGAATTGCAATTAGAATGAATTACGCAAGTGAATGAATTAAGCAACTTAATAAAATTACATAACAACTACTCCCCTTAACTTGTACTTATGTCTCCCCCTTTGATCATATCAAAAAAATGGAAAAAAAAAAATAACATAAACAGTTAGACAAATTTTAATATAAATTTCTAGGGGTACATAACAAGAATTTTGATATTGCTCAAAAATAATTGTCATACATTTTTTATGTAATTAAGAGAAATGATTTATTTCTAAAAATTTTGCTAATTTTCTAAGATGTGTGAAACACATAGTTTAATGATAGAAAAATAAAAGTTTTCTATTTACTTAAAATTTTTAATTTAAAAATATGATTTTTGTAAAGTAATTTGTAATATTTAAAAAACTCAAAAGAATTTGTAAAGATAGAGAATATCTTGTTTCATCGTAACAAAAAAATAAAGTTTTCAAAATTTGAAATTATTTTTAATTTTTAATATACCATTTTCGTTAATAAATTTATATATAATAACTTAAAGGTAAAAAAAAATTCAAATATTTTTATAATTTAGATAATTAAAAAAAATGAAGTTTAGTCTAAAAAGATTTTGGAACCCAATATAGGTTACTACTGCCTACTGGATTTATTAAAAATTTTGGAAGTACATAATTTCTAGGGATTTTCCTGATTTGTCCTTAGTGATTTCTAATGTACTAGTTGATTTTACCATAATTTCTAAATTTTAATTTTCGACAACTATTCAAATTCAAGCATGCATAGTCATTTTCTAGTTTTTTCTATTTGTGCTTTCAATTTATCATTTTCATTTTTGAGTTTATCATACAATTATAGTGGACATGCATTAGCTAATTTTCTTTTTAGATCCACATTTTCTTTATTTAAATTATTATTTTTAGATTTTAGTTTATATAGAGATCTAGTCATTAAAGTTATTCCAGAATATAGTTTATCGGGAGGTAAGAGGCATACCTCACTTACCATGTCATGTTTGAAGTTAGATGCTCCTCCTTCGCTACTACTTTCTTCAGATGTAGCTTCCCTTCATTGATACTTTCTTCTTGATGACTCGCCAAGAGTGCTAGTCCGACATACTCCTCTAGTTCAGACTCCGATGATGACTCATCCCATGTTGCCTTCAGAATTTTGTGCTTTGGTTTGCTTAGCCCTTTGTCTTTCTCCTTCTTCTTCAGTTTGGACAATCATCTTTGATGTGCCATTCTTTTTGACAGTTGTAGCACCTTACTTTCCATTTTCTTGGAACAAACTTCTTGGCCTGCAACTATTTAAACTTATTAGATTTTTAAAACTTAGTGAATTTTCTTACCATGAAGGCTGCTTCGTCTTCATCAATCGATGAGTTTGAGTTTGGTCCGCTTTTTTGGGCTTGTAGTGCTAGGTTCTGATTTGGTCCCTTTTTTATCTTGTACATCGAGACTCGTGTAATTTAAAAGTGGAAAAAGGCTTTCTAATGTACTTACCTTGAGGTCTTAATTATAGATATAGTAGGAGTCTACTATAGATGTTCATTCCAGTGTTCTCGGGAATGCATTTAAAGCATATCTTTGCACGTCCCGATTAGTTACCGTTTCTCAAGGTTTGTTAATCCGGTGATTAGCTCTTTGATTCTTCCGTGTAGATGAGCAATCGATTCACCTTCTTCTATATGGAGGTTGCTGATTTAGTTTCGGAGCAGATCCTGTCTTGCGAGTTGTACTTCTGATGTTCCTTCGTGTAGCTCCAGGAACTTCTCCCAAAGATCTTTTACTGATTCATGGGTTCCGATTCGACTGACTTCCTAGGGTGAAAGTACGCTCAGCAGGTGGAACTTGACTCATCTATTTGCTATGAAATCGGTTTGTTCTTTTTTGGTCCACTGGTATTCCTCCTTTTCATTTCCGTATTGATCTTTGGGAGCTACAAAATTATATTTTATTATTAAAAGTAATTCAAAATCGGTCTTAAAAAATACCTCTATTCATTTCTTCTATATTGCAAGCTCCCCCTCAAACTTAGGGGGTAGATACTGGGTCTGACCATCATCTTTGTACTTCAGTTGGCGGTTAGTCTTTCTAAAGTGGTTGGACTCTGATACCACTTGTTGGAACAAGTAAGTTAGTAAGAGGGGATGAATTGCCTGTATAATAAAAATAAACCTTTAAAACTTCCAACTATGATTAGTAGCACAGTTATAACAACAAATTAAATGAACAACTTTAAAAAGAAAGAGGCAAAAGAGTTACTTGTTTACAACTTAGATGGTTGTTAATCCAAGGCAAAAGGAAGCACTAAAAATCCCCTTCATTGAAAGCGGGGTAGCCTCTTACACTCTTTGAACATTCACGAATGAGCTAGAAAATGAATACTTGAGTTGTTGTTAATTTCCTAGGTCTAGGAGTCTTTTTATAGCCCATAGAAAACTCTATCCGCAGCTTAAAGGCACCTTCAAGATGGCCCAAGACGCCTTTTATCGGATAACTTTTATCCTCAATGGATAAAACTCTATCCACGACAAATGGCTATTAGAAGGCACATTCCAAGCCATGAAAGGCACATTCCAAGAGGCATTGAAGGCACCTTCTAGTCCATGGAAGGCGCCTTCCACAGGGAAGCTCAACTAAGTAGTTGATTGCTTCGCATGGGTGATTCTCCGGCTAACCGGAGTTGAGCTCACCCAAACTCAACTCCAACCTTCTCCTCAAGCAGGCTTCCTTCCCGGCTTCTCATCCCTCGAACGTCGCATACGTCCTTCTTGTCCACCGATGTACTCTTCGTAGTATTTCGTCCCTCAGATGCACCAAGCTCGTCGACTCCTTTCCTATGCCATCCTTCTCGCTAACTGCGTCTTCTGCTCAACTTCTTGTGTTCCTAAGCTCCTGCACACTTAGACACAAGGATCAAATACAACAAAACCTAATTGTGCTTGGCTGACCACATCAAAATAACCACGGGGTACTAACAGCGTGAACATACGAGAATGGATAGAATAAGAAATGAGCGTATTAGAGAGAAAGTTGTTGGAATCCCAAGGTTATTTTGATGTGATCAACAAGTTAAGTTAGGTCCTGTGGTGGTTTAACCTTGTACCTAAGTGTGCAGGAGCTTAGGAGCACAGGAAGTTGAGCGAAAGACGCGACTAGCAAGAAGGATGGCACGGGGAGAGAGCCGACGGGCTCGGTGCGTCCGATGGACGAGGTGTCACGGAAGAGTACACCGGCAGATGAGAAGGAAGTGTGCGATGTTTTTGAGGGATGAGAAGCCAGAGCAGAAGATTGCTTAAGGAGCAAGAGACACAGCTAACGAGAAGGTCAGCATGGGAGAGAGCTGACGGGCTCGGTGAGTCCGAGGGACGAAGAGCTGCATATGAGTATGCCGGCCGATGAGAAGGAAGCACACGATGATTCCGAGGGACGAGATATTGGCGCTACTTAAAAATTCATTCTGTTTCCCCTGTGCAAAAATTTATACAAGCACAAAACTTTTCCTAGCAACCCATGTACTTTTCAGAAGTTAAACTTGGATTGCAAACGAAACTTAACATTATTAATCCAAGTTCAACCCATGTGTTCATCAGAAATTAAACCATGTTACAGAAGTTGATTAAATATCTATTTCAAGGATTGGCTTCCAGGTCTTTGGCGAGGTACTCGACCTTCTTGGGTATGAGATCATCCACCACTTCCTAGTCAAAGTCATTCAAAGAAATTGAATATTTAAACTCCTTATAGTAAACCCTAGGTTAAACTACAGATACCTCAATCAAAGCACAAGATCGCTAGCCTCTTGTGTTGGTATGTCAGGACCCATACAAAGGAAAAATAAACTAGTACACAGCGAAAACAATTAACTAGTTATATCTTTCTTTGTAGCTTAAAGACCTCTTGATCTTCTGCTATATTCCTCTCATCCTCTTGGACGTCGTGTGGGTGACGATCAACCAAGATGCAAAAATCACCCAACTCCTTCTTTCTTCCAAGACTTTCGGCCACCAAGGGATCAAAGCTAGGAATACCACTTCTTGTTCTTCTTTCTTCCTTGCAACCCACCGACCACAAGATGGTTGAAGCTTCTTGATGCCGCCGACCTTAGGTGAGAAAGCAAGGGGAGAATAAGAATATGAGGGGGCCGGCCACAAGGAGAATAGAAGAGGTATAGAAATTGTGTAGATGATTATTTTCTCTAAGGCACCATCTATCCTTTTTTATAATCCTTGGTAATGGCTAAAAAGGAAAGATTTTAACAACAATTAAAATCTCTCTTTTAAATTTCCTATTGTGGATGACTACAAAAGGAAAATTTTAAAATTAAAAATCTCTCTTTTAAATATTATAGATGACTACAAAAAAGAAAGATTTTTAAAATTAAAACCTCTCTTTTAAATAATAGTTACAAAAAAAAGAAAGTTTTAACAAAAATAAAATCTCTCTTTTAAACCATTGTAGATGGCTACAAAAGGAAAGTTTTTTAAAATTTAAAACTCTCTTTTAAAACAATGTTGATGACTTCAAAAAAGGAAAGTTTTTTATAATTTAAAATCTTTCTTTTAAAACATTGTAGATGGCTACAAAAAGAAAGATTTAAAAAATTAAAAACTCACTTTTAAACTCATCTTGTCCGACCCCTTTCTTGGGCACCAAGCAAGGGGTGGCCAGCCCCTTGCTTGGGCACCAAGCAAGGATGTGGCCGACCATAAGGATGACTTGGGTGGATGCGAGACTTTATACATAGAGGCTACAACATGGACCTAGAGGAGGAATTGGTTTTGGCCTCCTAATGAGCTTAAGCTTCCTGTGTTCGACCCGAACACCCAACTCAAGTTCATCAATAATAACTCATACCACTGAAGAGTTATTATTGAACTACCGCACCAATCTCATATTACATTATGAGCTCCTTCTTATCATGAGTGTGTTAATCTCCCTGTGTTTAAGATATCGAATGCCCATTAATTAAATGAGTTACTGACAACTCAATTAATTAACATCTAGCTCCAAGAGTAGTACCACTCAACTTCATTGTCATATCGGAACTAAGTCCACCTGTAAGGTTTACATGACAATCCTTATGAGCTCCTCAAGGGGACATCATCATCCTAATAAATAAGACATAGTTTCCTTCTATAATCAACAACACACAATATAAATAATATTATTTCCCAACTTATCATGCCTATTGATTTAACGAATAAATCTCATCCTTTGATAAATTAAAGAAATAAATACTAAGTACATGTGCTTGTTATTATATCGGGATTAAGAGTACGCACATCCATAATAACAGAGATTCTGTTCTTTTATGCAGTCAGTATAAAAGGAACAACCTCAAATGGTCCTGCTCTAGACACATAGTGTACTAGTGTAATTTTATAGTCAAGATAAATTAGTACCAAATTACACTACAATCATTCCAATGGTTTACCCCAATCCATCTTGGTTGCGAGCTTCTATTTATAATCTATAAGAAACTAATGATATGATCTTCTGTGTGACATCACACACCATGTTATCTACAATATAAATGAAATGGATAACTGTATTTAACTAAATATAGATATTTGACCAATGTGATTCTTATTTCAAAATGAACGTTAATACAAAAAGCTAGACTTTTAGTATACATTCTAACAATCTCTCACTTATACTAAAAGACTATGCTGTCATAAACACTGCCACACATCTGATTCTCATTCCTTCAACATGCTGATTGAAAGCTTTCGCCGGAAGGGCCTTAGTGAAAGGATCTGCTAGGTTATCCGCTGATGCAATCTTGGCGACAACAACTTCTCCTCGCTTTACGATGTCTCGTATCAGGTGGTACTTGCGCTCAATGTGTTTACTCGCCTTATGGGCTCGTGGTTCCTTCGAGTTTGCTACTGCATCGCTATTATCACAATAAATTGTGATGATTTTGGGCAAACCAAGAATCACATCTAAGTCCATTTAAAAGTTCCTGAGCCATACAGCTTCTTTAGCTACCTCAGAGACTGCCACATACTCAGCTTCCATGGTGGAGTCCGAAACACATTCTTGCTTAACACTCCTCCATGATATGGCTCCACCTCCCAAAGTAAACACATACCCTAAGGTCGACTTTCTATTGTCCCTATCTGATTGGAAGTCTGAATCCGTGTAACCCACAGGGAGAAAATCATCTGCCTGGTAAACTAGCATATAATCTCTAGTCCTTTTTAGGTACTTCAATATATGCTTTACGGCAGTCCAATGTCCTTGTCTTGGGTTACTTTGATATCTGCTAACCATGCCCACGGTAAAACAGTGACCGGTCCCGTACATAGCATCGCATACATTTGGCTTCCTACAGCCGAAGCATAAGGAACTACCTTCATATCCTCTATTTCCTTTGATGTTTTAGGAGATATTTCTTTAGATAAAAGTACTCCATGCCAAAAAGGTAGAAAACCTTTCTTAGAGTTTTTCATACTAAAATGAGGTAGAATAGTATCGATGTATGAAGCTTGGGATAAGCACAACATTCTTTTCTTGCGATCCCTTATTACTTTGATCCCAAGAATATGTCCACATTCTCCCAAATCCTTCATATCAAACTGCTTGGATAACCATACCCTTATGTCTGACAACACTTTGACATTGTTGTCAATGAGCAAAATGTCATCTACGTATAGTACAAAAATACCACCACGTTTTGGTCACTCTTCTTGTATACACAAGACTCATCCGAACACTGAATAAATCCATAAGATTGGATCACTTCATTAAACCAGATGTTCCAAGATCTCGAAGCTTGCTTTAGTCCATAGATAGACCGATTGAGCTTACATACAAGATGCTCTTTGCCCTTCGCAATGAATCTCTCTGGTTGCTTCATATGGATATTTTCTTCAAGACTTCCATTAAGGAAAGCTGTCTTGACATCCATTTTCCAAATCTCATAATCCATATAAGCGGCAATAGATAAAAGAATCCGGATAGACTTAAGCATAGCTACCGACGAAAAGGTTTCCTTATAATCGATTCCCTCTTTTTGAGTATACCCTTTTACAACAAGTCTTGCTTTGAAGGTTTCCACCTTCCCGTCTGCCCCTCTTTTTCTTTTGTAGACCCATTTACATCCAATAGCTTTCACACCATTTGGTGGTTCTACAAGCTCCCAGACCTGATTAGAATACATAGATTCTATTTCAGAGTTCATTGCACTTTGCCAAGATGCTGCATCTTTATCTTGGAGTGTTTCATCATATATCCAGGGATCAAGTTCATGTTCACCAGGGATCAAGTCCGAA
This sequence comes from Zingiber officinale, assembly GCF_018446385.1. Taxonomy (NCBI): domain Eukaryota; kingdom Viridiplantae; phylum Streptophyta; class Magnoliopsida; order Zingiberales; family Zingiberaceae; genus Zingiber; species Zingiber officinale. Next base: position 59,757,869 of record NC_055997.1, read on the forward strand.
GATTCTCCCAAAAACATGAATCTATCAGGTTGCCTAACAACCCTCCCACTACGATGAGACACTACTTGTAATTGTGCATCATTTGTTACACATGTTGTAGTTTCTTGTGGTATCTCATCTTGTACCGTTGGTACTAAAGTAGACGTGTCTGTTGGTCCCTTTGGAGGCCGGCAAGAGGGGAGGGGTGAATTGCCCTACAAAAATAAAACTCGAACCTTTCTTGGATTTCAACTATATAATGAACACTTGTAATAAATAAATAAAAGAGACTAAGTAAAGAAAAGCAGACACCAGAGTTTTACTTGGTTTGCAATCAGGGGATTGCTAATCTAAGGAATGTAAGTGCACTATCTGATTCTCCTCTGGGCGGAGTAGCCTCTTTACAATGTTGACAGCACAAATGAAAAGAACAGAATTGAAAGCACAGAAAGAATTGATTACAAGTTCGTTGTTTTTAAAGCTTCTGGACCAAGGCTATATTTATAGCCTTGGTCAGGGCGCCTGGAAGGGTTTCGGGGGCCCTGGGGGGATAAAACTTATCCCCCAACGTTCAGATCGAGTCAAAACTCAATCTGGTCAACTTTACTACTCAGGGCGCCCCGGAGGGTTCCGAGCGCCCCGGAGGGCTCCGAGCGCCCCGGACTGCTCCGGGCGCCCTGGAGCCCAAAGTCAACAATGTTGACTTTTTCACCTCCGGTTCAGCTCGTCTCGGTTCGGGTCTTGTTCGCTCCAGCTCCGCTAGCTCCCGAACCCAAGTTCCGGCCTTCTCCTCGAGCAGCCTTCCTTCCCGGTTTCTCGTCCCTCGAACGCCGCGCGCGTTCTTCTCGTCCACCGGTGTACTTTTCCGCGGTCACCTCGTCCCTCGGACGCACCGAGCCCGTCGGATCTCTCCCCGTGCCGTCCTTCTCGCTAGCCGCGTCTTCCGCTCGACTTCTTGTGTTCCTAAGCTCCTGCACACTTAGACACAAGGGTTAAACAAACGCAGGACCTAACTTAGCTTGTTTGATCACATCAAAACACCTTGGGGTTTCAACAATCTCCCCCTTTTTGATGTGAGCAACCCAAGTTAAGTTAGGGTAACCATATGCAATAAAAACAATTTATATTCAAATAAGTCCAAATATTTTTCAATTGAAAAATTATAGTACCTCCCCCTAGACTTAACATACTTTTCCCCCTTTGATCACATAAAAATTGGGGTTATAAATAAGTCTAAGGTAAATTCAAACAAAAACTTTAAGTGTAAAATATTTAGTAATGTCTAAGTAAAATTCAATTTAAAGACACTCTTTCGAAAAAAAAATTAAGTAAAATATTTTTCAGATAAAACAGTCATAAGTGTTAAAAAAAAAAATTAAGTTTGAAACTTATCTCAGCATCCCCAAAAAAAATTTTCTAAAAAAAAATCTAAGTTAATATTCATAAGAAACAATTCTAAGTCAATTTTAAAAAATTATAAGGCAATATTATCATAAAAAAAAATTCTAACATAACTTTAAAAAATTTCTAAGTCAATTTTCTAAGATAATAAAAATTTTTAAAAAAATTTAAATATTTTTTAACACAAATTGAATAACTCTTTTAAAGCATTAAGTAATTTAAATTAATGCTTTTTCAGTTAGTCAATTAATATTTTCATTTCGATACTTGGCTTCCAGGTCGTGGCGAGGCACTAGGCCTTCTTGGTTATTGGAGCAACAACCACTTCCTTAGACAAAGCCTTATAAAGAAATTAGTTGTTTAATTTCCTTGCTGAAAATGCTAAGTCTAATTTTTAATTTTAAATTAAATAGGTTTTTGGAACCCAATAGAGGTTCCTACCTACATGATTAACCAAGTATTTCCTAGGTATATAGATTTTTGATATATTTTTAATTTGATTTTGATGAAATCTATAATACCAATTTAAACCCCCATAATTTCTAAAAGTAGAAATATTTGAACCATTAGATTTTTTCAATCTTTCTATTTCTTCTTTTAGTTTTTCATTTTCAATTTTCAATTTTTCAAAATCCTCTATAAGACATGATTTTGCCAAAATTCTCTTTGTTTCTAAAATTTCATTTTCTAATTTGGCATTTTTATTTTCTAATTTATACATGAATTTAGTCATAGCTTTGATACCAAAGTAAAGTTCATCAGGGGGTAAGAGGCATACCTCACTTACCATATCAGACTTGAAGCCTGAATCTCCCCCTGCTTCGCTACTTCCATCTGAGGTCGCTCCCCCTTCATCGATGCTGGGTTCTGATGTACTTTGTCCTTCGTGGCTTGCCATCAGTGCAATCCCCGCATATTCTTGAGCTTATGATTCAGATGAAGAAGTGTCATCCCAAGTTGCTTTTAGGTTGTGTTTCTTGGGTATCTTCATTTTGACCTTCTTGAGTTCTGGGCAGTCTTCCCTTAGGTGTCCCTCCTTCTGACACTGGTAGCACCGTACCTTTCTTCTACCTTTTTGATTCTTTTTATTCTGCATTTTAAATTTATTAGATCTAAAAAACTTTTGAAAGTTTCTTACCATGTACGCTTCTTGATCGTCTTCGGAGTCTGACTCGGGTTCATTCTTATTAGTTGCGTTCAGCGCCATAGTCTGGGTTGTGTCCTTTGATATCTCTGCACATCTAGTTTCGTGTAATTCAAGGGTAGAGAACAACTCTTCTAAAGTACTTACCTCCAGGTCTTTTGAGATGTAGTAAGCATCGACGATTGATGTCCATTCCGGAGTTCTTGGAAACGCATTGAGCGCGTAGCGAATAGTGTCCCGGTTTGTTACCGTTTCACCAAGGTTTTCGAGACCAGTAACTAGTTCTTTTACCTTTGCATGTAGACCGGCTACTTTCTCACCTTTCTCCAGACGGATGTTCATCAATTTGTTGCGGAGGATGTCCCTTCTAGTGAGCTTTGCTTCAGACGTGCCTTCGTGGAGTTCCAAGAACTTCTCCCAAAGTTCTTTAGCAGATAAATAGTTTCCGATGCGGTTGACCTCTTGAGGCGGTAACACGCTCAGCAGGTGATGTTCCACACGGCTGTTTGCTACCGACTCATTCTGCTCCTTCTTTGTCCAATCGCTCTCTTCTTTTTCTTTTCCATCTTTATCTATTGGAGCTACAAAACCATATTTCATAATAAACCGAATTTCAAAATCTGTTTTTAGGAATACCTCCATACGACGCTTCCAGTCTGCGAAGTTCCCCTCGAATTTGGTGGAACGATGCTTGGTCCGGCCATCTTGTTGCTTCGATCGGCGGTTAGTCCTCCTGAAGCGCCTTGCTCTGATACCACTTGTTGGTCCCTTTGGAGGCCGGCAAGAGGGGAGGGGTGAATTGTCCTACAAAAATAAAACTCGAACCTTTCTCGGATTTCAACTATATAATGAACACTTGTAATAAATAAATAAAAGAGACTAAGTAAAGAAAAGCAGACACCAAAGTTTTACTTGGTTTGCAATCAGGGGATTGCTAATCCAAGGAATGTAAGCGCACTATCTGATTCTCCTCTGGGCGGAGTAGCCTCTTTACAACGTTGACAGCACAAATGAAAAGAACAGAATTGAAAGCACAGAAAGAATTGATTACAAGTTCGTTGTTTTTAAAGCTTCTGGACCAAGGCTATATTTATAGCCTTGGTCGGGGCGCCTGGAAGGGTTCCGGGCGCCCTGGGGGGGATAAAACTTATCCCCCAACGTTCAGATCGAGTCAAAACTCAATCTGGTCAACTTTACTGCTCAGGGCGCCCCGGAGGGCTCCGGGCGCCCCGGACTGCTCCGGGCGCCCTGGAGCCCAAAGTCAACAATGTTGACTTTTTCGCCTCCGGTTCAGCTCGTCTCGGTCCGGGTCTTGTTCGCTCCGGCTCCGCTAGCTTGGGTGATCTCGGCCATCCGGAATAGGGCTCACCCGAACCCAAGTTCCGGCCTTCTCCTCGAGCAGCCTTCCTTCCCGGTTTCTCGTCCCTCGAACGCCGCGCACGTTCTTCTCGTCCACCGGTGTACTCTTCCACGGTCACCTCATCCCTCGAACGCACCGAGTCCGTCGGCTCTCTCCCCGTGTTGTCCTTCTCGCTAGCCGCGTCTTCCGCTCGACTTCCTGTGTTCCTAAGCTCCTGCACACTTAGACACAAGGGTTAAACAAACGCAGGACCTAACTTAGCTTGTTTGATCACATCAAAACACCTTGGGGTTCCAACAGTGTCTTCTCTTATTTCCTCAAGAATAATTTCACTCATGGGCTTGTGGTTCATTACATAGTCCTCTTCTAAAAATCAGGCATTGGTCCTAACAATGACCTTCTGATCTTTAGGACTATAAAATAAACTACTTTTCGTTCCCTTAGGATAACCCACAAACAAGTGAACTTCTGTATGTGATTCCAACTTATCAGTGTCTCCCTTCAGCACATGTGCTGGACTACCCCAAATCTGAATATGTTTCAGACTAGGCTTACGCTCATTCCATAATTATGTGGGAGTAGAGGTTACTGACTTAGAAGGTACCAAGTTCAGAATGTACACTGCCGTTTGTAGAGTATATCCCCAAAACGAATTTGGTAATTCTGAATAACTCATCATTGATCTAACCATTTCTATAAGAGTCTTATTCCTTCGTTCTGCCACACCATTCTGTTGGGGTGTACCAGGTGCAGACAGTTAAGATTGAATATCGGTCTCTGATAAGTAACTTCTAAACTCTCCTAAGAGGTACTCACCACCATGATTAGACCGTAGTGTCTTGATACCTTTACCTAAACATTTCTCCACATTAGCCTTGTATTCTTTGAACTTATCAAAGCACTCAGACTTGTGGTGCATCAAGTAAATGTACCTGTATCTCGAATAGTCGTGTATAAAAGAGATAAAATATTCAAAACCACCTCTTGCCTAGATAGTCATAGGTCCACACAAATTAGAATGAACCAATTCCAATACATCTTTGGCTCTATACCCCTTGGCCTTAAAAGGTCTCTTGGTCATTTTTCCTTCCAAGAAAGATTCGCAGGTTGAAAAATTTTCCACCACCAATGAACCGTTATTAATTTCCATTTGTTGTATCATGGGAGTTATTGGATTTAGAGTATACAAATTGTCAACCAACGTACCAGAATAGATAACTACCCTATTTTTCTTGGTAACTACTTTGTCATTAAAATAAACAAAATATCCATCTATAAATATTTTAGAAATTGAAATCAAGTTCTTTCTAAAACATGGTACGTAAAGACAATTTCTCAAAATCAATATTTTATTTCTATCAAAAGATAAATAAGCATCTCCCACTGCAACAGCCGCCACTTTTGTAGTATTGCCCATGTAGACGGTAATCTCCCCTTCATGTAGTCGTCGAGTTTCCTGGAACCCCTGCAATGAATTGCAGGCATGATCAGTGGCTCTCGTATCTACACACCAGGTACTGATAGATAACACAACTAAACATGTTTCAACCACTAGAGAATAAGATATACTTTTATTATTCTCCTTTCTGTGAGGACAGTCCACTTTCCAATGTCCAGACTACTTGCATGTGTAGCACTTACCCTTCGGCTTCTTCACACCTACATGCGGCCCAGTCCCTAACTATTATCCTGCCTAAATTTATGTATGAAAAGTGCATAATTTAACTGAAAACCAAACACACAGAGGCAGAAAACTAGCTCTGATACCAATTATTGGCGCTACTCAGAAATCCGTTCTGTTTCCCCTGTACAAAAATTTGTACAAGCACAGAACTTTTCCTAGCAACCCATATGCTTTTCAGAAGTTAAACTTGGATTGTAAACGAAACTTAATATTATTAATTCAAGTTTAACCCATGTGTTCATCAGAAGTTAAATCATATTACAGAAGTTGATTAAATATCAATTTCAAGGATTGACTTCCGGGTCGTTGGCGAGACACTCGGCCTTCTTGGGTATGTGATCATCCACCACTTCCTAGTTAAAGCCTTTCAAAGAAGCTGAATATTTAAACTCCTTACAGTAAACCCTAGGTTAAACTACAGATACCTCAATCAAAGCACAAGATCACTAGCCTCTTGTGTTGGTATTTCAGGATCCATACAAAGGAAAAATAAACTAGTACACATCGAAAACATTTAACTAGTTATACCTTCCTTTGTAGCTTAAAGACTTCTTGATCTTCTACTGTATTCCTCTCCTCCTCTTGGACGTCGTGTGAGCGACGATCTATCAAGATGCAAAAACCACCCAACTCCTTCTTTCTTCCAAGACTTTCGACTACCAAGGGATCAAAGCTAGGAACACCACCTCTTGTTCTTCTTTCTTCCTTGCAACCCGTTGGTCACAAGATGGTTGAAGCCTCTTGATGCCGCCGACCTTAGGTGAGAAATCAAGGGGAGAATAAGAATATGAGGTCGGCCACAAGGAGAATAGAAGAGGTATAGAAATTGTGTTGATGATTATTTTCTCTAAGGCATAATCTATCCTCTTTTATAATCCTTGGTAATAGTTAAAAAGGAAAGATTTTAACAACAATTAAAATCTCTCTTTTAAATTTCCTATTGTAGATGACTACAAAAGGAAAGTTTTAAAATTAAAAATCTCTCTTTTAAACATTGTAGATGACTACAAAAAGGAAAGATTTTTAAAATTAAAACCTCTCTTTTAAATCATGGTTATAAAAAAGGAAAATTTTAACAAAAATAAAATCTCTCTTTTAAACCATTGTAGATGGCTACAAAAGGAAAGATTTTTTAAATTTAAAACTCTCTTTTAAAACTATATGGATGGCTTCAAAAAATGAAAGTTTTTAAAATTTAAAATCTCTCTTTTAAAACATTGTAGATGACTATAAAAAGAAAGATTTAAAAATTAAAAACCCACTTTTAAACTCATCTTGGTCGGCCCCTTGCTTGGACACCAAGCAAGGGGTGGCCGATCCCTTGCTTGGGCACCAAGCAAGGATGTGATCGGCCATAAGGATGACATGGGTGGATGTGAGACTTTATACATAGAGGCTATAACAGGGACCTAGAGGAGGAATTGGTTTTGGCCTCCTGATGAGCTCGAGCTTCCTGTATTCGACCCAAACACCCAACTCAAGTTCATCAATAATAACTCATACCACTAAAGAGTTATTATTGACCTACCGCACCAATCCCATATTATATTATGAGCTCCTTCTTATCATGAGTGTGTTAATCTCCCTGTGTTTAATATATCGAATGTCCATTAATTAAATGAGTTACTGACAACTCACTTAATTAACATCTAGCTCCAAGAGTAGTACCACTCAACTTCATTGTCATGTCGGAACTAAGTCTACCTACAGGGTTTATATGACAATCCTTATGGGCTCCTCAAGGGGGCATCATCATCCTAATAAATAAGACACAGTTTACTTCTATAATCAACAACTCACCATATAAATAATATTATTTCTCAACTTATCGGGACTATTGATTTAACGAATAAATCTCACCCTTTAATAAATTAAAGAAATAAATACTAAGTACATGTGCTTGTTATTATATCGGGATTAAGAGTACGCACATCCATAATAACAGAGGTTCTGTTCTTTTATGCAGTCAGTATAAAAGGAACAACCTCAAATGGTCCTGCTCTATACACATATAGTGTACTAGTGTAATTTTATAGTCAAGATAAACTAGTACCAAATTACACTACAATCATTCCAATGATTTGTCCCAATCCATCTTGGTTGTGAGCTTCTATTTATAATCTATAAAGAACTGATAACATGATCTTCTGTGTGACATCACACACCATGTTATCTACAATATAAATTAAATGGACAACTGCATTTAATTAAATGCAGACATTTGACCAATGTGATTCTCATTTCAAAATAAATGTTTATACAAAAATCTAGGCTTTTAGTATACATTCTAACACGAGAAGCCAGAGCGGAAGCCTGCTCGAGAAGGCTGGAACTTGGGTTCGTGTAAGTCATATTCCAGATGGCCAAGATCACCCAAGCAAGCGAAGTCGGAGCAGAAGACCCGTACCGAGGTGAGTTGAACAAGAGCAGAGGGCCCGGACCAAAAAAGTCAACTCTATTGACTTTCTTGGTCCGGGCGCCCGGACCTGAATGTTATTCAGATCACGGTCAAATGCGATCTATGCGAGAAGGGATAAAGTTTTATCCCCTCCTAGGCGCCTGGAATCCTTCCAGGCGCCTCGACCAAGGCTATACTAGTTCGGGCGCACGGAACCCTTTCGAGCGCTCGGACCTAGATGTTATCCAGATCGCGGTCAAACGTAATCTATGCGAGAAGGGATAAAGTTTTATCCCCTCCCAGGCGCCTGAAACCCTTCTAGGCGCCCCGTCCAAGGCTATAAATATAGCCTTGGTCCAAGAAGTTCAACAAGACAAGCAATTCTGATTACAACACTTGTATGCTTTCATTGTTAGTTTAACTTCTTATTTTTCTGTGCTTGAATGTTGTAAGAGACTTCTCTGCCTGAAGGAGAAATCTATTGTGCTTCATTCTCCTTGGATTAACAACCTCCCCGGTTGTAACCAAGTAAACTTCCTTGCCTATACTTTTTTAGTTTATTGCTTTTAAATTAATGCAAGTGTTCTGTTGAAAGTCCGAGAAGGGTAGTTGTGATTTTTATTCGTGTAGGGCAATTCACACCTCCCCTCTTGTCGGCCTCTAAAGGGACCAACAAGTGGTATCAGAGCAAGGACGTCTCAGGAGGACTAACCGCTGACTGAAGCAACGAGATGGCTCGAAGTTAACATCTACCCACCAACGTTCGAGGGAGAGTTCACTTTTTGGAAGCGACGAATGCAGGTTTATTTTAAAAATGACTTTAATATGTGTTTAATAATGAAATATGGTTTTGAAGTGTCCAAAAGCAAAGAAGGAGAAGAACTTGAGGAACATCAATGGACTGACGAGCAACGTAACGATGTTATGGCAAATGGTAAGGTTGAGTCTAGCCTTTTGAGCATACTACCTGCCAAGGATCTCGACAGAGTCAGAAAATACAAAAGTGCAAAAAAACTTTGAGAAAAATTCTTGAAGCTCTATGAAGAACCAGTTAAAGTCGAATTCAACTCCTCGATGGACCCCAAGTCACCATCAAAAGAGTCTGAGATCGAGGAAATTGCCGGAACAACCCTAACAGCCGAATTCCATCCCGAGGACACAGAAAGCTCATCCTAGATGAGCATCGATGAAGGGGGAGAGTCTTCGGAAGAAAACAACTCAACAGGTGAAGAATCAATAGCCGATAAGGTAAGTCAGGTATGGTCTCAACCTCATGACCAATTGATTAATTCAATCAAAACATTGTTGAAAGATTTATGCAAAGTAAAAGTTATATTGTCGAAAAAAAATTTTGAATTAGAAATTATATTGTCGAAAGATTTTTGTGAAGCAGAAGTTATATTGTCAAAAGATTTTTTTGAATCAGAAATTATATTGTCAAAAGCTTTTTGCAAATTAGAAATCATATTCTTGAAAGATTTTTGCGAATTAAAAACTAAAAAGCTATTAACAAAGAATAGTGAGTTAAAAGAAACTCAAGCAACAGTTTGTCGATTAAAGGATTTTGACAAACTAAAAATAGAAAATGACATGTTAGAGGAACAAATACATAATTTAAAATTTTCTTTATGTTCAAAATTCTCTGCTTTAAATTTGAAAAATTATAATAGACTAAAATGGAAATTTAAGTATCACAATGAAAAGAATTGGCAATAACTTAAAATTTTCTTATTTTCAAGAGTATGCTAGCATTATTCTTTTCGTAATTTTTTTTACAAAAAAAAATCCGTTTGAGTTTATACAATTGATTTAAAGGCTTATCTCTATACAATTTGTTTAAATCTTGAAAATGTATTTTTCTTTTGTCAAAATGCATACTCTATTTTTCAGAAAATATTTCAAGATTTCAAAAATTGACTTAAGGTTTTCACTATCATTTTTTTAATAAATTCAGAGTTTAAATTCTCTTATTTATGTATCCTTAGACGTTTTAAGAAACCCCATTTTTTATGTGATCAAAGGAGGAGAAGTGAATATTAAATCTAGGGAGAGGTAGCATTAATTTTTTTTTTTATCTTTTGCACTTTCTTGCAAAATTTATTACCTTTAATTTATGTTGGTTAACCCTATCTTAACTTGGGTTGCTTACATCAAAAAAGGGGAGATTGTTGGAACCCCAAGGTTGTTTTGATGTGATCAACAAGTTAAGTTAGGTCTTGTGGTGGTTTAACCTTATGTCTAAGTGTGCAGGAGCTTAGGAGCACAAGAAGCCGAGCGGAAGACGCGGCTAGCGAGAAGGATGACACGAGGAGAGAGCCGACGAGCTCGATGTATCTGAGGGACGACGTGGCGTGAAAGAGTACACTGGCGGACAAGAAGGAAGCGTGTGATGTTTCCGAGGGACGAGAAGCCGGAGCAGAAGATTGTTTGGAGAGCAAGAGACGCAGCTAGCGAGAAGGTCAGCATGGGAGAGAGCCAACGGGCTTGGTGCGTCCGAGGGATGAAGAGCTGTGGATGAGTACGCTGGCAGACGAGAAGGAAGGACGCGACGATTCCAAGGGAAGAGAAGCCAGGGTGGAAGCTTGCTCGAGAAGGTCGGAACTTGGGTTCGGTTGAGCCCTATTCCAGATGGTCGAGATCACCCAAGCAAGCGGAGTCGGAGCAGAAGACCCGGACTGAGGCGAGCTAAACCGGAGAAGAGGGCTCGGACCGAAAAAGTCAACTCTGTTGACTTTCTTGGTCCGGGTGTCCGGACCTGGATGTTATCTAGATCGCGATCAAATGCGATCTATGCGAGAAGGGATAAAATTTTATCCCCTCCCAGGCGCTTGGAACCCTTCCAGATGCCCCTACCAAGGCTATAAATATATCCTTGGTCCAAGAAGCTCAACAAGATAAGAAATTCTGATTACAACACTTGTATGCTTTCATTGTTAGTTTAGCTTCTTATTTTTCTGTGCTTGAATGCTGTAAGAGGCTTCTCCGCTTGAAGGAGATATCTATTACGCTTCATTCTCTTTGGATTAACAACCTCCCTGGTTTAACCAAGTAAACTTCCTTGCCTCTACTTTTTTAGTTTATTGCTTTTAAATTAATGCAAGTGTTATGTTGAAAGTTCGAGAAGGGTAGTTGTGCTTTTTATTTGCGCAGGGCAATTCACCCCTCCCCTCTTGCCGGCCTCCAAAGGGACCAACAAAAGTTAGAGTTGTATCTATTGAGGGAAACTCTGAGAGACATGTTAAAGATGGTACGGGCATGTACTTAGACGACCAATAAATGCTTCAGTTAGGCGATGTGAAACTATGACAAACACACATATTAAATGAGGAAGAGAAAGATCAAAAAAGACTTTGTTGGCAACAATAAAATAAGATAAAATTTATTTAAGTATAAATGATGATATAGTAGGAGATAGGGCTCAATGGTGTAAAAAAATACATATGATCGATCTCATCTAATAGGATAAGACTTGGTTGTTGTTGTAAAGTAAACATCAATTATATTTTAAATAACATTTTGGCATTGTTTTAAAATATACTTTAGAGCGTTAGAGTAGCAATTTTGGTCAATATTGTTTCAATAACATTTATTTGTCGAGTAAAGAAAATATAATTTAAAAATTAAGATAAAGTACTACTTTAATATTTCTTTAACTATGGACATTGATCCTATCTGAAAGCTAGAAAGATGGTGCCCTGGATAGGTGGTGTAAGTATCCTAAGATAATTTAATGTGATCAACCAAGTCAGGTTAGGTGTTGTTGGTATTTAACCTCTGTGTCTTAGTGTGAAAGAACTTAGGAGCATAGAAAGTCAAGCGAAAGACGTAGCTAGTGAGAAGGATGACATGGAAGAGAGCCGACGAGCTCGGTGCGTCTGAGGGACGAGGTGTTGTGGAAGAGTACGCGGGCGGACGAGGAGGCACGCGACATTTCTAAGGGACGAGAAGCTGAAGCAGAAAATTGTTCGAGAAGACCGGAAGATGGATTCGGGTGAGTCCTATTCCGGATGGCCAAGATCACCCAAGTGAGCGGAGCGGGAGCGGAAGACCAGGACTAATGCAAGTAGAAGTGGAGTGGAAGACCGGGATTGAAAATCAACAAAAAGTTAATTTTCTGGTCCGAGGCGCCCCGACCAAGTCTGAGGCGCTTGGACCTATCCGAGGTGCTTGGACCTATCCAGGGAGCCCGGAACCCTTTCGGATACCCAAATCGAAAAAATTAGTCAAATGCCACGTGGTGCATTGTGTTGCAATGGGGATAAAGTTTTATTCCCTAGAGGCACCTGGAACCCTTCCAGGCACCCCGACTAGGGTTATAAATACAACCCTGGTCCTAGAAGGCTAGAACAACACTTGTGATTGATTTCTATTCAGTTATGGCAAAGCAGAGTTTTATCTACATAGTGTTTTACCACCTCAAGAAGTCAACAATATCAGAGCCTACTAGTCAGCCATGGAGCTCTGGGAGAAATTCATAGAATTACACGAAGGGATCTTGGAGGTAAAAGTTATGAGACGGGACCTGCTTTGGAACCAAATCAGCAACCTCCAGTTAGAAGAAGGCGAAACCATTGCACAGCTTCACTCAAAAATAAATGAGCTTATCACCGGACTCACGAATCTCGAAGAAAAGGTAAGCAACCGAGATTCACTAAGGTACACGCTTAATGCATTTCCTAGGACTACTGAATGAGCATCATTAGTAGATGCTTATTATATATCTAAAGATCTAAAATTAAGTACGTTAAAAAAATTATTTTCAACTTTTGAAGTCCATGGAATAAGATATGCAGATCTGAAGAAGGAGTCTAAGCATAACATTGCTTTAAAGGCAAAAATGGACGAACGAGATTCTAAGTCTTCTCTCGATGATGACAAAATGTCACTCATGGTAAGAAAATTTAAAAAATTATTTAAAACTAAAAAATTTAATCAAGTGCAGGGTACAAAAAGAAAAAGGAAAGTAAGATGCTACCACTGCAATGAAAAAGGGCATGTCAAAGATAACTACCCAAAATTGAAGAATGAGGACAAGGAAAAGAACAAGAAGCTAGCCCAGCCCAAGTATAATCTAAAGGCGACGTGGGATAACATGTCATCCAAATTGGAGATAAAAGCTATCGCCGGACTTGCGCTAGTAGCAAGTCACCAAGAAGATGAAGACGAAGCAAGCTCATCCGAAATGAGCATCGATGAAGGGGGAGCGATTTCAGAAGAAAGCAGTACTTCAAGGGGAGCTTCAGATTACGGGATCGACAAGATAAGTCAGGTACAGTCTCTTCCTCATGATAAGTTATTTTAGTTTGTAAGAATATTATCAAAAAATTATTGTAAGTTAGAAAAAGAAAAATAAGGAGTTAAAATTAACCTTAGCTGATTCTTGTCGATTAGAAGATTTTGACAAAGTAAAAATAGAAAATGAAAAATTAAAAAAGGAAATAGAAAATTTGAACAGTAAAGGCTTGTGCGTAAATGAGACTGCGGTAAAAGGCGTACCTTGCCAATGGGAAGGACCCCCTTTATATACCACTTCTAATAATCTCTGTAATCATGAGGTGGTAGAGAATTTCAGGTGTCAGAAGTTGTTGGGTAAGCGAATATGTATAGCCTGGGAGACGTATAGTCACCATCCGAGGAATCTTCCACTACCCATGTACACCTTTTTGTAATTTACACCATTAATGCGACAGTTGAAAAAATATGCTGTCACAATGTGTCGGTTGATAGAAAGTGTAGAGTCACCTTCAAAGAAGGTTTCATTGAATGCTCATGTAACAATAAAAGAATATTCTCTAACAAACGGTTGTTATTCTCTGACAGACTATTACGATTCTCTGACAATGTAGTCCCTTGAAGATATCCCGACCGGATATTTAGCGACCAGGTGCATATATAAAAGCAGAGTACTGAGTATGGTAGGACATTCGACCCTTAAGACTACTTGGATATATGTTGTGTAATGCTAGAGATCTCATTGTGAAAAGAGAATCAAGTCCCCTAGATCCGGACGCCTTTATAACCGATCGACCATATGCAGAGATACTTGTCTATGGAAAATGGGAAAAGAAGCCCCAAGAGGCCTGACCAGTACTTTCTGCCGATTATTCTTATATTGGAAGGCTTCTCCCTAAAGTGATACATAAGTCCTAGAAATACGGTCAGGTCTCTTCTGAGATTTGCCTTGTATGTTTGCTTGGCAAAGATAAGAATATTGAGCTTTGTAACTCTAGTCAGTTGTATATCTGGATGGTTATATATAGGAGGATGAGGAAATGAATAATGAAGGCCCATATGTTTGACCGATTGTCAGATCAATCCACTTTATCCTAGGCACTCAGAGCAGAAGGCTAGGTCCTTAGATCTTGTTTGAATATTACTCCCGACTGGCCTTGTGGTCGGTCGAGACTCTCTCGTGTAGGTACCTCGAGATAGTTGAGTCCTGTGTGTTAGGATGTATATTAAAAGCCTAGTTTTTGTATAAACATTTATAAGAATCACATTGGTCAAAAGTCTACATTTATGCTAAGTGTAGTTGTCCATTTAATTTATATTGTAGATAACATGGTGTAAGGTGACACATTGAAGATCATGTTATCAGTTCCTTATAAATTATAAATAGTAGCTCACAATCAAGATGGAATGAGACAAACCATTGGAGTGGTTGTAGTGTAATTTGGTGTTAGTTTATCTTCACTATAAAATTACACTAGTACACTATGAGTGTATTGAGCAGAATCATTTGAGGTAGTTTCTTTTTATACTGACTACATAAAAGAATAAAATCTCTGTTATTATGGAAGTGCGTACTCTTAATCATGATGTAATAACAAGTACGTATACTTAATATTTATTTCTTTAATTTATCAAAGGGTGTGATTTAGTTCATTAAATCAATAGGTCTGATAAGTTGGAAAATGATATTATTTATATGGTGTGTTGTTGATTATAGAATGAAATTGTGTCCTAGTAATCTAGGTTTATGATGTCCCCTTGAGGAGCTCATAAAGATTGTCATGTAAACCCTGCAGGTGGACTTAGTCCAACATGACAATAAGGTTGAGTGGTACTACTCTTGGAGCTAGATATTAATTAAGTGAGTTGTCAGTAACTCATTTAATTAGTGGGTATTCGATATCTTAAAAACAGGGAGACTAACGCACTCATGATAAGAAGAAGCTCATATTGTAATATGGGATTGATGCGGTAGTGCAATAATAACTCTTTAGTGGTATGAGTTATTATTGATGAACTTGAGTTGGGTGTTCGGGGCGAACACGGGAAGCTCAAGCTCATGGGAGATCAAAACCAATTCCTCCTCTCGGTCCCTATTGTAGCCTCTTATTTATAAAACCTTATATCCACTTAAAGCCAAGCTTCTTACCCATCTTGTTGTGGTCAGCCAAGCCAAGCTTGGAGCCCAAGATAGGGTCGACCAAGCCCTTTATGAAGCCCAAGTAGGGGCCGGCCAAGCCACGCTTGGTGACCAAGCATGGGGCCGACCAAAGTAAAATAAAAGGAAGTTTTCTAAACAAAATTTTGTTAAGTCTTTCCTTTTTTGTAGTAATCTACAATGATTAAAAAAGATATTTTATTTTGTTAAAATCTTTCCTTTTTTGTAGTTATCTACAATGGTTAAAAGAAAGATTTTAATTTTGTTAAAAACTTTCCTTTTATAGTCATCCTCATGGTTTTAAAAGAGAGTTTTAAAATTTTAAAATCTTTCTTTTTATAGCTATCTACAAAGGATTAAAGAGAGATTTTAATCTTTCCTTATTTGTAGTTATCTATAATGTTTAAAAGAGAGATTTTAATTTTTGATAAAACTTTCCTTTTTGTAACCATGTTTTTAAAAAGAGAAATTTTAATTAATTTTTCCTTTTGTAGTTGTCTACATGTTTTAAAAGAAAGATTAATTTTAAAATTTTCATTTATTGCCATGTACAATAGAAAATTTAGAAAAGAGAGATTTTAATTGTTGTTAAAATTTTCTTTTTTAAAGGGAGGCCACAAATAAGGAAGTTTTAATTATGTTTAAAACTTTCCTTTTTTGTCTTGACCAAGGATTATAAAAGAGAATGAGAGGGTGCCTCGTGAGAGACACAACCTAGAGCCCTCTCTCTTTTCCTTGGTGTGGCCGGCCCTCTCCCCTCTCCTTTTCCTCTTCTTAGGGTCGGCGGCACCTTCCTTCTTCTCTTCTTTTCTTCTTTCTAAGGTCGACATCCATATTCCTTGGTGGCCGAAACTTGAAGGAAAAAGGAGAAGACTCTACATAGGTGGCTGGTTACTAGAAGGAGAAGAAGAAGGAGAAGAAAGGAAGAAAGTTTCCTATTTTGGCATCCCTTGGTGGCTCAAGAGTCTTGGAGGAAAAGAAGGAGCCTGGGTGGATTTCATCTTGGTAGATCGTCACCCACACGACGCCCAAGAGGAGGAGAGGAGTACAACAGAAGATCAAGAGGTCTATAAGCTATAAAGAAAGGTGTAACTAGTTATTTGTTTCCGCATCATAACTAGTTCATGTTCTTTGTATAGATCTTGAAAAGTCAAACACAAGAGGCTATCGATTTTAAATTATCATTTTTGTTATTGATTTTATTTTTCGATTTCATGTTTCGATAATGTGCTTCTATTGAGGTCTCTATAGTTAAACTCAATTTACTGTAAAAAGTTAAATATCTGATTTCTTTGTGAGTCTTTGTCTAGGAAGTGGTAGATGATCTCATACCCAAGAAGGTCTAGTGTCTCGCTATGTTTAACCTAGAAGCCAATCTTTGAAATAGATATTTAATTAACTTTTGTAATATGGTTTAACTTAGGAAGATCACATCGGTTAAACTTAGAGTAAAAATGTTAAGTATCGCTTCCAATTTAAGTTTAACTTCTGAAGGATAATTTGGATTAATAATGTTAAGCATTGTTTGCAATCCAAATTTAACTTCAGTAGAGCACATGGGTAGCTAGGATAGTGCTATGCTTGTACAAATTTTTGTACAGGGGAACTAGGACAGTATTCCGAGTAGCAACCAACACTGTGTATATTTGATGTCTTGTGTCCAAGTGTGCAGGAATTTAAGAGCACAAGAAGTCAAGAGAAAAACACAACTAGTAAGAAAGATGACACGGAAGAGAGTCGACGGACTCGATGCGTCTGAGAGACGAGATGCTGTAGAAGAGTACGCTAACAAACGAGAAGGAAGTGTGTGATATTTCCAAGGGATGAGAAGTTGGAGTGGAAGGTTACTCGAAGAGAAGGCTAGAAAATGAGTTCAGGTGAGCCCTATTCCGGATGGCCGAAATCATCCAAGTAAACAAGAGCCGGATCATAGGATAATTGGATAGTTAACAAGATATTGACTGTTCAGGCACACGGATTGGTCCAGGCACTCGGACCCCCTGGGAGCAGCCCAGAGCGCCTACTCGACGCACCCTATTTGATGGTTGGTCAACACGGTCCGAGCGCCTGGAGCTATTCTAGGCGCCCGAACCAGATAAATTTTACTCGAAGAAATTGTGATTGGATCACAATTAGTGATTATCTCTATATGTGCAATTATAAGCGTATTAGAATTTCCCTAGTCATCGAATTGATGCATTTGGACATCATCAATTCTGCAAGACTAGCACGGATTATACTCCTTGGTTCGCCAAGCAACTATTTTTTCACTGGCTGGAGACATTGGGATGTCGAGAGTTAAACGTGGATGCTAGTTATTGTAATTAGTTCATTGGAGTGACTCACTATAAGACTTTATATGGTTATCTATATATATGGATATGTCTGTGAAGCTCTTACTACAGCTCGAGTGTAAGTTTCCTTTGACTTGAGGTATACAAGTCATCTTGGTCATGGAGACTTATATTTTGACATCTTAAGCAAATACCTCATTGAGGTGTGGACCCAGGATGATTGGGTATAAGTTGAAATGCCCGAAGATGTTTGGATAGTCCACAGAGGATTCATCACTCTTTACGAGAAGACGTATACCCTATGACCACTCATTAGTATTATTACTTAGAGTTTTTAGCCAAAGCATCACATGTTAAGAGTGCAAGACTCTTAGACACATGTATGAGTAATATGAATCCATAGAATAAGGAAGTATTACTTGGGCTAGGTGTGACGTAGTCGGTCTAGTGGGGACAAACATATACACTATATCCTAAACCAAGTGGGTATAAGATGAGTGGAAAAAATAAGGCATGACTCACTGTAGCTGCTGAAGGGTTTAGAATTAGTTCTAAGATCAACTATGATTTTTCGGCTAATTGGGGATCATGATGTACTACTAGGTGCCACTCATGATCGTTGTGTAATTAAGTAGTTAATTATAGATGATCAAGATGAACCAGGAACATATTGGGTCACACGTACTAACGAGTCTCTAAAAGATGTAAAATAAGTTAAAGAATAGAATTTTTAGATCAAGAGATAAATGTTTGGTTGGACTATACATAAGAGAAATATAGAAATATTTGTCGTAATGGAAGCGCGGATAAGCTATATCTCTTATGGGAGAGTTGGACAATATTTGGTTTAATTATGAATTATCCATGAACCAACTTACTTTAGTTGTGAACCAAACCAACGGGTTAATAAGCTAATTTTTAAATAAGAGATAATGGATTGGATTTGGACTTTCTAATCCAACTCATTAAAGAAGATTATATATAGATGTAATTGAGAAAGAATTAAATACAAGTTTTATTATTTGGTTGATTAGCTTTTGGAAACTCAATCCTCCTCTCCCTCTCCTCTCTTTCTCGCCACCAACAACAAGGAGGCTCCCCTCCTTATTGTTGTGACCACCACAAGGAAGAATTTCTTACTAGTGTGCTTCTTTCTTCTTCCTCTTGATCCCTCTTCTTCACTCATGACTAGTAACTTTTGAATGAGAGACTTGCACTCAAGGAGTTGTCTTGAGGAGCTCGGCGTGGATATGAATAGAGGCAAGATTCAACAACGTCGTTATGGTTGATGCATTTCTCGTTACAAGTCATCTATAAGGTATACCTAGCGCAAATTTACTTTCCTTAAAATTTTAATTATGCAATCATGTTTGGCATGTTGAATCCTTGTATGCATGTGATGTGTGTGATATAATAATTAGGAATTATTATTATTTTATTTTTCGCTGCATATGTTTATGAAACGTGTTCTAGTAAGCACCCGCATCGGACATATCCCAACAAGGGGTCCCTGGGAAAGGCCCTTCGATGCTCAAGTCAATGTAGTGGCCGAGTGGAATAATGGAGAGATGAACAGTAAAGGCTTACTCATAAATGATACTATTGTAAAAGGCATACCTTGCCAACAGAGAGGGTCCCCCTTTATATACCATTTCTAATAACCTCTACAATTATGAGGTGACAGAGAATGTCGAGTGTCAGAAGTTGTTAAGTAAGGGAATATGTATAGCCTAAGGGTCGTATAGTCACCGTCTGAGGAATCTTCCGTTACCCGTGTGCACTCTTTTTGTAATTTACGCCATTAATGCAGCGGTTGAAGGAATATGCTGTCACAATGTCTCGGCTGATAGAAAGTGTAGAGTCATCTTCGAGGAAGATTCCATTGAATGCTCATGCAATAATAAAAGAATATTATCTGACAAACGGTTGTTATTCTTTGATAGGTCATTGCGATTCTCTAACAATGTGGTCCCCCGAAGATATCTCGACCAGATATTTAGCTAACCAGGTGTATATATAAAAGCAGAGTACTGAGTATGATAGGATGTTCGACCTTTAAGATTGCTCGGATATATGTTGTGTAATGTTGGAGATCTAATTATGAATATAGAATCAAGTTCCCTAGGTATGGATGACTTTATGACTGACTGACTATATGTAGAGATACTTATCTCTAGAAAATAGGAAAATAAGCCCTGAGAGGCTCGACCGGTACTTTCTGCTGATCATTCTTGTACTAGAAGGTTTGCCCCTAAAGTGATACCTGAGCTCTAAAAATTTTGTCGGGTCTCTTCTGAGATTTGCCTTGTATGTTTGCTCGGTGAAGATAAGGATATTGAGCTTTGTAACTCTAGTCAATTGTATATCCGACTGCCCATATATAGGAGGACGGAGGAATGAACAATGAAGGCCCATATATTTGACTGGTTGTCAGATTGACCCACTGTATATTAGATACTTAGAGTGGAAGGCTAGGTCCCTAGATCTTATCTGAATATTACTCCCAGCCGACCTTGTTGTCGGTTGGGACTCTCTTGAACCCAAACGGGTGATGACAAGTCGAATATATACTAGGTATCTTAATACAGGCTGGGAGCACTAGACCTATAAGATACAAGAAATAAATAATAAGTGTTATTAGAGAAATAACCTTATAGAATTTTTTAAAAAATTTTAGAAATTTTTCGAGATTTAAACTGAGATAATATGATATATTTTAATGGGATAGATCTATTGGGCCTATAGAAAACTTGTTTAAAATATCTATAAAGTGGAAGTTGATTAATCTAATTAACCTAAATATTAAAACATAAACCTAGGTTTCTCTCCTCACCTAATATCTCTTTTTCCCCTCTTCGTCGTCGCCTACCCGACGCTCACCTGATCCTCCCTTCGTTGTCTCCATCTGTATCGCTGCCTAATGCCATGCCACCCATTGCTATCACCTGTGATGTCCTGCAGCCATTGCTGCCAGTCATGGCCGCTACAACAACCATGAGCACCCAGTCACCGGTTGCTCTCCTTCCTTTACGCATGGGAGGAAATGTGATTGCAGTGCTATTGGCCACCAATTATCACTTTTACCACCTCCCCTTGGCGTTGAGTCCTGCCGACCATCTTGGAGGCTTTTCCCACCTGCTCTGGCCATTATAGATGGTTGCCCTACGTCGAGCACCGCCGGCATAGATCTGCCATCGCTAGGCCCTAGCGCTGTGTTGTGCCCTAGCACCGGCACAAATCCAGCACCTTATATGAGCCATCACCGCTGGTCTCTCATCCACGAGTAGGGAGTCGTCGATTCACAGTCGCTCCCTTCTCCCTAATCGCATTACCCATGCCGATCCATCATTGCCACTGCCCACCTCGACGACACCACGACCGCCGACTAGGGGAGACAGTGCCATCACTCTTCTTTATCCTAATCCAGCTATTGTCCGCCAACCCTCTCATCTGCTTTAACTTAGCACCACAACATTCACCACCAGGCCTTCATCTTTCCGATTCATCACTGCCATCTCCTCTTGCTACTATGCCCTAGAGCCCCATCTATGCTTTGTCCAGATTCAGAGGGGAGGATGATCGTCGGAGACACCATCTCCTCTTTGGATTTGAAGAGGGGAGCTCTATTTTCACCATGACAACATTAGATTCTTTATCGAGAGGCTGTAGATCTGGTTTGAGGGGTATTTGATTGATTTGGAGATCATCGATTTTATCTAGCTCTGGCCACATTTTCAGTAGTAGGTGCTCTATTAGTGAGTTAACAGTGAAGTACACTAATCTGGGATGTGATTTGAAGTGAGTGTCTCAACATGGGATTCTTTAGCATGATCGACAGATAAAGGTGGGTATTATCTTACTTCTTTAGTACTTTGACTTTAGTGAATGAGCTATATTTGGATAGTTGCTGTATTTATCTTGACTTTACTAATATTTTTCCTAAGTTTGAAACTTACCTGCTTGATCTTTGAGATGATTGTTTTGATATCTATATAGTCTCTCGTTGTCATCCATGATATTTAGCAGATACTAGATACCATGTTTATGTGCACTGATTGCTATATATCAATGTACACTATTGAGCATGCTGGTTTTATTGTAGCATAGTTGATTGCTATTTATATATATGTGATGACTGTTGCAACTTGCTCATCATATTATTGCATGCATACTGATGACTATGTCTCCCTTGTGGTTGAAAGAGTCGTTGGCTAGAGTCACACACTCAATCACTCATGGGTAGTGGTAGCTAAAGCAGATGTCGCTTGTCCTATCGTGCTCCCACTCGGTCACTCATGTGTAGTGGCGACTTGAGTTGCAAGCAACAGGGACCCCGATTAGATTGCTATGTGTTGGATCGTGAAACGTCGATAGAGGGGGGGTGAATATCGATTCGAAAAAATCGCGTTAATAAGAGTTAAGCGCAGCGGAATAATAAAAAACTTAGGCAAACTGAACAAGGTGTTTTTTACTTCGTTCGGAGCCTGTGACGACTCCTACTCGAAGGCCCGTACTCCTTGAGTACTTTCGTTGGGCAATTCACTAGCAATTCGAAATACTATTACAAATTAAGGTATAGAAATGCTAATGGAAATAAAGTGATACCGACAAGAAAATTAACCAAAGAAGAAGGAGCACTTTGTCGGGACTTTGTTAGCGTCGCAGGAGTGTAGAGCAGCAGAGCAAGCAGTCGAAGAGTTCTCAGTTGTTTTTAAAGCTCCACCCCTGGGGCTTCTTTTATATGCTGCTCCGGGCGCCTGGATCCCTTCCGGGCGCCCTGGTGCGACGTGGCAGGTCTAATCAGCGAACTCCACGTGGCGACGACTCGGCCTGGATAAAATTCACCTCCGGGCGCCTGGACCTCCAGGCGCTTGGACCTCCGGGCGCCTGGACCTCCTATTTCCAGAAACTTCCTTTCCTGCAAAACAGAGTTAGTCCGAGGCAAATATACATTCTGCAAAACAGATTGTTAGCACAACTAAAGTAATATGAGTTAACAAAAAAAAGAGTATGACTTAGATTCCGTCTTTCCGAGACCGGAATCTAGTTACGATCTCGACTTAGATATCCGAAATGGATCTAAGCCGGATCGACGCCTAATGTTCCCTTCCTGGGAATGCGTCCTCGCAGTCACTCCCCTCCAGTGACTTACCTCACTTACCTGCCAGACGTCCGGCCACCACAACCCGTCCCGACTTCGTGCTGCTTATCCGTGGCCACCGTCGACCTAGCTGGGCTTCGTGCCTAAGCGTCCGGTCAGCCCGTCGACCCGCTTGGACTTCGTGCCAGCTATTTGGTCAGCCCGTCGACCTAGCTGGGCTTCGTGCCAGACATCCGGTCAGCCCGTCGACCTATCTGGACTTATCCTGCACACTCGATCAGAGTGTTAGATCAACAATAAACCTAACTTAACCTATTTGTCATTCATCAAAACCTGGGATAAATCGTTAGTGCTAACCGCACCAACAATCTCCCCCTTTTTGATGGAATGACAACCTGGTTAAGTTAGTGAAGACATTTGCAAGAAAAAATAGATAACATCATTATGTGGAGGTTTTTTTTAAGTTAGTTTGTATTTTCAATTGGTTTGGCTAACTTAACCCACCTAACCCTCCCCCTTTGGCATTCATCAAAAATAAGCATGTTTAAAGTAATTAAAAATATAGACTTCAGACAAAGTAAGGAATCATGTCAAGTTAATCTGGGGGAGTTAAACTTAGTAATTTATCTTTTGTAAAAGAGCTAAGTTTTGAGACAAGTTTAAAAGATCTATTTTTCAAAACTAGGTAAAATTGATTTTCTAAAACTGAGTTGGTAAAGGATTCAACTTTCAAGACTTAAGTACATAAAGCTAGTTTTCTAAAATAGGTGTATATAAGAAAAATCTAGATTTAAAGGCTAAGTTTTGTGAAAAATAGCTAATTTTTCAAGTATAGCTTCTAAGGTTAAGGTTTAAGAATAAGTTCTAAATTTCAAGAAAAACAAATTTTTAAAACAGGTTTCAACTCTTTTCAAACATAAGCAAAATTTCAAAACTAAGTTTTAAAATATATTTCAAGATTGATTGAAGTTTAATTTCCAACACTAAGTTTGTAAAAGATTAAAAATTTTAAAAAGACTTAGTTTATAAACTTACGCTTAGTTTACAAAAAATAATTTTTGTAGAATTAAGTAAAGTCAAATTCTCAGAACTAGATTTTTAAATTCAATTTTCAAAACTACGTTAAATCTAATTTTGAAATTCAATAACTTAGTTTTCAAAAATAGGTTTAAGAAATTTTTAATAAAAATGTTTTAAAAAATCGAAAAAATTTTAATTGATTCCTCCCCCTGGACCTGACATTAAATCAAATGTCTAACCAGTTAGTTACTGACTGACTTATCAAAAGATAGCAGCTTTCACTTGGTTAGTCAAGTTAAGGTCAATCTTAACTTGATTAATATATATTTTGTTTTTAACGCCCAGACTTATGTCGATGCACTGAAATAAGCATCTTAAGTCTTAGGCAAGTGGCCTATGCATCTCACCCCATTCTATTGTTCGGCAAACACAAGCAAGGTAAGCCTAGGGTTTTGGTGAGATGCTCAAAACTAGTCCTATAGGTACATGTTCTCTAAGGATTTTGAACTAGTCTAAGGCTAAAAGTTTATTTAAAAATCTAAAAATAGGAAGGTTTTAAAAACTGACACATGTTTGAACTTATGAGTTAAAAACAATCATCTTTGAAAATATTTCTGAAATTCAAAATTCCTAGGCTATCAAGATAGAGCATAATCAATGCAAGTCTGAAATATCACTAGATAGATCCAAAGTATTTTACAGGTAGTGTAGCTACAGAAGTGAGTTATAACTAGAGCTACTGAGATGATGAAGGGGGTGGTCCAGATCCCAAGGATCGGAGAAGCGCCATCAGCTCAGTGTGTCGGGTCTCCCCGGCAGCTCTTAACTCGACAACCTCTCGCCGTATGTCCCGATGAAAATCAGAGTTCTCCTTCTGGAGACTCGCCATAGCTCTCTCTAGTCCGGTTATACTGTCGGCTAGAGTGCGGGGAGCGTGACGTGGTGCTCGAGCTGGGGGCGGTGGTGGAGCCGGTGCGGCTTCCTCTGGAAACAGTGCAAGCATGAACTCGTCCCCCTGTGCGTTCGGATCGGGCTGGTGCTGTGCCCCCCTCCGCCAAGACATAGTCCCGTCATCCCTATCTACGTGGATACCAGCTAGGGAGAAGTTCCTAGCTGCTATAACATCGAACTCGGTCATATAGGCAATGTCTCCTCTAGTGACATCAATGTGCAACGAGGACATATAGGCTGTCAGAATGTGACAGAATGGCATGTGGACTCGTCTATCAATCACGTATCCAGCCGAGTAGATAATGGAGGAGAAGATATGTAGGCTGATGTCAATATCTAACCTATGACTCAGGGCATAGAGTAAAAATGAATGGAATGGGCGCATCACAGCGATGTCCCGAGTAGTCAGTGGTAAAATGCAAAAGACTAAGACCCTATAAAGAGCGTAGTCCTGGACTCGAAGTTCTACCGACCTAAACTGGGTCATAGTGGGATCTCGCTCTCCTCCAAAAAAATACGAATAAATCGTATCGAGAGTAATATGTGAGTAGGGATCTCCGAATGGTAGATCCCTGGGAGAATAGCACAAGAAAGGACAAGTAGATGGACGTAACTCTAAAAACTCTCGGATAGTCGTAGGGGAAAACGTGATATCAGTACCCGCTGCCCTAGTGGTATAGGTGAGATTGTCTACTTTCACTAGGTTATTGCAAAATTCAGCACACAGACTTATGTTTACTGGATTGGTACATTCGACAAGGTTCTTTAAGTTATAGTGGTTTATAACCTCTATAGCAGAGGCACATGAACCTAGAAAGAACGATCTATCTATACATTTAGTCCTAATGGCCTTATAAACGATTAACTCAAACTTAATCCTTAGTTCATCTGTGGGAAACCTAGGGTCAGTGCTAGCATTAGAGGGTCCAACACCAGTATTTGTTCGTTTCCTACTATATATAAAAAAGATATTCTAAGAAAAAAATGAGAAGACAAATTCTAATAAATTTTTAGAGAGGGGAAGAAGTTTTACCGAGGAGCCATCGACAAATATAGATCTGACGACCTCGGTTGAATCGGAGCAGCGTCTTCACCGCAAGAAAAATTTGATTTAAAATACTCTCGCACTGAGGTTCGGAGTGAACCTTGGCAAAAGTGAAGATTTTGTGGGGCAAGGGTTGGGGGTGCCCGCTGCCCCTTATTTATAGGGAGCTCCGGGCGCCTGGAGCCATTCCGGGCGCCCGGAGTTGATTTTAGGCGGGGCGCCCGGATTCCCTCCCGGGCGCCCCGGAAGTGAATACCAGGGGCGCCCGCCCTTTTTTTTTTTTTTTTTAAATTAAGATTTAGAGATTAGGTTTAATATTAATTTTTAAGTTTTTAAAATTAAAATTTTGAAATTAAGTTTTAAAATTAAAATTTTAAAAATGATTTTTTAAGTTTAAAATTTTGAAATTAATTTTTAAGTTTAAAATTAAAATTTTGAAATTAATTTTAAGTTTTAAAATTAAAATTTTGAAATTAATTTTTAAGTTTAAAATTAAAATTTTGAAATTAATTTTTAGGTTTAAAATTAAAATTTTGAAATTAATTTTTAAGTTTAAAATTAAAATTTTGAAATTAATTTTTAAGTTTAAAATTAAAATTTTTAAGTTTAAAATTAAAATTTTGAAATTAATTTTTAAGTTTAAAATTAAAATTTTGAAATTAATTTTTAAGTTTAAAGTTAAAATTTTGAAATTAATTTTTAAGTTTTAAAATTAAAATTTTGAAATTAATTTTTAAGTTTTAAAATTAAAATTTTGAAATTAATTTTTAAGTTTTAAAATTAAAATTTTGAAATTAATTTTTAAGTTTCAAAATTAAAATTTTGAAATTAATTTTTAAGTTTAAAGTTAAAATTTTGATTTTTAAGTTTAAAATTAAAATTTTAAAATTAATTTTTAAGTTTTAAAATTAAAATTTTGAAATTAATTTTTAAGTTTAAAAATTAAAATTTTGAAATTAATTTTTAATTAAACAAATTTAAGCCTTATTCATCTCACCCGATCTATATTGTCAATCAGGAAATCCTATGATTTTGGGAGATGAAATTGGATTTTTAATTATGGAGTTTTGGTTTAACTTGTGTTAGATTCAGATTTAGCTTTGGTCTCCACAAATAGGCAATCTTCGGATAAACTTCTAAGCTTGGTGAGTCACATGGACGTCATTAGTAGTAACCAACCTTTCGAGGTTTTCCGAATAGTCCTATCCACGGAGCTTAGTACTAAATCTTGGTCTAACTGGTTAGGATTCATTTAAGGGTAGCTTCGGTCAGTTCCACTTGGCCAAATGCACCAGATCGAAACCATATCTTTCTAGACATGCGATGCCCAAGCTTCCCTAACGTACTATCATCCAAAAGCTTCACCAGTACCATGATTCAAGTTAAACTTGGTCTCTTTTTAACTAATCCTAATTACCCTGCCGGGTTAGTTAATTTTGGAGGTGCCAGCTATTCTGGAGCCTCCCCCTGAATTATTGACCTTTAATTTAAATTTTCATTTTAGGTTTGTGTCTGTTTCTTTTATAGTTATAATTAACTTGGTGATAGTTTAAATTTTGTTGAGTTTTAAATTTTGAATTTTTCGATTTAGGTTTGTATTTTGGTTTTTTATTTGGTTTAACCGAGTTTATATAATATACTTTTTCTTTAGGTATATAATATTGATTAAGTCCTACTTGCGTGGTCAGACACACTTTTGGAACCCAAGCTTGATTAGTTGATTTGTATTGAGTTATTAATGACTTACAAGTTTTATTTGAGTTCGACTTGTATCCGAGTCCGGTTTTATTATAACATGCTTTTTGATTGTTCAGGATTAAGTCAAGATTTTTTGATCTTGTTGTAAATTTTTCTAGCATTTCTTTTAAATTGTTAATATCATTTTTTAATGATAAATTCTCCTCCTCAAGTGTTAGATCTTGAGTTGGATTTGAATTTTTGATTTGTTCCTTGAGGTTTTGATTTTCCTCAAGAAGTGATTTGTTTTCATTTTCTATTTTAATTAATTTACTATTTAAACAGGAAATAATTCTAAAAAAATTTTTGTTTAAATTAAAATATACCTCATTCGGGCCTTCGGAAACGAGTACGGACTCGTGGCTTGTTTCGGACCCGTCTTCATCTTCCGACTCGCCTTCTGTTTCACTTCGCGGGCCATCCGATCTCAGATGTTCTGCCTTCTTCCTCCGATTCGTCCGAGGAGTCGTCCCGTTGCTTTGAGGGCCTTCTTTGGTTGGTTGGTTTGTCGAACTTGAGTTGGGCATCGTTCTTGTAGTGTCCTTTTATTGTACGAAGCAAGTCACGTTCTTTTGTTCGAGGGAGAACCGATCTTTGAAGGTCCTTTTTGCTGAAGCTCCTTTTTCTCCCGGTGAACATTTTTCTTACCAAGTTCACCAGGTGTTCTTCGTCTTCGGAGTCTTGGTCGGAATCTTCTTCATATTCAGGCTTGCTCTTCTTTTCTTTGGAGGAACCTGCAAATAAAGCTATACCTTTCTCGGCTCCAGCATTAGTTTGTTCATGTAATTCTAATTCACAGAAAAGCTCGTCTAGTTTTAACTTAGAAAGATTTTTAGAAATTTTGTAGGCATCTACGATTGATGCCCACAAACTATTACGTGGAAAAGCATTTAATGCGTACCTTATTAAGTCTCTATTTTCCATCTGGTGGCCTATCGCATGAAGCCCGTTGAGGATGTCCTTGATCCTCGCGTGGAGCCGATTCGCCGTTTCACCTTCCTGCATTTTTATATTAAGAATTTTATTTAAAAGTGTTGGTGCGGGTAGCACTAACGGTCTAACCTAGGTTTTGATGAATGACAAATGGGTTAAGTTAGTTTTGTTGTTGTCTGACACTTTGATCGAGTGTGCAGGAGAAGTCCAGACAGGTCAACGGGCTGACCGGATGTCTGGCACGAAGCCCAGCTAGGTCGACGGGCTGACCGGATAACTGGCGAGAAGTCCAAGCGGGTCAACGGGCTGATCGGACGCTTGGCGAGAAGTCCAGCTAAGTCGATGGGCTGACCGGATAGCTGGCGAGAAGTCCAGACGGGTCGAAGGGCTGACCGGACGTCTGGTAGGTAAGTAAGGTAAGTCACTGGAGGGGAGTGACTGCAAGGACGCGTTCCCGGGAAGGGAACATTAGGCGTCGATCCGGCTTAGATCCATTTCGGAAATCTAAGTCGAGATCGTGACTAGATTCCGGTCTCAGAAAGACGGAATCTAAGTCATACTTTTTCTGTTAATTCATATTTTATAAATTGTGCTAACAATCTGTGCTGCAGGGTTTATTTTGCCTCGGACTAACCTTGTTTTGCAGGAGAAGGAATCTCTGGAAAAAGGTGGTCCGGGCGCCCGGAGGCAACTTTTATCCTCTGCGTCGCCTCACCACGTGGAGCATCCTGACTGGACTTACCACGTCGCACCAGGGCGCCCGGAAGGGATCCAGGCACCCGGAGCAACATATAAAAGAAGCCCCAGGGGTGGAGCTTAAAACACAACTGAGAACTCTTCGACTGCTTGTCCTGCTGCTCTGCTACGACGCCACAAAGCTCCGGCAAAGTGCTCCTTCTTCTTTGGTTAATTTCTTGTCGGTATTACTTTGTTTCCATTTGTACTCATTTTGTAATCATATTGAATTGCTAGTGATTGCTCAACGAAGTGGTCAAGGACCACGAGCCTTCGAGTAGGAGTCTCCGAACGAAGTAAAATCAACTGTGTTCATTTACTTTTCCGCTGCGTACTTTTACACTCAAGTTTTCGAATTGATATTCACCCCCTCCCCCTCTATCGAACGATCACGGTCCTACAAGTGGTATCAGAGCAGGTACCGCTCTGATTTGGTGCAACCACCAATCAGACAGGGGGTGAAAAATTAATTTTTTTTGGTTTTCAGTTTTACGAATTTTTTCCGTTGCAATTAAATCTAAATTGGTACAACACCAATTTAGATACTTCTATAATCTTTTTCCGCACTACTAATCCAAGACCAAGTTTTGGGATTTTTGTTTTTCTCTTCTTTCTTCAGTGCGTAGGACTAAAATGTCTCAGACAGAAGGATTCAGCACAGTACGACCTCCACTCTTCAACGGAGACGATTTTCCGTACTTGAAGAAGCGCATGGAGGTCTACCTCAAAACAGACTTCGACCAGTGGATGAGCGTAACGAGACCTTATAAAATTCCAGCAGATAACTCCGGGAATATACTGGATCCTGAAGACTGGATAGCAGATTTGAAGAAAAAGGCATCAACAGAAAATAAAGCGATCAACACTCTACAGTGCGGATTAACAAGAGAAGAACTGAACAGAGTCGGTCCACACAAAAACGCTAAAGAGCTGTGGGACAAATTGATCGAGCTGCACGAGGGAACGAGCGACGCCAAGGTAACAAAACGAGACATGCTTTTGAATAAAATTCTTAATATAAAAATGCAGGAAGGTGAAACGGCGAATCAGCTCCACGCGAGGATCAAGGACATCCTCAACGGGCTTCATGCGATAGGCCACCAAATGAAAAATAGAGACTTAATAAGGTACGCATTAAATGCTTTTCCACGTAATAGTTTGTGGGTATCAATCGTAGATGCCTACAAAATTTCTAAAAATCTTTCTAAGTTAAAATTAGACGAGCTTTTCTGTGAATTAGAATTACATGAACAAACTAATGCTGGAGCCGAGAAAGGTATAGCTTTATTTGCAGATTCCTCCAAAGAAAAGAAAAGCAAGCCTGAGTTTGAAGAAGATTCCGACCAAGACTCCGAAGACGAAGAACACCTGGTGAACTTGGTAAGAAAAATATTCACCAGGAGAAAAAGGAGCTTCAGCAAAAAGGACCTTCAAAAGATCAGTTCTCCCTCAGAACAAAGGAACGTGACTTGCTTCGGCTGCAATAAAAAGGGACACTACAAGAACGAATGCCCAAAACTGAAGTTCGACAAACCGAAGCCAACTAAAAAGAAAGCACTAAAAGCGACGTGGGATGACTCCTCGGACGAATCGGAGGAAGAAGAACAGAAACATCAGAGCCACCTCGCACTGATGGCCCACGAAGCTGAAACAGAAGATGAGTCGGAAGATGAAGACGGGTCTGAACCCGAAACAAGCCACGAGTCCGTACTCGTTTCCGAAGGCCCGAATGAGGTATATTTTAATTTAAACAAAAATTTTTTTAGAATTATTTCCTGTTTAAATAGTAAATTAATTAAAATAGAAAATGAAAACAAATCACTTCTTGAGGAAAATCAAAACCTCAAGGAACAAATCAAAAATTCAAATCCAACTCAAGTCTAACACTTGAGGAGGAGAATTTATCATTAAAAAATGAGATTAACAATTTAAAAGAAATGTTAGAAAAATTCACAACAAGATCAAAAAATCTAGATTTTATCCTAAATAATCAAAAAGCATGCTATAATAAAACCGGACTAGGATATAAGTCGAATTCAAATAAAACCTTCAAATCATTAATAACCCAATACAAATCAACCAATCTAGCTTGGGTTCCGAAAGCGTGCTTAACCACGCAAATAGGACTTAATCAATATTATATACCTAAAGAAAAAATATATTATATAAAATCGAATAAACCAAACCAAAATCCAAAATACAAACCTAAATCAAATTCAAAATCTAAACACTTTAAAAATCAACAAAATTATCACCAAGTTAACCATAACTATAAAAGGAATCGACACAAACCTAAAACCAAAATTTAAATTAATGGCCAATAATTCAGGGGGAGGCTCCAGAATAGCTGGCACCTCCAAAACTAACTTACCCGACAGGGTAACCTAAAACAAACTAACCCGGCAGGGTAATTAGGATTAGAGACCAAGTTTAACTTGAATCATGGTACTGGTGAAGTTTTTGGATGATAGTACGTTAGGGAAACTTGGGCATCGCATGTCTAGAAAGATATGGTTTCGATCTGGTGCATTTGGCCAAGTGGAACTGACCGAAGCTACCCTTAAATGAATCCTAACCAGTTAGACCAAGATTTAGTACTAAGCTCCGTGGATAGGACTATTCGGAAAACCTCGAAAGGTTGGTTACTTCTAATGACGTCTATGTGACTCACCAAGCTTAGAAGTTTATCCAAAGATTGCTATTTGTGGAAACCAAAGCTAAATCTGAATCTAACACAAGTTAAACCAAAACTCCATAATTAACAATTCAATTTCATCTCACAAAATCATAGGATTCCCTGATTGATAATATAGATCGGGTGAGATGAATAAGGCTTTTACTTTTTTTAAACTTAAAAATTAATTTCAAAATTTTAATTTTAAACTTAAATATTAATTTCAAAATTTTAATTTTAAACTTAAAAATTAATTTCAAAATTTTAATTTTAAACTTAAATATTAATTTCAAAATTTTAATTTTAAACTTAAATATTAATTTAAAAATTTTAATTTTAAACTTAAATATTAATTTCAAAATTTTAATTTTAAAATTAATATTTATTTCAAAATTTTAATTTTAAACTTAAATATTAATTTCAAAATTTTAATTTTAAACTTAAATATTAATTTCAAAATTTTAATTTTAAACTTAAAAATTAATTTCAAAATTTTAATTTTAAACTTAAAAATTAATTTCAAAATTTTAATTTTAAACTTAAAAATTAATTTCAAAATTTTAATTTTAAACTTAAATATTAATTTCAAAATTTTAATTAATTTCAAAATTTTAAATTTAAACTTAAAGATTAACTTCAAAATTTTAATTTTAAACTTAAATATTAATTTCAAAATTTTAATTTTAAACTTAAAAATTAATTTCAAAATTTTAATTTTAAACTTAAAAATTAATCTCAAAATTTTAATTTTAAAATTAATATTTATTTCAAAATTTTAATTTTAAACTTAAATATTAATTTCAAAATTTTAATTTTAAACTTAAATATTAATTTCAAAATTTTAATTTTAAACTTAAAAATTAATTTCAAAATTTTAATTTTAAACTTAAATATTAATTTTAATTTTTTAAAAATTTTAATTTTAAACTTAAAATTAATTTCAAAATTTTAAACTTAAAAATTAACTTCAAAATTTTAATTTTAAACTTAAATATTAATTTCAAAATTTTAATTTTAAACTTAAAAATTAATTTCAAAATTTTAATTTTAAACTTAAAAATTAATCTCAAAATTTTAATTTAAAACTTAAATATTAATTTCAAAATTTTAATTTTAAACTTAAAAATTAATTTCAAAATTTTAATTTTAAACTTAAATATTAATTTCAAAATTTTAATTTTAAACTTAAAAATTAATTTCAAAATTTTAATTTTAAACTTAAAAATTAACTTCAAAATTTTAATTTTAAACTTAAAAATTAACTTCAAAATTTTAATTTTAAACTTAAATATTAATTTCAAAATTTTAATTTTAAACTTAAAAATTAATTTCAAAATTTTAATTTTAAACTTAAAAATTTCAAAATTTTAATTTTAAACTTAAAAATTAATTTCAAAATTTTAATTTTAAACATAAAAATTAATTTCAAAATTTTAAATTTAAACTTAAAAAAAATTAATTTCAAAATTTTAATTTTAAACTTAAAAATTTCAAAATATTAATTTTAAACTTAAAAATTAATTTCAAAATTTTAATTTTAAACTTAAAAAATTAATTTCAAAATTTTAGTTTTAAACTTAAAAAATTTCAAAATTTCAATATTAAACTTAAAAATCATTTCAAAATTTTAATTTTAAACTTAAAAATTAATTTCAAAATTTTAATTTTAAACTTAAAAATAATTCCAAAATTTTAATTTTAAACTTAAAAATTAATTTCAAAATTTTAAATTTTAAACTTAAAAATTAATTTCAAAATTTTAATTTTAAACTTAAAAATCATTTTAAAATTTTAATTTTAAACTTAAAAATTAATTTTAAAATTTTAAAACCTAAAAATTAATTTCAAAAACTTAAAAATTAAATTTTAATACAAGGGGTGGGCGCCCCTGGTATTCACTTCCGGGGCGCCCGAAAGGGAATCCGGACGCCCCGCCTAAAACCAACTCCGGGCGCCCGAAATGGCTCCAGGCGCCCGGAGCTCCCTATAAATAAGGGGCAGCAGGCGCCCCCAACCCTTGCCCCACAAACTTTTCACTTTTGCCAAGGTTCACTCCGAACCTCAGTGCGAGAGTATTTTAAATCAAAATTTTCTTGCAGTGAAGACGCTGCTGCGATTCAACCGAGGTCGTCAGATCTATATTTGTCGATGGCTCCTCGGTAAAACTTCTTCCCCTCTCTAAAAATTTATTTTTTGTCTTCTCATTTTTTTCTTAGAATATTTTTTTATATATACAGTAGGAAACGAACAAATACTGGTGCTGGACCCTCTAATGCTAGCACTGACCCTAGGTTTCCCACAGATAAACTAAGGATTAAGTTTGAGTCAACCGTTTATAAGGCCATTAGGACTACCTGCATAGATAGATCGTTCTTTCTAGGTTCATGTCCCTCCGTTATAGAGGTTATAAACCACTATAACTTAAAGAACCTTGTCGAATGTACCAGTCCAGTAAACATAAGTCTGTGTGTTGAATTTTGCAATAACCTAGTGAAAGTAGACGATCTTACCTATACCACTAGGGCAGCGGGTACTGATATCACATTTTCCCCTACAACTATCCGAGAGTTTTTAGAGTTACGTCCATCTACTTGTTCTTTTTTGTGCTATCCTCCCAGGGATCTACCATTCGGAGATCCCTACTCACATATTACTCTCGATACGATTTATTCGTATTTTTTTGGGGGAGAGCGAGATCCCACTGTAACCCAGTTTAGGTCGGTAGAACTTCGAGTCCAGGACTACGCTCTTTATAAGGTCTTAGTCCTTTGCATTTTACCACTGACTACTCGGGACATCGTTGTGATGCGCCCATTCCATTCATTTTTACTCTATGCCCTGAGTCATAGGTTAGATATTGACATCAGCCTACATATCTTCTCCACCATTATCTACTCGGCTGGATACGTGACTGATAAACGAGTCCACATGCCATTTTGTCACATTTTGACAGCCTATATGTCCTCGTTGCACATTGATGTCACTAGAGGAGACATTGCCTATATGACCGAGTTCGATGTTATAGCAGCTCGGAACTTCTCCCTAGCTGGTATCCACGTAGATAGGGATGACGGGACTATGGCACCAGCCCGATCCAGACGCACAGGTGGACGAGTTCATACTTGCACTATTTCCAGAGGAAGCCGCACTGGCTCCACCACCGCCCCCAGCTCGAGCACCACATCACGCTCCCCGCACTCTAGCCGACCGTATGACCGGACTAGAGAGAGCTATGGCGAGTCTCCAGCAGGAGAACTCTGATTTTCATCGGGACATACGGCGAGAGGTTGCCGAGTTACGAGCTGCCGGGGAGACCCGACACACTGAGCTGATGGCGCTTCTCCGATCCTTGGGATCTGGAACACCTCCTTCATCATCTCAGTAGCTCTAGTTATGACTCACTTCTGTAGCTACACTACCTGTAAAAGATTTTGGATCTATCTAGTGATATTTCAGACCTGCATTGATTATGTTCTATCTTGGTAGCCTAGGAATTTTGAATTTCAAAAATATTTTCAAAAATGGTTCTCTCAAATTATAAGTTAAACTTGTTTGTTTTCAAAACCTTCCATTTTTAGATTTTCAAAAACAGGTTTGGCCTTAGACTAGTTTTGAATCCTTAGAAAGCATGTACCCATAGGACTAGTTTTTGAGCATCTCACCAACACCTTAGGTTTACCTTGCTTGTGTTTGACAAACATAGAAAGGGGTGAGATGCATAGGCCAACTGTCTGGACTTAAGATGCTTATTTCAGTGCATCGACATAAGTCTGGACGTTAAATACAAATCAGACATTAATCAGATTAAGTTCATCAGTCAAGTCAAACACTGACTGCTTATAATCAACTTAATCTGACTAACCAAGTGAAAGCTACTATCTTCTGATAGTTAGTTAGTACCTAATTGGTTAGACAGCTATTTAATTTTAAGTGTCAAGTTCAGGGGGAGAAATTAATTAAAATTTTGTATATTTTTGTACATCTATTTCAAAACTAACTTATTTTTGAACACTAGTTTTCAAAAAATTAAAATTAACTGAGTGTTTGAAAAATTAGAAGTTTAAAAATCCCACCAAATTTTTAAACTTGATTTTAAAGTTGAAAATCATTACAAACTTAATCTTATTCAGTTTTGTAACATATGATTGAAAATTAAACTTTCCAAAACTTAGCTTTTTTCAAATTAGCCTTAACAAATTTATTTTGGCTAAAACTTTACTTGTTTTTGAAAAATTAAATTTTTTTTGGTAAATCAAATTTGAAAACTTGATTAACTTTAAATGTATATTTTTTTCCAACTTAAATCCCCCAAGTCAACTTGACTATCTTTTTAACTTGATTTTAAAATTGTACTTTTATCAGTATCTTTGAATTTTGAATCAAACTTAAATATTTTCCAAAGTTAGCTGTCTCTTAACAGTAACTCTACACTATGATTGTTTACCCTTGCCTATTTTTGCTGAATGCCAAAGGGGGAGGGTTAGGTGGTTAAGTTAGCTAAACCAAATTGAAAACACCAAAACTAACTTTAAAAAACTATATACCTGTTTTATTTATTTTTTTGCGTCTTTTCACTAACTTAACCAGGTTGTCATTCCATCAAAAAAGGGGAGATTGTTGGTGCGGGTAGCACTAACGGTCTAACCTAGGTTTTGATGAATGACAAATGGGTTAAGTTAGTTTTGTTGTTGTCTGACACTTTGATCAAGTGTGCAGGAGAAGTCCAGACAGGTCGACGGTGGCCGGATGTCCGCACGGCCTAGCTAGGTCGACGGTGGCGGATAGCTGGCGAGAAGTCCAAGCGGGTCGACGGGCTGACCGGACGCTTGGCGAGAAGTCCAGCTAAGTCGATGGGCTGACCGGATAGCTGGCGAGAAGTCCAAACGGGTCGAAGGGCTGACCGGACGTCTGGCAGGTAAGTAAGGTAAGTCACTGGAGGGGAGTGACTGCAAGGACGCGTTCCCGGGAAGGGAACATTCGGCGTCGATCCGGCTTAGATCCATTTCGGAAATCTAAGTCGAGATCGTGACTAGATTCCGGTCTCGGAAAGACGGAATCTAAGTCATACTTTTTCTGTTAATTCATATTTTATAAATTGTGCTAACAGTCTGTGCTGCAGGATTTATTTTGCCTCGGACTAACCTTGTTTTGCAGGAGAAGGAATTTCTGGAAAAAGGTGGTCCGGGCGCCCGGAAGGGATCCGGGCGCCCGGAGGCAACTTTTATCCTATGCGTCGCCTCACCACGTGGAGCATCCTGACTGGACTTACCACGTCGCACTAGGGCGCCCGGAAGGGATCCAGGCGCCCGGAGCAGCATATAAAAGAAGCCCCAGGGGTGGAGCTTAAAACACAACTGAGAACTCTTCGACTGCTTGTCCTGCTGCTCTATGCTCCCACGACGCTCACAAAGCTCCGACAAAGTGCTCCTTCTTCTTTGGTTAATTTCCTTGTCGGTATTACTTTGTTTCATTAGCATTTCTTGTACTCATTTTGTAATCATATTCGAATTGCTAGTGATTGCCCAACGAAAGTGGTCAAGGACCACGGGCCTTCAAGTATGAGTCGTCACAGGCTCCGAACGAAGTAAAATCAACTGTGTTCATTTACTTTTCCGCTGCGTACTTTTACACTCAAGTTTTCGAATCGATATTCACCCCCCCTCTATCGAACGATCACGGCCCTACAAAAAGCAGGTCTCGTTTCGTTACCTTGGCGTCGCTCGTTCCCTCCTGCAGCTCGATCAATTTGTCCCACAGCTCTTTAGCGTTTTTGTGTGGACCGACTCTGTTCAGTTCTTCTCTTGTTAATCCGCACTGTAGAGTGTTGATCGCTTTATTTTCTGTTGACGCCTTTTTCTTCAAATCTGCTGTACAGTCTTCAAGATCCAGTATATTCCCGGAGCTGTCCGCTAGAATTTTATAGGGTCTCGTAACGCTCATCCACTGGTCGAAGTCTGTTTTGAGGT
Organism: Zingiber officinale; assembly: GCF_018446385.1. Classification (NCBI taxonomy): domain Eukaryota; kingdom Viridiplantae; phylum Streptophyta; class Magnoliopsida; order Zingiberales; family Zingiberaceae; genus Zingiber; species Zingiber officinale. The sequence continues at coordinate 59,795,681 of NC_055997.1, forward strand.
AAACCTCCATGCGCTTCTTCCAGTACGGAAAATCGTCCCCGTTGAAGAGTGGAGGTCGTACTGTGCTGAATCCTTCTGTCTGAGACATTTTAGTCCTGCACACAGAAGAAAGAAAAGAAAAACAAAAATTCCAAGACTTGGTCTTGGATTAGTAGTGCGGAAGAAGAAAAATAATAGAAGTATCTAAATTGGTGTTGCACCAATTTAGATTTAATTGCAACGAAAAAAAATTCAAAGCAAGTAATAATACCAGTTTGAAATTAAACGTAGAACTGAAAATCGAAAGGAAAAAAATTAATTTTTCACCCCCTGTCTGATTGGTGGTTGCACCAAATCAGAGCGGTACCTGCTCTGATACCACTTGTTGGATCGTGAAACGTCGATAGAGGGGGGGGGTGAATATCGATTCGAAAAAATCGCGTTAATAAGAGTTAAGCGCAGCGGAATAATAAAAAACTTAGGCAAACTGAACAAGGTGTTTTTTACTTCGTTCGGAGCGTGTGACGACTCCTACTCGAAGGCTCGTACTCCTTGAGTACTTTCGTTGGGCAATTCACTAGCAATTCTAAATACTATTACAAATTAAGGTACATAAATGCTAATGGAAATAAAGTGATACCGACAAGAAAATTAACCAAAGAAGAAGGAGCACTTTGTCGGGGCTTTGTTAGCGTCGCAGGAGCATAGAGCAGCAGAGCAAGCAGTCGAAGAGTTCTCAGTTGTTTTTAAAGCTCCACCCCTGGGGCTTCTTTTATATGCTGCTCCGGGCACCTGGATCCCTTCCGGGTGCCCTGGTGCGACGTGGCAGGTCTAATCAGCGAACTCTACGTGGCGACGACTCGGCCTGGATAAAATTCACCTCCGGGCGCCCGGACCTCCTATTTCCAGAAACTTCCTTTCCTGCAAAACAGAGTTAGTCCGAGGCAAATATATATTCTGCAAAACAGATTGTTAGCACAACTAAAGTAATATGATTTAACAAGAAAAGAGTATGACTTAGATTCCGTCTTTCCGAGACCGGAATCTAGTCACGATCTCGACTTAGATATCCGAAATGGATCTAAGTCGGATCGACGCCTAATGTTCCCTTCCTGGGAACGCGTCCTCGCAGTCACTCCCCTCCAGTGACTTACCTCACTTACCTGCCAGATGTCCGGTCGACCCGTCTGGACTTCTTGCCAGGCCGTCGACCCGCTTGGACTTCGTGCCAGCTATCTGGTCAGCCCGTTGACCTAGCTGGGCTTCGTGCCAGACATCCGGTCAGCCCGTCGACCTGTCTGGACTTATCCTGCACACTCGATCAGAGTGTTAGATCAACAATAAACCTAACTTAACCTATTTGTCATTCATCAAAACCTGGGATAAATCGTTAGTGCTAACCGCACCAACACTATGTAGCTAGTCAGCTACTAGGCAAACTGTCCACTCGGTCACTTGAGAGTAGTGGCAGCTGGAGTGTTGTATAGTTGTCATTGTCCCAACCTCTCGACTATACAGGGGTCGTGGTGTAGGGGGGAGTGACCATGTTGTACATATGCATATGATATTAGGTGTGCTTATGCTGGTGTTTTATTGTATTCATATGACTATGATATGTTTACATATGATTGAGATATATACCTTGCATGTGCTTCGACAGTGACTTACTTATTGGTAATATGTATATACCTCACATGTTACCTTTGTAGTTATGATACTATTACAGATCCTCTCTATATCTGACTTTCTATTACTTGCTTAGTATATGAGTTCAAGTATAGACATTTATTATGATATCACTATAGTTCATGTTAGTTTTCCTATGATACTGTATACCTTTGAATCTCTAGATATATTATGTTCATGCACTATTTGTTTATCACCCGCTGAGTCTTCCGTACTCACCACCCCTTGTATTGATTTTTCTTTCTCTAGGGAGCAGGTAGAGGGTTTATAGAGCCGCTTGGAGATCATGTTCGCCAGTCCCACGTCATATCGAGTGACTTCTTTCATTATTGCTTCCACTCGCATTATTATTTTTGGACTTGTTCGATAATATATATCTTCTGTATGGAGTTAGCCTTATGGATTTTTGTATATATCTTTGATATTATTGTGTTAAGCCGAGATGGATCGCAGTCAATTGTTTTAGATTTATATGTTTTGTTTATATTTTCCGCTATATTTTTGGTCTAGCCGTGTGAGTTGTATATTATCTTGTGTGGTTGTGTTTTTGATTCCAGCCATGTGAGCTGTAGATATTATTTTTGTATAGTCGAGTGACTTATGTATCAAAGTTTAAGTTGTCAATGTTATAGAAGAGGTGTCGTCCGATTTTCGTCGGACAACCTTACTATTGGGGCGTGACAAGACCCTTTTGGTCCGACTGACTTCTTGGGCGGTTGTCCTTGTACTGAGGACCTTAGTGCTAGTCGAGAAACTAAGCTCTATTGAGAGTGACCCCCTGATTATCACCTTCCCTTGGCTTGGACCGCCACCCTATCTTGACTTTGACTACTCCGTCACCTTGACTTTAATTGGTACGCCATATATGAATTTGTTCGTAATCATATCAGACATAATAAGAAAATAAGAACTATTTTATTAAAAAAAAATCCTTATAAATGCTTAGTGGATTTTCAGATTGTTGAAAATAGTAAATGATATGATGCGGTGATAAAGGGAACCCATCAAGTGTGAATAAAAGGTGAGAATAGCAGCCGACATGGAGGTCAAAATCAAGACGGTCAAAGGAAGGAAATCGCTTGCTCACCAAAGTCGGCCAAATGGGTGGCAACGTGCCGAGCGAGCATGAAAGATTTGATCGGCCCGGAGGCTCATCTGAGTAGATCGCTCATTCGTCCAAGACGACTATAGAGAGGATATTAGATGCTCACAATTGTGATCAAGTGAATGCTAGTCTGATCGGACCTCCTATTCGGTTGGGCAAGAGACAACCTACTGAGCCGAGCAACTACGGAGAAGAATAGCCTTAAGCGATCGGGCAGGGAATCCTAGCCGAGCGGCTCCCTTGCTTAGCTAAACAATAGCACCCCTTCCATATCTCATCATATCCTTCTGGGAGTTAGTGCCGCTGACAGGGAGCATGGTCAACAGGCAAATCATACAACAGAATCTTCTACTATCATGTAAGAGATTTGCACGTTCTATTAAGGAATGATGTCAAAGACATTTTTCTCTGACATGTCTTTTCATAGGACAGTTGAAAAAATATGCACACGCCTTGAGAAGCATGCAAATCTGTTACTGGAGCACTATATAAGGGGAGGCCCTGCACTGACAGAGGTATGCATTATTTGTGCTTAATCTCCTGTTGTTGTTATAGTTCTTTATCATCTTTTCTACTATTACGATGACTAATTTGAATGTCGGAGGATCAATACTGAAATTCTTTTCTTGACCCAACATTAATATTCTTTATGTTTTAGAATGAAATGGAGTCTTCATCCGAAGAACTATCTTCTCAGTCAACTGTCTTTATTATTTTCGAATATGATTATCTGATCTATTTTATAATTTTAACTTTTAAGTATGGTAGATACTGAGCGGATAGTCATTCTGTTTATTTAAATAGATCAGTTAAATTTTAATTTTAATATTTTACATATATATTTAGTTGGTCGAGCAACTACAGGTAGTATAAATAGATACCTATTTATTACTTGGATTCCTTGTCTAGTTGGTAGTAAAACGATTTACCATGTAAAGATCATGAGTTCAAATCCAAGTTTAGGGTGGGCGCTTTAAATAGTACCTATTTATTTATAGTTGGGTGATAAATTACCGCATAAAAAATATGAATAAAATTTCTAGAAAAATAATCTTTTGAAGAATTAATTCTTCCACGGAAATTATCATAATTTACGTTTCTTGGGGGCTTTAAATAGATACCTATTTATTTATAGTTGGGTGATAAATTACCGCATAAAAAATATGAATAAAATTTCTAGAAAAATAATCTTCTGAAGAATTAATTCTTCCACGGAAATTATCATAATTTACGTTTCTTCCAACTGCGTTGGAACCGACGCAGAGAGTATTATCTTTTATCATATAGATATTTATTTAAAATAGATAAGAATCGATTTTAATTTTAAAATTTCATATTGATATTTAGTACATTGGGTTGCTGTTAATTAAATGGGAATAAATCTCGTTTGTTGACTAGAAGATTTTTTTTCATTCCGAGTGAATTCGTGTTTCCTGTCCAATGACCGACACGCGATTTCCCACCTGCCCACGTGGCTGTCCTGTTAGGCACCTACCCCAAAAAACAGACCTCCATTATTCCATTCACAATGTCGTTTTACCTTCCCGGTTTGGTGCTTGCCGTCGCCATTTCGGCTCGGATCGGCTCGGATCGGCGGCGTCAACCTAAACAACTACAAAGCCGAATTTTCTTCTCCTACCTCAATAAAATCCCTCGTTTTTTGTTCTCTTCGTCGCCCACCAAATCTGAACCTCCCCAACCATGGCCACGATCTCCAAATTCTCTAACTCGGCCCTCGCCTCCTTTGCCGCTCCGACGCCGCGAGTTGATCCCAAGCTCCCTGTCGGATTCAGAGTCGGCCCGGTTCTGAGTCGCAGTGCTCCCCTCCGCCTCTCTGTTCGAAGAGATCGTGCCGCTAGAAGTGCTTCGGCGTATGTTCCCTCCTTTTTTATTTGTTATCCTTTTTTAAATCTGGGTTGATCTATTGTTTTTAGTTTTTTTTGTTTGGCTCGGATTCCAGTTTTTGTTAGTTTTGTTCCAGCGGTGTGTTTTTCTGGATCTGATGATCGATTTTTTTTTCTTGCTTTTGCATGATCTTGTAGCATCCACGGCACTAGCAACTTTCATCAATTGCACTTGACCTATTTGTTTATTTATTGTATCATTGCACTACCAACTCATGCAACCATCAATTCCGTATAAATTTAACTATTGATCTGAAATTCTCACGCCCTTGATATTCAAAATACAATAGATTTTTTCGCTTCTTTTTTTTTCCCAATACGTTTTCCCCCCTTACTTTTCAAGGTTTAATTTGACTTTCTTCAGCTATTTGTATTAATCTCTTTCTCTATATATGCATAGTAATTTAGGACTCTTTGTTTTTTACCTATATATATCTACCCAGTGTGAAGTGCTCAACGCAAGATGGAAATGGTGTCCCATTAAAGAGGACAACGCTCCATGACCTTTATGAGCTTCAAGGGCAATCTCCATGGTATGACAATCTCTGTCGCCCAGTAACAGATTTGCTGCCGCTAATTGCCAGTGGAGTTAGAGGTGTTACCAGCAATCCTACAGTAAGATTTGTTTTTGAAATTTATATCAACGCCACTCTCTTTTACTCTAATTGAGCTTACCTGAATTTTCTCTTTGCTGCAGATTTTTCAGAAAGCTATATCTTCATCTAATGCCTATGATGAGCAGTTCAGGTATTCATCTATATCAACATATTTGCATTGATAATTTTTGTTTGAATACAATTAGGTGCTTCTGATATTGCAGGGATTGGTGAATGATCTACCATGTTTTGGTCACTTCTATTTTATTATCATGACTGGGTTGTCGCTACCCACTAGTACTATTTAAGTAGTAATCACCTCACTGCTTATTGCTTGTGTGGATTTTCCCAATTCATATTTGGCGTTATATGATTATGCTTTTCTAGAATAAAAGAACTTATCACAGTGGTTACTTCTAGAGGGAAAATTCTTTTATCTATTGGAAGCTCATAAAAATACCTCTCAATTACAATAAGCAACCGCAATTATATGTTAATGGTTCAATTGTTAATTATTTTACACCACTATTTGCTGATGTATCTCTAAGCTTTGTGAATTACCAAGCTAATGTCTCTATACAGGGATCTTGTAACATCAGGGAAGGACACAGAAAGTGCATACTGGGAGCTTGTTGTAAAGGATATTCAAGATGCTTGCAAACTATTTGAACACATTTATGATGAAACAGATGGTGGCGATGGTTATGTTTCTGTTGAAGTCTCGCCCAAGCTTGCAAACGACACTAATGGCACTGTTGAAGCTGCTAAATGGTTACACAAAGTTGTTGACCGTCCAAATGTCTACATCAAGATTCCAGCCACAGCAGAATGTGTTCCTTCGGTTCAACAAGTTATTTCACTTGGTATAAGTGTTAATGTGACAGTAAGTTCTATTTCCCTATTTTTTTGTTACTGAATCAACTCCTATTTGTATTTTATTCAAATTTCAGAATGTTATTTGCATACCTTCTAATGTTATGACAAATCCATTTCTTTGCGGAATTAGTTAATCAGAACTCCACCTTAATGGATAGTGCTCGTTTTATTCAAATCATCTAGTTATGAAATATCTTCTTATTTGATCTCTAGGATCTGAATGTACCTATCCACAACCTTGCTTCATCTCAATTTCCAAGATTGTTTTCCTTTTTATTTTCTAAAAAAAATTGTCCAAAATAAGTTCTGATATGCGCAACATTCACAAGAATGTAAGATGTATTGCAGATTGCCACATTAGGCAAACATATGAAGCTGCAGTAGTTTCCTTCTTAACTACAGTCGTTTGTTCTCTTGCTCGATAAGGTGCAGTTTAACTAAAGTACATATGGTTTTATCTTCCTCGTGCATTTGCTGGTATATGCCGTACAGTTTTCTATTAGATTAGATACTCAGTTTCCTTGTGTTATTGAATTTGAGCTCTAATTCCCAATTAGTTCTAGTGCTGATTGGATCTAGAATATAGAGGATGAAAGTACTCTTATCCTAAAAAGGTATGTTAGAACACTGAATATAAAAGGAAAAAGTGGTCATTAAAATTTGTATTATCAGAATAGCAGTGAATTATATTATTTCATAGATAAAGAAGCAAGAGAAGCAAGATCTTGTTATATACAGACTACAGAGTTTACTCTGCAAAACATGAGCCATCAGCATGAGAGAAGGACTCGATATACCATCATTACTTAGATATTTGACCTGCTTTATGTTGGATGGTATGTAATTTATCTATAAAAACTATACCAATCAAAGTATATGATAGAATAAATATACTATTTAAGAAATGGACAAAATGGAAATCGAAAAATCAGATTTTCTTTTTTAAAGGATTTAACATATGAGAGGATGAACGTGCAACACCATGCACTTGAGAGCTCAAATATTCTATGCATAGGATGCATCAACTTTTTTGTTACATTGGTGCCTTGTGGAAAGCATCTCTTCAACAACAGCTTACAGTAATTCAATAACAACAATTATACTAACATAGTCATTATGTAAAATTAATGCTTCAACTGAAAGAAAGAAAATTTGATGTGAATGCTTACTACTGCTGGAAATCTGAACTTATACCCAATTTCCTTGCATTTTTTTCATTGGCACTGTCCACCGCAATCCTTGTAGCCCTGTGGAGCCACAAGGCTGATCACAGTAGCTTGTCCTTGTACCCGCTCCATGACAGACACCTCCTTGATTGTGATGCCATCAATTGTACTTCCTCCAGCACCCATCCTCAAACTTCAACATTGTCATCTATGGCACAACAGGAGGTGCACGTAGCATAAATCACTGAAACACGAGGAAACTGTGGTCTGGATGTTGTGGTCTTGCCAGTGACGACGACCAAGTCTGAGTTCCACCGTTTGTGCCTTATGATCATCTCTGTGCTGATGTTCACCTCTTGTCCTTTAGCATGCAAATGTCCCACTGATGCATGCACTTCTGTCTGCTCCTTCCTATCTTGGCAATGTGTGATGACAAGGCTGACGGTGGGGATGTGGCAATTAGCAAAGTAATGTCCTGGCCACGAGAAGGAGATGCATTTATAAGCATATGCAAAGCAGCAGAGCAGCATAGAAATAGACAAAGATTAAAGGTCAGGGGAGAATTAATATGGTACGCTAAAATTGAGAAGATGAATTGCAACTAATTGTTTGAGGTAGAGGATATGGAGGGACAAAAATGTCTCCAGCACATCCATGCTTTTGTTGTTTTCACAATCTCTGCCATTAGAGCATGCTGCATGCACAAATAATATGCCAAAATGATTATTTGATTGCCTTTTTTCATGAAATGATGGGCTGCGAACGATGAAGAGCACTTCAAATTCATTCATTTTAGATAAGAAGATAGATTTCTATTTCTCTTTCTGGATATAATTGTTAGATCATGAGTTGATGTATTCTTAAACCTGGGACTATATAACCCATTCAGTTTATCTATACAAGAGAAACAGAATGTAGACAGCTCTGAGTAGTGAATTAGAATCACTGATACATCTACAGCTTCCTTGGAAACCAACATGCCCCTCCAAATTGTTGGTTAGTCTCTGTTGCATTTTTTGGGTATTCTTTCATGGAAGCAGCTTCAATTAAAACTGCTCAAAAATGTTTACTGAATTTATGTCTGGCTTCATCATTAGAACCTGTTAAACGTTGTAACAACTGTCATAAAATGTCATACTCAGGACTAACACCAGATAAAGCCATCGTTGAGTGCTGAAATTCAACTCCTAATTTCATTTACTATAGATAAAATAAGTATTAATAGCTGGACTTAATATAGAATCTCATAGGACTTCAGGCTTGATAAGTGAATAATTCCCTAACCTAATTTTAGAGGGAAAATTTTCAATGTCAACTGCTATAGACTATAATTTCATGCCAAACTAGTTTGGAATTAATTCATTTTAAAGGAAAACACCTACTGTAGACTACAAATTTGTCTGTTGTTATAGCAGATGCCTCATTAGATGTACCATTACTTTGCTGATCAGACTTATTATTCTGCAGCTAATCTTCTCGCTTCCTAGATACGAAGCAGTCATTGACGCTTATTTGGATGGTCTTGAATCTTCTGGACTGAGTGACCTGTCTAAGCTTACAAGTGTGGCTTCCTTCTTTGTGAGCCGTGTTGACTCCCTCGTTGATAAATTGCTAGAAAAGATTGGGACACCAGAAGCTCTTAATCTCCGAGGAAAGGTAAAACACTTTCCCTGGTCTCAGCAACAAACTGATTTTCTATTGATGGTCATCTTTTGTGTGATGGAATCCACAGGCTGCAGTAGCTCAAGCAACTCTAGCTTATAAACTATATCAGAAGAAGTTTTCCGGTCCCCGGTGGGAAGCTTTAGTGAAGAAGGGTGCCAAAAAGCAGAGACTTTTATGGGCCTCAACAAGTGTTAAGAATCCTGCATATCCTGACACCCTTTATGTAGATCCTCTCATTGGACCTGATACGGTGAGTTACATCTAAACATTCCTTCAGTTTTATTATCCTTCAGTTTGGAGTATGGTTTGAACGTGCTTTGGTTACGCAAGAGCTTCAAGCATAGCGCAACCTGGTCACTAGTTGCATACTTCCATGATGCTATGCCATGATGCATGTGACTAGGCTTGAGATAACTTGGCTCTAGCAGAACCATGCGAGTTGGTGTTAACCCAGGCCAAGCACCGGCATGGACATGGCTACCCGGAGTTTGGCCTAGGTTGGCTTATCCAGCCTTAATCTAATAATAAAATAATATCAAATAGTTTTGAAAAATAAAAAATAATGATGAAAAATTTGAAATGTTAAAAAAAACATATCTTCCTTCAATTTTTGTTTTAAACATAAGACTAGTTGTGTAGATTTTTAATTTATTTTAGGGATAAAAGGGTAAATATGTTGCTTTAAGAAAAAATTACAAAAATATCTTATGAGTCATTCGCTCAAATTAGGCCTGTGGGTCAGCTTACTGGTAGGGCTCTGGGAGATTCATGCGCAGCAATCCCATGTTCTATCCCTGGCCCAGTTAACACCTCTACACACAGTAATTATGTTGTCAAAGGTTCTAATATGACACTGTCTGGTTGAACTAATATGTCACAGTTATGCCACCATAGCTAGTAACCAATTTTGCTCAATTGTTGGTACTGACTAGGTGAAACTGCATAAATTGTGCATCTTTAGATGTTGAAGTTAGCCCATCCAGATTTGGTTTTCTTCCAGACAAAGTAATCGGCATTCTGTTGAGTCCTTGACCTTATAGTTGAATTATTTCATCTGCGGTTTCAGGTGTCAACCATGCCCGACCAGGCTCTTCAAGCCTTCATCGACCACGGTGTTGTCTCAAGGACCATTGATTCAAATATATCAGAGGCAGAGGGAGTTTACAATGCGCTAGAGAAGTTGGGAATCGACTGGAATGAAGTTGGGGATCAGCTTGAGGCAGAGGGTGTCGATTCCTTCAAGAAAAGTTTTGACAGCCTGTTGGTCAGTCTGAAACAGAAGGGTGATGCTCTGAAGGCTGTAAGTCTTTAGAACAATGAGGAGCCAAGCGAAGCTCAATCCATCGCAGGCAGTGATCTAAATAAAGCTGGTCTAGCTAAATTTGCTTGTAATTCCTAGTTTAAGTGGATTTGGTTTCTTCTTTTCTTTGTGAGGACCGTGTGAATCAATGTGATAATGTGCTTAATTAGTTTGTGAGTGGTGAATGCAATATAAAATGTCAGATGATTATGTTGCCTTTGGTTAATTGCAATAGCACGAATAGAACAATTTCATTGGAGTAATTCAATTAATTGGTAGTATGAATTGACAAAACCCAATAAAGTTAAATTGTATATTTGTCTAAGTCTAAAGCAAGAATCAACTAAATTGAAGTTCTCGGTATATAGTAAATGTAAATGTTAATTATTTCCTTTTTAATTTACTCTTAAAAATTATTTTTTACAACATATTCTATGTTTCATCAATACTTTTCAATTAATTTTTTCTTCATCAATCATTAATTATCAATTATTTATACAAAAATTGAATTTATAGATAAACATAAATATTATTTTATATACTTATTAAATTTTATGGGTCATCATGATTGATTTTAAATGTTGATTGATTATATATCTATCATAATTAATACATTGTGCCCTCCATGATGCTCCTTTTGACTTCTTAATCATCCATTTTAAGCATATTTTTATTTAGAATGAAAATCTTTTATTTTATGCCCATTTATTAATACCTTTATTTTTTAAAAAATTTTGACTATTAAAAATTCATGATCAAATTATTTTAAAGGTTTTCTAAAGAATTTCTGGGAGGAGGATATTTTTAAAAGTTTTACATCACTTGTCTAACTATACAACTATTTAGAAATAAGATACGCTCTTTAATAAATACAAATTGTTAAATATTCAGCAAATGTATATAAATTTAGATTTGATAGAACATAAAAATATCGATATAATTTAAATTTGATTTTGTTCATACCCAACGTTTTCTTGTAGGCAAGTTACTAAACCGCCAAGTGTAAATTAAATGTGTTTATTTTATTCCCCGTAAGATCTTTAATTGTCGGCAGCCGTTCCCGATGCTTCGGATAATCTTCAATTAAGACCCTACATACAGTCACCTTGATTCTTACACAACGTTTTCTACGCGCAATCTCCATGGAAGCCAAAATGCGGGTCCCACTAATTGGCCAACAAAAATGCGGGTAGTTCTACGAGAGCAAGCTGTCCCTGTCATAAAGCACTATCAAGCGGGTCCCGTCAACGGTCTATCGAGATGTGAGCGGCAAGCGAACGAAGGCGTCGGACGCCGCCGTTACAGATTCGAAGCTTCGACAACGGTTAATCTCCGACTCTTCGCCCTTTTCCTCATCTCGACTCCGGTCTTTTCATGCGAAGTCCTTTCCTCGCATCTGCAGGGGACGCCGTTGTCTTCAATTGAGTTGTTGTTGTTGTCGTTGTCGTCGGGGAAGGCGATGGGGAAGGATGTGATAAGGTTGGAGAAGGAGTCCGTGATTCCGGTGATGAAGCCCAAACTCATCATGAAGTTAACAAGTCTCATAGGTAATGAACGCTTCACTGTTTTGTAGGCTTTTTGTGTGTTCCTTCTCCGGCGTTTGATGATTTTGCCTTTTTTTTTTTAATTCCATTTCACTTTTGCGGTTAGGGTTATTGTTTCTGTGACATTTGTTTTCCATACGTGGAGAATAACATTGTTTACCTTCCATTTTCAAGAAATCTCCTTTATTTCTCCTCTGTTTGCTATGTGAAATGAGAAAAACGTGAGCTTTGGTGTTAAGCTGGATAGACTATATTTGTTTGAAGATCAAAATCGCATTTGAAATCATGAGTATGCGTATAACACTGACCAACTCGAAACAAGAATGAATTGATTTATCCTTTAAATTCAATTCACGTTAAAAATGGATGCATAAGGACTACGGAGGGGATCAGAGTGGGTCTATTTCATCTGGTATGCAACTTCGTGGATGAATATTGAGGTTTTCAATCTTTTCATTTACTATTCTTCTTCTGCATAGAGACTCCATCAAGGTTGGTAGGTGCGTCGCATAATTTACCAGGTGTTAAAATTGTAGAGCCTGATTGATGCAGTAAACAAAAGGTAAGGATTGAGCTCTCAGGTGAGCTCTCAGGTGAGTTCGCTAGGGATGTAAGGGAAGGTGTTTCCCTTCTAGAGGTTCAGGAGCAACGCCCACAAACATAGATGACTCCTCCAACAGATTTGATATGGTATCATGTCAACCTACCTAGTGATCAGCTGTTTCAACCTGCTTACATGCCGTCCATATCTAGTGTTCAGTTGACGCAACTTGGTGTCTTGCTGTTGCTACAAGGTGTTTTGTTGATGTGACGTGGTCTTTCTGACCCTTGCCTTCCAGAAGTTACAAATTGATTTTAATTGTCATGTGACTTGCTATACGGCTATGGATATAAGCAAACTTGTCAAACCACATGCGTCTTTTGTCAGTCTTTTTGTGTTCACTCTGTTTCTTACTTTTGTACCATCTGTATGGTTGCAATAGTTTAGTTGACAAAGGAGTATTAAATCCTTAAAAATTGGTATCAAAGCTAATTCAGATCCTAACAATTGTTATTGGATCTGTACCAGCTCCTAACACCCAACTATCTTACTCAATTCTAATCATCTAGTGTCCATAGAGCACTATAGTAATGTAGAATTGCATTATCATTGTGATGGATGTTGAGATAGTTCATACTGAAAAAATTGCTACTGTGCTGCAAAAGGCTTGTTCTTTTAGACCAATTGATCATAGTTGATGTATCAAGTGGTGTAGCATTGGATGAATCTAATGCTTAAATTGGCCAGTTAAGTTCCGAAAACAAGGATCAGTTTTTGTGTGCGTGTTAAACAGCTCAGTCTCTGGTCAAGAAAAGAAACAAATGTTCTTCTAAAGGTGTATATTTTTGCATTTGACTAATAGTTTGTCATATTTAATTTTTATTATTTCCTAACTTAATTTGTAACTCTACCCATGGCGAGTAAACTCCACCATGGCCGGTCCCAAGTCCAGATAAAGGAAAAGGATGCATTAGTTTGCTGACCAACGTTAAAACATAGACAAATATTATGATGGATTTATCAAATGTGTCTAAATGTATTTTACTGATATGTTAGTCTGTGGTAAATGGTTTCTTTAGCTTTTAGTTTTTACTAAATTTGTATGAATTATTTCTTATTGGTCTTGAAACTTTTTCCTTTATTACTTTTTAGAGCACTCTACTGACCAATCCGAGTTTATCAAGCTATGCAAGAGAGTAGAGTACACGATTCGTGCATGGTACCTTCTACAATTTGAAGATTTGATGGTACCTTCTCATGTCCTTGACTTGTGACATTCATGCAAGACATGTAAAATCAATGGATACTTAAATGATTTCTGATTTGTTGTTAAAACCCTGCCTAATTGCATTAAAATACAGTCACAAAGGAAGTCTCCCTAATGACTTTTTATAGCCATTCAAAACCATATTACTTGAATAATAACTTTCATGGCTAATTTTTATTTGTCTTTTCTGTTTATGCAAATGAAAATGTGCAGATCTTCATTTGACATACAATATTGACATACACAATATTGTGTCCACAGCAACTTTACTCATTGTTCGACCCTATTCACGGTAATCAGAGATTGAAACAGCAGAACATACCTTCTCAAGAAATAAATGATCTGGAGTTGAATTTCCTGAAGTACTTTTTTCAGGTTTGTCAATTTCCATGTAATATTTGTGTTGTATTTATTGAGTTCTTACTAACAACATAAAAGTCAAACAATTTAGTTGGAGAAAAGTAATGGAGTAGAACATAACTTGTTGTGTAGGGAATACAATTTGCTTTGTAGCTTGTACTTTTGACATAACCCATATATTTCCCACGTTGCAATCAAGTATATCAAAAGTGGCATCCGCATCATGATTCAATGTTAATAATTTCTGTTGGAGCTAATTGTTTGAAATCATGCCTTTTGGTGATTCTAAAGTGGAGGATATTGAGCCAGTTTTGCACTTTAAGAACTAGTTAATCAAAGGTAATGATTTTGATTGTTTTGAGAACGTAAAAACTTGATCATTTAACAACCCATTTTATTCATAGTTATGATTTTTCTTTGGAGATCTACCCCAAAATATTGTTGATATGATGTTGATGCCATGTTCCTTTTAATGATATTGGGGCTTAAAATGATATCTATCATCCTATGCATGTTCGTTGCCTTAGATTCTAGTCATCATGAGGTTGCTACAAACATTTAATTCTGAACTTACTATGTGAGAAATTCCTTGTTATGGAATAAATATGAAATTTCGACACATAAGCCATGTAAGGATATAACCACGAGTTGAGTGTAGAAGTTGGAACAATCCATAACTTCATATTAATATGATTAATGAGAAAATAAGAAAATGACATGTAGGGAATTAGTTAAATAGCTAACACACAAACACATAGGCCAATAGGGGAACAACACTTGGCAATCCTATTTGGCACACCTGCTGAATCACAGCTTGGCATGCTTCTAAAGGTATGTACCTTGGGTTCTACAATGGGAACTCTATCTGCTGGCTTGTATGTCATGTCTACTTGAGAGGAAGGGAGCCTAGCTAGAGGGGAGGGAGGAGGTAAATCAATCATGATAGTTGTATACTTCAGTGGAAAAATAGAAAAAGGAAGTAGTTGGATCTCTTTTCCCCTCTTTTGCTTCCTTTCAAAAGTGAGACAGAAAGAAAAGAGAGAAAAAAGGTATTGATAAGACTAATTTAAGCCCCTGCATATCTTGCAAATGATAACATTGAAGAGTTAAAGTTGTCATTTTGTTTTATTTGCTCTTCTCTCTTCACCTTTCAAGTAGATAAAATAAAAGCAAACTCCCCTCTCTCTCTCTTCCTTGGCCTCTTTCCTCCCCCAATACTTTTCTTTTCTTTTCCCCCCTTCCTCTCCTCTAATAGACCTAATATTGAGTTTTCATAATCCACCACCTCCATAAATCCTATTTGATCATCACCTTCATTCCAACTCAGTCAAACACCACTTCATGTGATAAACGGATTCTAACCCTCATCTTTGAACATCTTTGCGATAGAGGAGCTCATCTCAACCATGCACCTCTTCACTTTGTGAGTCTGTCAGCCATAAAGGATACCTCTGTGTCTCACAAGGGAGGATATCTAATGGCCTCACAAGGGAGCATACCTTGATAAGACACTTTTTCACCTATTCACCTTATAAGGGTGGCCACCTCAATAAATGGGCACCTCAGGTCATCAAGAAACTCACCCAAGCCAGATACCAAACCTTGTCAAGATGTCTATCTTAGTCAATCACCTCACCTCATTGTGCAACTCAATCTTGGATAGACATCTCATCTTATCAGAGAATCCACCTTAGCTGAGCACTTACCTCATCAAGTAGTTCCACCTCGTCCAGGCATCTCACCTTAGTAGCACTCACCACCTCAACTGGACACCTTCACATCATCTGGAACTCCATGGAAGATCACCTCATCTTATCTAGAACAATACTTCCTCTTCAGTTTTACCTCCTTAGCATACTTCAGCTTGACAATATCCAAGTCGGGTAGATAGAGCTCATCCTATCTATCCACTTCGGCAACAACACTTGGTACCTATGTTGCACCTAATTAGGTAGGTCAAACATCTAGTTGGAACTTGATCACTTCTATCCTTTTCAAGAATATCAATTGGTCATATAGGTGCAGATGAGTGCCATTCCCTCCTCTCTCTTTTTTTTTTTAAAATTTCGTGACTCTTAAATAACCTCCTTAGTCCTTTCTCAATCACAAAATGTTCATCATCCAAAATCTGATTGACATGAATCCAATATGTGAAGGTTATTAGCTAAGAAGACTGATAATGACAAGCTATTATTATTCAAGTCAGTTATTTGGTTTAATGGACAACTGTTCTGATCAATCAGTTTTTAAAACATAAGTTGAATATCAAGTACATTTATACCAAGCCAAACCAGATCCTATGAGAACATTTGGAGGATTAGTCATAATCTGATTCTGTTCGATCCATTTTATTTATTTATCTATTTATTTGTGAAAGTTTATGATTAGATTTGTGCAACGATCTTGTGAAAATAGGACAAGATTGTGTACTTAGGTATAGATTCACTACTATGTGATATTCATTTCTTCTTCCCTTTTATATTGTCTGTTTTTTTTCTCTATTCCTCTTCTCTCTCTTTATTTCCTTTAATCTCTTTACTTTGTCTTCTCTTTGTTTCCCTTCTCTTTTACTTCTTTCTTCTCCATGGTTCAATCTTGTGCTGGTTTATGAATTGGTACTCCTTACGGATGATCTGCACCAAACATGTGCCAGTTCTTGAAACCTTAGCTAGTCCAACAGTTATCTATATACACCGAATATTGCTATGACATGTAAGCTTTTTTCTTATAAACTCTTATGTAATATAAAGAAGAAATACAATTAACTGAGACATCTTATGATTCATAATGTGATTTACCACCCCTTTTTATGCTACCACACAATTTTATGAATGTTCTTATAATTCCATAATACTACAAAAAATCACCTGAAAAGCAAATGCTCACACCAATCTGATTCATTTGACATCACTTGTAATCTGTATATTGCGTAGCTTTGGTTCCAAGTTAAGATCCCTTTTTTGCCTTCTAAATGTGTGTTCCGCCACCGCTTGATATGCTTGAGTTAGGAGAAGGAAGGATAAACAATATGACAGTTGCTCACTATCACTCTTCCATCTCCCAATGCTATCCTTGTACCTCCATTGAAGTAGATTCACATATCATATTTTGGTATCTTTATCTGATTAACACAGGTAATGGAAAAGAGCAATTTTAAACTAGTTACTGATGATGAAATCGAAGTTGCACAATCAGGGCAGTATCTCTTAAACCTTCCCATTAAAGTTGATGAATCAAAGGTTTGAAAAATAATTTATTAGCTTAAATTCACTTAACTTTCATATTTGTTTAACTTGATAGAGTTCTTGGAATGTAGTTGGACAACAAGCTTCTGCCAAGGTATTTTAAGGATCACCCTCATGAAAATCTCCCTAGTTTCTCTGATAAGGTATTATTCAATATTTTTATCTGCAATTGTTCACTTATTTGTTACAAAGTTGTAATAATTTTTAAAATTTCAATTTCAGTGGTAGTAGCAAAATTTTAATGTAATAATACATCTTGTTCTCATAACTTTCTACTACGAAAAAAAAATGCTTGATACATCATTAATCCACACAAACAGTTAATTGTCACTATCTTTTTTAAAATTGGTTTATTTTTTTATTTTGAGATTATCTTAAGATGACAAAATCAAACTCCTTGCATTAAATAAGAACTCTTATTTTTTTTTTAATTTTTCATGTTGGCCTTATCTTCTCAATTATGAATCTTTATTCCTCTAACAACATCAAGCAAACCCCTAGTAATTTATTTCTGCAGGAAAAGAATTACAAAAACATAAAGAGAAACTATATAGAGAACACATACCAGGTTAGGCTCCAAAATAAGGCATTGACTAATATTCAAGGGGTCAAAGAACGTTTATCCATAAAAACAGTGACAAACACTATCATTCTCATTTCACTCTCTTACCCAATCCTGTTGTAGGTCTATATAGACAAGTCTAACATTGTCATCTTTAACTGTAGTTTTTCCCCTACTTTTATGTATTTCAATGCTTAAATGCTTACTTTTTTAAAATCCATTTTAAGTTTACAAAAGTTAAGCTGGAGCTAGTTTCAAACATTCTATCTTTTGAGGTGTCCTTTCTTAGGCACAATGAATGTTCCCCTTATTTTCTATGACTTCACATATCTCATGATTAGATTTGGCATTCTATGATTTCTCCTTTGCTGTCAATATTATCTTATCAATTTTTGAAGAGTAAACACACTCTCCAAATTACTAACAATGTATGTAGAGAGTTGATTCACCTTCTATATTTTTCTTATCTTGGCCCTTTTACTCTTAAAGTACATTATTTTTCGTCGTGGAATGGGAATTGACAAGACAGCAGATTACTTTTTTATGGAAAAATTGGATATGCTGGTAGCACGTATTTGGAACGGCTTTCTTAGATTTACAAGGTAAATAATTTAGAAAAAAATGTCTCTCTTGATTTTATATGAAGTATCTGATACATCATATGAATAATTTCAGGCTTCAACGATTCCTCTCTAAACAACCAAATTCAGAAACTAGGAAAGAAACGAAGAAAACTGATGAAATTACTGCCGACTCAAATGAGGAAGACATAATTGTTGAACGTGTTCGAATCGAGAATTTGAAACTGAGGTTCCCACTATTAATCTGAAATGATCGTCTGTGAAACTTGATCTATTTAAATTGTGTCATCTATTAGCTACTTTGTGTTTGTTGCAGCATGAAGAACCTAATGACCAAAATTACACTCCAAGAACCAACTTTTGATAGGATGATCGTCGTGTACAGGTAGACCTACCAGAATCTGTACACTCTTCTCTTAGTTGACAAGTCAATAGTTTTGAATTGCCATGATAAGGTTGTATTCCTGATGCTTTTTTATAAATTACTAAATTTTAAAGGTGAGAAGTACATATAAGATGCAATGCTCTCAACTGAGCCATTGTGGGAAATGCAAATTTCATCTTTCCACCTTTTCTTTTTAATCAAGTTATTGTTTCAGGACTTATGAGTGGGAATGATGCCTTAAATGGTCGTAGCATAGACGTTTTCAATTCATTTTTCTGATGTAAAATCTCAAGTAAGTTGCATTTTTTCTGACTCTTGTTGTTTAATTGTACAGGCGAGCCAGCACAGGAAACAATACAGACCGAGGAATTCATATTAAACACTTCAAAAATATTCCTATGGCTGATATGGAACTCGTTTTGGTGAGATGTCTGAACTAAAGTTTGAAAAAAAGGGTAAGCTTCGAAATGGACTTCATGTTCAATTAACATAGTCAGTTTGAAATACTTGTAGCCGGAAAAGAAGAATCCAAGTTTAACTCCAATGGATTGGGTTAAGTTCCTCATTTCTGTTGTGCTTGGTCTTGTAAGTGTCTGGACAACTTGATTTCATTGGTTTGACATTTTCTTTCCGACTCTTTCAGAAGAAACATTCATTTTTTTCAGGTTACTCTTGTTGGTTCTCTTGAAATGCCGAAGGCTGATATCAAGGTTGCCATAGCTATCCTTTCTGGTCTCATTGGCTATTGTGCTAAGATCTACTTCACGTGAGTATTATCGATAAACTCTTTTCTCCTCACAACTTGGTTTGGGTTCGAAGTTTTTATATTCCAGCTTTCTTTTTGTGATTCAAAGTGTGGTCAATCTTTTTGTAGTTTTTGACTTATCCAAAAGAATTTTTAAAAATGAAAATTTATTGTGATGTCATAACCTTGTATGCAATGCTTCTTTTGCATAAGATCTCCCTCTATTATTCTAAGAATTCAACCACCCGTTGCTGGAAACTGAGCAATTCACTCAACTTGCAACCAGTTTTGCATCACATATGGAAATTAATGTGCACAAGCCCATGCCCTGGCTCAGGATGAGACAATGTACTCTGACACAAGGTGAGAATGGCACTGATAAGGATGAGTAGGATGATGCAGTAGGGCAATGAAGCTCTCAAGGATATCCAAGCTCCTCAATATCGAGGGAAGGGTTCCTCTTTCCAGTGTACTTGTCCAAGGTAGCTGGGAGATGGGGATCCCAGTGTGGAGTGCAGAGATACAAGGTTTCAGGCCTTTGAAGGGCTTGTCTCTCAAGAAGTGTCCATGTCTTAAATGGAGGGAAGACCTTGAGGAGTAACAAGCCTTGTGCCCCACAGGAAGAACTCTGTCGTGTTGCTCCATTCCAATTTAGTTGTGAGAGCAGAACTATAAATCTTGGCCAGCTAGCATGGAATGAGATTTTGATCCTTGATCTATTAAGTTAAAGAATGTTTTTTGAAAGAAGACTGGTTCTGGTAGAATTTAGTTATTTTTTGAGTGAAAAAGTGTTTTTCTAACTGTAATTTTGTGGAACAATGCAGGTTTCAGCAGAACTTGGCAACTTACCAAAATTTAATCACTAAATCGATGTACGACAAACAACTTGACAGTGGGAAAGGCACTCTTCTACACTTGTGTGATGATGTGATTCAACAAGAAGTAGGTTCCACAATAACAAACACAATCGTGTAAAGTTCATCTGCATTTAGGAAAAATGCTTAGTGTTTCAGAATTTTAATGTGCAGGTCAAAGAGGTCATAATTTCTTACTTCATTTTGATGGAGCAAGGGAAAATGCCGATAGACGTATGTTCCCTTGTCATTCTTTTACTTTTCGTGATCCTTCATGGCGAGCAAGTCACTGCTTAGGTTTCTATATATAGGATCTTGATAATCAATGTGAACAACTTATTAAAGAAGAATTCAGTGAAGAATGCAATTTTGAAGTCGAGGATGCAGTTCAAAAGTTGGAGAAACTAGGCCTCGTTGCAAGAGTAAGCTTGATTTCTTAAATTTTAAATGTCAATTATTCTAGAGTTTTTCGAGTTCTATTTAGCAGTTGCACATTGTTAGCAAGAAGAAACAAAAAAATTATGAATTTTAAGTACCTGGCCAAGTAGCTAAAGTGGTGTTAAATCTTGTTAGAAAATGAATCTTTTAGAAAGTCCACCAATTCTTAGTCGAGACAGCCCGGTGCACGAAGCTCCCGCTATGCGGGGTCCCGAGGAATGATCCATTGTACGCAGTCTTACTTTGCTTTTTGCAAGAGACTGTTTCCAGGATTCGAACTCGTGACCTTTTGGTCACAAAGCAACAACTCTATCGTTGCGCCAAGGCTTCTTCCAATCAGCTGGAAAAGATAGATTATGACAGTATTTCAATATAGTTTTAATTGATTATGAAAGTTTGATGTTTAGCATACTCTATGTCTACGAAGGTGTTCCCTTCACATAACCTAAGAATGGGATGTAAGGGGCATTTGCGGTGAGCGTAATCATCTTTTGTTATAATGTTTGCAAAGGTGTTGACTTGTCAAGTTGATAAAGATGACTTAAATGTAAGCTTGCTTCCATATACATTATTAAGAAAAGCATAAAAACAGACTTTGATTGAATTGTATACAGGATTCCATTGGCAGAATCTACTGTGTTCCCCTGAAAAGAGCCAATGAGATCATTGGCACCACTACAGAAGAGCTGGTGATGAAAGCGCAACAACCGCCATCATCTAGATGATTCAAGTTTGGAGTTGATTGCATCAGGTTCATGGTCTATGTTCAGTTGAGCATGTGATAAGGCTGAAATTTGCCATTTGTTTTGTATTCGTGTTCTTTAGTCTTTGCTAAATCTTTGTAAATTATGTACTATTCTTTGTAAACAGGTTTGCTTTTTTTGCTTGCCGGAGCCTGGAAATAAAAAATGTGGTTTAGCAGTTTGTCCACTATAATTAAATAATAATTTCCTCTCTTTATCTTTTTTTTCTTTCATAATATTTGCAGAATTTTAGATATGATAGAAGTAACCAGCTTTACGATCAAGACGAAGATGGACTTTAAATCAGAACCACAACAATAACTTTATTCAGTGTATGAACTTTGAGTCCAGAGCCTCAACATCAAGTAGATCTTAAACAACTTGTTTAGCTTGGAGCCTTCTGAAACTATTTATGTTTTATACAGTGTGTTTAATCTGCAAACTCTGCCGTGGTGCGTTGCAATTATTTGTAGAAAATGATCTTTTCATCGACATATCATTGGTTGCCAAATGGACCACCACCCTGCATTTCCTTTTTGTCATCCCATCCCCTTACCCATGGTTGACCAGGATTTGCTCGGGCCTCAGGAGAAGCATGGCTGTTGAGATTTGCCATCACCTTGGATTTCATAGCACTAAAAACCTAAACGACACAGCATAATGATTAAGAAAATATCCACCAACAAAATGGGGGGAAAAAAAAGCTTTGTTGGGTCCAAATGTCATACAGGATTTCGGCCGACTGATTCTGGTGGCTGCTCTTGGCCGGTCAGCCACTTCCACAAATCTGGATTTTCCTGAAGAATCGCCCCAAAGTAATTGTTACCTCAGTATGAGATATAAAATTTATACAAATGTGTTTCATGAGAAACAAATTTGGTCAGTGACCACCTTCTGTTGAGATTGTGATACATTTATAAAGTAGCTTTTTCCAAGCTACAAACCATTAAACTCTTTAAAAGAGTATAATCAAATTCATATAGGTCCTTTCAAGAGTAACACGGCATTTGTATAGTTTTGTTATCGCATGGGGATCTATTTAATGAACTGAACACCATAATATCAACAATAAACTGGAAGCAAAGTTTAAGTAGACTACAATATTGTCTTTCCTATTTTTTAAAATTATCTTCAAGTTGGGACACACAATTCCTTGTAACTTGAATCTAAACAATTACAAAAGCATAACAGCCATCAGGATATGCCCATGTTTAATAAACCTCCGTGGCATTAAAATGGTTTCAGAATCCCGATTCAAATCCAAACTTTTACAAAAGCATAACATGCATTATCAGGATATGCTCATTCTTAATAACCTTCATGGATAAAGATATGTTCATAATTGCGCATCAGTCAGATAATAGTCTAGAAAAACAGATCTCCTCTCACGTATTAAGAATAACAGTGAAAGTAGACCTGAGAAGATCCAATAAAAATTCAAGAGTGATAAAAGAAAGAAAATGCTCATAGGAAAATGGAAGGTGAATCTGCTGATTTGGTGGGAAGCTGGAATTGTGTACCAGTAGAGATTTGGCATTGTGTTCGAAATTATCTTTACATGGTTCATGCCAAAAACATTCAAGGACCATGAAATGGAAACCTATTCTACTGGAAAAACATGATAGAACTAGACATATTTAACAACCAGATAAATACCTAAATGAATACGTAAGATGCAAATCCTACAAGATTTTATGATGCTGGAGGATAGATCAAAGTATTCAACGATATTGTCAATATCGAGTCAGAAAAATTCCTACTTCTCCACAATGAAATTCTCCTCCATGCATAAATTTGAACTCCCTCCCTCTCTCTCTCTCTCTCTCTCTTGGCTTGTTTGTATAAAGGTCATATAGTTCATGATTGGAATGACCGAACATTGGTCAGCTTGACCAGACCAAATCGTCAAAGATACGCAAGAAAACAAAAAAAAAAAAAAGAGAGTAAATAAAGAAGAATTAAGAATGTCCTTAAAAACTGATGAAAACACAAAATAACTAAATATTCGAATATAGCTTGATTCTGATTGACACCCTTATTGGAGGAAGCAATGCACCCATATTGGAGGTGTCACGCATTTCCATTGACTCAAAATAATTTCTACTAGAACAATTGAATGAGCTTGTGGCTTTCCAACCATTACCTAATCTTCTTTCATTTCTGATGGAACTGATGTTTAGCGGACCTGATCTAGCATTAGTAGAACCATGCTTTAGTTAACCTAAACTTCCCCTTGTACCTACGGAAGTTTCCCACCAGCGGTAAATTGGGAAGTGCTTGCGTTGGCCGATCCAAGAGGATAGTGTTCTTAGAGTTGTCATCCCAATGGAGGTAAACTCCCTGGAATGTGCCGCAGCTGAGATTCAAGCCTTAGATGCCTGGTTAACTGTTTGAAAGGCCTAACCGTTGGACCATTTCCCCGAGGGCATAAATGTCTTCAATCCTTGTGCTACAAAGGAGGCAAATCATCTTGAAATGTGTGGGGTCAATGGCAGCATATCCTAAATTTTCTTTGTGCAATCATAGGCTTAGGCAATTTTACAAGGCAAATCATCTTGGAATATGAGTAATGATGGAAACATACTATAAATTTCCTTTGCGGGATCCTAGATCTATACAATTTTACAGACCACCTCCTGTCTTTCAGGTTACTTGCCAAATAAGAGAACTTTGATTAACCTCATTTTTTATTCCTAACCAAACAAGAGAAAGGACTATTTTTTCTCTTCTTTCCTGTTTCAACTTCTTCACTATCCAAAAAGGGCCAGAAAGCACAAAACCAAATAATATTGTCTCCAACACAAATTATTGGATCATCCAAATAAATAGACCAGTAAAACAAGGAGTCGTAGAGATTTCTATAATTATCAAAAATTGAGACATGATCATCAGAAGAGTCGCTCAACAAAGATGCAAGAAAAGTTGATAAAACTCACCAGATCAAGTACATCAGTTAGGGCCTTGATATGGAGATCATCCATGTCACGAATGTGTTCCTCTACCCACGATCCCACAACCAAATCCAATTCAAGGAAACCCCTTTGCCTGCTCCGATACAACAACCTGAACACAAAAGATCGGTTTTTAGGGTTTCAAAAATTCGCATAACTGACAAAACTGATTTATCCTTAACTATTAAAAAAAACCAAAACCTATTATGAAGACGGCGCTTGCTCTCTTTATCGGCCAGGTCGACGTCAAGGGGCGAGCTATCCGTGGAAAATCGAAAAATAGATCCAACACGAGTCCTACACCAAGGTTCGACTATGATAGAAGCCCTAGAATCTGAGGAAGGATTAAGGCGTCGCTCGGCGAGAGCGCGGTCGGTGAAGAAAAGGTGATACCTGAAAAGCAATTGAGATGACTGGGTAGTGTTTAGCACGGCGGTTTCTCGCAGGAGGAGGAGGGATCTTCGGAGTGACGCCACCGCCATCGAGGCCATCGCCAAGCCGGGAATGGTCTTTCTCACGACCACTAGACTCACACGGCAAGGACTGAATTATCAATTGCTATTTGTAGACAAAATTTAAGTTTTGACCCCAATATTATTGAAAGTTTTGACCCCAATATTATTGAGCATGGGTTTAAGGACGAGTTGACGGGGGCGCTAGCGCGAATGAATCATTTTTTTTTTTCGCCACATGGGTGGTCCACGTAATGCACTCTCGGGGTGGTTTAATGATTAAGACATGAGATATTTTTACATGATTAAGACATGGGATTAAATTTTATAAGTTTAAGTATATATTTTTTTTTATGTCTTGACTACTTATATTAATAATTTTTATATTGACTTAGGACATTGATGAGAAGGATGAGCGAATTAATTTTTTACCGCATTGGTAATTTCTATGGGACTAAATCAATCATCTATTAAATTAGTAGGCATAAATGGAATATTTAGGATAAATTTTTAAAAAAAACACAACCATTTATTAATAAATGCACTTCAAAATATCATCGAAGAAGAAATAAGAGCTGACATCCCTAATGAACCCAAAGGAGATTTAAAAACTAGAAGTGAATTTGGATAAAAGTGATAGAGGAGATTTTTTTAAAAGATAATTTTAATTATTTTTTACTTATTTAATAATTTGTTTTATTCAAAGGAGAAATATTTGGGGTCTTTTATTTGCAAAACTAAGTTGGAAAAGCATTAGAGTTAGGTTTCGATGTGGATGAAAGTAATTTTAATATTTTTATTGAGTTTGATATTTAAGATATTTTTATTAATTTCTAAGTTTGATATTTATGATATTTTTTAAAAAAAAAAAATCTATTCTTTTATATTTTTAGATTGGGAGTCTCTTTAGAATATTTTAGATTTTTAATATATTTAGAAATTTTCATTTATGTCTTGATCTCTTTCCTTTTTTTTTGTTGCGTGTCTCAGATTTTAGGTATATAAGGATATGTTTAGTTGATGTTAAAAGATAATTTTTAATTAATAAGAATTTATGGCTTTCTTCCCAAATGTCAGACTCAAAAGCAAGGTCAGAAGTCATTGATTAATTCGCGGTTTGAGATCATTTTTTTTATTTATTATTTTGATTTTACTTGGATCGACTTTAATTTTATTCAAAGGTGTGGATTGAAGAAAGAAAAGAATTCAAGTTGGAGAAAAAAACAAGATTGGGGAAATCATAAATTCATGAACCCCCTTGACGGCTTCGCGACAGCCCTCAAGGCCGCTCGCTACTTCGCGGCGACCGGCAGCTTGACGGGTTTGGAGAAGCTTGAACGTTGCATGCGATGTATCTCAGTTTCTTTTCTTTTCTTTTGGCTTTGCTTCCTTGCATCTTTCTTTGAGTGATGGATAGGATGGTTCCTCGTATCCAATTCTGTTCTTTTCTTTAGCGTCGCTATTTTATTTGCATATTCAATTTTTCACAATCTCACTCAATCAAATGTTCTTCCTCTCTCGATCGTTGAATTCTCCCTACAAATACCCGTCCGTCCGTCTCCTCTTCCCCCCGTCGCTCTCCTCTCTCCATTAGCTAGCTTACCAATTCAATCCTCTTGCAGCAGCATTAATTATTGATGGCGAACCAACCGCCCACCGGCCGCCCGTGGTTGCTCCGGCTCGCCTCGCAGGCCCGCTTCGATGTTCCAGCGCCTCCACCACCACCACCACCTCAGCCTCAGCCGCCAGCACAACCCACTCAAGCTCTTCCTAGGCCTCTTACAGCACCGGCCCCGCCTGCTCAGCTGGTGCCGACGCCACCTCCGCCGGCGGCATCTGTATCACAGACGGAAGAGACAACGCTACGACCCACGGCAACGGTGGCGGTCAGTGCTCCTCCTGCAAGGACGAATGGCGACGCCGCAGAGGTCGTTAAGAGTCCGGTGGTCTCCTCGCCGATGGCGCCGCCACCTCCATTGGCAGTACAGTCTATCATACAGCCGGCCGAAATAGCGCCACTCCCCGCCGCAATGGTCGGCGGAGCTCCACCTCGGAGGACCAACGGAGACACCACAGACATTGTGCGAAGTCCTGCGACCACCTTACCGACGGCGCCTGAGCCCGCACGAGAGCGGCCGCGCTCCCCGAGGCCGATAGCAGAGGTGGCGGCGCCAACGCGGGAGCGCTCGCCATCCCCAAAGCCGATAGCAGAAATGGCGCCACCGGCACGTGCGCGCTCGCCGCCCCCTGCGACGCTGCAGGTAGACGCGGTAGAGCCAACACGCCCCCGTTCGCCTTCACCGATACTGTCCGTGGCGGCGCCGACGAGAGCACGTTCTCCTCCGCCGTCGCTGACGCCGGTGGAGGCGGTGAAGACGCAGATTGATGCATCTCCGGCGCGGCTCCGTTCGCCATCCCCGAGGCCGGCAGAGCAGGCGGAGCGCAATCGCTCCCGCTCGCCATCCCCGAAGCCTTATACGCCGCCGCCGCAACCCTACCACCCGACGCCCGTGGCGACGAACGGAGTCCCAACCCCTCCCCCGTCGCCGAAGGTCATCACGACTTCGTCCCCGACGCCACCGCCGTCTCCTAAAATCACTCCGGTGCCCGAGCCAAAGCCCGCACAAGAAGCAGGGGACGAGCCGCAAAAGACAAAGAGATCAATCGGCACAACCACGGCCGCGAAGAAGGAAGAGTGCGAGAGCGAGATGAGGGCAGTCACCATCGCAGGGAAGAACGTGGGAGCGGTCATGGACTTGCAGGGAACGCCTTCCTACGGCGGCCTTCGCCGGGGCAGAAAGCTCGACGGCGAAGGACAGAGCAAGGAAGGGAACAAGGAGACGATGAAGGAGGAGAAGACAATGGTGACACTGGTGAACAGCAACGTGCAGAGTGTTAACAATTCTCTCCTCCTCAGCGCCTCCTGCAGCGTCGGCAGCCCGGGGGTGCACGCCAGTCTCGCCAGCCGCCGCCGCCTCCTGGGCAAGAACTGAGGCGCCGCCGCCTCCTCCACTCACCAGAATACTACTGCTACCTCATAAGGAAAGGAAATAAAGGCTAAAAGCTTTATCGGATTTAAGTATTTACAATGTTCATTAATTTTTCACATGAAAATTGCTTGTGAATTATCATGTATAATTGTGTGTGTGACTAAAAAGATCAATGCAATGAAATAAGATGGAATAAATTTTTTTACTTGTATGTTCAATTTCAGTACAAGATGTTAGAATGAAGTAAACACCAGCTCATTCCATAGTTTTATTTTTCATAACCAAGGAGAAGCATATATACCATGGACATTGATACGGTGCATGATCGTGGGATCGAAGAGATGATGTAGTCAGAGGTCAAGCCCGTGGGATGGTCAAAAGTCAAGTTCACATGGCGGTCAGAAGTCAAGCTTATGTGGCGGTCAGAAGTCGGGTCTGCGTGGGGGTCAAAAGTCTGACCTACGTGGAGGTCAAGAATCTGGTCTACGTGTAGTTCAAAGGGCCCAGTTACAAGATGGGCTGGGTCAAGCACGAATGGGATCCCGGGGCTAGATTCACGTGTCAAGAACTCAGAGGCCAGGATCACAGGTCGGGATTTGCTAATTAAGGATACAGGTCAGGACTTATAGCTTGGCGGCACAAGACACATGGACAGAAACGTACAGGTCGGGATGTGTCATCCAAGGATACAGGTCAGGACTTATAGCTTGGCGGCACAAGACACATGGGCAGAAGCGTACAGGTCGGGATGTGCCAGCCAAGGATACAGGTCAGGACTTATAGCTTGGTGACACAAGACACATGGACAGAAGCGTACAGGTCGGGATGTGCCAGCCAAGAATACAGGACGAGACTTATAAGCCTTGTGGCACAAAGTACATGGACAGAAGCATACATGTCGGGATGTGCCAGCCAAGGATACAGGTCAGGAATTACAATCATGCGACACAAGACATGGACAGAAGTGCACAGGTCGGGATGCGCCAGCCAAGGATACAGGTCAGGACTGACAATCATGTGGCACAAGACACATGGACAGAAGCGTACAGGTCAGGATGTGTCAGCCAAGGATACATGTCAGGACTTATATCTTGGCGACACAAGACACATGGACAAAAGCGTACAGGTCGGGATGTGGCAGCCAAGGATATAGGTCAGGACTTATAACCTTACGGCTCAGGATACATGGATTAATGCGTACAGGTAGGAATATACGAGCCAAGGATACAGGTCAGGACTCACAATCATGTGGCACAAGACACATGGACAGAAGCGTACAGGTTGGGAGGTGCCAACCAAGGATATAGGTCAGGGCTTACACAATCATGCGGCTTCAGACACATGGATAGAAACGTATAGGTCGGGATGTGCTAGCCAAGGATACAGGTCAGGAATTACAATCATGAGACACAAGACATAGACAGAAGCGTACAGGTCGAGATGCGCCAGCCAAGGATACATGTCAGGACTTATGGCCTTATGGCATGGGACACGAGATTTATAATGTGCAAATCAGGATTTGCGATTTGGCAAGTACAAGTTGGCGACAGGTCTGTATCCACAGGTTGGGGTTGGCCAGTATGAAGACCCAGTCTAGGGTTAACAGGTCGAGGCAAGAATACACTACAGGACAAGCAAGTCAGGAAATCGTAACCACCCGTCAGAGAATAATCACAGCGTGTCAGGGAATATGCTAACGGTCTATGGCTCGTTACCCCTAGATTCCTTCTTCGACCTATAAGAAGATGCCCTGTGTCAATCACCGCCAGACAAAGACTGACACCCAACATTCTCTGACACCCGTCAGACTCCAGAAACGTCCACAGTAGTATAAAAAGAGGGGCTTCGTCCTTACGCAGGTACGCCCACTCGTCATTTCATACTCGTCTCTTACTTTTCGTCCTTTCTCTGTGTTTTCCGGGGAAAAAGTACCTGACTTGAGCGTCGGAGGGCCTAACCCAAGGACTTTTCCCCTGGTTTCTGGTCTCTAACGACTCGTGGGATCGTCTGAGTGTGCGCAAGACCTTTGCTTCGTCACCACCCCTGTTATCTGCTCGTGTTAGCTTTTTCGATGGGCGCTAGATCGTCCAGGCTTCACAGCGACTTTCCGTCAACACCAGCGATAGCGCGACCCGCCTTCATCCGACTCAGCTTCCGGACGGGATCAAATTTGGCGCCGTCTGTAGGAACACAACTACCTGTTCTGGGACGTGACGATAGAGGACTCGGGCAGAATCAACGTAACCATGGCCGCGGGAGAATATGAGCTCTTCAAGGAGGCTAAGAAGCGGGTGACTTCTGAAAAACAACAAACTACTGCCTCCTGACCAAAAAAGTTACCAGAGGTTTCTAAAGAACTAGCTCACGCCTCAGATCGAGGCTCTAAGAGGAAGCAGTCCCTGGAGTTTCCCCCTGCCTTCTATAGGGAACCTGGCCAGGGGTACTATCAGCCAGAGCAAGGATATTACAGCCACAATAAGCAACCTCAAGCTTCTGTGGCTGAGAGTTCATTGCCCAAGGATTAGAAGAAGGCGAAGGCTACTGTCCTCTGCGAAGAGCGTCGGATGGAGCTAGAGGAGAAAGTGTCTTTCTCTTCCAAAATCTTGGAGGAAAGGCTACCCAAAGGGTACCGACCCCCTGCTATAGGGGAATATGATGGCAGTAAAGATCCTGAGGACCATCTCTGCAAGTTTCGAAACGCGGCTCTGCTGCATCAGTACAGCGACGCCGTTAAATGCCGAGTGTTCTTGAACACTCTATCGAGCTCCGTCCAGAAGTGGTTTGATAGACTGTCGCATGGGTTTATCACCTGCTTCTCTGACTTCAAGATTGCTTTCCTGCGCCATTTCACCAGTAGCAGGAAATATCAAAAAACTGACCATTGCTTGTTCACGCTCAAGCAAGGGTCTGCCGAGCCATTGAGAAGTTACATCAAGCATTTTAATCAAGTGGCCCAGGACGTTCCCTCGGCCACATCTGAAATACTTATGAGTGCCTTCTCCCATGGGCTAACTGAGGGAGAGTTCTTTAGAGAGCTCATCAGAAATCTTGTAAGAAATTTCGATGAGATGTTGGAAAAGGCAACCAGCTACATCAACGTAGAAGAGGCGCATGCGGCTCAAAGGAAGGCAAACAAAACCGCCTCCTACCAATAGATCGGAGAGAAGAGCACCTCAACCGCCTGCTCAGCCTCTCCCTCCACGTACTCGGGAAGCCAGATCTGCCTTCCACCCTGGTCAGGACGTTCGGCTGGGTCCGCGTGTAGCTGCAATTCAGGTCCCCTGACCTGGACCTTGGGGACTGCATTATTGCACATACCATCGATCCCACACGCACGCCATCAGCAATTGCTACCAATTTGCTCGTGATTCCCAGCGTGCCGCTGAGTTGGGTCTACCACCTCCAGAGCTAGTGCCTCAAGTCCAGAGAATGATGGAGGAAAGATGCAACGCGGTGGGGACAACCAGCAGACCCTGAACAGATCAAGGAGGCCCTAGCATGCCGCAGCAGGGGTATACTGGGGAGCCGGGAGAAGCTCGGGAGGCCGAGAACAGAGGCAACGGGGCCATCCGAGACATTGGCATGATCTCGGGAGGTCCTACCGATGGAGATTCAGGCAGGGCATGTAAGTCCCATGAGCGTCGTTTGGAGATCCATGCGGTTGGGTGTAGCCGAGAGCAGGCTGCCGACCCGGTCATCAGCTTCGGTCCGCAAGACTTGGAAGGACTGGAGCTGCCCTATGATGACGCCCTCATCATCAAGGCTTTTTTTCCAACAGCCGTGTGGCGTGAGTCTTCGTTGACACCGGCAGGTATGTCAACGTATTATTCAGGTCTGCTTTTGAAGAAATGCAAATCGATGCCAGTGAGCTACAGCAGTGGCTACTTCTCTATATGACTTAACTGGTAATGAAGTGAGGCTCATGGGGTAGATCAAGCTGGCCATATCCTTGGAAAGTGAGCCACTAGTGAGAACTAGGAGAAGCACCTTCCTCGTAGTTGACTCGCCCTCCTCTTATAATGTCATTTTAGGTCGACCGACCCTGCACGAGTCTTCGTTGACACCGGCAGCTCTGTCAACGTATTATTCAGGTCTGCTTTTGAGGAAATGTAGATCGATGCCAGTGAGCTACAACAGTGGCTAGTTCTCTATATGGCTTAACTGGTAATGAAGTGAGGATCATGGGGTAGATCAAGTTGGCCATATCCTTGGGAAGTGAGCCATTAGTGAGAACTAGGAGAAGCACCTTCCTCGTAGTTGACTCGCCCTCCTCTTATAATGTCATTTTAGGTCGACTGACCCTGCATGAATTCCGGGCGGCGGTCTCTACGTTTCATCAAAAAATCAAATTCCCGGTCGGTGAGCAGATCGGGGAAGTCAGGAGAGAACAACGGGTTTCTTGGCGATGCTACATTGACATGGTCAAAGTAGAAGCCCGCAAAGCCTAGAGGACTCAGGATGGGGTTGTGCACGCCATCCAAGAAGAACCTCTACCTATAGCTGAAGAACCTATTCCCTAGGAAGAAGTTCAGCTATATCCGGAACGTCCCGAGAGCCTTACTCGGGTAGCGGGTGACTTGCCTCCTGAGCTCAAAGAGGAATTGATCCAGTGCCTGACCCGCAATAGAGATGTCTTCACATGGTCCACCGAGGAGTTACCGATGGTCAAGCCTGAAGTGGCAGAGCACAAGTTGCATCTCCTGCTTGATGCCCGGTCTGTAAAGCAGAAAAAGAGAAATTTCTCGGTCGACCAGAATAAAATTATCAGAGCTGAAGTAGACCGGCTCAGGAAAGCAGGACATTTCCGAGAGGTACAGTTCCCGTCCTGGCTTTCCAATG
This sequence comes from Zingiber officinale, assembly GCF_018446385.1. Taxonomy (NCBI): domain Eukaryota; kingdom Viridiplantae; phylum Streptophyta; class Magnoliopsida; order Zingiberales; family Zingiberaceae; genus Zingiber; species Zingiber officinale. The sequence goes on from NC_055997.1 coordinate 59,828,455, forward strand.
TAGTTTTGGTGGCGAAGCCCAACAATAAGTGGAGAGTCTGCATAGACTTCCGAGATCTCAATAAAACTAGCCCTAAAGATTGTTATCCCTTGCCCAGAATTGATCAGCTAGTGGACTCAACTGCCGGTTGTGAAAGAATCTGCATGCTGGACGCTTATCAGGGGTACCATCAAATCCCCTTAGCCGTGGAAGATCAAGAGAAGGTTAGTTTTATCACAGCAGATGGTACCTTCTGCTACACTGTCATGCCCTTTGGGCTCAGAAATCCTGGAGCCACCTATCAAAGGATGATGGACAAGATCTTCCGGGAGCAGGCGGGGTGCAATGTGGAGGTCTATGTAGACGATATACTCATCAAGTCTCCCTTAGCTGCATATCTAATAGCAGATGTGGAAGAAACCTGCGACACCCTGAGACAGTATGGATTAAAATTAAATCCCTTGAAGTGTTTGTTCGGGGCCAAAGGAGGAAAATTCTTGGGCTATTTGGTGACAGAGCGGGGAATCGAAGCCAACCTTGAGAAGGTCCGAGCACTACAGGATATGAAAGCTCCCCAGAACTTGAAGGAGGCTCAGAAATTGGTCGGCAGGATAACAGCCCTGTCCTGATTTATCTCTCGATCGACAGACAAAGCGGCACCCTTCTTCAAAGTTCTCCGGAAAACTTCTAAGTTCTAGTGGGACAAGGAGTGCACACGAACTTTCGAGGAGTTGAAGAAATATCTGGAGACCTTGCCCTCTTTGTTCAAACCTGTCACCGGAGAATCACTCTGGGTTTACCTATCTGCTACCCCTGAGGCATGGGGGCGGTATTAGTGAAAGAGCAAGACAATGTACAGCGGCCAGTGTATTTTTTCAGTTATCTATTAAAGAGATCTGAATCTCGATACACAACTATAGAAAAGTTGGTCTATGGATTAGTGCTTATGGCTCAGCGTCTAAGGCCTTATTTTCTGGCGCATCCCATCACGATCTTGACCAACAACACTATGGGTAAAGCTCTGACCAATGTTGAAGTCGCTGGTCGGCTTATTAAATGGGCGACCGAATTGGGGGAGTACAATATCACTTATCAACCTCGCACAGCTATCAAAGCACAAGCCCTGGCTGATTTCTTGACCGAGGTTCACCAGACTGACTCAGAGGAAACCTGGAAAATATATGTGGATGAGTCAGCCACACGTTAGGGGAGTGGTGTTGGAGTTCTTCTGATATCTCCTTAAGAAGACATCTTGCAGCTGGCCGTGCGATTGAACTTCAGGGCCACTAATAACGAAACAGAGTATGAAGCTCTATTGGCAGGCCTACAAGCAGCCCGACACGTAGGAGCTGCCCGAGTCATTATTTATTCAGACTCCCAATTAGTGACTCAACAAGTAACTGGCAACTTTGAAATCAACTGTGACAAGTTGCAATTATACCGGGAAGCCTATGAGAAGATGAAAGAAGAGTTCAAGGAGGTCACAGTCAGCAAAATTCCGAGAGCAGAAAATAGCAGGGCTGACAAGTTAGCCAAAATGGCCAGTTCTTTGACCACCCGGGTACTGGATAGGTCAATAGCACAGACCTTTCTCATAACCCAGATAGATTTGCAAAATAACCAGAATGAGATTATTGATTGGAGAGCACCTATGATTAGTTATCTTCAACAAAGTGCCTTACCGACAGACCTGAAGCAGTCACGACTGATCAGGAAAAAGGCCTATGCCTACACCATGGTAGGAGACCAATTGTACAAGCGAGTATTCTCCAGGCCTTTACTCAAATGTATAAGCGTAGAAGAGGCGGATCAGGTCCTACGAGAGATGCATCTGGGGTGCTATGGCAGTCATGCCGGAGGGCGAACGTTAGCTTGTAAGGTGTTGTTGGACGGATATTTCTGGCCCACTTTATAGAGGGATGCCCAACAGCTGGTGAATACTTGCCTGCCCTATCAGAAACATCAAAATCTAATGCATATGCCTACCTCAGTATTAAAAACATTTATCATTTCTTGCTCCTTCGATCAGTGGGGTATGGACATTGTCGATCCTTTCCCTATGACATCCGGTCAAAAGCGATTCTTACTGGTGGTCGTGGATTACTTTTCCAAGTGGGCGAAAGCCGAAGCTCTGGCCAGGATTACTGAGGGAGCAGTTATTCAATTTTTATGGAGGAACATTTTGTATAGATTCGACATACCCCATAAGCTGGTATCGGATAATGGAAGGCAATTTCAAGATCGGAAGATCCAGGTCTGGTGTCGAGGGTTCGACATTATTCATGCCTTCACCTCTGTAGTGTATCCACAAAGTAATGGGTAGATCGAGGTTATCAATCGAGAAATTGTACGAGGACTTAAAGTGAAGTTGGATCATGTCGGAGGAGATTGGGTGGAGGAGCTGCAAAGTGTTCTCTGGACGTATCGTACGACACCTCGGGAAAGCACAAGTCTTACTCCATTCCACCTGGTCTACGGTAGTGAGGCAGTCATGCCTGTGGAGGTCGGGGTGCCTTCAATTAGAAGAATGTTATATGACGAGGAGAACGCCGAGCGACGACTGGCAGAGCTAGATCTCATTATTGAAATTCGTGAACAAACAGCAGCCTGACTATTTGCTTATCGACAAAGGATGAAGCAGAATTATGACAAGAAGGTGGTTCCTCACTTCTTCAGAGAATGAGACCTGGTCTATAAGCGAATGAAACCCGTGGGAGATGTGGCCAAGTTAGCACCTCAATGGGATGGACCTTACAAAGTCATTAAAAAGTTAGCATCAGGTGCATACTACTTGCAGGACGACGAGGTAGAAATCTAGAGTGACCCTGGAGTGCTAACTACCTTCGGCCTTATCGCACCTAGACAACTCCATGGTCGGCAAAACTCGGTTCCTATAAGGGCAGGTCGGGAATACATTAATTAGTCTGTGAAATTGTTTGCCTGGTCAGGATTGTTACATCCTTATCTTTTGTAAATCCTTGAAAAGCAGATGATCAGAAATGAGAGGAAACATTCATTATCGAATAGTTTAATTTACATCACACAATGTACCAGTACAAATTACTTGAAAGCAGAAAAAACTTCATCAGGTATCTCGTCTAAGATGCGATGATGATCCAAAAAGTCTGCGGGAGGGGCGGATTTGAGATACCCTTGTTCATATAGTTGCCGCACGACCTTGGCCGCTCCAGAAGATACAGAGACCACGAAGCGGTCCCCTACCTGAACGCCGAATTCTGGAGAATTGAGGTAGGCCTCCCAGCTCTGCCTGCAACGTTCCTCTTCCCCTGCTTTGTATATCTCCAGAGCTGAAGTAACTCCAGAAAGGCCAGAACGGGCCTGAGACAACTCAGCTTTTAGGGAGACTAGTTTGGCGGCTTGGGATTGCAGGGTTTGGCTCTGTTCTTGCAAGATGACCTCTTTAGATTTTAGCTCTTGGGTCAGCTGATCTACATTTTGCTTATGGAGACCTTCAGCCTGACTTTTTTCTTCGTGAAGGGTCTGGAGCTCCTGGTTGGCCGTCCGTAGAGCTTGGCAATGCTGAACGTTGGCCCTCTTCAAGGCTTCTATTTCAGCTCTTTGAGCACGACCGGCTGTTGCGGGATCATTTAATTGCAATTCCAGCTCGACTACTCTATTTGATAGTACTTTATTACGATGATAATTAAGGTGGAGCATTTAATTTATCATCATCGATTCAGCGTGAGCCTGAGCCAAGAAAGAAAAAGTTTAAGAAGGGAAAAAGTTTTGTCGCATGAATGGGTGGGGCTTACCTAGACATACAACTCAGAAAACCTATCCATCCTATCAGGTACGGAAATATTCTCCATCAGCTGAATGCTTTGCTCCCAACAGGTGGCTAGTTCACCTCTTAAAGTAAGACGGCTGGTGGGAGTGTCCTGTTGTTGCCTCAGCTATGATTCGGAAGGCTTGGTGGAATAATACCTATGGTAAGAAAGACCTTCCGCCCGGGAAGTTGTTGCCGCAGGCTTTGGAGGATTAGGAGGGGTTGAGTGAGATGACCCTTGTCGTAATTCACCAGGAGGGGGCGCAGCTGAAGGACTTGTCGTGTCATCTAACACTTGGGAAGGAGTATTGACAGGTTCAGAGGAAGGAGGTGCAGCCTGTTCTTGGGCACACGTGGCAGGAGGAACCACAGCAGTCGTAGGACTAGAGGCCGACATAGGGGGAATCAGAGACCTGAGGACTAGATCAGCAGATGGGCTGCTAACACCTCTCATGCCTAGGTCTGGCTCTGGTGGAGCACGCCTTCTGCGGAATCTCAAGGGTTGGTCATCCGAGTCTGAGTCTCTAGGAGGAGAACGGGATCGCCGAGCTGGAGGGGCATCAGTTCTGGCAGTTCGGGAAGGACCGACAGTGAGACAGGCCTGCCAAGACGCCCGGGAGGCCTCTCGGAAGGAAGGACTGGCCGGGGAAATGTCTCCAGACCCCGAAGGAGCTCGGGGGGTCTGTCTGTCGGAAGGTCCTTGCATTGTTGGAGGAACTTGAGGAATGACAGTGGTAGTTGTTCCTAGTCGAGCAGGTGCAGAATGAGGAAGTAGTCTCCTGTCTAGTACGATTTGACCCCTACGCATTATTTCTTGCTCGTTAAGGGGGAGAGGTTGGACTTCTGAAGTTCGAAGCAGGGTGTTAGCTGCAAGGGAAAAGCAAGGTTGTAAGGACCACGTCAAAAAACAGAGAAAAATAATTCAAGGTTAGACAAAACTCACCTAGAGAACGAGGCAACTCGGAAGACGAGATGCGGCTCAGCCTGAAGAATGGCAACATGTTTTCAGATAGCAGCCTTGTCAAATCTAGTTGTCAGCATCTCAGCTGAGCCAGAGCATTCGTGGAAAGGGGGTCATTACTGAAGTCCCCCACATAAGGGATCCTTGGGAGAATTCGTTGCCATTGGGTAGGCCACTCCACGGCAGAGGGAAACTTCAATAAAAGGTACTTATCCTTCCAAGCTGGATCAGAAGAGGGAATAGGACAAAAGAAGGTAGTCCTAGTGCAGGTCTGGAAGCGGAATAAACCTTCACTGTGCTAACGGGGTGTGAAGAAATAGTGGAACAGTCGAGCAGACCAGGAAAGTTCGCAAACTTCGCACAAAATCACGAAGCCGTATAGAAGCTTTATAGAATTGGGAGTTAGCTGACCCAGAGAAATTTTGAAGTAGCGGCTTACATCGGAAAATAGAGGGTGGATGGGAAGACGAAGCCCTGCTACGAATTGTTCCTTATACAAAGTAACGTAACCTGTTGAAGGAGAAGAGGCCCGATGGAGTGTGGTGGGAATGATGATATGCACGTCGTGGGAAATTTCATAGTTGAAGCGAAGATCATCCAGATCCATGCCATCGAAAGTAGAAACTCCAGGGGGTAAGATAGTGTTGGAAAAGGCCATAAGGAGACGTTAAATGGAAGCCAGGAACAAGAGGCGAAGGTAGGGGCAAAGAGCGCACAAGGAGTTAAGGAGCCGGAGAAAGCAAGAAAGCAAGAGCAGAAGAAAGAAGCCGACGAAGAAGTTCCCTGACGAAGCAGCGGTGACCCATTTATAGCTGATATCCATGAGGTCAAAACGGTCCACGGGACATCTAATGGCCCATAGTAAAAGCACTTTACAATACGTGTGCAAAAAGGAGCCACACGATCTTCATAGGAAACGAAGCGCGGAAAAAGAGGCAGGGGAAACAATAAGTGGCACGAAGTACGAGGGTCATCATGAGTCACCTCGGGAAGGAACGACACGGTATTACGAAGCGTTGGGGACTCCGCTGTTTGTCTTACCGGTACTGAGTTTAAGGGGTGAACGAGCACGGGATCCAGTTTGGGATATTGAACGAGTAAGGTGCCAAGGCAGGAACATTAGTCAGAACATTAAAACCAAAATAAATCACAGACCGGGGAAGTGCATAGATCCCATATCAAGGAAATAACCATATCGCAGGTCAGGGAGTGAGCTGATCGGAGGTCGGGAAACAAATAAAGCTCAAGATGAAAAACAAGTAACTCGAAGATCAGGGAATACGCAACCGAGAATTCTCAAAACCGAGGGGCTCGATAAAGAATTTTCTAAGTTTATGCCAGTTTAGACAAACATAGATCGAGGGATTTCAAATTTCAAACATAAGTTTAGGCCAGTTTTAACACCTTCAAGCACACGAGCGGGTCTATCAAATTTCAAATTTGCACAGAGGATTACATTAAGGTTGAGGGCCTGGAGGAAGGCCTGGAGGAAGCACATCACTCGGAAGAGGAGCCGGAAGAGTCAAAAAGTCGCTATCTGCGGTGAAGGACGGGAAAGCTTCATCAGGAACTTCTTCCAGAAGGCGCTCCCTGTCCAGGAAGTTAATTGGGGGAGCAGAGCGAAGAAGTCCTTGCTCAAGCAGTTGACGCAATGCACCCACGCCACCGTAACAGACCATCCGGTCGGTGAAGTCCCCTATCTTCTTCTGGAACAAGGGAGACTTAATATAAGAAAGCCTGTAAGCTTCGAGATGCTCGCCTTCGCCTGATCTGTACTTCACCAGTTCCACCCGCATTTCCTCTGTAGAGGCCAGGGCCAGCACCTTCTCTTTCTTCAAGGTGGAAGCCTCCGTTTGTGCCTTGTGGAGATCTGCTTGAAGGGACTTAATGGTGGCCTGATCCTGATCCTTCTGAGCCTTGAAGATCTTCTCTCGGTCAGTGCTAGCGGCCAGGTCTGCTTGGACAACCTCCAAGTCATTTTGTAAGGTTGTATGAGACTCCTAGAGGGCCTTGAAGTCTGTAGAAAGAGAAGCCAGCTTGGAATTCTTCTCCTTCAACTCATCTGCCAGCTGACGGCGATGTTGCCCCTCTGAATTCAGCCTAGAAGCGCTGGTTTGCAGGACCGCCTGTAGCTCTTTTATCTTGTCGGTGGACTCCTAGGCTAGGTCATGAGCAGACTGAGCAGACTCCCCGACCGAGTGTAGATAAGAGTCCAGAGGGCAAATGGGTCACGGGGAGTCAACGACAACTCTGATTCTTAAATACGAGCCTTCAGCGACTCGATTTCTCGGAGCAGGTCAGCGGCAAAATGAGCCAAGCATAAGCCGCTGAAGCAGGCCTGCTCGACAAAAAGAAGAAAATCAGTAATAATATATTAATTAAGTCTAGAAAAGGAAAACCCACTGATATGATGTGTCGGGAGGCCAGATCCAGACTCTCCCATCGAGAGCCGACATAGAACTGATCGTTGGCTGATTGCCAAAGGGTGGCTAAGTTGTCGAACAACTGAATTTTATCACGGACTGGAATGTCACCAGTCTCTGTTGAAGTCCCCACCGGATCTGATTCGACCTCGGAGGGAAGGCGCCAGGAAGATGTGAAATCCTGCTCGTTCCTTTGGGGCCGGGCCCTGGTGCGAGCAGATGACGTTGAAGGGGCGACAGGAAGAGAGGGGGACGCAGAGCCCCTGGGATGGTCTCCAGTAGAAGGGCTAACCTGCTCCGGAGCCAAAACCCGGACGGGAGTAGGGGCCGGGACTTTTGCTACCCGAGGGGATCCGGAGCAGGAACTCTGGGTGTTGACACTTGGACTTTGAGACGCTTGGAAGAAGCCCGTTCGGGCGGGTGAAGCGGAGAAGCCTGGGTCAAAGGCGCGACTTTCTTGCATTTGAGCTGGAGCCGCAAACGTTTGTCCGGAGGCGGGGAGGGAGCCCTCTCTTCTTCGATGGGCTCCAGAGCTGCAGGGATAGCGTCAGAAGGGCCCGCTGGCAGAAGCAGCGGGGTGGAGGATGCTGAGGGTTCCTCCGTAGTTTCGTGAGAAGTAGCCGAAGAGGCAGCCAGACCCTTCTCAACCTCATCACCCACAGCCTGCAAAAGATGGCTGGGCCTTCGGACTGATCCCTTCGAGTAGGCCCGGAACATAGAAGCCTTTGCAAAGCAAGCAGGAAATACCTCAGTTAGCGAAGACTAGCGGGAGGAAAGCAAAATCTTACCAAATGGAGCCTCTATTTCTGCGGGGACCGGGTTGAGTCCGAAAAAGTACAAAAAACCCTCCCACAATATCACAGAGAGGAGAAGTTGTACTCCCTGTAGTTTCTCGGAGGCGGTATGACAGGCATAATGATGGGTATGGTCGAACAACTTGAAGGGGGAAGGAAGAGTGGAGCGCCACTGGGTCGGCCAGGTTACTAACTCAAGCAGCCGGATAAAGAAAAAACGAGACTTCCATCCTTTGTTGGAGGAAGGCATATCGGAGAAAAATTTACATCCAACCCTGGACTGCATCATGAAGACGCCAGGCTCGGATCGTTTCAACGAATAAAAATGATGGAAAAGTTCGGCGGTCAGGGGAATCCGGTACACCATACAGAGGACGACCATGTCGCAGATGGCATGAATAACATTTGGTGCGAACTGTGAAAAAGGGATCTTAAAGTACTGACTCAAAGAGGAGAAAATGGGGTGAAGAGGAAAGAGGAGACCTCCCAAGAGTTGATCTTTAAAGAAGGTTACAAAACCCTTGGGAGGGGAATAAGGGTGCTCGGTTGGTTTGGGAGCACGCTGTTGGTAATCAGTCGTAAGGTGCAGGCTTTCTCGAATCATGGCCAGGTCGCTATCATCTAAATCAGAAATGTAATACGAATACCAGGGTGCTGTGTTACCTTTCGCCATTGGAAAATAAAGTGAGGAGGAAGAAGACGAGGAGAAGAAGCGCTTATAAGTAGCAATCAGGGAAGAACTTAAGAGACGGAGCAAGAAGCGACAGAGCCGAAGAGCGATAGCAAATGGAGAAGGTGACGGAGGACAACCTTTAGGGTTTATAAAGAGAAGCCCCTCGGAAACATCGAAAGGAGAGGGGAAGGTGCAGTAACTAGAGTCGTCGGATTTAGGGTTGCATGCTAAAAGGTGCTAATCATCTACAGTGGCAGTATAGGGTCGAGGAACACGTGTCACTTCTCTAGGAAAGACATTAAAAAGGTCTTAATGATCGATGTGACAAGAAAATCATGAAAAGGGATTTTTGTACGGCATCATTCAGGCGCGAGAAGACCGTACGCCAACAAGAAAGGCAGCCATGCGGTTACCTTGGGACAAGCAAGACCATGCGTTATGATTATAAAACCGTCTCGAGAAAGAGGAAGGAAAACGAAGGGATGCAAGGATTTGAATTTGGCGCTTCTTGAGATGAAAAGTAAACAAATGTTGTTCTAATTAAAATTTGCTTGAGATGTGTGCAGGAAATATCGCAAGTAGTGCATGGCCGGCCAGACATCTATAGTATATTACATGGGCAGGAATTTCGGGGACGACCTCCAGCCAGGCTGTTGTCATTAATCCGATTCCTGAGCTGGCCCTTAAGAAGTTTCTTAACGGCTACCAAGTCGGTGTTTCAAACTCTCACCCCAGTGCGAGTTATAAGTGAGCTATGCTCTCACGCCCAACGTCCGTCCAGGTCGGTGTTCCAGACTCTCGCCCTAGTGCGAGTTATAAGTGAGCTATGCTCTCACGCCCAACTACCGTCCAGGTCGGTGTCTCAGACTCTCGTCCTAGTGCGAGTTATAAGTGAGTTATGCTCTCACGCCCAACGACCATCCAGGTCGGTGTTCCAGACTCTCGCCCTAGTGCGAGTTATAAGTGAGCTATGCTCTCACGCCCAACGATCGTCCAGGTCGGTGTCCCAGACTCTCGCTCCAGTGTGAGTTATAAGTGAGCTATGCTCTCACGCCAACGACCGTCCAGGTTGGTGTTCCAGACTCTCGCCCCAGTGCGAGTTATAAGTGAACTATGCTCTCACGCCCAACGACCGTCCAGGTCGATGTCCCAGACTCTCGCCCCAGTGCGAGTTATAAGTGAGCTATGCTCTCACGCCCAACGACCGTCGAGGTCGGTGTTCCAGACTCTCGCCCCAGTGCAAGTTATAAGTGAGCTATGCTCTCACGCCCAACGACCGTCGAGGTCGGTGTTCCAGACTCTCGCCCCAGTGCAAGTTATAAGTGAGCTATGCTCTCACGTCCAACGACCGTCCAGGTCGGTGTTCCGGACTCTCGTCCCAGTGCGAGTTAGAAGTGAGCTATGCTCTCATGCCCAACGATCGTGCAGGTCGGTGTTCCAGACTCTCACCCCAGTGCGAGTTATAAGTGAGATATGCTCTCACACCCAACGACCGTCCAGGTCAGTGTTCCAGACTCTCGCCCCAGTGCGAGTTATAAGTGAGCTATGCTCTCACGCCTAACGACCGTCCAAGTCGGTGTTCTAGACTCTCGCCCCAGTGCGAGTTATAAGTGAGCTATGCTCTCACGCCTAACGACTGTGCAGGTCGGTGTTCCAGACTCTCGCCCCAGTGCAAGTTGTAAGTGAGCTATGCTCTCATGCCCAATGACCGTCCAAGTCGGTGTTCCAGACTCTCGCCCCAGTGCGAGTTATAAGTGAGCTATGCTCTCACGCCCAACGACCGTCCAGGTCGGTGTTCCAAACTCTCGCCCCAGTGCGAGTTATAAGTGAGCTATGCTCTCACGCCCAACGATCGTCCAGGTCGGTGTGCCAGACTTTCGCTCCAATGCGAGTTATAAGTGAGCTATGCTCTCATGCCCAACGACCGTCCAGGTCGGTGTTCTAGACTCTCTCCCCAGTACGAGTTATAAGTGAGCTATGCTCTCAAGCCCAATGACCGTCCAGGTCAGTGTCCCAAACTCTCTCGCCCCAGTGCGAGCTATAAGTGAGCTATACTCTCACGCCCAATGACTGTGCAGGTCGGTGTTCCAGACTCTCGCCCCAGTGCGAGTTGTAAGTGAGCTATGCTCTCACGCCCAACGATCGTCCAGGTCGGTGTTCCAGACTCTCGCCCCGTGCGAGCTATAAGTGAGCTGTGCTCTCACACCCAACGACCATCTAGGTCGGTGTTCTAGACTCTCGCTCCAGTGCGAGTTATAAGTGAGTTATGCTCTCACGCCCAACGAACGTCGAGGTCGGTGTTCCAGACTCTCGCCCCAGAGCGAGTTATAAATGAGCTATGCTCTCACACCCAACGACTGTCCAAGTCGGTGTTCCAGACTCTCGCCCCAGTGTGAGTTATAAGTGAGCCCTGCCCTCACACCCCTCAACATTCTACCGGCCAGTCTCGATCTCAACCTTTTCTTTTATGCGTCTTATTAGCAAGTAATCCTTTGCAGAGTCTGAGAGGCTAGTTTTAATACAAATCCTCAAACAGGTTCATTCATATGACTCATACATTGTTAGAAATATCTATTCATAACATTTAATTCTTGGAATTATATATTGCAAATTGCATACATTATATATTGCAAATTACATACATGATATTTCGCAAATTGCATCCATGTTATTTTTCGCATAAGCCACATAGAAGATAGCTGATATCTAGGAGTGTCCGACAATGCTGGTAGAAGGGTCATTTCTCTGCTCAGGAGTTCTTCCCAAATGGGAGGGGGGGGGGGGGGGGGGGGGGGTCTTGAGGAAGCCTGGGTTTTTTCTTATTCCGCCTTGAGAAGATTAATGGCGTCTTGTTGTTGGGTAATGAAGTTTCGTTGTTGGCTAATTGTATCATCTTTGATGCGGATTTCCTCCTTGAGAAGAGATATCGAAGCCTTTTGACGTTCCAGGTCTGAGTAAGCCTTCCAGTTTAGGGCTACTTCAGCCTTGGCTCGGGATTGGGTTGATGACAAGAAAGCTTCAGTATCCCAGCGATGTGTTATTTGAAGATCCATGTCTTGAGTCATCTCAGTCAGCTCTACTTCTTTTTGAGCAAGTTGATGGGTAAGCTGAGTTAGTCGAAATTGAAGGTGTGATTGATCAACCTCATTAGAAGAAGATGAACTCATAGCGTTGGCAGAAGGGGGCTATGATCAAGGAGTGCTAATCGGGCGTCTTTTAAAGGGGGGGAGTAGTGAGAGTTAATGATACTGTAATTAAGGAGATATAATTCCCCAAGTTAATGGAGCAATTAAGTGGGTAAGGAACCCTAAGAGGCAAGGCATTGAGGATTGTGCCACATTTAGTTCAACAAGGTGGAAGAACAAGAAGCTCCGATTGGGCCTAGTCAATTAAACTTATTCAGGTCAAATTACAATCGTAAGAACAGATAATGCAAGGGTTATTATATAACAAAAGTTGAAGAACATTTGCTCAGGTTACATTATCATTGCGAGATCCAGATCCAGAGGCTTGATCCTTCTTGGCTAGATGAGCCTGAGCTCGAGCTAGATCTTCCTTGATAAGTTCGATGGTGCGCTTCAGTTGGTCAATAGTCTCATCCTTTATCCGACCTGTTGGTTGCTACTCGGAAAATCTAGAGGTTCCACTGTACAAAAATTTTGTACAAAGGTCTGAACCTTTTCCTAGCTACCATGTGTTCTTTTAAATTAAATTTTGGATCGCCTGCGGAACTTAACACGTTTGATCCAAAACTTAATCTATTTGTTCTTTTAGGTTTAGACTTGGATCTCCTGCGGAACTTAACACGTTTGATCCAAATCACCTAAGTTATTAATTCCATTAAATATTAATTTCCATAATTGGTTCCCAGTACTGACGTGGCGAGGCACATGACCTTCTTGGATATGGGAACAACCACCACCGACTAGACAAAACCTTTTATGGAAAGCTAATATTTAATTTCCTAAAATAACTTTAGGTTAACCGAAAGGAACAATCAAATCACAAGGAAAAGAAATAAACATAAGAACACTACATCGAAAATAAATTCGAAACACTAGAATCGTAAGCCTTTTGTATTTGGTATTATTTCCAAAAATAACTAGCATGATGCGGAAAGGAAAAATTACTAGTTATACCTTTTAGAAAGACCTCTTGATCTTCTACCGTATTCCTCTTCTAACCTCGGACGTTGTGTGGGCAACGATCTTCCGAGATGAGAAACCACCAAAGCACCTTCTTCTCCTCCTAGCTAGGTTCGGCCAAAACAAGAGCTTTACCAAGGATGAAGAAAACCACCAACCAAGCTCCAAGGGATGCAAACTTTCTCTTCTTCTTCTTCTTCTTCTCCAAGTAGTATCCGGCCACCACAAGAGCTCCAAGCCAAGAGAGAGGTTTCGGCCACCACAAAGAAGAAGAGAGGAAGAGGATGGCCGGCCACACCAAGGAATAAGAGAGGGAGAAAAATAATAAAGGTTGTACCTCTTGAAGGCACCACAACCCCCTCTTTTATATTCCTTAGCCTTAGTAAATTAGGAAATTTAATTACAATAAAATTTCCTTAATTTTCCTTGACATGAATTAATTGAGAAAAATAAAATAAAATTTCCCAATTAAACTTATAATGGCCGACCATATCATAGAGAGACAAATTAGACAAGTTTCAATCAACAAATTAAAACTTCCTTATTTGTCTTTGGAAATTTTAAAAAATAAAATTTCTCTTCAAAATCCCTTCATGGTTGATAAAAAGAAATTTCTATAATTTTAATTTTCCAACATGTGAATAATTTATAAAGAAGAAAAATAAAATATCTTTCCAATATACAAATAAGGAAAGAGATCTAATCTCTTTTCTTAATCTTTTGTAGAAGAGATATTTTAATTTTAATTCTCTCCAATAAATTATATCTTCCACATAAGAAAAAATTAAAATTAAAATTATTTTTTATTTTATTATGGCCGGCCCCCTCTAGCTTGGGTTCAAGCTAGGGCCGACCACCCATAAACCAAGCTTAGGCCGGCCCTAGCTTGATTCCCAAGCTAGCTTGGCCGGCCCCCTTTAGGTGGGTATAGGTGGGTATAATACTCTATAAATAAGAGGCTACGATAGGGACCGAGAGGAGGAATTGGTTTTGGTCTCCCGATAAAATTAAGCATCCCGTGTTCGCCCCGAACACACAACTTAATTTTATCAATAATAATTCATTCCACTAGAGAACTATTATTGAACTACTGCATCAATCCCAAATTACATTTTTGGGCTCCTTCTTATTATGAGTGTGTTAGTCTCCCTGTGTTTAAGATATCGAATGTCCACTAATTAAGTGAGTTACTGACAACTCATTTAATTAATATCTTAGTCCAAGAGTAGTACCACTCAACCTTATCATCATGTCAGACTAAGTCCACCTGCAGGGTTTAACATGACAATCCTTATGAGCTCCTCTTGGGGACATTATCAACCTAGTATCTCTAGAACACAATTTCCTTCTATAATCAACAACACACACTATAAGTGATATCATTTCCCAACTTATCGGACTTATTGATTCATCGAACTAAATCTCACCCATTGATAAATTAAAGAAATAAATATCAAATATATGTGCTTGTTATTATATTAGGATTAAGAGTACACACTTCCATAATAATTGAGGTCTTTGTTCCTTTATAAAGTCAGTATAAAAGAAACGACCTCACATGGTCCTACTCAATACACTCTAAGTGTACTAGTGTAATTATATAGTCAAGATAAACTAATACCTAATTACACTACGACCTTCTAATGGTTTGTTCCTTTCCATTTTGGTCGTGAGCTACTGTTTATAATTTATAAGGTACTGATAACATCATCTTCTGCATATGACACCACATACTATGTTATCTACAATATAAATTAATTGAACAACTACAAACAAATGTAGATAATTTGACCAAATGTGATTCTTTATTCAAAATAAATGTTTACAAAAGCTTAGGCTTTCAGTATACACTCCAACACGACCTTCCTCTTTTAGGAGGGCCACCTCGTCCTCGTGTCTCATCTTCAGGTAAACAATATAATGAACTTGACTTTGAAAGTCTGATTATGCCTTAAGCCGGAGAGCTATCTCAGCCCGAGTTCGAGATTTGGCCGCTAGCCAGAGTCTTTCCATTTAACGAGTAAGAGAAACTTGAAGATCTCTTCTTTCAGTCATCTCCTGTAAGACTTCATCTTTCTGGGCCAACAATTCAGTCAGTTGGGCAATTTGTGGATGCAAAGAAGAGGGTTCGCCAGATTCCATTGAAGGTTCCATGGAGGCCTGAGTACAAGGAGACAGGTGATTCTATTAACTAGGGGTAGCTTGAGGAAGGGAAGGTGGAAGTGTACGCGACTCTTTTATAAAGAAGGAGAAGGGGAAGGGATCACCTCGGAACTTAAAACGATGTTTGGGAAACAGTGGGAAACAGTGCGACATTTATAGGAAAGTGACATGATCGGAAATCGAAGAATCAGCATGCATATAGTA
Organism: Zingiber officinale; assembly: GCF_018446385.1. Taxonomy (NCBI): domain Eukaryota; kingdom Viridiplantae; phylum Streptophyta; class Magnoliopsida; order Zingiberales; family Zingiberaceae; genus Zingiber; species Zingiber officinale. Next base: position 59,843,584 of record NC_055997.1, read on the forward strand.
AAGTCCAGCCTATCTTTTAGAAAGGGCGATAAATTCTGAGCAAGACAGGGGGAAAAAGGGTCAGCTAGTAGACAGATGCAGGAGCCAGGGAGCCAAATCGGGTGAAACGGGACTTGGGTCTAGTCAGTTGGACTAGGGCCTCCTTCGACTAGACTTGAGGGGGAGGCTTGTGATACAGTGCATGATCGTGGGGTCGGAGAGATGATGTGGTAAGAGGTCAAGCCCGTGGGATGGTCAAAAGTCAAGCTCACATGGCGGTCAGAAGTCAAGCTTGCGTGGCGGTCAGAAGTCAAGTTTGCGTGGGGGTCAAAAGTCTGACCTACGTGGAGGTCAAGAATCCAGTCTACGTGTAGTTCAAAGGGCCGAGTTACAAGATGGGCTGGGTCAAGCACGAATGGGATCTCGGGGCTAGATCCACGTGTCAAGAACTCAGAGGCCAGGATCACATGTCGGGATGTGCCAGCCAAGGATACAGGTGAGGACTTATAGCTTGGTGGCACAAGACACATGGACAGAAGTGTACAGGTCGGGATGTGTCAGCCAAGGATACATGACGAGACTTATAAGCCTTGTGGCACGAAGTACATGGATAGAAGCGTACAGGTCGGGATGTGTCAGCCAAGGATACAGAACGAGACTTATAAGCCTTGTGGCACAAAGTACATGGACAGAAGCGTACAGGTCGGGATGTGTCAACCAAGGATATAGGTCAGGAATTACAATCATGCGACACAAGACATGGACAGAAGCGTACAGGTCGGGATGCGCTAGCCAAGGATACAAGTCAGGACTCACAATCATGTGGCACAAGACACATGGACAGAAGCGTACAGGTCGGGATGTGCCAGCCAAGGATACAGGTCAGGACTTATAGCTTGGTGGCACAAGACACATGGACAGAAGCGTACAGGTCGGGATGTGTTAGACAAGGATATAGGTCAGGACTTATAGCCTTACGACTCATGATACATGGATCAATGCGTATAGGTAGGAATATACGAGCCAAGGATACAGGTTAGGACTCACAATCATGTGGCACAAGACACATGAACAGAAGCGTACAGGTTGGGAGGTGTCAACCAAGGATACAGGTCAGGACTTACACAATCATGCGACATCAGACACATGGACAGAAGCGTACAGGTCGGGATGTGCCAACCAAGGATACAGGTCAGGACTTACACAATCATGAGACATCAGACACATGGACAGAAGCGTACAGGTCGGGATGTGCCAACCAAGGATACAGGTCAGGAATTACAATCATGCGACACAAGATATGGACAGAAGCGTACAAGTCGGGATGCGCCAGCCAAGGATACAGGTCAGGACTTATGGCCTTACGACATGGGACACGGGATTTATGATGTGCAGATCGGGATTTGCGATATGGCAAGTACAAGTTGGCAACATGTCTGTATCCACAGGTTGGGGTTGGCCAGTATGAAGACCCAGTCCAGAGTTAACAGGTCGAGGCAAGAATACACTACAGGACAAGCAAGTCAGGGAATTGTAACCACCCATCAGAGAATAATCACAGCATGTCAGGGAATATGCTAACGGTCTAGGGCTCGTTACCCCTAGATTCCTTCTTCGACCTATAAGAAGATGCCCCGTGTCAATCACCGGCAGACAAGGACTGACACCCGACATTCCCTGACACCCGCCAGACTCCAGAAACGTCCACAGTAGTATAAAAAGGGAGGCTTCGTCCTTATGCAGGTACGCTCACTCGTCATTTCATACTCGTCTCTTACTTTTCGTCCTTTCTCTGTGTTTTCCGAGGAAAAAGTACCTGACTTGAGCGTCGGAGGGTCTGACCCGGGGACTTTTTCCCTGATTTCTGGTCTCTAACGACTCGTGGGATCGTCTGAGTGTGCGTAGGACCTTTTCTTCGTCACCACCCCCCTGTCATTCGCTTGTGTAAGCTTTTTCGGTGGGTGCCAGATCATCCAGGCTTCACAGCGACTTTCCATCAACACTAGCGACAGCACGATCAATCCTTTTTCAAGTATCTTTTCCTCTAACTACCCAAGAGATCTCTATGAGTAATGCACGTAAAGAAAGGAGAATGATGGTTGATTACATTGAACAATCACCGTGGATATTAGCTTCAATGGTATTCTTATTTCAAACCTTTCATGGCATACTTTTACATTAGTCCTTTTAATGATAATTTTCTCTTCTATCAAATCTTTCACGACAGATGTACTTAAAAAAAAATAGAAATTAATTATTTTTTTATAATAATTTATAAAACAATCATGATTTTCATAATAATAAAATAATTTATAAAAGGCTATGACCGGTTTATCTAACTTTAACTATTAATTAATTAATAAAATGTATCAAATGACATTTTTTCAATCAAGATATTTAATTTTTCAAACTGATTAATTTTATAAGTGACACAATTCCATCCATAAAAATTTATTATCAATGACCAAAGTATCCGGAGGCTTCTCAAAACGAGTAGCAGTTTTAGGATTGTTAGTCGTTTTAATGATAATCACCGTAATCGAAGGAAATGACCTATATGATTATTATCTAAAAACATATATTCATTAATTGAACTATAAATTAGTCGTGTATTGAGGATGAATGGACGTGACATGGTACTACGATTTCTAATGAAATGACGATAAAATATAAGCCAACATATTGCAAGTCTTAGAAAAAAAAAATTTAGAAATAATTAGACAATCGTGAATATCTAAATAATAATTAGACGCCGTTCCACTGTACTATAACTCTGGACTGGAGGCCTACTGAGAATGATATAGGCAACATTGATGGAAAAGCATCGTATATTATTTTATCAACGAATGGACACATCTCATCAGAACCAAACATTTCTTTGATTGGAAGGGAAATTTGATCTACCCATGCAACCTTATATAGCGTACATCAGGCATAGGTCTAAGTTGAGTCCTACCAAAACTACTACATATAAAATTAAAACAATACTTTTTTTCAAATTCCCATTAGAAAGGGTTTGACAAATTCATGACTGTGCTGAACTCCAACAAGGCAGAAGGAATCTAGAATCAGATATTTGGCAATGATAGGGATCAACTTTATGTATTCATTTTTTTTAAAAAAAAGGTAGATGTTCTACCATCAATTGAGTAGACACTGCTAGACACCCTACCTGGCTCAGAATTTGCAGTAATTACCTCAATTTTATAAGGAAAACATTTTTTAATTGTGATAAATCTGGAGACAAATGATTATACAATCTTCTAATTATCCCAAATGAGGATATGTGACCCTCGGTAAAATGGGTTGATAATGGTTCCAAATCGCCAAACCTTGTAGACAAAAGAAACAACTTGTTAATTTGGTAACAACATTCTCCAAACATATTAGTAAAAACAAATGAGATAAAATTAAACTTGTGTTTACCTCTGTTAAAAAATTGGCAAGTGGAGTTCAGCCAAAAATCTAGTACTGACGCATGAAGTTTCAAACTAACTATGCACTTTGAAGCACCTCAACAATGGGAATAATTGTAGCAAGTGCTCCCGGCTTCTTTTCTGAACATTCACAAAGAGAAAAAATAAGCTACAAAACACAATGGATAAACACGTGGAGTACTAGATACTTGACCTTGATGCCAACACAACCATTAACATCGAGTGTCATCAGTGAATTTGAGCTGAACTTTGATAAAGCTTCTAGACATGCATCTGTAACACTGATTATCCCATGCAAGCTGTGTAATAAACATTACATGAAGTTAATATGTGATAGTGTGAACCATAGTGTCTCCATAATCCCGTCTCCATTAACATGATCAAATCTTGGAATCGCAAACATGCAGATAAGATTCTACCTGTAGTACCTAGGATGACTCCAATATCTAGGGACTAGGGAAGGAACAATAGGAAATTTTTATTGGAATATTTTTCTTTTGATGGTCTCCTAGGTTTAAGCATATAAAAGCACCAATCCCTCTCCCCTCTTAATTTATACTATCTTTCATGCTCAAACTTTCTCTCCCTTTCTTTAATTGCCATGACTCATAATTCTCTTGCCCCACAAGCTAGCGTAGATGGTTCATGCAATGGTGTTGCCACAGATAAGCTAGGGGTCGATTCCTAGCGGGTGCAGAAGCCCCGCGGGTTACCTTCCCCATGCATGCGCAACTGTTGTTGGGTGAAACCCCCTATGATTTACCTATATCTAGCTAGGGGGTTGGCGATAGTGGGTGGCCTGAGGTGAGCGTTATCACCTTTTGCCACAAATGACTCATAATTCTCTTTTGTACTAAATTCATCACCAAATGGAATCAAAATTGCAAAATGATCCCCTATTTGTAGCTTACTAATGGATTTATATTTGTATGCTTGCTATGAAAGGATTTAGAGAGTTGAGTGGCTATCAAAGCCATTAGAGAGTGATGTGTGATTGGATGAGGTAAAGGTGCAATAGGATTTAGAAGTTTAAAATTTATCATGTCATGCTAATCAAGTGCATCTCAGATCAAGTATGATACTGTTAGGAATATTATTATGGGTGCTCTCATTTTTCATTGTAGACGGTAGGGGAGCCAGCTTTTTGAAATACTCCATGCCTCCTTCAAGATCTTCTAGAACTTCACCACTTGTTCCAGCCCGCTGACCCATTGAGCAAAACCCAACTCAATCCACCAAGTCAAGATGCTCCATGAGCTCCATGTGCACATATATGAGAATTGTCAAAACTTAAAAACATGGTCAAATGTGACCATAATTTAGCATTGTTTCCAAGAATATCATGTATGCTCGCTCGAACATTATACCACATCATCCGCCAACATTGATTGCATTGTTGAAAATTATTGCATGAGCTTATTTTTACATTAATTTTTATCCACATCATCTTTCAGATTTAGGAATGTTCCATCCCCAACATTTCAATTGGCTTCAGCTTCAAGATGAGGAAACGGTGAATAAGATGAAGAAACACTACAACTAACGTGGTCCAAACGGAGGCACTAATACTAAGCCAATTCATTTCACTGCCCTTGGATAGTAGTAGTCTAATCCAAACTTGATAATCTACCTTGTTGTAATGTAAATCTCATAAGAAAAGGGTGCATGGTTGAATAATATTGCACTGCTAGAAGCAGGTTTGTTGCCCTTGTTGATTCATGAAATATTAGTGACTTATTGAGTGTAGATGCTGTGGGAAATCATGATTTGGTAACTATAAAAATTTTCCATAAATTATACAATATGATAGCGTAGCTAGTTTGCATAGAAATTTGTTTAGTTGTGTTTATATAAGTTTGCTTAGAAAAGTGTGTTAAAGTTTCTAGGCTTTTTATTAGAAAAGGTATGATACTTCATGAAGAATAAGTATCGATCTTTAAGATTCCATGTATTAGACAACTTTGGAGTTAAAATAATTTTAAATTTCCAACATGAAACTAGAGTCGAAACTTGTTGATGGGTCTTAGTACTAGTCATCTTATAGTTCACCATCATTCAAGCATTAGCACAGCCCTCATCCATGAACCATTCACATTTTGATACCTGGTTTGATTCCAACTCTCCTTGTTCTTTCCTTACAAATAAGAAGCTAATTCTTTTTTCTTTCTTTGGTATTTTCTATCTTATTCCTAATCTATCCTCTCTTTATCTTTATGTCCTTTTAATACTCTAATCCTTCTATTCATCCATTTTTAGTCTTTCTATTATCATTCCCTCGTCTTATTTATTCTCCTCTTTTTCACCCCTCCTCTCGTTCCACATCTTTTTGCTTGTCCTACATTTTATTTATGCCTTCTAAACATTTCTCTTGCTCTCTTTTGTTTCAATTGTATCCTCGTTCTTCATCCTCCTGTTATTATTTTCGTACTTTGCATTTTTTTAAGTACATTTTCATCATATTTCTAGTTAACTACTTAAAGTTCTTTTAATTATTTATTCTCTTCTTTATGTTTTTTTATTTTAGGTTTTATCTTCTTTTTCTTCTATAACTCATTATTTAGTTTTTAATTTTTTTTTTAAAAAATATTATTTCACTCCTTATCATCCCATATGGTTTCATTCACCACATATTGCATACATCTACTATCATCTGCACCTTTTACCATTTTGTTCCAACATTATCATATAAGTCATAATATTTTCAATATATCGCTAGTATTTTAAATGATAGCGGAGGCAGGCATCAACCACACCGCCTTTGTCTTAGGTGGTGCTTTAGGTGGTTAAAGATTAGGCAAGGCCAGTGAGGCAGGCGAGGCGCATGAGGCAATCAAGGGTTTAGAGTTTAGGGCAAGGCGATCAAAGTCAACAAAATTAAAAAATCTAGATATATTAATACACTTTCTTTCCCTTCCAAAATATAAATAACTCCACCAACCCACCAAGTCACCCACAACCCACCTCCTATCTAGAGCCACCCCTACCACAGCTGATTGCTGCTACCACTAACACATTAAGTTAGCTTTTATATTTTTTTTTAGTGAGTTCTTGTTCTAGTTTTTGATCTTTTATTTAATTATTCAAGATTAATGGTGAAAAATGAGAAACAACCAGAGGCGGAATTGAAACGAAAATCTAGTGATATTGTTTGGGATTATAGGGTGTTATATTTCAAAGACAAAAGAGATTGGATCACATGTAAATTGTGTAAGAGGCTTATTAAGGGAAAAGTTTATTGGATGAAGAATCATATTGTGGGTATTGTAGGACAAGTTGAAGCATATCCTAAAGCATCCTAAGACAAAAAAAAAAGAGTAAGAACTTATCTTGAAAATAGCAAGAATAAGAAGCGAGAAAGGGTGGAAAAATGAAAAGAAGAGAGGGCAGAAGTAAATATAGGTGTTGATGTAGAGGATGATGATTGTCAAGTGGAGGGAGATTCTTCTAAAAAGAAGTCAAAACACCTCAAGTCTATTAATAAGTGGGCATCCACAATCGATCCAACAATGGCAAGATAATAAAACATAAAAGATGCATTGAAGTTAAAATTTACAAATGATGTGCATGAGTACCTTGCAAGATAAATTTATGAGATGGGGATTCCTTTTCATGTAATTGACAATCAAAGCTTTAGATAATTTGTAGAGGCAATTGGCCAATTCAGCATGGGCTACAAACCTCCAAGCCAATATCTTCTAAGAGAGCCACTTTTGAAGCAAGAAGTTGAGAGGACCAAGTTATCTCTAAAAAAGCATAAAGAAGAGTGGATGAAAAATGGATGTTCAATTATGACCGATGAATGGGCGAATTGCAAGAGGAGAAGCATTATGAATTTATGTGTTAATTGCAAACTAGGCACTTCATTCATTAGTATATACCATAGAACTTTGACTATTATGAGGAAAAATACCAAGAAGAGAGATATTGTGAGGCCCGGGGTGACTAAATTTACATCCGAGGAGTGGAGCAAAACAAAATCAAGTAGTGTGAAGGGGAAAGCGGCGGAGGTAACAGTAACAAGTATCTCTTTTTGGAATGGTGTTTCTTTAGTTTGAATGTTTTCACCCCTTTAGTGAAAGTTTTACGTCTTGTTGACGGTGACAAAAAACTCTCAATGGCCTTTTTATTGGGTGTACTTAAACAAGTCAAAGACGAGATTAGAAGGCTTTCAAAAAAGAAGATCATGTCACCCCTATTTTGAAGATTGTTGATGTGAAGTCTAAGGGTATACTTGATAGTCCTTTGCATTATGCCGCTTGCTTATTGAATTATATTTTTTACTTCAAAGATCCAAACATACAAAATAACACCAATGTTATGAATGAGTTCTTGGATTGTGTTGACAGAAGTTTTCCCACCGATAAGGACATGCAATCCACCATTGCTAATGATGAATTGTTGAAGTATAAGAGTAAATCTAGAAAGTTTGGAAGAAAAATGACGGTTGTGGCATATGAGAAGGGGATATATACCATGACTTTGATCCGGGTACATCTCTTTGCTTTATTTCTATTCACTAACATACATGTCTCTTTTACCTATTTTTGGGTTTATTATTTTTTTATCTCTTTACTTCTTAAAGTTGGATGGTGGTCCAATTATGGTGGTGACACTCCAAACTTACAAAAAATAGAAATGAGATTTTTCTCTTTGACAAGTAGTTCATCGGGGTGTGAAAGAAATTGGAGTCAATTTGAAGGGGTAAGTAGTAATTCATAAATTATGTTATCTATTCTTTATGCTTATTAGTTTTTAATAATTTTCTAATTGTTAGATACATACTAAGAAGAGGAATAGGCTTGAGACATCAAGATTGAATGATCTCGTATATGTCAAATTGAACATCAATCTTAGAAAGAAAAGTAAGAGATATGGACGGAGATTTGCTTATATCCTCTCAAGCTAGTGAAGCTCAAGGCTGGCTTGTTGATGGTGGTAATGAAGATAAGGTAGAGCCACGTTCAGGATTTACCTGGAGAATGGTGGCAGAGGTCTCGAGAGTGGATGTAGTGCTACAACCAAGGAGTGCAAGAAACATCCCCATTAGAGAACTTGATGAGGATTTAGATACATCGAAGGAGGAGAATGAAGAAGATATTGATTTTGAATCCAATGATGAGAGGATTGTGGATGTAGTTGATTGTGCATGTGTAAATGATTTAGAAGATTAGTAATGTTTAGTCTAGTCCTTGTTGGTTTGTTGTCATGTTGGATTGAAACTTTGAATTTTAAGCTTAGGCTTTTGGCAAAAATAATAATATTACTTTTTTAGTATTAATATGGTAATGAATCTTTATTAATTATCTTGTTAGTTGTATTTATATATTTATTTGTACCTTATATAAATTGTATTATATTGAATGAAGCTTATTTATGCATAAAATCATTTAATTACATATATTACATAAAGAATGAAAACTATTTATAATATTGTGTAAAAATAGTAAAAAAAAATCAACCGCTTAGGCACTGCCTAGGCGACCGAGACACTAGGCGATCACTCCACCACGGCCTACCGCCATTTATAACATTGAATATCGCTTGAACAATTTGTATAAATATACCTATTCGACTATAGTAATAAATCAATGAAGTAATTATTTCTTTGTTCTATTTTTTCTCTTTCAATTCTGATTCTATTATATTTTTCTCGTGATGCCTATAATTAATTTGCCCACCTTTTTTTAATTCCTTCCATAGTTACACTACACCAAAACATATTAATTGTAGCATACTTTTTTTTAAAAAAAAACCTCTTACATTCAATCATGTCGTCATCTTAAAAAAAAAATCTAAGATGCCTTTCGTATATTCATAATCACGTTGCTCCTTTCCTCACTATTTTCCTTTTTTTTTCCTTTAAAATCTCCACAAGTTCCTCCTCTATTGCTTCTCTCCATCTTTATTTTATTCTATTTCCCTAATGCATTCTTCATCTCTTCCTCCTTTACGGGAATCATAATTTCCTTTTAGATAAGTTCATTAGAATTTTTAGAAAAATCAAATACAAAAGCCTGTTAGAGTTTTTATTTTAAAAAATTTATTAATTTGTGAAGAATAACTCATGTTATCAATCTATGGGGTTAGGATATCATATAATAGATAAGTTCGGAGTTAATATATTTTTAAATTTCCAACATATGTTACATGTTGATCAAGGACTTTATCAATATGATGATATAGCGTGGAGTGCCCATTAAGGTTGTTCAACAATTGTACGAGGATCACATAATCAAATTTTTGCACTCAGATTTTTTATGGCATCTAACTTTCAGATTTGCATCCTAATGGGTGAATTCCCACTGAGTCTTTAAGGAATCTGAGTTCTCTCATTGGAATACAGGAGATTAGAGTCATTGAACATCATTTGTGAAGGCCATGGAGAAGCCCCATAACAATGGAGGAAAAAAGAAACTATGATTTAAAAATTCACTTCATTAAAATATGGAAAATGACAATATGCTAGAAAACAAAGGAAGAAGAGTGAGGTACTGTCAAGAGAGAAGTTGTGAAGAAAAATATAAAAGATATGCGGGGACTTAATAGGACCATACACAGGTGAGATGGTTGAGGAGAGAACATCTTGCTGCAACCTGAATTTGCTTGCAACATGTCTAACATCTATGGAGACAACTTTTCTTGGTGGTGGAGAGGGGCAGTGTTGCCCAGTTAATAGGGTTGCACCAGAGGGTTGATGTAGTTGTGAAACAGCGATAAGAAAAGAGGCAGAAATATGATCAACAGACAGTAAAGGGACCTATAAAACAAATCTGCAACTTGTGGTAGGTGAGAGAATACAGAAAGTGCAAGGTGAATGAGAAGCTTTGTAGAATAATGAAAGATGGTTGCTCCAGTGGATTGATGTGATTGTGAAGTAGCAATAAGAAGAGAGGTAGGTATGAGATCAACAGATGGTGATGAGACCTATTAAACAAATTAGAAATGTGTTTGGTGAGCAAGAAGGGTAGCAAGTGCAAGGGAAATGGGAGGCTTTGAAGTAATTCTCTAACACCCATGCCATCAGTGCTATTTATTATTTAGTAGCTCTGCCTGAACCGCCAACAGCGAAGTGTAATAAGACGAGATACAAGGGGACAATGGAAAACAAAAAGGTGGTGGTGTGAGGGGGGTCGATGTGACTAAACAGGGAAAAAAAGCAGGGACAAGCAGTAAACTTAGGATTATAGACATTGTGACACCAATTACCAAGTGCACAGATAGCTTATTTGTTTATTAAATTGAGCCCCCGATGAATAAAGAGGCATAGCACTGTAAACTAAAATAACTTAAATAAATTATTAACACTTGAAATAGGACTAGTCTTTAACCAAAAAAAAGCCTTGTCTTTATATACACGAATTACACTAAATTTTACCTCAAAAGCTCAAGAGATCTGCAACCTTCTGCTATGGCAATCACTCCCATATCAGTGACACGTACACACCTTCCATATAAAACATAAGAATTTCAAGATTCATTGGTCTTCTTGGAGATCAGATGAAAGCATTTGACAATAATTTACCATGTCAAATTCAAGGAAGCAAGATTTTTGCATCCTGCTATGCAGGAAAGACCTTCATCAGTTAGATTCTGAAATACCATTAGTACAGTTAGATGTCCAATAATATGATCAATATGAATTTAATTATTACCTGAGCACCACAGAGATCTAAGAATGTGAGATGAGACAAGCATGCTATCTTTTTATATGCTGCATCAGTTAAACTGTATGAAAATAACGAAACTATGACAATAAATACAGCTCAGCTCTGTTAGAGAGCACAAAAACTTTCAATTTTTAATCCAAAACCACATTAGATCCAAGACTTTCAAGTGATACCTTGAAAGAGCGTAGAGGTTCAGTCTTTGAAGCAAGGAGCACTTAAGCAGTATCTGTTGTAAACCACGATCAGTTAACTTTGTGCACCTGGAAAGCATGATATTGGAGATTGAAAGGCCAGTAGCAACCAATATAAACATAAGCAGGCAAGAGAATTACTGATCTTCAATATATTTGATTAACAAATATATTGAAAATAATAAAATATACAGAATGCATAGCAAACTAATGCTATCCAGGAAGGATGAAAAACATTGAAAAGGTTGTATTTAAGGCATTTTCCATTTTCCAGATATTCCCTATTATTCCAACCATAAACCTAGAAAAAAATATAGACCTCATGTCCAACTTCTTACCAGATCACATAGGTATGTTGATATGGTTTAGTCAACATTAGAGAGGAAACAGTTTCTGGAAAATCTCCTGCTTCCACTGTTTCTTGAAGTGTGTGATTTATGTCATCCATTACGTTTTTATGCAAAAGTCGGGACTATTGAGAATTTGAGTAATATTGTTCTGTTAAAGTTCAATGTTCTCCATTTCATTTTTGAGTGAAAATGAAAGCTAGCTGCCTGCTTATAGCTAGAGGAATTATAATTGCTTCATAAGCTATTCATTTTCTCTATCCCTTTTGTTCTACTTGTCTGATTAGCCATTTTGGGTGTCAAAAATAGTGGAATACTTGAGAATTGGAGCAATCACCACGTTGACAAGTGTTTGTGTCTTTGTGATATCCTATCATTTAATTAATTATTATTTGGCTTTAGTTAATGATAATTGATATTTTAGCCAACGTTCCATGGCTAAATATGGTCCAATTAACTTTAAGGTTTGGCTGAACGTATGGGTGGTTTTGATTTGAATATAGGCTTCAAATTGGCTAATAATTTGGTTGAAACAAAGTTCATTTGAGGTTGAATTGACTGAACTAAAATAATTCCAACTGGTCCACTTGTTTAAACCTGAGATTTAGTTTCAGGTCATCACCACCTTGTCTCCTTTGCATAAATTGTCTCCTTCTCCCTGGTACCTGATTCTCTATGGCCTCATAGTGTTCCTCTAGATGCTGCCATGGTTGAGCACTCTAGCAGCATTCAAGGACTCTCCTTAACAAGAGCAACCAGGGGTGATGCCTTTAAACTAGGTCTAATCATGGTGATATCCCTTTTCTGCTCTCTTAATTTCTTCTCTTCGTAGCAAAATGACAATGATCTTTGCCAATCGGTAAGCAGCGGACATACTAGGCAGCAAGGTTCATGCAGCCTCCTCTTGTATTGTTAGTTGCCCTCCTATCTGTTGATCAGATGTCACTGATTGGCGACTTCAAAGCAATAATGACTCATGTCTCCAACAACATTGACACTTATGCTGGCATTGGGAGTGCATTGCTACAGATATAGCACAGTGATACTGAAGATCTAGACTCCAATGAGATGTAGTAGTTGACACCTTCATGTGTGGAATCATTTTGATATGCCGACAGCGTATATTCGCTGGTTACCAGCTGTTTTGAGCAGAAGCTTTGCATCTATGTAAGTGACACAACACCTCTTTTTGCTAGATTGACAAACTATTCTTAGATTTGTCGACAGCTAAATTTCGCCTTTAGTGTGCCATGCAATGTGTTCTACAAGGAAAAATCAGTGACAATTTTATCAATTCGATCAGCAACCTCCCTTCATGTTGGTAATCGCTAACCTTTTATCCCTCCTTGTCTATGCTTAATGTGCAAATTAAATTTACTTATGTCTCGTGTTAAGGTTCAGCACTGACCAAAATGAGCAATCTTTTGGAAGCATAGATGGAGAGACTCTCTGCCTTCCTAAACCAGCATGAGTTGGATCCTTTCTTCCTTGTTGGTTGTAGTTTATGTGGTTGCAATAGAGTATGATTGGATCTTTGTGTTAGGCATATCAATGGAACAAGAGTTCAAGAGGTCATGTAGCTTCTTTCTGGTAATCCTTGATACATCATCCATAGGCAAGATTTTTCTCTCTTTTCATTAATTTGCGCCATGATGTTTTCCTTTGCTATTTGATCCATTTGTCTTATTTTGTATTGTTAAATTGTGTTGCGTTCTTTCCGTTTGTGTTGATTGCTGCTTTTGTGGAAGTACTCCCTTGTGTTTGCATATGTGCTAGTGATTGCAATAGGTATGAGATCGTGATATTATTTCCCAAGAGGTTTTGTGCTTGTCATGATACATGATACATGATAGATGTTATAAGGGCTTCTGCAATGGTTGTTTTTAACGGTGTTATAACTGATTTTTGATGTTAAAACCACTGCAGGTCGACGTTAATGTCAATGTGGCATTGAACGCGTTCAATTGCCTTCTTTATAAAAAAAAATAAAATAAAAACTTGAACGTGTGTTCAATTGCCTTCTTTATTAAAAAAAATAATAATAATAAAATAAGATGTTTATAAAAAAAAAATATCTCACTTGTCACGCACTGAGTTTATCTTCTCTTGAACACATGAGTGTATTTTTTTTATTTTTTTATTTTATTTATTAAAAAAATTAAATTTTAAAATGTATTAAAAATAATAATTATCATTTAAATATTTTAAAATATATTTAAAATGTATTTATTTAATATGATATAATTTTAAGATGATTGAATGGACTGTGGGACCCATAAATAATGAGTGTTAATGTTAAAAGGAATGTGGGTGAAAGATATATGCTGTTATAATGAGTATGTGGTAGTGGACCCCATGCTTTTTGATGAGGTGATGAGTGTTATATGGGAGTGGGTTGCGGATGCCCTAACACTGCTTGTATAGAGGTTTTATATATTTTTATGTTAGTCGAGGAGATATAGTTAGTTATAGTTATTTGTTATGTTAGTCGAGGTTTTATATATTTTTATGTTAGTTATTTGTCATATGTTAGTTAGACTATTTGTTGTGAAGGCTAAGTACTAACTGATGCATAATATATAATATGCAAGGACATATTGTTTATCATGTCATACAATGTGCCAGGCTATTCTTTGCTTATGCTCATTTGTGTAGTTTTCGCCCTACCTCGTCTTGATACTGAAGCAAGAATGGACCAATTATGCCCTTACCTTTAAAGATCAATATATCAAGAATCCTTGTGAGCATTATTTCTGATACAAAGTTCTAATTGAGATATCAATAGCGCTCACAAATTCCACGACATAAATATGTGTAGGTTTAATTCATGCATCATGGGACATTTCAACTAAAGATTGAATCGGATGGATGAGGTCATAAAGTATTCTAGCATATTCCTTAATAGAATCATTGCATTCTGTTGATAACCAATATTCATAGAAAGCTTATGCCACGGACTGGAAGTATAGATATTTTTGAAGCCTTATTATTATTATTATTATTTTGATAATCCTGTCTGAGCTTTCGGTCCAACTAGTCCTCGAGGATGATGACCGACCCCACAAATCGACCACCACACAAATCCGAAAGTGCGAGCGGCTCCTCATTCAACAGCCAACGTCCCAAATTTTTCATAAGGAAAATCTCCTATAGTGCCTTAGTTGAGATTTGAATCGTGGGTGCTTGGGAAACTGCTTGAACGCCTTGCCGTTTCACCATAGCCCGAAGGTCTTGAAGCCTTATTGATGTTGGAGCTAGTTTATCTGAAAGTAGCTAGATAATGCACACTCTTCCCCTTTTGAACCTGGGTTTGGGTAGAGTTGATTAACTCTAACAATCTAGTATCCCTACACAAATGCATGGAAAACTTGATGAACATACCAAGAGATGGGAGTCCTAAGTGTTTGGAGTTTACTGAAATATTGGCATAGTTAGCAAACGCTGACCATCTCATTGCTAGAGATGTGAGTCCTAAGTGTTTGGTGTATACTGAAATATTGGCATAGTTCACAAACTCTGACCATCTCATTTGTTGCAAGTGGATGCATAACAAGTGTTTGAGAAGGAATACAAACAGTTCTACTTACATCCTTAGTTTTCTAGTAAGATCACTACATAATGCATAATGATCAAGTGTCAAACAGGTTGTAATTTTTCAAAAATGAATGAACTCCATGAGAAAATAGAAACACAAAGATTAGCTAGTTAAGTACAAAGCACAACATAGACTCACCTAGTAATGTCTAGATCTTGTAACTTCTGGCAATTATCACCAATTAGATGCAAGCAGTGATCAGAGATATTCTGCAATTTTCCAATGAAATTATAAACAAAACATTTCATAGTCATTTTACAGACATCAAAAAGTCGCAGGTTTGAGTCGCACAAAGCCTCAGCCGTAGACAAATATTATTCAATAGCCAGATAACACATATTTAATGAAATTAATACAATATCCATATTAAATTGAACAGTGTCATCGGAATATCATCCTTCTAGTTTAAACCTCTTATTCCATAAATCCAAAATGATGGAAAGACAAAGTTTTGCAAATTAGATGTCGATTAAGTATAGTATGATAGTTCAACATACTGAATCATAGTATATTGTAGAAACATGTTGTCAGCATGCACAAAGGATGCTCGGACTTAACATTACAACAGGGTATCATGACTAATGTGGTGGAGGTTAATCATTGGATAAGCTCAAATATGCTTGTGTACCTGAAATAGTTAGACCAAATGACCAAAATAGTTCCAACTTAACATCCAGTGCATGGTCCTAGCTCTATGTAAGCCAGTTATTAAAGTGGCTATCTGTAATCAATGCTATGCAGCACATAATTATTGTCTGTTTGGTGATGATGCAAAAAGAATTAAATCCCTCCTAAAATTATTGTATTATTATTGCCTTGAGAGATCAAGTCACACTCCCTGGAGTTAGTCCCCCTAGCTCAGTGGCAAGGCTGGGCATAAGGATTGGGTCATTGCTCCTTTAATCCAGTCTATTGGTGCAAGGCATGCCAAGCAATGATAGGATTTGCGGTAATGCACTGTGGCTGTCCAAGCACAAGTCGAGTGGGAGGTAGACTTCGATTGTCACAAGCAGATGCGATGATTGGACGTGCTGGGTCTGAGCATTTAGCCAAGAAGACTTGTAGGAAACGCGAGCAATGGCATGCATCGGGTGCATGCAATGCAACACGACGAATGGAACAGAAATCGCCTAAGTCTATGGCACTGGGCCTGGACCAAGTACAAGGCATGCAAGCTGACCTTTGGCATGGTGGCAAGACAGCAAATGATACGGACAAACAATTTGTACATGTGGATAGTAGTTGACAAAACTGTCATGTAACCGTCAAGCCAACTGCCACCTATCCGTTATAAATAGGCAAAGTTAGGCAACGACAAAGGGAGATGAATGTGTGAGCAAATCTATAAAGAGCCCACTTTGTAATCCTTTATTGTGCAAATAATAAAGGTTGGAAGTTTTTTCTATACATTATGTGTTGCTTGCTTGTGACTTTTGTAAGTCAAATTCGAGGAAGACATTCTCTTGCACTTTTGTGGTGCATTTGTGGGCTAAATCAAGTGTGGGACTTGATGACCGCGCAAGAAAATTTCTAAGGCAGAAATTGACCTGTGACAACGGATATCAAAGCCTAGAAAGATGATTGGAGGCAACCATGAGAGAAAGGATTGCAAATCTTTCCTTAATCAGTTCTATCCCTTTGGGAGAAGATAATTACAATTTGATTGCAAAGATTGCCAATTTGAAGGCTAATATGGAGCGCATTCAGTGGTCTCTGGTTCAGATTCGTAAGGATAATGACGATCTGCACTTTGAATTGGTTATTCCGCGAAGGGCAATGGCTTCTAATGCAGAAAGAGGGGTTGGTCGTCCAACGGTAAGAATTCCAAAACCAAAATCTTTTAGAAGCACATTGAGTGCCAGGGTTGACACAAGGGGTCACTCATATCTCTGTGTCTGCCATGGTGAAAGAAAATAGGTTGTTGGCTTATAATGATCCTATAATTGTTGGCACTTGGGTTGGAAAGACAAATATGATGGTGATTCCACTTGAGGATTTTCAACTAATTATCGGTATTGATTTCTTTCAGAAGACAAAAACAGTATCCATGCCTCACCTGGATGGAGTAATGGCAATGTACGACTCAGACCTTTACTTTGTTCCCTGTGTTCACCCTTATAGCAAGGGCTAGAACAAGGGGAAGACGGATCTAGAGTGTCACTTGAGAAAGGCTTGAAGCGGGGTGAATAAACTTGTTTGGCTACCTTAATTGACATCAAACCTGACAAGAGTTTTGAGTTGCCCAATACAAAGTTTGATAATGTGATGTCATCAGAATTGCCGAAACATTTGCCACCAAGGAAATATTGACCACAAAATCGAGTCGATCCCTAGTATTGTCCTCTCGCAAGGCCCCCATACTGTATGTCTCCAATTGAACTTGCTGAATTGCAAAAATAGTTGAATGAATTGTTGGAGCCAGGATATGTCCAACCATCCAATGCTCCATTTGGTGCACTTGTGTTGTTCCAGAAAAAAAAAATGGTTCCTTAAGGATGTGTGTGGATTATAGGGCCCTGAACAAAGTGACAGCCCAATTCCTTTAGTGCAAGATCTATTGGACAGATTGAGCAAGGCATTATGGTTCACAAAGCTTGACTTGAGAAGGGGATGAGGCCAAAACAACTTGCATGACTCATTATGGTTCCTACGAGTTTCTTGTCATGCCATTTGGTTTGACAAAGGCCTCAAGCTACCTTTTCCAATTTGATGAATGAGGTGTTGTATGACTTCCTTGACAATTTTATTGTAATTTATTTGGATGATATTGTAATCTACAGCAAGTCATTGGATGAGCACTTGGAGCACTTGGAGATGGTGCTGGTTCGACTAAGGGAGTATCAACTTTATGTGAAGATGGAAAAATGCAAGTTTGCTAGCCAAGAAATAATGTTTTGGGACATTTGGTCAGCAATTGCCATGTTCGAATGGATCCAAAGAAGGTGCAACCTATTGCTGATTGGCAAACCCTTCAATGGTGTCCAGACTACAATCCTTTTTAGGCTTACTACCGTAAATTCATCGTTAGTTATTCAAAGAAGGATGCCCCATTGACAGACTTGTTGAAGAAGAATATACGGAGGGAATGGTCAGATGCATGCAAAGAAGCCTTTGAGAAATTGAAGATTGTTATAGCATCTGAATTAGTGCTACACTTGCCCGACTTCGAGTTGCCATTTGAAGTGCATACAAATGCTTATTATAAAGTAATTGGCAGTGTGTTGGTGCAGGAAGGTCATCCAATTGCCTTTGAAAGTAGAAAACTCAATTCGGCTTGTTGTTGTACATTGCTTGTAGAAATTGTCCCCTAAGTAGACCCGTTGGCAAGAGTTCATGGCCAAATATGACTTTATGTGGGACCACAAACCTAGCAGGCATAATCAAGTTGCTGATGCGCTGAGTTGAAAAGAAATATTTGCCACTTTCTACTCTATCACAAGAGTAGAGTCGGATATGTTGGAAAGAATAAAGGTTGTTGCTGTAAATGATACGGCTTATGGGAAGTTGGTGCTACAAGAGATGGGATAATATGATGGTACTGGATCGAGGATGATTTCCTGATTTACAAAGGGGAAGAATCTTTATACTCACAACAGGT